>NC_089830.1:7273603-7939248 GCF_035046505.1 Tiliqua scincoides | reverse complement strand
GCTGGAAGGGATCCACAAGGTCATCTAGTCCAGCCCCTGCATGTAACTGGAAATTCTCCTAGAGCATCTTCAGCAGGAACCTCTTGCCTATGCTTGAAGATCTCCAGTGAAGGAACGTCCACCACCATGTTGACAATCTGTTCCACTGCTAAACCACCCTGATCATCAAGAATTTCTTCCTGATGTCCAACCAGAAACTCCTCTCTTGCAGTTTGTACCCATTGGATTTAGTTCTACTCTCAGAGGCAGTTGAGAACAAATTTGTCCCTTCTTCCATACCCTTTAGGTATCTGAAGAGAGCTATCATATCCCCTCAGCCTTCTCTTCTCGAGGCTGAACATACCAAGTTCCCTCAACCCTTTCCTTGTGTCTTGCTGCTGGTTTCTGTTTTACTGCCCCCTGGATTTTTATCTCTTTTAATGACAATTGTAAATTGTGTTTTCAGGTTTCAGTGAAAAGCTATATTGTCAGGGAAAGGGTTTACATAGAGAAGTCTGGCTGACAAAGGGGAGAAGCCTCTAGGGCAGTGGTTCCCAAACCACTGGGTCCCAAGCTGGGGCAGTGGGTCCCAAATTGGGTCATGACAACCCTGCAGCCTCTTCCCAGCTCAGCCGGACACTGCCAACTTGGATCCAAGACATTGGCATCCAAATCTCACGAGATTTTGCAAGATCCCAGATGGTGGCACCCAGGAGAACAGGGTGGAGGGGTTGCCAGGGATATCCCTCAGTGCCCCTGTGAGTGTGCCATGATACCTGAAGGCATCACGATGCACACTTTGGGAACTGCTGTTCTAGGACTTAATGCATGTATGCACCCCTTCCTGTTCCCCACTTTTCCTTTGCCAGACCAGGATCTGCTAGGAAAAGAAACCCTGGTAGTTTGTTTCCCAGTTCGTAGTTTGTACGCCACAATTCCAGCCTTTAGAGACCATGCAGAGGAGGGCCATCTGGGGGAAAAATCCTTCCTAGGAGAACACTGAACCCCAGAGGTTCTTATTAAAATCAAACCCACAACTGAGCCTGTAGGGCAAAGAGACAATCCCTTGAATTGCCCAGGACCAGGCAAACCAAGGGTCAAAATGTAACTAGTTTATTCAAAGTCCAGTTTGTCCCACTCTCTCTTGTTTATAGATAGGATGGGGACATCAGGGGAATGTTTAAAGAGAAAAAAAATGTTTTTTATCTTGTTATTAATTCATGTTTTTAATTTTAATCCTGCCTAAGGCAGGGGGTTGGATTAGACAACCTATTAGGTCCCTTCCAACTCTATGATTCTATGATTGTGTTTTACTCATTGCTGTAAGCTGCCTTGGGTCCCTTTGGGGAGAAAGGTGGGGTATAAATAAAAGTAAGTAAGTAAGTAAATAAAGTCACACACACGCAAACCCTGGCAGCAGCTTGGTCCCCCCCCCCCCGGTGGAGCCGTGGCTGACTTTTCAATGAAAAAGGACTCAAGACTTGTAGAATCCCCAAAAGGATCTGAGTGACTCAAAGTCCACTCATTAGGACTTGTTTTCGAGTTAAACTTAACGCGAGTCAAGCTACACTGGATTTGTCCATCTCTGTGAAAAACACATTAAAAATAGGCAAAAAAAAAACAAAAAACCCAACACAACATGGTGGAAGCAGGGCATTCATCACAGGAATGTACATTCATCTAAATAAATAAATACCATTTAAACCAGTCTCAGTAGCATTTGCCTGTCATGTGTCTCAACAAAGAAACTCTGGAAAATGTGGTAACTTGAAAGGACAAATGATCACCTGTCAAAGGATTCAGCCACCTCTGCGGTCCTTAGGAGATTGGTGGAAAGGGGCAGGGAGAGAAATCCATGATAGTGAAAACTCTGGTTTCAGACCGGTTTATATTTGCTGGGTGAAGTTGTACTTTGGTGCATACGGAACACCCTGAAGTGTGCCGTATTCTCGAGACGAGAGGCCTTTAGGCAGATGTAGCTTTTTTCAGTTCTGCATGAGAAGCAGCAGAGATTGAAATGCTCTCTTTTGCATGACTGTCCTCATTTGCAGTTCTTTCACATGGGAAAGGGGCCGACTCCCTTAGGCTGGTCCCAACCACTAACCCTGGGCAGGTTCACTGCCAGAGGGGTTTGCCAGCAGAGGGGTTTGTCCAGCAGAGATTTGGCAGAAAGTGGAGAAGGAACATGCCACTGTTCTGCTGTCGCTCAGCTGCTCTGGAACTTGACAATAAGGGGCTCGAATTTCAAATGCATTTCATATGTGTATTTTGTTTTAAAACATTTTTTGCCCCACCTTTCTTCCCTGGGACAATCCAAGGCAGCTTACAACAACAAATTTTTTTTTTTTTAATATGAACTAAATCAAAGGCTGCAAAGACACACTGAAATCCCTCATTGAAAAATTCAGCATCACCCAGTCATCATGGCCTACCCCATTTCTCTTATCTTCTACTTTTTAATAATGAGTTATCAACCTCCCAGAGCCCTCAACCAATAGCATAGCTAGGGGGAGGCCAGGGGGGTACATTGCTCTGGGTACCACATCTTGAGGGGCTGTCTTAGAGACCTCTGAAATGCACCAGAAGTGCCTTTTGGAGGCCTCTGAGACACCTCTTCCAGGCATGGTACCCAGGAGAAGGTACTCAGTGCCCCCTGGGCTGGTACCCAGCACCACAGAGGTCTCAGGTGTCTGAACAACACACTGCCCTCTAGAGTCCTACAGGCAGTATTGCACCCAAGTTCAAAATGCACTGGCCCGGTGTTTACCAGGTGATTGCGAAGGCATTGCTGCAAGGCTGGTTTCTTCTTCCTCCCAATGCCACTGAGCTCTTCCTGGAAGCCCTGCCCGAAGCCTGCCATTTGCTGAAGCTTCAGAGTTGAATTTGCCACCCAGTGACCTCTGGTGATGTTTCATCACTTCCTGCAGCAGATCAAAATCCAGCCATCATTCTGTCACAAGTGAAGTGTGTAAGTGACATCCTGGGGAACCAAACAGCCTAACTCGTTTCATTCTAGAATGAAAGCGAACAGATGTGGAGGGCTATTGAACACTGAGTACACCATCGTGGAAGATCGGCACTGAAGTATTTAATACACGTGACTTTCTTAGCACAAGAGACCTGGGAAGATTCAGTGTGCAGTGACCCGCAATCAAGTTCCCTTCTGCTCCTTCTGCAAGGAGCATGAGCTTCCTCCATTCGCCAGCAGGATTGTAATGCAAGAGCATTGGCAGTATGTGTGTGTGTGTGGGGGGGGGCACCCTAGGTTTTGCTAAACATTTTTTTCATTTTTGTAATGCTCAATTAAACTCTTTGTTTCTTTTTGAAGTGGGAGGAATGGTGCAATCTTGGGTGATTCTTTCTTTATGCTTCTGCCTCCTCGCTAAGGCATTTCAGCACAAAACAATTCACATCCGCTCAGTGGTGTAGCTGGAGGGGGGCCATACGGCTCTGTTCCCCCCCCTCCCGCTGGGAATGGCTCCGAAGGGAGGGGCCGCTCGCCCAACTCCCTGCCAGGCTGAGTGCTCCACCCCCCTCCAGCTATGGCACTGCATCTGCTAACAAAAACTAGGTCTTGCTTTGAAATGTGTGTGTGTGTGTGTGTGTTTCCCTTCAAATGCAGCTTCCCTGGGCACAGTCCATCACAAAACTCTTTGTAAGCCCTGGTTTGTAATGAATGAGTGACCAAAATCTGGGCTGGCTCATTCATGAATCCAACTGAGGCAGTTCTCTCAGGTAGCAGGTTGGTGGGGTGGGGGGACATCACTCTCCATCCACTCACCTGCCTTTTCCCTTTTCCTTGTCCCTGGATTTATAACGGAAGAGTACAGAATGGAAGGCTGGAGGAGAAGAGAGTGGTAGGCTAGAGAACTAGAGATGCTCTAGTCTAGCCTACCACTCTACTCTCCCACGCACTAACTCCTCTACTAAATTCCCTTTTTCCTTTTCAAATCCTGGGAGCAGGAGCAGCAGCAGCAGCAGAGGCAGTAACTGGTGCATTGGGTGCTAGAAGGGCTTGGTCCAGCCTTAACTAAAATTGCTGCTACTATACATATATGTTTAGTGCCAACTGTGTACTGTGCCTCCCTCCTGGTGCTGCCTACTCTCCAGGTGTCATGATGTGCCTTACAGACACAGGGACCGCTGCTCTGGTGGATTGTCTTATTAGGATGGTGCTGTGAGTGTTTCAAGCCTCACTAGAATTTCCTGTAGGGACCAGGACCGGCCCAAGTCCTCCTGGCACCTAAGGAGGCATGCCGAATGCTGCCCCCAGGTTCTGTTCCTCTGACATTCTAGCCCCCTGCTCTCCTCTCTTACTTCAGCTCTGTTGCCCCTCTTCTTTTTCCAGTCCAAGGAGTGGAAGGAGCAGTGGAGGCAAGCAGGCAGACAGAAGTGGGCCCCCCCATCAATGCTTCCTGAGGCAGCTGCTTCAATTGGTCCCATGGATGGGCTGGCCCTAATAGGGATAGCAGGAGAGAGCCTTGTTAGGAATGGATGAATCCCTCTTGTCTTATCCCATCCAAGCTTCTCATGGCTTCTTTGGATTCTCATTTCACTCTCCTTCCACTAAAAATCCCCAGATATATTTTCTTTCTCACCAAAACAATTTGTATTAATGCATTTTGGTCCAATATCCCAAGAACTGCCACATATTTTTCCTACCCAAACAGCTGGTGCGATCATTGCAATGTGTTGGAAAAAAAGTATGCATTTAAATATGTTTTCTCATGCAAATAGATGGAATTCATAGAACCCAAAGATAGTTCTGCTCCTTTAAATCCAATCCACTGGGGGAAAATGGAAAATAGTTCAGAATCAACTGTTTTTATCACAAACGGCATCAAGAGAGGAATTTGGTAGCATTCGTACTTAGAATTACAAACTGCCTGAAGGGTGCAGTGGGCACTCATGGAAAAGTGCTTTCCTTTACAGGCACCTGGTTGCCCACAGAATGCCAAGTTAACAGACCTTTGATCTCGCCCAGCAATGTCATTTTTATGCTTTTATTTCTTTGCCTGCTGATGATATTTCAGTGCCTTCGGATTTCTCTTGCTTCTCAGTTCTCCATTCAACAAAAGGCCTTCTTTCCCTGAAGGACTCCTGAGGAGCAAGGGGTAGACGTGCTTATGCTCATTGCAGAAGGATCTATAAAGTGCAGTGGCATCAGGTCGAACACTCCCGGGAGTGTCATCAGGTCGAACACTCCAGGTACGGTATAGTGGTTCAGGAGTTGGACTCAGACATGCAAATTCCAGATTCAAATCCCTGCTCGGCCATGAAGCTTCCTGCGTGACCTTGGGCCAGTTGCTCTCTCTCAGCCTCACCACCTCGCAGGGTTGTTGTGAGGACAAAAGGGGGGAGGAACTATGTACGCCACCTTGAGGTCTTTGGAGGAAGGGTGGCATAAACAGTGGTGGACTCCCCAGCCCTGTGCCCTGGGGAAAAGGTCCAAGATGGCACCTCCCCTATGTGCAAATCTGCCCCCCCTCATCTGAGGCTCACAGACCCTTGCACGACCACAGACTACCTTGGGGAAGTTTCCTGAGGCTTCCCCAAGGCTTTAAATTGCACTTCTGTTTTTCTGAATTGTTTTCAACGGTACAAATTAATGACATCGATATAAAACTAAGGGCGCAATCCTAACTAACTTTCCAGCACTGACATAGCTGTGCCAATGTGGTGTGCATTGCATACTGCAGTCGGGAAGGTAGTCAAGGGGGCCTCAAACTAAGGGCATGTTTGTTACCTTACCTTACCCCTTACCTTAGCACCTTGCAGCTAAGGGTGCAATCCTAACCCCTTATGTCAGTGCTTTCCAGCATTGACATAACGGCAATGCAGCTCTGAGGCAAGGGAACAAACATTCCCTCACTTTGAGGAGGCCTCCATGAGTGATACCCAACTGCAGGATGCAGCACACATCCCATTGGAAAGCACTGACATAAGGGGTTAGGATTGCACCCTAAGTCA
Source organism: Tiliqua scincoides (assembly GCF_035046505.1). Classification (NCBI taxonomy): domain Eukaryota; kingdom Metazoa; phylum Chordata; class Lepidosauria; order Squamata; family Scincidae; genus Tiliqua; species Tiliqua scincoides. The sequence goes on along the minus strand of NC_089830.1, from coordinate 7,933,299 downwards.
GTGTGGGAAAGTTGGTTAGGATTGCACCCTAAATCTATGACTGACTAACAATCTAATCCTAACTGGCCTGATGCCAGGAGAACAAGCTCATGCGCTGTTTCAAATGTGCTGGAAAGCAAGTTGTGGCAGTGTGAAGGCTCACGGCACTGGTGGAAAGGCCTGTGCTGGCCTGTCATTGCCAACAGGAGACTAGAGCATGCCGGAGTTACAAAGTTACTGTCAGAGGTGGAGCATAACCCAGACAGAATCTGCTGGCCTGAATAAGGCAGGTCCAAAACGTTTTCCATGTGTGCCTCTGTGTAAAGCATTGACTCATTATGAGGATCCACAATGCACTGCAATGGAAGTGTATGCGGCTGATGCGATCACTCGGCTGATGCAATCTCTGGGATGAGGTCATGCACCACAAGACAGGATGAGGGAAGAGGATGATGCAATGCCCATCCTGATTGGCTAACAGGTCTTTCTAAGGAAGGCTATGAGAGCCCTCATTTGTGGGCCCTTGGTGGTCGTGGAAAGTTGAGTGTAGCGTATTATTTGCTGTGTCCTCTTCTCTGTGCTGCAAATGACTTTGCTGTGCTGCTGTGTCTGTCTTGCTGCTGCTGCTGTAAACATCTGTAAATACAGACTTATTGGTGGTGAACATCTGCCGTGTCTGTGTATTCTTTATGGCAGTGTTTCTCAAACGGTGGGTTGGGACCCACTAGGTGGGTCGCGAGTCGATTTCAGGTGGGTCCCCATTCATTTCAATATTTTATTTTAATATATTAGACTTGATGTGACATAGTATGTGACTGCATTTGGGGAAATGTAACAGATCTGTACTTTGAACAGGCCTGTTCAAAGTATTTATATATATGCTTTTAACAATGACAGTAAATGGGACTTACTCTTGGGAAAGTGTGGATAGGATTGCAGCCTAGGATTGTTAACAATTTTCCTGCTTGATGATGTTATTTCTGGTCATGACATCACTTCAGGTGGGTCCTGACAGAGTCTCATTCTAAAGAAAATGTGTGAGAAACACTGCTGTACGGGGTTGCAGGCTCTGTCCTTGAAGCCTTTTGCCTCCTAGGTCAACCTGCCAAATGAACTGGGGCCGCTTTGTTTGCTCTGGTACTTAGTGGATGCCCCCAAGAGCTCCTTCTGCAGGCTTGCATGCCGCTTGCCCAATTGGATATTTTTTGCGGGGTTCTTTTGTTTTGCAAAACTTGGAAAGGGTAAAGGGAAAAGAAAAAAAAATAGACCAGCCAGTCATTCTGCTACTAAATCAGATACTGCAAATTCTCATCTCCCAGTAGCTGTTGCAGGCTAATTCAAAAGCTTTTCATACAGTTACACTTTTGGCATGATAATTTTCAGTTGCTTTGGGAGCCAAAATGGAGAGACAAAGAGGGGCAGGAAATTTTTTTAAACAAATTTTATATTGCCTGACTTTGATTTTATGAGGCTTCATTGTTGCATCTCAAAGGGACCCTTCCAGGAAAGTGTGTGTGTGGTGGTGATGGTAATGATGAAGATTCATGGTCATAAACAGGGGACACTCACATGCATCTTCCCAGAACCAAACTCATTGAAGTGTCCTAAAAGGAGGCTGGGCAATCCAGTTTAAATTCCACTAGCTCCCATATTTCCAGCCACAGCATGGGGTGTTGGCCCCTGGCCTAGATGCCTTCAGAAGGGGATTGGAACAGATTTCTGGAGGAAGAAATTCATCACCGGTTACAAACCACGATGGGTATATGCAACCTGCTGGTTTTAGAATGCCAGATGCAAGGGAGGGCACCTGGATGCAGGTCTCTTGTTGTCTTGTGTGCTCCCAGAGGCATCTGGTGGGCCACTGTGAGACACAGGAAGCTGGGCCGGATGGGCCTATGGCCTGATCCAGTGGGGTTCTTCTGATGTTCTCATGTTAGCCCTTTGCCTACTGCGACTCAATAAACCAAGGAGCTGCCTTAGCTCTGTGATGTGGCAGGGATGAACAGGAGCCCTCTGACTCAATAGCCCTCTGCTATTGGCTTTGGTTATTCTCCATTCCAGAACTTGGCCAGAGCTGCAGATGAGTTCTCAGGGCAATGGGAAAGTTGCCCAAAGATCCTCAGGAAACCATCAGGATCCATCAGCCATGGGCAGACCATTCAGTCCTCTGCCTCTGCCTCTGCCTCTGCAAAGGGAAGGAGCCACAATTAGCCTAAGCCCTATCAGGAAGTGATCTGACCATATAACAAAGGAGTTATTTGACAGCCCAGTCCTGTTCAGGATTGGGCTGCCGGCCAGAGCGCTTTGCCACAGTGGAACAGAGTTCGGTTGTCGCAAAATGAAGCACTAAATTGGTGACCATTTGGGCACAATGTGACAACACTCCCCATCCGTCACCAAACCCATGGCCACCCGAGCAAGTAAGGAAGCAAGTGGGGGTAGGGAGGGGGCAAAACTGGACAGGCAGGGGGAGGACCGGGTCAGGAGGACTGCAGGTGGGGTGGATCCAGTGGCAATGGTGTGCACCAGATCCTATGCCCTCCAAGGTCTGAAGAGACCTACTGTACAGCAGGTTTATGGAGGGGTAGGGGACTTTAAATCTCCTTTCCCCTTGGAAGCCTCCCAATTCCGTCCCCACTAGATATAGCGTGCTCCTTTTTGGTGGCTGCACTAGCACGGGATGGGGGGAGGAGAATACAAGGGTTCTCAATCTCCTCCGCAATCTGCCTCCCCATCCACCTTAACCTAGGCATGAAGTCCTGAGCCACCTCTATCCCAGGGACCTTGTCATGGACACGGTAATCCCGAGACATTTTTTAATATTGTTTTCATTGGTTTTTGATATTTTTTTAAGTTTTGTCCAGGGTTGAGCAGCAATGAGTTTTATGAGCAGTATAGAGCCTTAGCATCCAGTTCTGGTAGTAAAAGATCAAAGAGTCAAAGAACGTGTTGACTTTGTTGCCAACTTGGAAGGCAATGGCAGTGTTTGATTTTACAAAAGTCCAAAGAGCCAAGACTCAGACCTCTCTGAGCCTTGGGAGGATCCTCAATTCTAAATCTACGGAGACAGGCTACAGTTACCCTGGCCAGGGAATGACACTTTGTACATGTTCAGTTCTATTTATCCTATATTATTTAATTTAAAGAACTGGATGCATATGGAAGATGTGATGCTAAGCGGTTGTGATTAAAAGAGGGTTGGAGTGGGGCCACAAGATCAATAGTACCTGCTGGAAGACATGTTTTTATTCCATTTCTACAATTGCTAGCAGGGAATAAGCTTGAAAGCAGTTATTGCACAGACCCAGCTATATGGTTGCAGCTCAGTGAAAAGAACTGTGCAGGAACGAAAAGCTGGTTAGGATTGTGTTAAGTGACAATTAATTTTCCTGCCAAGGAGACCTCCTTTGCTCACAAGGCTGCTGTTTCTTCATAGCATCCCAGGTGATATTGGATGACCCGGCGAGGCAGAAGGGCAGGTGGCCTGCAATTCAGCATGAACATTAGATTTGCTGTAATTTCCTGAGACCGTGTGCGTAAGCAAAGACCTGACTATCTTCTGGGGGAGCAAAAAAAAAAAGAGAGAGCGAATAGAATAAAAACTTCTAAATTTAGCAAATGAAACCATAAATGTCTGCGGGCCTTTATAATCTCCACATCAGCAAGACAAGATGCTTACTCAATAAAAGAGTTGAGCTAAGTGATCACAGCATGTAATTCCATAAGGATTTTTTTTTTCCAAGGGAAAATGCTATCATTTTCCATCTCTGTTTAATGAATCATGTGAATTATAGGAACATTTACAAATGGCTTTCTCTGCAGCCTATTAGTTTGTTTCTGTAGGGTTCTAATGGAAGACATGCCTCATTTAGAGCTCGCCTTGCCCCGCGGCCATAAAGAATAAATTGTATTATTATAAGCAGTTACCTTTGAAAATGATCTTGTTAAAAAAAAAGGAAAAAAAAGAGTACATTGCATTATTTTCAATGGGGGGGGGGGACTGTCATTTTAGACCAAACGCTGCAAGCGGTGATAGAGGGAGATTTTATTTGGTGTGGTTGTTAACAGACAACATGCACAAGGAAACCAGGCAGTGGAGGGCTGGAAGGAGCTACCTGAAGGTCATCTAGACAGATCCCTCTAGGGCAGCAGTTCTCAAATGTTTTGGCCTCCAGAGCCCAATCCTATGCATGTCTACTCAGAAGTAAGTCCGATTAGATTCAATGCAACTTACTCCCAGGAAAGTATTGGTAGGATTGGGCACCTCAAAGGAGTCTTGGGGAAGGCCATCTGGTGCATCTCAGGGAGCCCCAGATACATGAGTGGAGAAGAGCAGCTTTGAGCCCAATACCAAATGCCAGCAAAGAGCCAGAATAGGAAGAGAATGTGCCAGTGGCAAACGGGGCAAAAGCCCTGGGTGCCGACCCTCCAGGGGCACATCCCCAAGCCTCACACCCCCGCTGGAGGAGGAGCGCCCAAGAGTGCTGTGGAGAGGTAGCGAGAAGCAGCCTCTCCATCAGCGCTGACTGAGCCGCCCCCTCCCCTCCTCCTTTATAGGAGGATAGGAGACAGGCACCCTAGAGAGGCTGCACATTGGGAGATGCAATTCCCATCGTGCTGACGCTCTATGGCACCCATCTCCTATCCTCCAGAGCAGGGGGGAGGGCGCCCTAGAGAAGCAGCGCAATAGGAGTCACATCTCCCGTTGCGCTGATGCTCTAGGTTGCCCATCTCCTATCCTCCTGCAAAGGGGGGGAGGGGGAGGCCCAGTCTGGCGCTGAGGTGCTGCCTGAAGGGCAGCTTCTCGCTGCCTCTCAGGAGTGTTCCTGGGAGCCCCTCCTCCCCTCAGAGGCAGAGGGGAAGTGGCGCACGCCTCCGATTTCGGAGCAGACGCGTGCCACTTCCCAGGCCCCCACGGAGTCTTCCACACTGCTTACAAGTGGCACGGAGGTCTCCATTGCAGCGGTCTGGGGCTGCTTCCAAGCGGTGTGGAAGGCTCTGTCAGGGCCTCGGCTGCCTCCTCCGTTCCCCCTTGTTTTCAAAGGGGGAACAGGTAGCTGCGCGGAAGTAATTGCAATGACGATGACATCACAGCAATTAGTTCTGGGTCAGGTGCAGGGGGCAGAAAAGAGGGTGGGGGTGAAAATAGGGTGTGGAGAGGTGGAAAATGAGGGGTTGCCCCGGGGACCACTGCAGGGACAAGGGTCCTTTGGCTCTTGTCTTTGGGCAAATGCCTCTGCTAATCAAAGGTTCAAGTAGCAGAGCAAGAGAACATAAGAAGAACCCCGCTGGATCCAGGCCCATCGAGTCCAGCTTACTGCATCTCACAGTGGCTCATCAGAGCACTCAAGACAACAAGACACCTGCATCCTGGTGCCACTCCCTTGCACTGGACATTCTGAGGTAGCGTACTTCTAAATTAAGGAGGTTGCACATACCTATAATGGCTTGTAACCTGTGATGGACTCTTCCTCCAACATCTGTCCAGTCCCCTTTTAAAGGCATCTAGGCCAGCGCCATCACCACATCCTGTGGCAAGGAATTCCACAGACTAATTACACACTGAGTAAAGACATATTTTCTTTTGTCTGTCCTAACTCTCCTGACACTCAATTTTAGCAGATCTCCTGTGGTTCTAGTGTTGTGTGAGAGAGAAAAGAACATCCTTCCAGTGTTTCTCAAAATGTGGGTCAGCACCCACTAGATGGGTCGTGAGCCAATTTCAGGTGGGTCCCCATTCATTTCAATGTTTTATTTTTAATATATTAGACTTGATGCTATGCTATGTGATTGTATTTGGGGAAATGTAACAGACCTGTACTTTTAAAAACTACTATGTATATTTTTTTTAACAACGATAGTGAATGGGACTTACTCCTGGGTGAGTGTGGGTAGTATTGCAGCCTAGGATTGTTAAAATTTTCCTACTTGATGATGTCACTTCCTGTCATGACACCACTTCTGGGGGGTTTCTGACAGTATCTCATTCTAAAAAGTGGGTCCCGGACCTAAATGTGTGAGAACCACTGGTCTATCCACTCTATCCACCCCCTGCATAATTTTGTATGTCTCAGTCATGTCCCCCCTGAGGCACCTTTTTTGAGGCACCTGAAGAGCCCCAAACACCCCCAAATGAGAGGGGGCAGGGTAACAAGCTCAGTTTGCCCTGGTGTTCACAGTCCCCGTCTCTGCCTCCATCCTTCTCAGCTCTTCTCAGATGTTCAAGAGATGGCATGATGGCAGCAATAAAGAAATGGCTTTGACAAGATGTTGACAAATACTTTGGCAACCTCTCCTGCACACAGATTGTGTGCTAGCAATTACACCCAGACACATTGCCAATGACAGATACGTTTGCATACATCGAGGCTCTTGTTATTCAGAAGGTTGCTTGATGTAACTGCTTTGTACTTAGAAGTTAGTGGAGAACTTGGCCACCATCCCCCTTTGAGTATCCTTGAGCTCACAGGAAATTGCTTCCTCCTTTTACACAGCTCTGCTTGGGAGTTTTTGAACATGGCTATAATTGGAGAATGCAGAGGTCGAACCTGCATTTTTGCAGAAATAAATGACATTTAAAGGACATTATTAAATAACAGCTATGAGGTCACCACTTGACAAAATTGGCTTAATGACTGTAGATTTTTCTGTACATCTTATGGCTCAGTCCTTCCATAATTCATGGCAGTGGATCAAACAATTTGCTGCCATTAAGTCCATTCATGACAGTGCAAAGGACATGTCACTATCAGGTGCTTTGGAGCTGCCAGCATGAATGGACAGAAGTTTGGCACACCTGCCAACAGCCCACCCAGGCCGCACCAGAGCAGGTAAGAAGGTGGTGGGGTGGACTGGTGGTGGTTCAGAGGAGGCTCTGGGCAGTTTAGGGGAGGAACCAGGGGTGGTTTGGGGGCAGGAGGGGAGGATATTGATGGCAGTTGTGAATGCTGGCTCCTAGTCCACTTTCCCAACCTGGACCAACCCCCTTCATCACCTTGGACTCACACCAGCAAAATAGCTGGTGTGGGTCTCACAGGTGACTAGGCAGTCCACAGGGAGGCAAGTAAGCAGGTTTTTACTTACCTGTCGCTGAACATCTGGTCACCCACCACCCGCCCACCACCATAGCACACAGTGTGTGTTCCATTGATGTGGCGATCAATGGATTTTTCCTTCCTGCTGCTGGATCTGGGATCATTTTCCAGACTGGGCATTACAGGAGGATACCAGAGTGGCTGAACATATCCGACCTGCAGGCGATGGTCACCTCTCAAAGCCAATGTGAACCATGGCAGCTGATTTCATGTTATGCATAATCATCTCTGTCAATGAGATGAAACCCATTTATAATTCTCACTCATATCAATGAATGGAGATGTCTCTTCCAAGTGATAACACTGAAAATATAACTCCCCTTCCTCTCCTTTGGGGCTGGGGGGGGGGGATGCAGAAGAACTATTAAGTGCATATTATCCTGACATACGGCCACTCAAAAGGCTGGGAAATTGCTCATTTTGTGGCATAATGGAGGAGAAGTAGTCAAATGGAATTAACTGCTGTGAAATCTGACCTCCTTGGATAATTCCTGCTTTCCGTAACAGAGGTCAGTGTGCCTCTGCTACTTAATTATTATGAGAGGATATGGAATAAGTGTGGCTTTCAAATTGCAGTGTACCAGAAACCTCTCCCTCTGCTCTGTCTTCTTAGAAAAGACCCCTGATGAAGAGCTCATCATCAGCCTGACAATGGAGATCATGGGCATCCTTCCTTGGGAAAATAGGGCAAAGGAAGAAAGAACCTCTTTCAATGCAGAGCATCTTCCACATGGAGAGAGATGGCATCATTAGGGCCAGTTCTGCCTCGAAGCAGGATAGTGCTGGCTCTTAACAGCCACCTGTTAAGCTACCTCCTAACACCCCACTAAGAGGAAGATTTATTTCCTGATAGCATTCAGGCTAGTTGCGGCTCCTTGCCTCCACAGTGGCATACTGAATTGTATGGTTCACCCCAAAGGCTGATGGATCCTGATGGTTTCCTGAGAGCGTTGGGGGATACACCTGCTGGCAGGGCTGGCAATTCATCTGCAGCTCTGATCGACCTCTGGGGACTGGATAGAGAGAGTGTGTTCATATTGCTCTTGGTGGACTTCTCAGTGGCTTTTGTACACCATCGGCCATGGTGTCCTTCTGAATGGTTGGCTGAATTGGGAGGTATTGATTTCCAGTGGTTCTGCTGCTTCTTGGCTGACAGGGCCAAGAAGATGGTGTTGGGGATTCCTGCTGGGTGCTCTGTCCATTATCTCGTGGAGTACCACGAGTACCTCTTCTTATTTGACATCTACGGAGAAAGAGTGTGTCATCTGGAGAGGTCATCAGGAATTTGGAGTTGAGTGTTATCAATATGCTGAAGACACTTCACTCTGTCTTTCTTATCAAATATTGTATTCACATAATTTGGTATTAGTAGAATTCTGTATTCCAGAACAAATCTCCCATGGATACCAAGGGCCCACTGTACTGTGGTCCATCACTTTCCTCCCCTTCATGCTTCATCTTTCTTTCTGTGCCCTTTTCTTTCTGAATCCAGCTACAGGTGGGTGGAGGAGTGGTGGAAACTTTTCCCAAACCCACTACCTGATGCAACCATCTCAGTAGGCCTCATGGCCATGGATAGGCCAGCCCTTAGAACAACCCCCAATCAGTGTTGCACCAAGAGCAGAAAAGAAGCAGAAGTTGGGGGGGATGTCAGTTTTACATTGGAATGAATGGAAAGTAAGCAGGGTCTGTACTGAGACAGCCACTATTTATTCAGAAATGACCTGGAGTTAGAAAGTGAAGAATGTGATTGTTAAACAGATGGTGAACTCCAGAGCAGACTGTGCAGAACTTTTAAAAGGACCTCCCTGAACTGATGGATGAGCAAGAAACTGGCAAATGAACTTTGGTGAAGTTTGAAGCATGCAGTGATGCCTGTTGGGGTAAAACGGCCCAGCTTTACATATGCGTTGCTATCTAGAACAGAACAGGGAGTGGTGAACAGTTCGCTCAAAACATCAATTCACTGTGGAAAAAGGCACAATTCAATACTGAAAATGGTTAGGAAAGATACTGAACACAAAATGTCAAGTACCATTAAGCGATTATCTAGATCAGTGGTTCCCAAACTTTTTAGCACCAGGACCCACTTTTTAAAATGGCACTTTACTGGGACCCACCTAGGTTTACGAGACTTAAAAAAGACATCTAGAAAGAAATTATTCATTTACAAGTAATAATAACTCTGAAAAGATGCTCAAACATTTATCTCTCTATATTTACACATGCTTGCAAACTGCGGGAACTGAGCTCTTTGCAGGGCAATTAGCAGCTGTCTTGCAAACTGCGGGAGCTGTGCTCTTTACAAAGCAATTAGCAACTATATGATTTTTGAATAGCCTCAGGGCTTGAGGCAATCAATTAGCTGATTTTTCCATCACCTGTATTTACATTGGAGGCTCAGCTGCTATGGGGCTGACCAAAAATCAGGTTGTGGCCAACCAGTGGGTCACATCCCACAGTTTGGGAACCATTGATCATAGCATGACCATATTTGGAATACATATTTGCATTTCTGGCTGGTCATCTTAAAGTAGCCAGAATGGGACAAAATTCAGAAGATAGCAACCAAAATTCTGGAAAATGTGCAACAGTTGGCTACATTGACAGATTATGTCCTGGTTTTGTGCAATGGTTTTGATTATGTCCCAACTTGTGGGCTGTTTCATACGGAGATATGTACATTCCTTCCCAGTCAGCATTGCTGTGGTTTGTTGGAGTTGGCATATATAGCAGTGTGAAAAGGAGGCATGACTTTGTAATTTAAAGAAAACCACTAATTTCTGCTCAAAAAGGTGTGACCATCTCTCAAAAATAGGCACAACTTGCTCAGAGCGCAATCCTGAAGATGTGCTTGGCAGGCGCAGGCCCCCTGCACCAGCCCAAGGGTGTAAAAATTGTGCTGTAAAGCACATTTTTGACTACTGTTGAACCGGCCAGGCCAGTGTGGGAACACGCACCAATCTGCTGATGCCAGATCTGGACTGGAGGGGGTAAGTTTGCCCCAACCTCGACTGGCAAGTGCAAGGTGCCTGTACAGGCCAAGTGTGTCTTCACGATTGCACTCTTAGCGAGTTCTGGGAGATCCGTGGACACAACCATGAATGCCAAGGATCGACCTGTATTTCTCAAGGGAGCATGCATGAGTTATAACAACCTTGGGAAGTTAAATCTGACTAGCTTGAAAGAGAGTACAGTTGGCTCAGAGTCACTCAGAAAGCTTTGTGATTGAGCAGGGATTTGAACTCAGGTCTTCCTAGTCCAAGTCTAACTTGCTAACTATACCACACTGGATTTTGGATTTAGGAGGGCAGAATGGGGGGTAGGAAGGGGTGTTTTTGGATGGGGGTGGGTGGATCTGGAGGCAGATCAGGACCAGGAGGGGGGCAAGATCAGTCACAGCAGCACAGGCAGAATCCTAATCCCCATCCCCAGCCCCATCAGCTTTACATTTTATGTAGTGAATTCAACTGGTGCAGATCCAAGTAGACACATGGGGTGACTGGCACGCAATGCAGGGTTAAGGGAAAAAATCCCTTTTCTCAAGTTGAGCCCTAGCCCGTGTCTACCTTGCACCTGGATACAGCGCAAGGTCACTTGGCCTGTGCTGTTACAGCGCAACTTAGGATTTGGCTGTAAGTTATTGATCCCCTGTTAAAAATTGATCCCCTGTTAATTGATCCCCTGTTAAAAATCCCCTGTTAAAAATTATTCTTTGTTTAGAAAAAAATAAATTGCCAAAAAAAGCCCAGCACTTTGGAATTCCAAGCTATCCAAAGAATACTTTGGATGCCATTTTGGGCTCAGCATCAAATTCTAGCAGCAGCCAAAGAAGAAAGTGATTGGACTGTAAGGGGATGCTGTTGAAATATCACCTCTCTGGTCTTTAACAAGGCTTGGAATCTAGTCCTACAGACAAATATACCGGGTCATAAATTATTCTAGATGTGCAAAGGAAATAAATACAGCACAATCTCCTTGGCTTTTATATGGCCTTTATCTAACGGACATAACAAGCCTCTGATAAGGCCGATGCTTTTAAAATTATCTTGTACTGAGGTTTAACAGTTGGGCTATTCAGTGCTTGCAATTTGCTGCTAAATAACTACCATGTTAAAATGAAAGGAAAGGCTCCCAAGAGTGGAAGAGGGATGATAGGTTTGCAATGCTGGCTGGTACAATTTTGCCCCACGTGCGAGGCAAATGCTAGCAGCAAGAACCTTTGTTACTATGGTAGAAATTGTGACCATCTCTCTTCCCCCATCTTCCCAGTACAAGCAGTCTCTGAGCTATAGGAGGATCCTGTGAATGGTACGAGACTTGGGGCACAAGCCTAATCAGGTCTACTCAGAAGTAAGTCCTATTTTGTTCAATGGGGCTTACTCTCAGGAAAGTGTGGTTAGATCTTCCACCAAACCGGAAGTGGAGCATGATCGCTTCACTTTCACTTTTGAAGCATCGGGGAGCTCTATGGACAGTTGCACACCCCTGGGAGGCCGTAGGAGGCTCTGGTAAGTATACCCAAGCCCCTGCAACCCCTCAGAGTGGTACGATCCTGGGGATCGTGCTGCTGCCTCCCCCCCAGCACCCACTGCCTCACCTTGCAAGAACTTACAGCAGCTTTCAAACTCCCAGGGAGTTTGAAAACCACAGGCTTAGGCTGTTGATTTTGTCCAAAGTAGGACTGGTTAAAGTGTTTAATACTTACTTCTACAGCATACAACTGGTTGTTCTGAAAGGTTTTTTTTTTCTTTAGAGGAGATTGCCAGACTCTCTGACACTGGGCTGGAGACAGTCACGGCAGAGCCAGATGATAAAATAGGTGGGTCCCCATATCCGCAGAGATTCAGTTATCTGCAGATCCACAGATTCAGGGATCGCTGTGCACCCATTGTAGAAGTGCTGGCAGTGCGAGTGCTTCTTGCTTAACAATCTTGCTTAACTCATGAGCCAAACGTGCAGGCAAACAACCTGCATGTTACAGCATGACCGACAGAAGCAGGTAATTTCAGTTAAGCAAGGCTGCAAGCGCTTCTAGAAGGGAAAAAAGGAAATGTAATGGGCATGTGCAGAGGGGGGTTGTGGGGGGCACTATCCATACACTATCAATGGTTCCCATATCTGCGGAAGTGGCCAGGATGGAATCCCTGCAGATACTTCTGCAGTCTGCAGTCCCACCCAGTGGCATCACTAGGGTTTGTGTCACTTGGTATAGGAGATCATCACCCCCATGAGGGACCTCCTTCTGTGTGGGGAGAGGGCCATGCCCCCGGCAGTGGGCATGGTGATGCACCATTGCCCCGCTCCACTGTTTTTTGTTTTTTTTTATAGAATAGAGATATTTCAACATGGTTTGTTTCATTGCATTCTGCATGAAATTATGCATTGAATGATATATAATATGATGGCATTATTTGAAAATACCAAAATTTTAAAAAATTTTGACCAGTAGTGTGCACATCTCCCGGTGCGGCGCATACCTCCCCAGCAACAGCACTGGTCCTTCCTGCATTTACTGCTTGCTTCCAGATAGAGGACAGCACTTTCAGGCAACCTATATTTTCATACAACAAAGAGCACTGAACAAGATCCAGTGATGCCACATCCCTAATAAGGGCTGAGATCTGCATTTTATGGCTTAAGAAATTCAACCTGAAGTACAATAAAGCCTCTTCAGGTGTTGCTCTCTCTCTCTCTCTCTCTCTCTCTCTCTCTCTCTCTCTGCTGAAAAGTGCTTCTGGAATAAAACTCTTTGGTGCCCTTGTCAAGTGTCAAATCCACCACTGATGGTTTCGAGAATCAGCAGGAAGAGAATTGAGGCTAATGTTTGTATTTGAATCTTAAATCTTGGCAGGTTTTGTTGTCATGACTTGGTGGATATTATCTATGCTCAAATGGACAAAGGACAACCCTGGCAACAGAAGTCACAAAAGGATTCTCAGCATAATTGGTCTGGTCTAATCCCTCCCCAGTAAAAGTTATTTTTCAAGGCTGTAGGAGATGCTCATTTTGGCTGGCCCAATTTTGCTGGCACTGAAGGATTTTGTTCTTCAGTTGTCCCCATTGCCATTTGACCTTGTCAGAGCCCTTCCTCCAGCAGCACCCTAGTATGTCTCAGGTACAATGGTCCCCCTGCATCCAGGGGATGGGGGGGGTTCTGTTCCAGGAAACCCCCCCCCAATGCCAAAATTCACTGATACTGGGGTCCACTTTTAAAAGACATTTTAAAAAGCAAAGATAAGTCAGAAAATAGCCTTCCTTCCCTTGGCTTGCCCCAGAATGCATTGCAGAAGCATTTAAGCACTTCCAATATTCATTCCAAGGTGTGCCATGGCCAAGGGTGGGGGTTGCGTGACCCAGAAGTGGATTCCGAGAGCTCCAAAGACCACCCAGCAGCCCTGAAAACAGAGTGGTTTTGCGGCACCATAGTAGGGAAGGCTATTTTCTGACTTATTTTTGCTTTCGTAATGGTTTTTATAAGCAGATCCTGGTATCCACGGCATCCACGGATAGTGAAATCCATGGATGTGGGACCTGTGGATAATGTGGGACCATTGTGTTCTCATTTGAGATGTCATTTGTGGCTTTGACCAGTCATGTCAAAAGGCCATAAAGTAATCTGAATTCAGCACCTGGAGGCATAAGATATTGTAGGTCTCCCCCTACTGGATCCGCTGATATGGGGGCCTGCCTATATCTGTCTGGCTCTTTGACTGTCTCCAATTGAGGGTTGACAGTGTCAAATACTCCAGCACAACCTTCTAAAGGGGGAAAAAATAAGCATTTGTAATAGAACATGGTAGGTCTGGTCCAATATTACCTCCAAACTCAAAGATGTTCTCTGGTCACATCCAGAGGTGTTCTGAGTCCCAAAGAGGCTCTCTGGGCCTCAGAAAGGCATCTGGAGGTGCCAGAAAAAAACAGAAATGCCTATCTGGCGCCTCTGGGGTCATTTCCGAGGCACGGAGAGACTGCATGCAGCCTCTTTGAGTCACAGAAGGCCTCATGGATGCAACCAGAGAACACCTCCAGTTGCATTTGGGAGTTCAAGTCCAGCCCTCCACTACAGATCCCACCATGAGTTAAATGTGCAGGATACAAACCCACAGAAAAGCAGGGGCGGACCTGTATATGTCTGCATGGTATATATAAAGAAATTGAATATAGTACACTAGTATTCATTTTTAAAGTATTAACTTTGCCCCAAAGGGACAAATTTAAAGGAGCCCATCTGTCTAGGTCCAATGCGATTTCATGTGTGAGTTTATTAATATTCAATGCTATAATCTGCGATATATCCCTAGGAATCAATATTCCTAAATACTTAATGACATCTGGGCGTCATCAAAATTGCCAAGCACGAAATACGTTGCACGCTTTATTATCGCCAAGTGGCATCAGTTCAGATTTTGTCCAATTGATTGAATAAGCAGATAAATTTCCAAAAATGACTTTCATCAATTCTGCAATGGAAGACTGAGGTTCAGAAATAATAGTAAAATATCATCTGCAGATGAAATAATCTTATATTCATTAATATAAGTGGGCCCTTTTTACTGGTAGGTTCAGAACCCATAGATTTGACTAAGCGTGTGTTCTGAACCCATACTGGAGCGATGCACCTGACCTCCCAGATGTGACTGGAAGCACCTTCTGGTTGCATCCAGGAGGGGTTCAGAGGCCCAGGGAGGCTGTGTGCCACCTCCCTAGCCTCAGAAAACCTCCTGGAAGTGTTGGAAAGGCATTCCGGTTTTCAGAAAAAAAGTGTGTTTCTGACCCTTCTGGGGGGCTTTCCTAGACCCAGAGACTATGTGAGACCTCTCTAGGCATCACAACACCTCCAGGAGAAGGTACAACTGGATGAAACTGGAAGGTGCTTCTGGTTGCATCCAGAGGTCCTCTGATGGATCACCTGTGGATTACATTATCCATGGTTTTTGGTATCTGCAGGGGGGTCCGGAAATGGATCCTCCATGGAAGCCGAGGGTCAACCTGTATAAGTCCATGGATATTACTATTTTGTCTGATAGCACAGGCCAATGATTCCAAACACAAATCAAAAATCAAAAGTGAAAGAGGACTTCCTTACCTAGTTCCCCAAGATGGTCAATAAAGCAAAAATAAATTTCTATTGAACCATATCAGAGTCTTTTTCAACATGTAATGACAAAATAGCTGACAAATCAGATCCCTCTCATCTAGTTTCCCTAACTATCTTTACATTGCTCTCCCTATATCCTGCTTGGTCCTCACTCTCTTTTCCCCAGTTTTCTCCTGCATCTCTTTCTCCCACCTCTTTGTCTCTTGCTCGATTCTCCCACTATTGTCCACCCCTCTTATTTCCTTCTCGTCTTTTGAAAGTCCCTCTCCCTACCTCCCTGCCATCCTTTCCTTCAGTGCTTGACCAAGCTACAATGGCAAGCTACTGGTGGACCCACTTCCCAGATAGTCTGCAGCTGGCACCCATTGTAAAATGCCAGCTCACCAAGGTGTGGCCCCATCTATTTCTAGATCTTGGCAGCCACAGCAGGACACCACATCTCCTTTCTATTGTTTGAACTATTCGTGGGGTTCTTAGGGGTTGTGTGAGGTTGAACCATTTGTGAGGGCAGTCCTAGAATATGATCCTCTGCAACTCCATCAAGATACCATGGTGTTGACTGTTCCTTCATCTCAGATTGCATTGCAAGGGGACAACGTTGCCAACTGTAAGAGTGTAAAAGACTAAGGGCCCAATTCTATCCAAAGTTCCAACACTGATGCAGCTGTGCCAACAGGGTGTGTACTGTATCTTGCGGTAGGGGGACAGTCACAGAACCCTCCTTAAGGCAATGGAATATTTGTTCCCTTACCTTGGGGCTGCATTGCTATTGCATCAGAGCTGGAAAGTTGAATAGGATTGGACCCCTAGAGGCCTTTGGCTCCCCCCCCCACCTCAATTTTTTATTTCCTTGAAACTCTTTCTCCCATTTTCTTTCCTTCAGATAAAAATGTCTGGATTCAAACATATCGTATAACCATCCAAAGCACACAGGCAGTTAGAACTAGAACCAATGGTACAAACTGCAAGAGAGGAGAATTCGATTAGACATCAGGAAAAAATTCCTGATGGTCAGGGTGATTCGGCAGTGGGACAGATTGCCGAGAGACGTGGTGGACTCTCCCTCACTGGAGATATTCAAGCAGAGGCTCGACAAGCACCTGTTGGAGATGCTCTAAGAGGATTTCCTGCCTAAGGCAGGGGGTTGGACTAGATGTCCTATTAGGCCCCTTCCAACTCTATGATTCTATGATTCTAAGGGCACAATCCCGCCCTTGACTTGGGCCAGTGCAAGTCCCTTGTGCTGGCCCAGGAGGGTCGCAAATGTGCCATAAGGCATGTTTGCGCCTCCTCGGGAGAAAGCTCAAAGAAGTGCCAACCTGCTCAGCCTGCACCGCAGCCTGGCATGGCTGCAGCAATGCAAGGAGCAAAGGGAGGTGGGGGGAGGTGGGGGGAGGCATTCCTGGGTGGCGGGTGGTGGGCGGCCCCGGGAGTGGTCGGGGGGGCGGAGAGTGGGACGAGGGGACAACAGAGCGACCTCAAGCCTTTCCGCTCTCCTCAGACTTGTGCTAACTCAAGATGTGGTGCAAGTCCGAGGAGACCAATAGGGGTCAGCAGTCCTTACCCAGAGGTAAGGGGAAATGTTTCTCCTTGCCTCTGGCTGAGCCACTTATGGCCCCTATCCTGTGCTGGCTTGCCTGTTCCAGCGCAGGATAGGATTGCGCCCTAAGTCTCATTGCATCAGAGGAAATTGATTGCAGATGAGATGCTGTAAAATTGGCCCCACTGATCTTCAGTGGCAAGCTTCATGGCAAGCTAGAACTTGGTGAAAGAGGGTGTCAGAGGTAGCCCAATCCTATCCCCCACCACTCCATAGCTTACACCTACATCAATGGAACATGTGCTGCAATCTATGGTGCAGCCCCCAAGCCAAAAACCTTCCCTCCCCCCCTGACCACGTCCCACCCCCTCCACCACCTTACCTGGTTAGGGCAGGCCAAAACCATGCTTCTTGAAGCACATAATTTGGAAGGAGCATGCTGGAAGTGGAGTCCTGCTCACACAGCATGCTCTGCCCACCCTGTGTCTTTCAAGAAGCCTCTGTGAAGAATTGCGCACTGAGAGCACTGTGCTCCCCTCCACCTTGTCCAGTCTCCTTTAAAAAGCCAGGTGGGCAAGGAGGAGGAGGTTGGGCATGTACACTGATGCACACAGGAACAAAAAGAAAAGGGGGGATGGAAAATCAGGGAACAGCTTGAACTGTTCCCTGTTCCGTGAACTGTTGGGCTGGGCCTGATGATGAACCTTTGGTCTCTCTCAGTCCTATGGGATGGGCAGTGTAACTTTTTTGCTTGTGTCAGAACTCAAGCACTCTCCTGCAGTTACAGGAGCTGGGTGCCCATTGTCAAGAAGACATCACAATTCCTCTGCCACAATGATATGTGTTGTCACAAATCCAGAAGGAAGCACCAACTGACGCCGAAGCCATGCAGAAAAGCGCATGACATGGGCATAGGACTGCAGTGTTTGCTGTTACTGTATACTTAGGAGTGAGCTCCATTGATTTCAGTGGGACCTCTCTGTGTAACATACCTTTTGCAAATTCACAGGCAAAAATAGCAGCACTCATGCATACCTTTAAATACTCTCCTGTCACACCAAGACACATGGCTTGAGTACTTTCCTTCTCCATTATCACACAAATCTGGAGGCCCCTCAGTAAGAGGCTCATAACCACTTCTGATTTATTTATTTATTGGCAACCTTCAGTCTCGAAAGACTATGGTATCGCGCTCTGAAAGGTGGTTCTGGCACAGCGTCTAGTGTGGCTGAAAAGGCCAATCCGGGAGTGACAATCCCTTCCACACCGGGAGCAAGTGCAGTCTGTCCCTGGTCTGTCTCCCTGGCTATGGGCCTTCCTTCTTTGCCTCTTAGCCTCAGACTGTTGGCAAAGTGTCTCTTCAAACTGGGAAAGGCCATGCTGCACAGCCTGCCTCCAAGCGGGCCGCTCAGAGGCCAGGGTTTCCCACTTGTTGAGGTCCATCCCTAAGGCCTTCAGATCCCTCTTGCAGATGTCCTTGTATCGCAGCTGTGGTCTACCTGTAGGGCGCTTTCCTTGCACGAGTTCTCCATAGAGGAGATCCTTTGGGATCCGGCCATCATCCATTCTCACGACATGACCAAGCCAACGCAGGCGTCTCTGTTTCAGCAGTGAATACATGCTAGGGATTCCAGCACGTTCCAGGACTGTGTTGTTTGGAACTTTGTCCTGCCAGGTGATGCCGAGGATGCGTCGGAGGCAGCGCATGTGGAAAACGCTCAGTTTCCTCTCCTGTTGTGAGCGAAGAGTCCATGACTCGCTGCAGTACAGAAGTGTACTCAGGACGCAAGCTCTGTAGACCTGGATCTTGGTATGTTCCGTCAGCTTCTTGTTGGACCAGACTCTCTTTGTGAGTCTGAAAAACGTGGTAGCTGCTTTACCGATGCGCTTGTTTAGCTCGGTATCGAGAGAAAGAGTGTCGGAGATCGTTGAGCCAAGGTACACAAAGTCATGGACAACCTCCAGTTCATGCGCAGAGATTGTAATGCAGGGAGGTGAGTCCACATCCTGAACCATGACCTGTGTTTTCTTCAGGCTGATTATGCACTTGTAAATCTATACCCCACTTTTCAGCCCTCTAGGTCTTTAAACTGTTAAAATTTCAAAGATTTGTCATTGCAACCCATCTTTGCAGCAGACTGAGGCTCTTGCTTCTGGCAGTGGATTGATTTGGGGGGGGGTGGCCTTCATATGCTTGCCTTCCCTGCTCTCCCCTACCCCTCCTGCGCCCTAGATGTGGAATACACAGATTGGGAGGAGAGTGGGGAGCCACAGCACCGGAAAGGCTTTGAGCTATCCCTCTTCACACTCTCAATCCATTCTGTGTACCACAATAATAACATGAACCAGCAGTGTGATATTGCAACAAAAAAAGCTAATGCACTGCTGGGCTGCATTAGCAGAGGCATAGAGACTAGATCACAAGACGTATTCATCCAGCTTTATACTGCACTGGTTGGACTTTACTTGGAATACTGCGTCCACTCATGGGCAACACGTTTTAAGAAGGACATGGATGAACTGGGGGCAGGTTCTGAGAAGGGCAACTAGGACAGTGAGGGCTCTGGAAACCAAGTCTTCTGAGAAACAGTTAAAAGAGCTTGGTATGGTCAGAGAAGAAGAAAAAAGACTAAGACTATGCTAGCAGTCTTCAAGTATCTGAAGGGCTGTCACAGAGAAGAAGGCGAGGGCTTGCTTTTGATGGCAACTTAGGATAAGACTAGAATCAATTAGATCAGTTGTTCTCACACATTTAGCTCCAGGACCCACTTTTTAGACTAAGAATCTGTCAGGACCCACTAGAAGTGATGTCATGACAGGAAGTGACATCATCAAACAGGAAACGTTTCAACAATCCTAGGCTGTAACCCTACCCACACTTACCCAGGAGTAAGTCCCATTTACTAACTACCATTGTTAAAAGAATATTCATAGTAGCCTGTTAAAAGTACAGGTCTGTAACATTTCCCCAAATGCAGTCACATACCATGGTAGCATCAAGTCTAATATATTAAAAATAAAATATAGAAATGAATGGGGACCCACCTGAAACTGGCTCGTGACCCACCTAGTGGGTTTTGACCCCCAGTTTGAGAAACACTGAATTAAATGATACAACATGGACGTAGACTTAGGCTAGACATGAGGAAGAATAACTACTATTTTATGTTATTTATTGTATTTTACTAGGGGCAGTTCTCAGGAAAATGGGGCCCGTTTGGGGAAACAGGGACAAATGGAGTGTATGGTCTATTATGGTGGTCTTTCATGCCACAGACCCAATACATACATACATACATACATACATACATACATACATACATACATAAAAGTAAAGGTAAAGTTTTCTCCTGCACAGTTGTGTCCGACTCTAGGGGACAGTGCTTATCTCCAAACCAGCATGTGGCCAGCATGACTACATGTGAAAGCGCAAGGAATGCTGTTATCTTCCCACTGAAGTGGTACATTTGCATGCTTTCAAACTGCTAGGTTGGCAGGAGCTGAGGCAAGTAACAGGAGCTCATCCTGTTCCGCAGCACCGGAGTCTCAAACTCCTGAGCTGCTGACCTTCCAGCCGACAGTCCAGTGTCTTTAACCACTCAACCACCATGCCTTTACATACATACATACATACATACATACATACATACATACATACATACATACATACATACTTGACCAGGGACCCACTGTCGATCCTGCCCCTACCAGAACCCTATCTGCCCACCCCATCCCCATAATGCCCTCCAAGCACTGTTCACTGTAACCAAATATTCTTATTGGAGATGGCAGAAAAAGTTTCCATGAAGCCTTATACTAGTGAAAGCTAATTTAGTACAATTGCTAAGAACCTGAGCAGGACTGGGACACAATCTTCTGGTTCCTGAAGAGGTACACCAGATTCTCCTCCCCTTTACCTAGTGGTGCTCTAGCTCTGTGGCCTTCAACCTTTTCCATTCTCATAAGTTGTTGTGACCCCACAACTGAGGCTTCACGACCCCATTGGGGTCCTAACCCCAAGGTTCAATAACACTGGCCTAGTAGGATCAGGCTGAGAATTCAGTGAAATGAAGTAGGAACTTGGGGGGAGGAGGCAGGGAAGGAAACAGCCAACCTTCAGAAGAGCTCCTGAAGAATGTTGCAAGTCCCACCATTAAAGGCAAGATTTGTTAGTGCTGCTTGGGTTCAGGGCAGGCTGCAATAAGTGGCTTGAAACAAATTATTTAAAGCTTTGGAAAGAAAAACAGTAAACCTTTCTGGGGTTTAGTCAAAGTTCTGAGATATGCATTTTGAATTCCCTCTGTGTAAGGGTGCATGTGTGAAAACCACTCATCCTTCCCTGTGATTTGCTCATAAGCCACCACTTCTAAATATTCTGGCAGATCTCCTCTGGCCCCAGTTCATTCATCTCTCTCTAAGTTTCCTGACATGCCTTATCATGTCAAATCCCATCTTAAAACCATTCACTTTCCATTAGCCTCTTTCCAATGGCTTCAAAGGTGCCCCCCCACCTCTCAATCTCTTTCCTTTTTCATGTTCTATCTCCCCATGTGTCCATATAGGTAAAACCAACATTAAATGCAAGTGTTGCAATATGACTGCCAGCTCTTTTTATTAACCCTTCTCCGGGGTCTTTTGCAGGGAGAAATCCAGGGGTGGGCAAATTCAGCATGTCTCCACCCCTGTGCTTGACTCGAAAACGAATCCTAATGGGGGTGCTTTCCAGGTTGCTTTTTTGTGATTTGTAAAGACTTGAGTCATGAGTCTTTTTGATACAGATGTCAGGTGTGGAAAAAAACCAGGGCTGTGTGTGTGCGCGCGTGTGAGTTTTCTTTAATCACTCCTCTAATGTCCCCATCCATCTGTAAACAAGGCAGGATGGGGTGAGAGGGACTGTGTAAGAGCAGGGACAGAAGCAGCAAGAGGGAGGAGGGTCACATGCAGCAGCTGAGAGGCTTACCAGGATGACCCAATCCTTTTCAGCTCTACTCAGTCCCATTTGTGCCAGTTGTTCAATGAGGTTTCCTCCTTTCAAGTAACAATGGAGCCATGAGGAGGAATGTGATTGCTACAAACTGTCTCCCCCGGCTTCCTTGGGCTCCTCCTGCTCTCCCTCATCCAAAGAAATAAACCAGATTGCCCAGCCTTCTTATCAGAGATGAGCAAGAGAGCCCACTTCTGCCTGCCCCCTCCTGCTCGGATACAAAAGCAAACATTAACCATTCCCTGTCTCCTGGCTGGAACTTCCTTGCTGCTCGCCTGGTCTGAACGATGGCCCCACAAGGTCTTTCATGCCATAAAAACAATAAGCAAGCACACCCAGATGCAGGTAGACTCGAGTCTGTGTATGTGGAGATTGAGTGCTGAGTCAGGGGCCCTTGACTCAAGTGTTTTGCTAAGTCTTCCATGTGTGTGACTCGAGTATAAAGGAGTCAGCAAAAAACGTTGATTTTTTGTGCCTCGGACTCGAGTCAGCTGATTTGAATTCCCATCCCTGAAGACAACTTTTTGCAGGGAGAAAGCAAGTGAAGCTTTTGCCATCACTGGGTCTCCATGCCAGGAAAAAGCCTCACCTGCTTTGTTTGGGTTGCTCTTAGAGGCAGGAGTGGGGCCAGTTCATAGACAGCAGTGCAGCTCCATGACACTCTGTACAGAATCTTCATGAGCCCTTTTATAGGACATTCCTTTCTCATTAGGCTCAAGCCTCCCAGCTATCAGCTGAATCAGCTGTGCTCTCAATGGAGACCCACAGAGGCTGTTCTGTGTGCATCAAGTCCTTGCTATGGGGTTGGTGGCTTTTCACTGGCTGTTCACATAGAACCACTAAGGACAGTAGTGCAGTAGGAATGAATCTAGGATCCAGGGAAAGGAGCTTGACCTCATCTCTTGCATGTTCCAAAACCTCCACTTGCCTCCAGAGGCTCTTTGAATTCTGCTAAGGCTGCAGGCATCCACCCTTGGCCTCTGTGGGTCTCAGAATGGCCATTTAAGCTGAAAAAGTCACTTCCAGTTTTTTCATAAAACCGGAAGTGATGTTTTTATGCTTTTAAAAGGCATTTTGAGGTTTGGGGAAGCCAGTGAGAAGTCATCTGAGATTGTCATTTGTGAAATGATGACAAGCTGCCCCTGCTGAATTTCCCTCTTCTACATAATTGTTGAAAGTCTGGGAGCCCTAAAGTTGAAAGGTTGGCCACCTCTGGATGAGGGTATGAACATAAATAGCTGCTGTCTAAGTACAGTTAGACCATTTGGTCAATCTAGCTCAGTATTGTCAGCAAAATGTAGGGACATAAAAATGTAGCAGGACAGATCAGTAAAAGCAGCAATAAATAATAACACAATAAAAGCCAAAATAAATTGCCATCAAAAGTGGCAATAAAAGCAGACATAAATTCAAAACAGAATATTTAAAAAATCCTCATCAGAAGCCAACACTACATAAATGCTGATCTAAAAAAAATGTTTTAGCTCCATTGGAAAGCTTCAAGGGGCCCCCCCGAGTTTGTAAGGGAAGAAGTTCCCAAATTGCGGTGACACAGCTAAGAAGATTGTAAGTCCATGAGATAAAGTGCTTGTTTTTCAAGTAGAAGATCCCAGTGCAACTCTCTCGTCTTCAGTTAAAGCAGAGGAAAGAGCTTTCGCTTCCAAAAATCCCAGAGAACTGATGCCAACTGAAGCAGATAGTTCAGGGTTTGATGGGCCAATGATCTGACTCAACAGCTCCCAAACTGTGAGTTGTGACCCACCAGTGGGTTGTGACCTGATTGTTGGTGGCTTGTGAAACTGAAAGTGACAAGCAGATAGCTGACAAGGGAAATGTACTGAGCCCTATATGCATGTTTATTTGTGAGTCCATGTGGTAGGGCAAGCCAAGAGGAACACTAGAACAGTCCCGATCCAATGAATGCAGGGCTCAAAAACACTCAAGAAGGAATTCCCCCTGCCCTCCCCAATCTGACAAGGAAATTGTAGTGAGCCCTATAGGAAGTGAAACCGAGCCACACATGCACATTATTCATAAGTGGGTCCCGTTGGGGAGAAGGGCGGGATAAAAATAAAGTTTTATTATTTTATTATTATAAGTAGGCAACTGACCTGGACTCTCATAGAAGGACAGGGGAATGCAAGGCTAGCAGAATGGTCCTAATCTCATTAATGTGGAGCTCAACAAACTCTCTGGAAGGCAGCCCCTCCCCACCATAGCAAAAGGATAAAAATAGGCTTAAGCAGCAGTAAGGTGATTTTTTAAAGTGTTGTGAAGTTAGGTGGGCCCCAATACAGCTCTGCTTCCCAAACTTTTTATCACTGGGACCCACTTTTAAAAATGACACCCTCTCAGGTCCCACTCAGATTTACAAGAGATTTATTGAATCTGGACCATTCTGGTGGCCTTGTGTTTCCCTTCACCTGGCCTTCACTAAGTTTCAAGCCATAGCCACCTAAATGCACATGAGTACCCTATGGGGCCTTTCCATAGGGCTCCATACATTTTCCTTGTGAGCTTGGAGGAGTGAGGAGACTTCCTTCTCGAGAGTTTGTTGAGTCCTGTGTCCATTGGACTAGGACCATTTTGGTGATGTTGTATTCCTCTCAATCAGTAGTTCTCAAACTTTTTAGCCCAAGATCCACTTTTTAGAATGACTGTCAGGACCTACCAGAAGTGATGTCGTTAACCTGGAAGTGTGGTCATGGCTGGAAGTGACATCATCAAGCAGGAAAATTTTTTAACAATCCTAGGCTGCAATTCTATTCACACTTACCCAGGATTAGGCCCCATGGACTATCATTATTAAAAGCATATACATCATGGCCTGTTAAAAGTATAAATCTCCCCAAATGCATTCACATTTGTAGTATTTGTAGTAGTATCAAGTCCAATATACGAAAAATAAAATATTGAAATGAATGGGGACCCACCTGGAACTGGCTTGCAACCCACCTAATGGGTCCCGACCCACAGTTTGAGAAACAGTGCTCTAGGTCTATCCTTCAATGTGGACTGAGGCACAGTCACCTACTAATGAGTAAAACATTTACATGTTGCTCCGTTTCAGTTTCCATAGGGGTCAATACATTTTAGCTTGTCAGTTTCGTGACCCACCAAAAATCAAGTCACAACCCACTGGCATGTCCCAACTCACACTTTGGAGACTACTGCAGTAGAGTGTCATTTTAAAAGTGGGTCCCAGTGCTAAAAGGTTTGGGAACCACTGATCTAACTCATTACAAAGCATGTTCAGATGTGACCAATGCAGTTCCAACATGACTGTGAACTGGATGTACCTTTGAGGACACCCCTTTGTTCCACATAGATCTGTGGATCGTCCGGGAATCACCTCCAGACAGCGAAGGCATTTAAAAACTTTACCTAGGCGCCCACACACACATCGCTGCAGTTGTCTTACTCATGGCAATCACCCATGCTTGACGATGTCTGCAACTGCTGACTCCGAGGCACATTTGCCGTTCCAAACATCTGTCTGCATAGCCGCGCAATGAGAACCGACACTGCGAAGCCATTTGATGGAAAATGGTCATTTTTCATCCTCTACATTAGTGCGCTTAATGTGACACCTCTTCTGTGGTGAAGCCCCCCTTGAGCTCCCACAAACAACTCCCCGGCTGAGCGATCTTGCTCTCTAATTTAGAGTTTAAGTGTATTTACTCGGAGATCACCCCTAAAGAATACCATTTACCAAGCTGACAACCCCCAAATTGAATTTCATCTTCCGCTACTGTATGTCAGTGACAGAAGCGGCAATCAGCTGAGAAACTGCCGACGCCGCGTTTAACACACACGCACGTAGCAGACCCTTTGCAGCCAACATGGGGTTCAAAGTCTTTTCTCTTAGGTTTGGAAAGTTTAAATTTGCAGCTGGTCTTAAAACATTGTTTCCCCTGTAGTTGCTAACATGGCATTCAATGCATTCGGTCATGGCACATACAGTACATTATATGTGCCATGACTGTACAAAGTGGCCCTCCCTCCTGAGATCCAATAGTACAAATTGAACTTCAGTGGTGGATAATAGAGTCCTTGATGATTAATGGCCTTTGATTACCCATGGTTGCTCCACAGCACTGGAATTGCTGTCACACCCCACTGGCCTTGCAGTTGTGTGTGAGTGTGTGGGAGAGAGAGAAGGAACCATTTTTGCAATGCTGAGTTTGATCGGAGATGAGAAAACATTTTGGGTGGAGTTAGTATGAGGTTTTTTGCTGGCCGAATAAGTTTTCTAGGGTATCGGGGTTCTGAAAACCACATCAGGAAGGGAGGAGAATTGAAGGTTGATGACTCTAGAACAGTGGTTCTCAAACTGTGGTGCATTGCGACTGGATTTTTGGTAGGTTGGGAAACTGACAAGCTGATAGCTCACAAGGGCAATGTATTGAGCCCTATGGAAAGTGAAATTGTGTTTACTTAGGAGCAGGTGAACATGCCTTGGTCCACTTAGAAAGGCAGGCTGAGAGGAACACAATGCTATCAGAATGTCCCACTCTGATTAATGTGGATCCCAAAAAACTGTCGAAAAGGAAGTTTCCCCCAAGCTGACAAGAAAAATGTGCGGAGCCCTATGGAAGGTGAAACTGAGTAGCATGCAAGGGTGGATCCAGTGTTTGTGTTTTTTTTGGGGGGGGGGGGCATGATCACTACCAACTCCAGAGCCCAAGTCAACCAGGCGGGTAGATCTGGGCTCCTGATTTAACTTATTGCCTCCATGGCCAAAGTTCACTGGGCAAGTGGACCTGGGCTCTCGCCTGCACTTGGAAGCCCAGGTCTATCCAGCCGGTAGATCTGGGCTCCATTTCAGTTAATCTCACCAGCCCAGTGGGCGTTCCCTTGGCACCTGATTTTGCTCCCCAACCCAGTGGGTGTCCTTCCCTACTGGTAGGCAGTTGGGGGGCACATACCCATGGCTCCCGCTTGGATCTGCCCCTGTTCACATTTACTCACAAGTAGGCAAACATGTGTCAGCTTTTCTTGAAGGCCAGGCGAAGGGGAATGCAAAGCCACCAGAATGGTCCCAATCCGATGAACGTGGAACTCAACAAATGCTCCAAATGCAACCCCAAGGTAAAGAGGATAAAACCAGAGGCTTGAGTGACTGGTAAAGTGAAATTTTTTTTAAGTTTTGTAAAGCTAAGTGGGCTTCAATTGAGTGTCATTTTGAAAAGTGGGTCCTGGTGCTAAAAAGTTTGGGAACCACTGCTCTAGAAGGCAGAGAAGAGGCTGTGTATAATTTTCCAAGGATATCATTAGTGGAAAGTGAAAAGGTGGGATAAAATTCCAGACAGATAGACAGAAAGTATATTAGAGACAGGAGAGGAAACTGAGCGCTTTCCACATGCGCTGCCTCCGACGCATCCTCGGCATCACCTGGCAGGACAAAGTTCCAAACAACACAATCCTGGAACGTGCTGGAATCCCTAGCATGTATTCACTGCTGAAACAGAGACGCCTGCGTTGGCTTGGTCATGTCGTGAGAATGGATGATGGCCGGATCCCAAAGGATCTCCTCTATGGAGAACTCGTGCAAGGAAAGCGCCCTACAGGTAGACCACAGCTGCGATACAAGGACATCTGCAAGAGGGATCTGAAGGCCTTAGGGATGGACCTCAACAAGTGGGAAACCCTGGCCTCTGAGCGGCCCGCTTGGAGGCAGGCTGTGCAGCATGGCCTTTCCCCGTTTGAAGAGACACTTTGCCAACAGTCTGAAGCTAAGAGGCAAAGAAGGAAGGCCCATAGCCAGGGAGACAGACCAGGGACAGACTGCACTTGCTCCCGGTGTGGAAGGGATTGTCACTCCCGGATTGGCCTTTTCAGCCACACTAGACGCTGTGCCAGAACCACCTTTCAGAGCGCGATACCATAGTCTTTCGAGACTGAAGGTTGCCAATACAATACAATATTAGAGACAACCCTGAAACCTTAAACAGGTGAAATGGGGATTATCCAAACCAGCATCTCAAGGCTCAGTGGCTGGAGGTGAAATGGGATGGAAGAAGGTCACCTCACCAGCACCAAAGGCTTAGAATTTGGGTGGGGATGCTACTGGCTTCCTCGTCAGTACTCCATAAGCTTTGTGTGCAATGAAAAATGAGGCATGTTCTGGAGCTTTCAGTAAAGATTTGGTTTGCCAAAGCAAGGGAGACAACAGGAACTGGCAATTTTCTGAAGTTTCACCTAAGGATCAGTCAACCTGTACTGGAGGATGGAGCACAGTATAACTGTGGGATATAACTAGGGATATATCCTTTGCACAGGGTTGGCCTTAAGCTGATTTCCCTGATTTGCTCAAATTTGGCTTGCACTTTGAGGGGCCCCACACTGGTGGGGCAAGCAGATCTCCCTCTGCCACAACTGAGATTTCCATGAACTGTAAGCTGGCAGGGCAAGCAGACCTGCCTGCCCCTGCATTAAATTGGACCAAAATGGGCCTCCCTGGAAGCAGTTGGTTGTGATGTCATCACGTCACCACCAACCATTTCACATGCAGCACCACCAGTGTGTGTCTCAATGTGGCTGCAGTTGCCACAGCTGTTTGGCAAGTGGGGTTGTGTGGGGAGGGTGGCGGCCCTGCAAGGATGTCCTGCATAGGGCTCCGCCACTCCTGGGGCCGGCACTGCCCGCACATGAGTAGTCATGACCCATTTTGTCCCAATGCTTGCCATGCCTCCTCGTGCTTTTGCAGGAGCAGCCACAGCGTCGGAAGAAAAATGCCCCATTTCCTGTTGTGATAGATTTGCTTTCTTTAACCTCGAGTAGCATCATATAAACCTAATGGATGGCACCATATTTCTCATTAAGAAGCCTTCTTCCCAATGAGATGATTTTCCTGACCTGACAGCTGCTGAAACAGCCTCCAGAGAGGCCTTTGATGGCCTGGAGTTGCCCCCCCCCCCGTCCTGCCATGTATAACTCTTGATGTGCTGCATCTCATTGACTACGAGCTTCTTGCCTCCCCCTCCTCTGCCTCCTCTGCCTCATCAGACTGTTTGCATTCCTGGAGACCTGCCTGCCTGCCTCTCACTCTCCGATGGTTCCTTGCAGCTTGTGCTGAACCCCGCTGGCTCTGGCTGCCCTTTTACCTGTCCCAATTTAACCATGATGAATTTCGAGCACAGCCTTCTCCAACTGTTTCTTTAAACAGCACCAGATGGTTTCACAATAAACCAGGCACATTGCAGAAGAAGCGGGCCACTCAGTTGGATGCCTTTTCCCATTAGAAACAGGAGCAGAGGGCAGAGGGACTGGTGAGGGGTCTCTTGGCAGCTCCAAAAGTGGCAGGAGGCACTTGACACAGATCAAGAGAGCCAGCTGGGCTGATCTAACTCTCCCTGATAGGTCAAGACAGGTGGGGATTTACAGGAGCTGCGGGCAAAGATCCCTGCATGGACACACCTGTTCTGTGCCCTACTTATGAGTGCAACAAGCACTAAAGTGTTTAAATAGCAATTCTGGCTTGCAAAGCATGGATGTAGCAGCCAAGAGCACAAAGCCTTGGATGACATCCCTAAAAGGCCCCATTCCGCTTGGTCTGTAGGACCATATCTGTAGGACCACCTGCAACACACACAACTGACAACCATCTCCAAATCCTTGAGGATTTGAATTTACTCCAAATCCTTGCTATACATTGAATTTACTTATCCTCAGGGTTCTCAGGATAATTTAAAAAGGGATTGAGAACAAAACGACAAATTTTATAATGCCATTGTACAAATCAATGGTAAGGCCATACAGATCTCGTCTGCACATCTCAAAAATGATACAGTGGAACTAGGAAAGGTGCGGAAGAGAGTGACCAAAATGACTGGTGGGCTGGGACACCGACCTTATGAAGAAAGTCTGCAGCATTTGGGGCTCTTTAGTCTACAAAAAAGGTGCCTGAGGGGGAGCACGATTGAGACATACAAAATTATGCATGGGATGGATTGAGTGGATAGAGAGAATTTCTTTTCCCTCTCACACAGTATCAGAACCAGGGGACATCCACTAAAATTGAGTGCCAAGAGAGTCAGAACAGACAAAAGAAAGTGGTTTTTTTTACCCACCGTGTAATTAATCTGTGGAACTCCTTGCCACAGGATGGTGTCTGGCCTAGATGTCTTTAAAAGGGCTTTGGACAGATTTCTAGAGGAAAAGTCCATCACAAATCACAAGCCATGATGACTGTATGCAACCTCCAGGTTTCAGAGGTAGCTTATCTTTGAATAGTAGCTGCAAGAGAGTGGCACCAGGATGCAGGAATCTTATTGTCTTATGTGCCCCCTGGGGGCTGGGGATAAGAATAGGCCCTCAGTTTGGCTGTACTTGTCGTAAGAAGCGACTAAACAGCCACCGGGTAGATGGGACTCGATAGCCTGGGAAGGCAGCTCATCTGAGAGAAGGAAAACTCTGATCCCAAACCTCCACTGACTTGTGGCTACATCCAGTTAAGGAAAAGGCTTCAGGAGTCAACCTTGAGGCAAAATCAGGAGCCGGAGTCCCTGAGGCAGTTCATGGCTGAACACAGTCACGTTCTGGCAACTCCTGCGACGCCGCTGGAACCAACCGTATTGGCTTCTGCCTTTCCATTGGACCATTTCAGTGATGTGGAGAGGGGGGATTTGCTGCATGGGTAACAGCCTATCCTCCATACCTCCTTTACCCAGGCTTCGCGTACTGGAGAGGACACTGTTCCAGCACCACCATTCAGAGCGTGATA
Organism: Tiliqua scincoides; assembly: GCF_035046505.1. Classification (NCBI taxonomy): domain Eukaryota; kingdom Metazoa; phylum Chordata; class Lepidosauria; order Squamata; family Scincidae; genus Tiliqua; species Tiliqua scincoides. The sequence goes on along the minus strand of NC_089830.1, from coordinate 7,902,876 downwards.
CCATAGTCCTCTGAGACTAAAGGATGCCAACAACAATGTGCCCCCTGAGGCATCTGGTGGGCCACTGTGAGATACAGAAAGCTGGACTAGATGGGTCTAGATCCAGCGGGGCTCTTATGATGTTCTTATGTTGTTCTTTCAGTTTCCCTACGAGAGAAAGTTGAAGCAACATTTAAAAATCACACAGCATTTACCGTCTTTGAACTCTTTTGTCGGAAGGTAAAGCTCATACACAGTTTCTTCGTCATCTTTTGGCAAATGCTGTTAAGCTTCATTAATGCAAATTGATAGACAATTATTTTCATTCTCTTGACAGACTTCACTCTACCCAAACCATCAGCATGAAATGACTTAAAAAAAATATCTTTTTTTCCCCAGCCCGTGCCACAAACCGATTTTTGATTCTCTGTGTTGGATCAAGCTGACCCTTTTTCTCCCATGAGAATGTGGTCCACAGCTAAGGTCTATAAAGGTGCTGATCCCATAAAAGCTTCTTTTCCAGGGCAAATAGTAGCTTCAGGGGGACACAATTTTCATCAGGACTTCACCACAGCAGGAAAAAATTAAATGCTTCCTCCCCAAATCAGTTCCAATTTTGATTACCTCCCCCCCCCCCCACATACACACATAACTGCTCAATTTAACCTCAAGCAAAAAAAGCCAACATGAGGATTCATGACATTTGGCCATCGGCCCTGATCCAGAGGCATCACTAGGGTTTACATTACCTGGTGTGAAAGCTCATTGTGTCACCCAATGATGGACCTCCTCCCGTACCAGACCATACAGAATAAAATGCAATATCATACACACAGCCTAAATGCAGTGGCATCACTAGGGTTGGCGTCACCCCCATTCACTTTATTTGTGTATGTATTTATTTTAATTTTTTAATATATAACAGTCCAGGCCACCCAACAAATCAATAACCAACCAGAAAAAACCAGTGGCCAACTTGGTTGCACCACTTTGACTTCTGACGAGCTGGGGAGCCCTGCAGATGCTCACACAGGGCTCCCCGCACCCCAGGATGGCTGCTGAAAGGACTGGTGAGTGCACTCCAGTCCCTGCAGCCCCCCTTAGCAATGTGATCCTGGGGATCATGTCCCTGCCTCCCCCCTGCCCCCACCAAGACTTACTGTGGTTCAAACTCTCCCCAAAAGTTTGAAAACCAGTGCAATAAAGCCTTTACTCTCAAACTAAGGGCACAATCCTCACTAGGTCTACTCAGAAGTAAGTCCTATTTTGTTCAATGGGGCTTACTCTCAGGAAAGTGTGGTTAGGATTGCAGCCTAAGTGATTGATTTGACTTGAAGTGCACCTGGGAAATGAAACATATGATCAATCCTTTGCTCCCATAAACTCTTTGGGGTGCACAACAGAAGACTCCATGCTGGACTATCAGCTACAGAGCAAAGTGTTGACTGCAGTTGCGATAACTCCACTCACTGTGTGGGGCCCCCTCCAGGCATGGAGACTGATTCAACCATATTGGTGATATTGCCCTAAGGCCAGACCTGGTTCTGAGGTGAGACGTGTGCTTTGCAAGTTCTCATTCAGTTCAAGCAGCGTCTCTTCTACTGGCTTGACATAGCACTGTCTGGAAGTGATCTCGCAGATTCAGGCAAGTGCCAGCCTTGCGCATGGATCAAATTGACCTAAAGCCAATCGGTTGCTGCATTTTAGTGAGAAAAGTTGTGAGATATTGTGGACCTTCCCACATGATGGGAACCAAATCACATTTGGTTGTCGGACTCTCAAAAGAAAGAATGAGTTCTTTTGGAAGAGGTAGTCCAATTCCCAGCCAAGAGAGTTTTCTTTTTTCAAATTTCTTTTCAAAATGCAGTATAGTCATACAGTATAATCTCTCTCTCTCTCTCTCTCTCTCTTTCTCTCTCTCTCTCTGTGTGTGTGTGTGTGTGTGTGTGTGTGTGTGTGTGTGTGTGTGTGTGTGTGGCTGCTGTGACAATTCATTTCTGCCCAGTTTTCATTTCCTAGTGATGAAGAAAGAGTCCTCCTAATTGCATCATTTTAAAAAAAATATTGAAATATTTAAATATTATGACAGGGAAAGTTTTGCCGTTTAAAGAATCTTTAGAATTAACTTGCAGGTGGGTTTTTTCCCATCCCCTTTTTCTTTCTCAATAAATGCCAAGGGAAACTGCGGCTGTATGTAGCCTAAAACATAAGTGAGCACAATATGCAAGTCTGAGTGGGAATGTGTTGACTGCTTTCATAGCCCAGAACTTAGGCCTCACTTTATTGCCTCACTCCTAGCTTTTTTGATACATTAGTAAATCTGTAAGCACCTTCAGTTTTCTCATAAATCACAGAATCATAGAGTTGGAAGGGGCCTAATAGGTCATCTAGTCCAACCCTCTGCCTTTGGCAGGAAGGAAGGTGTTTGGGAGGGCTGTCATCTTTATTTATTTACTACATTTTGCTCTTTTTATGCAGCATTCAAGGCACTTGACAGAAGCAGGCAAATCTAAACCACCATTTTTTAATTAATTACTTTTTTTTTTTGCAATATAGGTGGGACCTCTTTTTCCATGGGTTCAGCACCTGCAGGCTCAGCACAGGTGCTGGACCTGTGCTGGAGGGTCTTACTTATCCTCCCATACACAACCAGAAGCATCTTCTGGTCACGTCCAAGAGACTTTCTAAGTCCCAGGGAGGCTGTACAAGGCCTCTACGGGTCCCGGAACACCTCCAGATGCGACCAGAAAGAGCTTCTGGTCATGTCCGGATGTCCTATTAGACCCCACTCACGGATTCCATTATCCACAGGTTTCGGTATCTGTAAGGGGATCCAGGAATGGATCCCCCACAATACCAAGATCTCACAGCACCCCCAGTTCACCAGATGTTCCCTTCATGGTGTTGTTATCTCTTCTGGTTATGTGCCATTAAGCATCCACAGGAAGCTGTAAATCAAGCCCAGGCAGGTTCTTAAGCTCTTTACCCAGACTTTACAGCTGACCTTCTCCACACTTCCCAGTTCTCTCACCACTGGTCACTTGCCAGTGACTTCATCCTCTCACAACAGGTTATGGCACTCTGTCAGCTTTGCTTCATGTCTTCCCTCCAAGGACACACAACTCAGTTTCTGCTTAACTTTAGGCAATATTGCAGGTAGCTCAACCACCGGACTGAACTACTCTTCAGGGCCAATCACAGCACACCAACCCCAATATTTAAGACCCTGCCAAGGAGACTACATCTTCGGTGACACAGTGTGTGACATGAGGCTATACCTCTCTGATGTCTTCTTATCCACATTTAGGCCACACAAAGGGAATCTTTGGAACTACAGCAAAAGGGCTCTTGGTGCATCACAGGGAACACTTGGCAAAAATATGACCTTTGCAAAAACATGACCCCCAAATAGGAGAGTCTCTGTATGTATGAGAGATACTTTGTCAGTCTTTGTCCCAGGGCCATGCAGTCAAGGGAGGCAGATCCTTCTTTGTCCTGTCAGCTCAGCCTCCCCTTTAATTGTGTATACACTCCACCCAGTTGTATGATCACCAAAGTTGGTTGTATGATCCTAGGGGAGGTTGAGATTTGCAAGTTGTAGTCTCTCAGTGAGACTCTTTGAGACTGTGATAGCAACATATCAGCCTCTGCTGTGACTGAGCAGGTGCTGGCCCTTCTGGATTGTCCCCAGCACCCCTTACAATGTGACGTCACCCTGGAGCTCTGTGTGCACACTGGGGAGGGGGCTGATGCGCTAAAATCGTGGCTTTAGGAGCTACCCCATCATGCCATACACTGTTGGATGTGGAATTTCCAGAGAAATGCAAAGCAAAAAACCAGAGCGAAATCGCTCCTTTCCTTCAAACGTTATGGCCAAAAAACCGGAAACAAAAAAATGCATGGAGCCCTATGGAAAGTGACACTGAGCCGTATCACGCGTTTGCTCGTGAGTAGGCAAACTTGCCTTAGTGTGTCGGAAAGGGCAGGCTGAGAGGAATCCAGTGACACCAGAACTGTCCTGATCCAATGAATGCAGCCCCCAAAAACACCCAAGAAGGAGGTCCCTCCCTCCTAGTTGTGAGTGTATTGCGCCCTATGGAAAGTGAAACTAAGCCACATGGCTGTGTTTACTCACAAGCAGGCAGACGTGCCTTGGCTTGTGATCAGGCCAGGCAAAGGGGAATGTGAGGACACCAGAAGGGTTCAGATCCGATGGAACTGGAGCACTCCAGAATGCTCCAGAACCAGAATGCTCCAGAAGGCAGCCTCCCCCACCCCAAAAGGACAAAAAAAGAGGCTGGAACTGGTAAGGGGAATGTTTTCTATTTTGCGCTTGTAAAGCCAGGTGCATCTTTATCTTGATATGCTTGAAGTAGAAGAACTTTAAACTGGGCACTGGAGAGGGCTTAAAATCTCACTGATTCTTTTTGGAGGGGTTATTGCAGGCAGACTACAGAGAAAATTCACTTGGTGGAACAGGACTGGCTCCCACTTATTTAATTATTTCTTTTCTTTTAATTATTTATAATTATTTATTTTAATTTGCTTGATGATGTCACTTCTGGCCATGATAGCACTTCCAATGGGTCCTAGACAGATTGTCATTCTAAAAAGTGGGTCCCAGTGCTAAAAGTTTGAGAATTGCTGCAATAAGGTGTTAGTAAGTTGACAAAGGGTGTGTGTGTGTGTGTAGTGTAGTGTGACTCCATAAGTTTTCAAAATCACTAAAATCAGAGTTTGGAGGAATAATACCATCATGTTATATATCAATCAATGCGTAATTTCATGCAGAATGCAATGAATCAAACCACATTGAAATATCTGTGTTCTATCAAAAGGTACAGCCAAAAAACCAGTGGGAGTGGGGCGATGGTACTTTACCACACCCACCACCTGGGGTGTTTCCCCGCCCACTGCATGGGATGACATGAATCCTAGTGACACCACTGACAGCGTTCCATGTGCTTAGGCATCTAGTCATGCTGGCCACATGACAAGGAAAGTGTCTGCAGCAGTGGTTCTCAGATGTTTAGCATCGGGACCCACTTTTTAGAATGAGACTCTGTCAGGACCCACCAGAAGTGATGTCATGACTGGCAGTGACATCATCAAGCAGGAAAATGTTTAACAATCCTAGGCTGCAATCCTACCCACACTTGCACAGGAGTGTATCATTGTTAAAAGCATATACATAGTAGCCTGTTAAAAGTACAAATCTGTAACATTTGTATTTGCATTTGGAACCAAATGCAATCACATACCAGTCCAATATATTAAAAAATAAAATATTGAAATTAATGGGGACCCACCTGAAATTGGCTCATGATCCACCTAGTGTGTCCCAACCCGCAGTTTGAGAAACACTGGTCTACAGACAAACGCCGGCTCTTCAGCTTAGAAATGGAGGTGAGTCAGAAACGACTAGGCTTAACGCCGGCATTTAGTATGGTGAATAAAAGTGTAGTGAATATTCAAATAAAAGTATAGTATTACCTTTAGTATGGTGAATAAAAGAGAAAGAACAGTCAAAAATAAAGCCAATACTTTGTGCCTGTTCAGCAGAGTTTGGTTAAGGTTTATGGTTCTAATAGGATTATGGCCAAACTTAATGGTTTCAGAATCATTGACCTTGCATTGCCTTCCTATAACTTGCAGTGGGTTTCGACTTCAGGTTCCATACTCATTTCTATGGGTGCTACCTGGCACCAATCTTGAAATGAAATGTCTGTGTTGAAATGACCTGGCACTATCTAAAGTGAGTTGAGAGCAAGGAAGGATCGTGCCCAGTGCTGATGAAATGCAGAAAATATTTCCATTAGTTTTATTTAAAAAACTAACATTTCCCTTTCAAGGATATTTCCACAGTAAAATTGTGCTTAAAATTCAAGTAAGCACAATCTCCACTAAAATAGAAGGATGTGGTGTTATAGATCGAAAGCATGTATATAGAAGCATAGATGGATATAGAAGGATATAGAAGGATAGATGGCACAGGGTTTTTTAGTTTTCTGGGGGGAAAAAATCCCTTGGGAGTATGAGTCTTTATTAGCACCTAAACGAAAAGAAAATTAAAGGGTGTTAGAGTTTGAAAGCATCTCTTTATTTGGAAATGGCAGAGAAGCTGGGCTTGGGCCAAGTAATTAGGCACCAAACTTGAAATGAAATGTCTCTGTTGAAATGAGAATTTAAATGAATTAGCTGTATCTATCACTGGGCTTTGAGAGAGCTGTTTCATTTTAGAAAGCTAGGTAAAAATCCCAGTTTGGCATGTACGACTTAATTATAGGCAGGCTTGACAACAAACAAAAAGGCAGGCAGCCCAAGTGTGGGTTTTTGGCCTGCTCAACTTGGGGGCTCCGTTAATTATTTGACAAGTATTGGAATGGCTTTCTAATTAATTTTCTGTGTTCGACCCAATTGTAGGTCTGAGGAAATGAGGTTAGTTGGCTTGATCCTTTCCATTGAATTATGCAATTTCAAGTTTAAACTGCTTAGCCGTTAAGATTACACGAGAATTTATTGCTGCTGACAAGTTGCTACCGCTTTTACCAAATGCAAGCGAGTGCCAAGCCCGTCGGAAAACGTTTTGCTATCTTAAGCCATAAGGGGGAGCAAAAACATTTGCACAGAAGAAATTGTGCCATTATGACCTTGGAATTGGAAGGTACCCACGTCTTTTTTTTAAAAAAAAGGTATTTCTTTATTTGAATGTTTAGCTCTTTCTCTTCCTCAAAGGCAAGTCACATTTAGAGATACAAAGAGACTTGTTTTTTTAAGGCAAGTACTAAAACCGAACCCTGCTCCATTCATTCCTTGCATAAAATGGAGGAATTTTATAAAATGGAATGCAAAAGTCTTGCATAACTTCAGATGGTACTTACTTTATTTATTTATGTATCTGGGAATTTGTGTCCTCCCTTCCTGCTCCCTAAGAGGTAACTCAGGATGTCTCATGAATATGATATGCATTAAAAAACATTACAAGCTGAAGTTGCAATCAGCCTAGAAACCCAAACTAAACAAGCCAATCCACGTGCAACTAACTAACTAATAAGGCCTGAAATGGCTGAGAGCATTAAATAAAAAAAATGCAGCATTTTTTCAATGTAGCATTAAATCAAAATTTAATTAGAAATGTTAATTAGAAATTAAATCAAATCAGCATTGCAATGAAGAAAAAATAACAAGATAATTTAAATTCAACAATGATGGGGCCAAATGAAGAAGGGGGTCCTACAATCTGGGGGCTTTCACTGAGAAGGCCCCGTCATGTGTTGCCCTCATAGGGCAGGAGGTCTGGTCTAGAGGGTAGAGCCTCCATCTGCCTGAAGATAACATCCACAAGGTCGCCAGTTCGAGGCCAGGCACCGTGCGACCTTGAAGCAGCTGACCAGCTGAAGCCGAGCTATTCCATCTACATTGAGCGTGGGAGGATGGAGGCCAGAATGTGAAGCCAGATCGGAATGAAACACCTGAATGTAGTGGTTCTTGAAAGAAAGAACCTTCTTTCAATTGTAAAAATCCCTATTTAATAAGGGATTTAAATAAAGCCTGCCTATGTAAACCGCCTTGAATAAAGTCTTGAATAAAGACCAAGAAAGTCGGTATATAAATACCTGTTGTTGTTGTTGTTGTTGTTGTTATTGGACTTTACAAGGAGTGGAAAGATGGAGCAGGCCTCAGATGTTGACCAAAGTGGGCACTCAGATTTATAGGGGAAAGGACGAGCTGGAAGGATTCTGCCAAACCCTGGATCTGGCCGTCGGGTCAGGGTTCGACCAGCCCTGCTCTAGAAGAATATCATGGAACAGGCAGGGGGTTGGACTAGATGACCTTGTGGGTCAATTCTATCTATATTATTCTATGATTGACAGTGCAATAATAATAATAGCTATAACAATAATGATGTTTATGGTGTAAATGCAGCTGCTACATCTACAATGAATCATCCTGAAGCTATTGGTTCAAACACATGCTGGTTCACTTTTTGTCACCTTTGAAATGGGAAGAATGGTAAGCTGTGAATGACAAGTTCCCAATGCTTAAGTCCTTTGCAAACTTAAAAAGGTTACAAAATAACAGTGACCCTAAAGGTTTCAATCCCTTCAAGCCTCCTGTGGAATGAGAAATAAGCCAGTTACATTTTGGTCAGGCAAAACAAAGCTGGCAGCACAGGGACTCACTGACAATTTCAAATGTGTAAAATGTGATTAGACAAGGGATAGAGATCAGCTCTTCTGTACAAGGGAAAAGGACAAGAGGGAGCTCGTCTGGACCTCAGAAAGGTAAATTTAAATGTCATTAAGAAACCCTGTGTTTAATTGGGTTGGAGCACCTATTCTCAGGTGAGGTTTGCAGAAGTCCCTCTCCTGGATTTACCACTTTCCAGGTATAATTAATCCCTGCTTCTGAGTCAGAGGATGTAAATGGATCTCTTTTAGAACTTGGCACCTACGAATTAGTCCCAAAACGAATGCTGAGATTAAAGAGGATGTGGTGGATGTTACTGTAGAAAATGGGATCTGGAGAGGTTGGGAATTTCCTGTTGCCTCCAGGAATGGAGCCCAATGGACAGCATTAAGCACTTGGCTGCAGCCCAGACAATTGTGGCATCAGTAGGACGGCCTATGCCAGGCTGCCAGAGTTTGTGAAGGACCAGAGCGAGCTGGAGCAGGTAAGCTCCCCACAAGCTGGCAGAGGGATGGAAAGAGGGTAGGGAGGGGTTGTAATGGGGCAGGGGAGGGTGGGGAACAGGTTGGATCAGGCCTGGGAGGGGAGTGGGATAGGCAGGGCTGTTAAAGGTCCTCTGAAGGACTCAGAAGGCTTTCAGAGTGCAGAAGAAAGTCACAGGAGGCTCCACATCAAAGTATCCGCCTGGGAGGGTGGAGTGTTGTGGGGGAGGCAGCATGCTACAGACCTGGCAGCTCAGGAACCAGGTCCACAACTGAGTTTTATATGTGGTTTTCCAGATTGCCGTTAGAATGACCATTGCAATTGCTTCTTCCACCCCATTTGTTTGTTGGAAAATACAAGTTTAATTTTACAAGAGCAATTAAAATTATTCTTTATGCTTGGTAACCACAGGGTTTTCCTTTTTCTTTCAAAGCAATTTAAGAAGTATTTTATGCATGTATTTGTTTAAAGAAAAAATAAAACAAACATTTTCTAGACATATTTTTTCCCCACAGTAGAGGCAGCTTACGGAATAAGTTAGAATAGAAACAAATTCAAAGCTCAACAAGACAGAAAGCAAAGAAATGGGTCTTGTAGTTTTGGAGAGTTTTGCCATTCCAAAAAAAACCAGTAAGGAGGAAGAAACTGCCTATTTCTGCAAGAAGAATCCATGCCTCCACCCCAGGAAAATTAATATAAAAGTTGTGCTTCTGACCATAATAATTCTTTATTCACACAGGGTTGATGTCAGGGGCAGACAGCTCAAGCACTTGCTGAAGGCCTGGCCAACTCCTCAACCATTAGTACCAGAGGCAGTGATATGCAGTGGTATCACTAGCGGGGAGTATCACTAGCAGGGCAGGCCACTCCAGGTACCATGCAGGAAGGGGGTAACATGTGAGGCCCAGCCAAGATGGTGACTGCTATGGTCTCCCTTTCGTTGGTTTCCATTGGGCTCTCTTTGAGCATCCAAAGGAGAAGGAAGGAGATCACCTGAAAGCTGCCACTGCCTTCACAAAACAAATAAAGCACTGGGCCCAGTTAAGAGCAATAGTTTTTTCATGTCTCTCCATTTTTGTGAGAACATGAAGGCCAGCATAGCTTACAAGAACATGAAGGCACTCAACCAAGTGGCTCAAGACCTGGAAGTAAATCACAATGACATCATCACTTCACTGAAAATTACTTCCACATCTGCATGTTTGGGGGGTCATGAGTCTCTGTGCGCTCCAGGTAAGTTGGGGGAGGTGGATTTACCCACAGGAGGGCAGCGGCTTCCCATGAGGGGGGGCACCATCATGGACATTTACTTTGGGGCATGGGGCTGGGGAGGTCTGTCATAAAGCCACAGAAGATGCAGCTGCTGGTGCCATGCACTGAATGTGTCACCAAGGAGTAGAGGGGACACCACAGGGGCCTGTAAACCTGACCTTACATAAAGCTCTAACTCAAAGCAGGGCCTACAAAGATATTTGAAGCTGTTACTGGGGACTTTACCAGAAATCAAAACTAGATAATTCTTTTTTCTTAACATTTTCAAGAAAATCACTCATAGCATGTACTGCACCTGTGCTTGAGACAAGACCCCAGTCAAGATGCTTTAATATTGGCAAACAGCTGCTGCTTTAAGACAGGACTCTCCAGAGCCGGACCTGGTGCCCTCCACTATCCCTCCCCAAAATGAACATTGCTTACTGTTCTGCAGGGGAGCTGTCCTTCCCCACTGCTCATCTCTCCCAAACTGAGCTCTGGCCCACCGCTTCTTGGTTCCATCACCCCAGCAACCACTGTGCCCAAATTTCTGGGCAGGTACAGTGGGTTGGAACTCAGTTTGGAGGAGATGGGTGGTGGGGAAGGACAGCTCCCTGGCAGAAGAACCGGTTGTGCCAAGGTCGCCTTTCCCATTGCACAGCTGTCTCCAGTTTGGAGACTGATGCTTTAAGGTACAAACTGACAGCCCAATTCTAGTCAGCATTGGCGCAGCAGGGCAGAGCAGACCCTGCTGTATCAGGAGCAGGCCGGAGGTCTACTCAGGGTAAGGGGACATTTGTCCCCTTGCTCCAGGTAAAGCCCCAGCCTTCTCAATGGGGCTACTCAGATCTGTGCTGGGTAAATAGTCGGTGCAAGTCCATGTCAGGGGGAAAAGGCTTGGGAAGGGGCCATAGGATACAGGGTAAGCTGATTTTGCCAATCCTACCCCCTCCTGAGCCTGATCCACCCCATGTTTTCCCTCCCCCTGCCCAGAAACATCCCCGCCTCACCCCACCCTCCCCCTGCACCATGTGGAGCTCTTGCATTCACACAGATCCAAATTTGATGCCGGCAGGATGGCGCAGGCCTTCCCACCTGTGCCGCAAATGTACTTTATGGTGCACTCCCAGGGTGCCTCAAATGTACTTTATGGTGCTAGGGCCAATTAGGATTGTGCCGTCACACATGGAAGCCACAGCAATGGTTAGTGCAAAATGCGAGACCTTTCCCAACCGACCACTGAAATTCAGACAGAGAATTTTGGTGACTTGATGCTAAACCAGAAATGCAAAAGTTGCAACTTGTTAGCCTTGTAATTTTGCGTGCAGAATTTACTTAACAATCAAAAAGTGTTATTGTCACATCTTGGGGAAAAACAAACAAAAACAAAAACACATCATTAACTCCCTTATTTGTGCCATTACCAAAGCCCATTGTGCATACGAACCCACTAGAACTCAGCTTACCAGCTCATGGAGGAAGATTCATCGCTCGCATCCCTGATTAGAAGCCAGGGCTGGCAAAACAGAGAGTGATTTAATGAAGTTTTGATACAGCTCATCAGATTCTGAAATGGGAAGTTGCAATATTAATTTGGAAACTCATTATCATTTCAATTCCACTCGTTCTAAACTGCATTAATAATGGGGCAGTGCATGGCATTTCTGAAGGCTGATTCAAAGGGCAGAAAGATCTTTCAGGATTGCATTTCATTTGACACCTAAACTTCAAGCATATTCTTATAACTGTGCAATAAATTCTTTTTTTCTGTGTGTCTGTGTGTCTACTCTCATGTAAGTGGGCAGATAACATGGGATTGTCTTTGGGGAATCTTTCATTTTAGGCCATTTCATCAGTGGTGGACCTGCCATTAATGGAAAGGGGCAAATGTGGAGCCTGGCACGCCTCCAGGACTGTGTGGTAGCCTCTTTGAGGCTCCCAATGCAGTTGGAAACTGTGTTTCCAGTTTGCCAGAAACACAATTTAAGAGCCCAGGGAAAACTTCAGGAGGCTTCCCTGGTGTGTCCTGGAGTGGCACAAGTCTCTGTGCGCTCCAGGTAAGTTGGGGGAGGTGGATTTACCCACAGGAGGGCAGTGGTTTCCCATGAGGGGGGGCACCATCATGGACATTTGCTTCAGGGTGTGGGGCTGAAGAGTGTGAATTGTAGAGTGAATTGTAGAGTGAATTGTAGAGTGTGAAACAACAATTGTAGAGTGTGTAGACAATGAAACAACTTAGTAAAAGATATTTTAGTTTATTAAGTACATAAAGTTACACACTCTACAATTAGGTAGCAAATGCTAGAGGCATAAACATCTAGGAAACATATCAGCAATAAAATAATAAAGCTAGCTGGCTATCTCTATTAATACTTATCTCTCACCTGGGTCCGTTACTCCTGTAGATCTCTTAGCTCTAGGGCTACCTATGAGGCCAGGTGTCCACGATGGACAAAGGAGCTTACACACATGCAGATCGTCACACCTGAGACTCTCTGTCCAAGAGGGAACTCCCCACACCCTTGGGCACTCATTATTATACCTCCTATGCTAATAGTCCTGAGGTGACTTCATAATTATTAGACTGTCCAATCAGAACCCTTGATGAACAGAACCTTCCAGAAGTTGGTCTTGTTGCTAGCCCCTCATAGTTCTTACCCCTCCCAACTGGAGATCCACAGCTGCACTCAATCACCCTTGCTAAGGCGACTCTCTGTCTGCTAAGGTGCTAGCATTCCAATTGGTCGTAATTCCTATTATCTGTCCTTCCTGGCCATCAAAGGAGAGACAACACATTCCTTCCTCTTTGTTTATTTACCCCCAATAAATGCACCAGACTGCAGCTTGGATTTAAAACTGGGCCACTTTATTGATTGTTAAATTACAGCAGGGTGACTGGGGTAGTTGGCTAAACTCCCAGTCCTAAGTCACACAGGGTTGTTAATAGGGGGAAACAAACCTAGCCGTCTACCTCCCCAAGGTCAAAGGGCGAAACCGTCCGACTTGAGGCTGTCACCAGACCTGCGGCCTAGGACAACCTGTCAGCGTTGCCCAAATGCTTAAAACAGCAGGACTGGTGGCCTGCAGGTCAAGCCTTGCCAGGGGTGCCAATCCAGTCAAAGGGGCTTGCCACCCAGCCTCTTCGAGCCAGGAAAGCATCATGTGAGAGGTACTGGCTCACCCTTGACCTTGCTGTCTTAGACGGACACCAGGGTGTAGCTACCTACCCTGACCCTGCATGCTTCATGCTACAAGGGAGGACAGCCTAGTGCTTGTCCTTCCTATCCCCACTAAAAATGAATTGCTTCAAACGCTGCTGTAAATCAGACAAAAAGATGTCGTAGCCCTGCGGGCTTTTAAAACAGATAAAAAAATAACATATTGTAACATACTGTAAAAACAGTAGTCAGATAAAAACTAGTCAGATAAGAGCATAGCACAGCAAATTAAAAAAGGATCAGGCCTATAAACAGATGTTAAAAAATATTAAGTGATGTTAAGAGATGTTAAAAAGGCCAGGAACTCAGAAGGCTTGTCTAAACAGAAGGTTCTTCAGGCCTCGCTGAAAAGTTTCAAGAGAGGGAGAAGGTGTTAAGTCAAGGGGAAGGGAATTCCATAGTGTTGGTGCCACTACTGAGAAGGCCCTATTTCTTGCCGCTGCCCCACATACCACCCTAGGCTGCGGCACTTATAAAAAGGCCTTCTCTGATGACCTAAGAGGACGGGCCGGATATCGCATGCTTCCTGGCCCAAAAAATGATAGAGTGCCTGATGACTAAATTCTGAATGAGCTGTGGACACCGTGGACCTGTCAAGGCAAAAAGAACAGTAAGGGACAGGAAGCGGTGCCTTAGTAGGTAACTAACAACTCTTAAACATGACCACTTGGTCCAAACATTGCGAAAGCCCAAAGAGCCCCGCGGGGTTCCCCTTCAGCTCGCATCGCTAGCTGGGAACTGAATGGCCCAACATCCCCCTAATGCCACACAAGGAAGCCACCAGATTACCATAAACGAAGCCACAAGGCCCAAAGGCAGATGCCTCAGAGAAACCCCCTTAGGGGAAAGGGGGAGTCTCCCCTAAAAACTGGCCTGAAGGCTACAACAAAATTGGAGGAGACTCACAACACTGGAGTGCTCATAGCCCATGAGAGGGTGCATGCCATGCAACTTACCTCAGATAATACTGATAGGTGCTGGAACGCCACCTGCCAATCCTCTGAAAGGCTGGAATGGGCCGGGCCAATTGTGCAGCCGCCAAGGCGGCGCCAATGTGGAATGAGTGGAGCCCATATTCCTCGGGTTGTAACCCCATCTACTCCAAGGCCCGCTTAAACATCTGTTTAAACTGGTAGAGCGTAAGTGGAGTTAGATCCCTATGTCTGAAAAGACACCCAGGACCAGGGGGTGCCATTGCCCGGTATACTGACAAGGCATGAACAAGGCATAGTTGCAGATTAGGAGACCTCTGGAGAAGCACAATGTGGCCCCTACCTAACTGATCATTCTTGGAGAATCTAACCTGCAGGCGGACCGGATTGCCCAAGATCTCACAGTCATCCCACTGCATGGTTCTTTCCCCGGGGGCCCTTTTCAATTGTGCTAGAAGCTCACCTGCCCTAAATGCCCTGAAGGAAAACATGAGGGAAACAGTGCAAAATAGGCAAATCTCAAATTGAGAAGAGCACAAAGGCCAAATTTGATATAGAGCCCCTGCAGGAGGGTGACTGTGATGGGCCTGCACTGGTCAGGCAGCGGAGGGGTGTCTTTCTTAAAACCCTCCAGCATCTTACAAACTCTAAAAACAGCAGCTGGGTCCTTAGTTCCAGCAGCTTTGGCACTGAAGGAAATGGCAGCTAAGTAGACGGACATGGACTGGACCGATATATCATGGTCCCGAAGGGCCAACAGGAAACGCATCCCTGCCTCAGGCGGGGAGGATGTGAAAAGGGCACAATCTGCCTCTGTACAAAAGGAGGTGAACTCCCGTATTTTACTGTGATAACTGGCCTGGCTGGAAGGAGTTAGAGATGCCCAAATGACCCCCTGGGCTCAGACGAACCAAAGTTTCACAACCAGCTGGGCATTGGGTCTGGGCTGCCTCTGGGGCCAACAGCTGAAAACGCTCCCCCTGCAAATGAGAGAGAGCATTGGCGATACCACTGTCGAGGCCTGGAACATGTCTGGCTGTGAATACGGCCCGTGTGAATAAGGCACTGTTTCACGAAGACCCGGGCTAGGCACATGACCCTGGCTGATTTAGATGTCTGTTGGTTGCCGATGTGCACCACAGCGAGATTATCGCACCAGAATAACATGGCAGAATCTCGAAACATGTCTGCCCATATGAAAACTGCCACAGCTATTGGGAATAATTCTAAACAAGTTAAATCTTTGGTGATACCTGCTGACACCCAGGAAGGTGGCCAGGCAGCAGAACACCAATGACCCCTGAAATAAAGGCTGAAACCAAAACCCCCGGCGGCATCCAAATGAATCTGCAGTCCCGTTTCAAGCAACTTCTGGCCTCTCCAAAAGGAGACACTGTTGAAATTTAGCATGAAATTGGACCACATATAGGCATGCATGGGGGCTGTAACCCGGGTTCTATGGTGTGGCTGCTTTAAGCTGCTTGTGGCATTGCACAGGTGCCAGAGAAAGGCCCTGCCTGGGGCGATAACACGGCAGGCAAAATTTAAATGACCAATTAGTACCTGGAGGTCCCGCAACGTGATCTTGCGCGCAACGCGAGCAGTACTTAGCAATTTGCGGAGCTTAACAAGTTTGGCGAGTGGAAGAGGGCTCTGCTGCAATACAGAGTTGGGTTCTACCCCAAAAAAGGTGAGGCACGTGGCGGGGCCTTCGGTTGTTTCGTGTGCTAAGGGGACACCAAGTTCCCCACAGAGCTCGACAAAAGTAGCCAAGCCCTCTGAACATATTTTGGTTCCCGCTGGGCCTATAAACAAAAAGTCATCGAGATAGTGGGTGGAGTAAACCGACCGAGCCCTGTCATGGACCGCCCACTCTAGGAAGGAACTAAAACTTTCAAGGGCAGCACAGGAAACTGAACAGCCCATGGGCAGCGCCCTATGAAAATAGTAGTAAGCGTGAGTAGTAAGCCCCTTCAAAATAGAAGCCCAACTGGAAGAAATCGTTGGGGTGAACTGGCAGTAGGCGAAAAGCTGATTGGATGTCAGCCTTGGCCATGAGAGCAGAGGGACCGCAGTCATGGACCAAAGCCACAGCCTGATCAAGAAAGGTGTATCTGGCAGAGCAAAGTTCATGCGGGTTCCTGCCATTCACGGACTGGCCTTTGGGGTGTGACAAGTGGTGTATTAACCAAAATTCACCCGGGACTTTTTTGGGGACAAGACCCAAAGGGGAAACTTGCAAATTGGGAAGACGTTGCTCAAAAAACGGACTGTCCACTTGGCCAGCCTCAACTTCTTTGGCAATCTTTTTCCTCACCACCTCCTCCATACCACAAACTGAGCGAAGGTTCTTGGCCCAGGAGGGTTGGGAAGGAGGGGGTGCCGGAATCTGAAAACCACTGGAAAAACCTTCCCAAAGGTATTTGGCCTTTGGCCGGTTGGGATATCGGCTGAGTAACCAGCCGAGGAATGGAAGCCTAATGGGGGTTGGGCCCTTTGGAAGGGTCAGTGGATGGGGCACCGCCTTTCAGCCCGCCCCTGGGTTGCCCTCGAAATTGTCACCTGGCCCATCCCAGCTTGGAGCAACTGGATACCGCATGTTTGGCCCCACATTGCACGCAGATGTGTGAAAAGGGGCAGTTGGACCGACTTCAACGTCCCGTGGCATTAAATTTGTGACAGGTGCATGGGTATTAAACCCCCTGAGCACCCGGGGGTGCTCTGCTGTGTTCGCTCCTGTTTCTAGCAATCAGGTGACTGCTATCCGCGCAGTCGCCAATTGTCGGTTTTGAAGGAATAACTAGCTGCACCCACAACTCCCATTGTGGCACACACCAATCAAGGGCAGGATCATGGGAGGACCTCATGCGAAAGTGTCCATCATAAGAACACCAAGCAGGGTCAGAATAATCACGAAAAGCCCTATGGATGATGTCCAAATATTTAAATAGGGAAGGAGCCTTGTTAGGGTACATTTGGAGGACTGCTGAGGCATAAATTATAAAACCATTGAGCCAGTTCATCCAATTTTTATCGATTTTCCTACGCTTTACTAGCTCCTGGTCCCTAAGGGGTTCTCCCAGCCTTGGGGCGGGTTCAAACTGCACCTGTAAAAGGCTGAAGATGTCAACAAATTCTCCTTGCCAAATTTGCTCCTTCACTGATAGAGCTAAGTGGCTGCCCAAAAGTAGAGCGATATGAAATTCTGGGGCGATCACTAGATTCTGTCACAAAACCGGGGGGGATTTGGTGGCCCTGTGAGGATATCGGTTGGCCCTGGGCACTTCGCTTGACCTGGAGTAGTAGGGGCACTAAAAGGCCCACTAGCACTACCGGTAGGCTGGGCTGCTGGTCCAGTGAAACCAAAGGGTCCCGGGGGCCAGGGGTAGCCCAGGCCACCATGTGGCAATGGCGCATGTGGAGGCCACCATAATCCACCAAATGGATAACTCATGGCTAGCGAATTGGGTTATTAGGGGATTATGCCCTCGTCACCCCAAACCGGTGTAATCGGGTCGTGATCAGGCCCTTCTATCTCACCTGCATGCCCCCTGTCCGCCGTGGCCTTGTCCTGTGAAGGTTTAACAAGCTCAACCGCCACTTGGACCCCCGAGGCTTCCGACGACTCTTCATCCAATAACCTCTTGGCGGCAGGGACTTTGCCTTTTTTATTGGAAGACAGAAATGTGTTAAGCTGGGTACCACGGCCCGGGCGGTTAAATTTGCGTTGGGGTCCCTCAGCGCCGGATGCTCCTCCCCCATTGCCCTTGCCTGCCCTACGCATTGCCTTCTCTTTTTGCCATGCTTCCTGGAGCGCCACTAATGCCTTAAGCTCACCCAGGTCCCCGCTTTCATCAGAGGATGATGAAGACTCAGCCGGTTTGGGAACAGGGCGCTTAGGTGCCTTGCCGCACCTTTTTTGAGGGCGCTTAGGCATGGTGGGTATCTGCATTCAGCTAACTATCACCCCTTTGTACTTATTCCAATCTATCTTAATGTTATTGTTAATAAAAAAATTTTTTTTAACTTCGAGAACCCTTACTGAGGCCCCACCCTAATAGCAATAACCTGTTAATTCCCCCAACTGTACCCTGTCTCCCTTATATTCAATATTCCATGTTATTGCTATTATTATTATTATTTATTTATTTTTTGGAGAGGGAGGGCACCTGCTGGGGGCTCAAGCGGGGTGGGGTGCAGAATTGCCATCCCCAGGCACTGCAGGGGGGAAGACAGCAAGCCCTTAGTACTGGCAAGCTTGTGATACCGCCACAAAATGCTGGATGGGCGAGACAAGATGGCGCCCACACGTTTCATCTGCTGCCCCAGGCGGGAAAAGGGGGCTGGAGGCACCCCACCAAGTCTGCAGGTAGCCGCGGGGCAAGGGGGCCACCTAAACCCAAAGGCGGGGGCTGGCTCGAAGCCCCAAGCTCAGCCCCGAGGAGCATGGGGAAAAGCCCCTGAGGGGTACACATGGCTTCCCCGCCGGACTGGGGCAACCATCGTGGGCGGGTGCATCCTCTGCCGCCCGCGCCCTAGCCCGCTTGCAGCGGGGAGGCATCCGCGCATCCAACGGCACAAGCAGAGCCCCACTGGTGCTGGGCGCGGTGGGGAGAGCACGCGTGACACCCACCGCTCAGCTGCAGCCCGTCAGGCACTGAGCGCAGGAGCACCCAGCAGCTGGTGTCTAAGGCGCGGCGGGGGAGAGCAACATGTCCTCCCGCATAGCTGCTCGCTCCCGACTGAGGCTGGGTTGGGCAGCCGCCCGACTCCAGCCTGATTGTCCCGCCTCCAGCCGTAGGAGGGCCAATGCGGAGCAAGTCCCAGCCTGTCTGCATCAGGCGGGGGCAGGGGCAATAGCTGTTAGCGCTGAAAGCACCAACGGTCATTTACCCACATTCCTGCAGCTGGGAACTGCTGGCAACTTCTCAGTTACACTTTCTTAGTTTGGTTCAGGCTTCTCATGCCCACTTAGGCCTAACATGGACTTATTCATGACATTTCATGACACCACTGCATTTCATTTTAGGCCCATGCAAGAAAAACTGCAACAGAAGGTGATGGAACAAGCTGTCAAATTCTAAGGCAGGCCATTGTTCTGTCCAGAACAACATTGCCCGCATCAGTACTTCTTGGAGTAGGGTCTGCAGACCAGTGGGATCATTAAAAAAAGGGATCAATAAAAAAGGGATTGAGAATAAAACAGCCAATATTATAATGGCATTGTACAAATCAGTGGTAAGGCCACATCTGGAGCATTGCATTGGAGTTCTGGTCGCCACATCTCGAAAAGGATATCGTGGAACTGGGAAAGCGCAGAAATGATTGAGAGTGACTGAAACGATTACTGAGCTGGGGCACTATTGTGTGTGGGGATCTTGCTGCTGCCAGAGATGGAAGGATTTTTTTAAAACATACCTACAGCCAGCACCTGGAGGACCTGGAGGGCCTGGTGAGCCATCTGCAGGGCTCCCTGAACCTCCAAACATCTAAAAATAACAACAGAAACCAGACCCCTCAGGACTTCAGCACTGGCTGGAGGTAAAAAATCCTCCCATCCTCAGCAGCAGCACAAGCCTTGGGATTGCGTTGCTGCTTCCCCCCTTCTCCCCTTCACCTACCCCTTAAGAGGCCAGAGACAGGCCCCCCTTCTCATGCCCCTTAAGAGGCCAGAGGCTTCTCAGGCTGGGGCATCGCAACACTGCAGTTAAAGAACCTCTGGGCTACAACTTTTGGGGCTCTTCAATGAGGAAAAAAGGCACTGAATACGATGGAGACATACAAAATTATGCAGGGAATGGATAGAGTGGATAGAGGGATGTTCAATTCCCTCTCACACAACACAGAACCCCAGGACATCTGGTAAAATTGAGTGCTGGGAGAGTAAGAACAGACAAAAGAAAATATTTCTTTACCCAGCATGTTATTAATCTGTGGAACTCCTTGCCACTGGATGTGGTGATGGCACCTGGCCTAGATGCCTTGAAAAGGGGATTGGACAGATTGATGGAGGGAAAGCCAATCACAAGTTACAAGCCCAGATAGGAATGTGCAACTTCCTTTTAGAAGCAGGCTGCCTCTGAATGCCAGATGCAAGGGAGTGGCAACAGGGTGCAGGTATCTTGTGTTCTCCAGGAGACATCTGGTGGGCCACTGTGTGATGCAGAAAGCTAGGCTGGGTGGGCCTTTGGCCTGATCCAGAAGGGTTGTTCTTATGTTTTTATGTTCAGTGTCCATCCATGAGTCGTGAGCTGCTGGTCTGTGGTGTAGCTCCTATGAAGCCATAGGAGAGTGTCCAGAGAGATCAGAGCAGTGAAGCCTTCCGAGGCTTGCCACGGATGCTGCCTCTTGGGGTTGGTGCTCCAAGCCTTGCGAGAGACTATGAGCCAGAGGAGCACAAGATGTAAATAAAGAAGAGGGAAACAGGAGCCTTAAGAGCTGTAGAGGTGCAGGTAACAAACTGGCCAGGAAGCAAACTACTTGCTCTGGTGCAGACTAGACCAGCTGCTGGCCTGTGGCTATTTGCACCAGTGATGTCAAAGCAAGTGACTTTGGGTGGCAGACACCAGAGATCAGACTTAGGGTGGCAGATCACGAGATCCACCAGCATCAGCCCCAGGCAGGATTGGGGCATCAGGTTATAAGTTTCATTGAAAGAGCAAACTCCATCAGAGGTGTAGAAAACCCAGTTATTCGAGGGAAAGATTTATGTGAATCTTCAATAGAACCCTGCTTCTTCTGCTGCATTAAATAACACTCTGAGCTCTCTAAAAAGCTTCACATCTAATCTCTGAACTAGTTGATTAGCCTATCTGAAATTTACAGATTCAGGAATAGCATATTTACATTCATTTCTGAATAAGAGGTATTCACTACTCAGTACCGTTTAATCATTAGCATTAACATTACACCATAATATTGAACAGTATTTCTGCCTAAGAGAGAGGCAAACTACTTTACACAAAAAGTACTGTTACACTATCACAGATCGCCCAGGTTGTCTTAGACGTGCAGTTATTCAGGGAAAATTGCATCTGTGGGCACATCCATGAGTCTTGACTCATGTGGGATTTGCAACCACACATTCACTGCAATCTAGGCATTTAACTGTGGAAAGAGCTATGCTAGCCCCTTCTCCAGCTCTGTCAATCATCCTGTGACTATGCCTGCATCTGTCCCAGCAGCAGTTGCCTACTGAAAAGGGCTGGGGTTTCCTACTTAGGGGGTTCCCCATGACTCCTCATTTCACTCCCGGGATTAAAAAATGGAGACGAAGCACGAAGGAGAGGAGAGTAGTATGCTGATGTGCCTCTTGGTGCAATCCTAACTATCTGTTAGGCCAGCACAAGGAAGTTGCTGTAAAGCATGTTTGCACCTCCTGGGCTGGCACAGGGTTGCACACTGGCACATGGAGGCTGCATCCAGGCTCTGTGCCAACGTGGGGAGGAAGGTTGCATCGGCTGAGCTTGGCCGACACCTGGGGGACCAAGGGGAGAGGGCAGGGAGGAGGCAGTAGGGAGGTGTTCCAGGTCAGGGGGAGGGCGGGCGGAGGGTGTTCCAAGGGGTGGGTGGGGGAGCAAGAGGTAGGGCTGGGACCCAGCAGTTATGCCGGATCCCAATCCTGTTCCCTGAGCAGTGCGGAGTGGCACCAAGTTGCTCCATTCTCCTCAGACTTGCATCACCTCCTGAGGTGTGTGTTAGAATCTTCTTTGATGCCGGGTAGCAGATGCCTTAGCTATGCCACTGCCCCCATGTGCTTAGCTATTCTATGTTGGCTCTTTTTGGTGTGCCTCTATCCTTCCCCTCCTATTTCCCTCTTAAAAATAGTACAGATTGGTTCTATCTTCTTTATATGGTTATGTCATTGTAACATGTACCATAATTGATTGGGGGCAGGGGGCTAGAGCAATAAAATTTTTATTTCTATTCTTTATCGGCCTTTACAATAAACAATAATAGTACAGTAATTGACAGTAATAATCAGTACAGTGGAGTGGTAAAATTCAGAATGAAACGTCACCATTCTCCTATTTCAAATACGTTCTGAAGCTGGCTTGAGCCGTTTCTCTGTGCTGATTTGACAGGAGCTATAAATTCTGAATTAATCTTAATGTAGGAAGCTACAACTGTCTTCTTGTAAACTCTGCACTGATTCAGTAATACAGCCTGGTTTATCTCGAAGCGGAACTATTCATTGGGAAAGGTGGGAGGGAGCTGGATAAGGTACAGAGCTGGCCATGACTTCCTTGCAACATGCACAATGCAATGCGCTCAATGCCATCATTCCACATGTGCACACCTTGGGGCGCAGTCCTAACAGGGACTTGGGCTGGCCCAAATTGGGCCGGTGCATGGGAATTGGGCTGGTGCACATCTGTGCCGGCCTCCCCACGCTGCTGCGGGCCCTGGAGTCAGGGTGAGTGGCGCTGGCTGGCTGTGGGGGTATGGGGAGGGTGGGGGCAGGAGGAAGGTGTTCCAGGGCAGGGGGAGGGCAGGCGGTGGACGTTCCTGTGATCAGGTGGGTGGGGAGCGGAAGGGGGGGGCCAGGACCCGGTGGTGCAAAGCAGCCTCTGGTTGCTCTGTTCTGCTCAGGTCTTCGCCACCCCCTGTGGTGGTGCAGATCTGAGTAAACCTATTGGTGCCACTGCAGTGCAACATGGGGGAAGTGATTCCCCTTGCCTCGAGCTGCACTGCTTTGGACCCCAAACCTGTGCTGGATACAGCACAAGCCGGCTGGCCTGCCTGTTCCAGCGCAAGTTAAGATTCGGCTGTTGGTGTTCCAAATGCCTCCCCAGCTTACACAGTGGCCTGCCAGCTGTTTCTCTGCCACTCCAAACCTATGCAAGAGGCAACAATGCTCCCCTGATATCGCTGGACCTAGTTGTGCCCATTGAAGCAGGTAAGGCAGCAGTGGGGGAGAGCAGAGGATGAAACAGGGTGGGGATGGGGGAGGAATGGATATGGGGAGACGGCAGGGCAAAATGGCAGCAGCACGTACCAGATCCTATCCCCTCTTTGGCAAGGCTCCCCACCCCCTTTCCCTCCTCGGGCTTGCACCAGCTAAGGAAATATCAGTGCTGAAATCTGGTGGAAACTATTGGAATTTTTAGTGATAAATGGTTAGTAGTTAATAAATGGTCTGTCTGTATGGTTAACTCCTCCCTGGAGGGAGTAGGTTGTTCGTATGCCAATAAAGGTTTATTTGATTTGACATTTTACTAAATGCACCACCAGAACTCTCAGACCAGTGGACTGCATTTTGAGAAACTGTTACTGTGTGGCTTTTGTGTCTCTTTGGGCACAAGCCTAACCAGGTCTACTCAGAAGTAAGTCCTATTTTGTTCAATGGGGCTTACTCTCAGGAAAGTGTGGTTAGGATTGCAGCCTTTGTCATGGAATAGAAATGGCAGATGCAGAAAAAAAAATCAAAGAGGAAATATAGACAATATAGTTTGGAATATCCAAAGTATGGATTTATACCAGCACCAACAAACCAGCAGCTGCCAATGAGTCTAATATGTGAAAACGTCTTTTCTAACAAAGCAACACAACCTTCAAGACTGATTGAACATTTGCAGAAGGCACACCTTGAAAAGGCAGGCAAGAACCTAACTTTTTTCAGTTGCTTTGAGAGACATTTCAAAACACCGTCAAGCACATTTGCCCTGCCGAACAACAAAACTCCGATGGCTTCCGTGCGTCATACAACATTTCATTGTTGATTGCTAAGGGCCCAATCCTAAACGGGCTTTGCAACACTGTACAACAGCACATATGCCTTTATGAAGTTGCACACAGTGTGACACCCATGGCCATTTTGCTTCCTCAAATGTCAGTGGAGGCAGCATGTTGTCCCAGAGCTGTGATGTGCACTGAGGCAAGTAAGCCATTGTGGGAGGCAAGATGATGGGTGGAATGGGGAAAGGACCTTATTCCCTTTCCCTGTCCTTTACTCTCTTCAGACCTATGACAGCAAAATAGCAAAATAGATATGAGGAGACCCATTGAGGAGGCGGAGGCTTACCCAAACTAAGGGAACAAAAGTTCCATTACCTCAATGAGTCCTCCAGGACTCCCCCCCCCCCAAGGATGCAGTGTGCAATCCATTGGCACAGCTGCATCAGCAGGAGGGGTTTAGTGGGGCTGTAAGACAGAAAGCCACACACACTTGATTAAGAACCCATTCTACTAGCAGTTAGTGAGGTTCCAAGTACAGGTTGTGCCTTCTTATCCAGTGTTTCTCAAACTGGTGGTGGGCTGCAAGCCAATTTCAGGTGGGTCCCTATTCATTTCAATATTTTATTTTTATTATATTAGACTTGATGGAACCATGGTATCTGACTGCATTGGGGAAATGTTACAGACCTGTACTTTTAACAACCTACTATGTATGTTCTTAACAATGATTGTTAATGGAATTTACTCCTGGGTAAGTGTAAGTAGCTGAGGATTGTGAAAATGTGTCCTGCTTGATGATGTCACTTCCAGTCATGGCATCACTTCCAGTGGGTCCTGACAGATTCTCATTTTAAAAAGTGGGTCCCGGTGCTAAATGTGTGGGAACCATTGCCCCAGTGGATTTAAAAAAAATCAGTGGATATCAAATCATTGGAGAAATAGCTTTAGACACCCACTTCTAGGTTTCTTGCTCCTCCACTGTCACCCCAGAATGCATTGGTATAGGTGCTATACTGCATTCAGCCCCTAGATGGAGGGAATAATGGAATCTAGCGGAATGAAATTTTAATTATTTAACAGCACAAAGGTGGGAAATTTGATTTTGGTGTTTTTTCTTTATTACAAGGTATTTAAAGGTGGATCTCGGTCTCAGTGGTGAGTCAAATCAGTGGATACCAAGTCAGTGGATACCAAAGTCCCACCTGTACTGTTTTGCATAAGTCACCACACAATAAGCTAGCCATGGAGAGACAGAGTTAATCACACCACTAGAGAGCACCAAAGTATATTTTTGTGCTTGCTACGTACCAAGAAGACCACAAATGGCCACCATGCTTCTTGTTCAGCACTGAATGGGCACCTCTAACCTTTGCTGTGGGATAATCATCTATGCCAAAAGGTAAATCTCATTTTATTGCATTTTTATTTCCAACTCCCATTAATCTCATTTTATTATATTTTATTTTTATTTCCAACTCCATTAAATAGCACAGCTGCTCAAGCAACTAAATGGATGCAGCTAATGAATGTATGAGACAAGCTGGATGGTTCAGGAGCTAAATTGCCTTTTGAGTGAGAAAAACAGAACAAGGAAGGAACCTGATTTGTTTTGCGAGTGAGCAATAGTTGGTGTAAATTATGGCTGTCGTTTGAAAAAATAAAATGGAAGATACCCAGATTTAAATGGAAATACTTTTTCAATTAAGTAAACAGGGAGGGATGAAAGTACATGTTCAATAATATAATTTCAGTGCATTTCCATCCTGGGATTGATTCAGTGCACTTGAGTAAGACATTCAGATGCAGTAGTACCAACAGGAATTGGATGGAATAGGTCCTATTATAATTATTAATTATTACAATGAAAAATAAAGAGGTAGCATGCGGAGATCTTAAGCAACAAAGAGAAGGAACAAACTATAAGGACAATCAAGCAAGAGCTTTAGTCCAACCTCACACCAGAGGCGTCACTAGGGTTTTCATCACTGGGTGCGAGAACTCATTGCGTCACCCCCATCATGGGCCTCCTCCCATACAGAATAAATTACAGTATCAACCTAGATGCAGTCGCATCCCTAAGATTGGTGTGATCATGTTAACTTTCTATCTATCTATCTATCTATCTATCTATCTATCTATCTATCTATCTATCTATCTATCTATCTATCTATCTATCTATCTATCTATCTATCACAGTACAGGTCACCCAACAAATCAGTAACCAACTAAACACCAGTGGCCAGCTTGATGACACTCATACATTTGAATAAGAATTGTTGTATTAGTTCTGAGACATGCAAATGAGAGCTGACTCATACTAACACCTGATGGAGTTTCTGCTGTGTCATGATAACATCTCATTGGCTCTTGGAACAATCAGTCTCATTGGTCAGTTTTAAGAAAATCCACTTTTTTGTTACAAAAGGCACTTGTGATTTCCTTTTCTGGTTATATGGCTATAACATTTGATAGAATACAAATATTTCAGTGTGGTTTGTTTCATTGCAATCTGCATTAAATTATGCATCAAATGATATATAGCATGACGGTATTATTCAAAAATACCAAGATTTTACCATTTTTGCCAGTAGTGGTGTCACACATACACACACTACCCAAACCGAGTGCAATACCTAAAGTGGTCTGCACCCCAGTGACGCCACTGCCTCATATAATGAGGCTGGAAAAGATTCAGATTCAGATTCAAACTGGGGATGTGCAAAACCGCACAGCAGAATTACAGTGGGCCCTCCTTATCATGGACTTGGCATCCATGAATCCCACTGTCCGCAAATGCCTCCCACACCTCAGAGGTCTTCCAGGATGTGACTGGAAGTGATTACCAGTAATGTCCAGGGGGTGTTCTAAGGTGCAGGGAGGCCCACAGCCCACTCTCTGAGGCTTCCCTGTGCCTCAGAACATCTCCTGGACATGACCAGAAGTTGTTTCTGGTTGTGCCTTGGCGGTGTTCTGAGGCACAAGGAGGTCCATGATGTGACGTGACCAGAAATGACTTTCACTTAAGCTCTCATAAAAGCAATGACATGGGGCAGAAGGGAGTTTTGGAGGTGGGCAGGGGCGTTATTGGGGGGGAAGGGTGGAACAGGGGCATTTCTGGGTGGGGGAGGGTGGAACAAGGGTGGATCAGGCCAGGAGGAGAACAGGATTGGCAAAGGCCTCCTTCTCTGTATCCTAAACCCCCTCCCGGCCCCCCCAGTGTTACATCTGGCTTCCCAGATTTGCATCAGCTAAAAAGCTGGCACGGTCTGAGAATCCCCCACAAGGCAGGCTGGGGCTCAACACGGGGTAAAGGATAAATAGACCCTTACCTTGCAGGTTAAGAATGGGCAGCCCATTGCTCACCGTTGGGGTACCCGTCCATGATCCCTTTGGCTCCTGCCCAACTAAGAAAAAAGTCTTTTAAAAGTCTCAAGACTTCTGCATGTAAATAAACTTGATCCACCCCCCGCCCCCTGTTCCACTCATTGGCTTGCAAGATTTAAATGCAGCGGAATGGTACCGTCCAGATCCTTTTGGATGTTTTTGTCGTCAATTTAATGCGACTTCCTTCCCCAGGACTGTCTATTTCGGCTCAATGCAGTGCTGACTGAACAGAAAATTCATGAAGAAAAAATGAACCTGCACAAGTTACAATAATTTAAATAATTGGGTGTTTTTTTGTGTATGTGACAGCATCAGGAATACACAATGCTCATCCAGTGTGAAATCCTGAGGGACTGGAGAAGCCGGAGCAGATGAGCTCTTGCAAAAGGAAAAAAAATGCTATTTTCATGCAAATATCCCTCTGTAATAAAATACCCAGGGAATAAAAATGGCAAGGAAATGCATGATATACAAGCAGCCTGGTTTCTTCCAAAACAAGAGCACTCATCTTCCCATACAGCATAGGCTGTATTAGCAGTAATGAACGGAGGAGCATTTGGACACCGACAGGGGAACCAGGAGGTCAAAGGCAGTAAGGACATTGCCTGGTGTTTGATGTGGGGGGGGGTACTCTTCTGGGAATCCTGGAAGTCAAAGAAATTTGTTAACCGAAGGAGCCTCCTTTGAAGACATACACCAGCCCAGTCATTTCTCACATATTCTTTCAATTACACTGTATACGCTACACCAGTGTTTCTCAAACTGTGGGTCGGGACCCACGAGGTGGGTCGTGAGCCAATTTCAGGTGGGTCCCCATTCATTTCAATATTTTATTTTTAATATATTAGATGAAGCTCCCATGGTATGTGACTGCATTTGGGGCAGCCATTTTCAACCACTGTGCACACTGGTGTTCCATGAGTGGTCCACAGGTGTGCAACAGGAATTTGGGGGAAGGTCATTTATTAGTAGGGCCAATGGGGGATGTGAGCCCCCCATCAACAGCATGATGTGCCTTGTCAATTGTCGAAAAACCTGATGGTGTGCTGTAGTGTTTATGTAGAGGCGCTGGCCTTAGCCTCAGTATGTTGGCAACAAGGCAGAGCACACTATGCGCAAAGAGCATACTCGGCGCAGCCTTGGAAATCATAGGATCTCAAAACACATAGACGAACAGGCCTTGCTGAGGGAGAGTCAGCATGGCTTCTGTAAGGGTAAGTCTTGCCTCACAAACCTTATAGAATTCTTTGAAAAGGTCAACAGGCATGTGGATGCAGGAGAACCCGTGGACATTATATATCTGGACTTTCAGAAGGCGTTTGACACGGTCCCTCACCAAAGGCTACTGAAAAAACTCCACAGTCAGGGAATTAGAGGACAAGTCCTCTCGTGGACTGAGAACTGGTTGGAGGCCAGGAAGCAGGGAGTGGGTGTCAATGGGCAATTTTCACAATGGAGAGAGGTGAAAAGCGGTGTGCCCCAAGGATCTGTCCTGGGACCGGTGCTTTTCAACCTCTTCATAAATGATCCGGAGACAGGGTTGAGCTAAGTGGCTAAGTTTGCAGATGACACCAAACTTTTCCGAGTGGTAAAGACCAGAAGTGATTGTGAGGAGCTCCAGAAGGATCTCTCCAGACTGGCAGAATGGGCAGCAAAATGGCAGATGCGCTTCAATGTCAGTAAGTGTAAAGTCATGCACATTGGGGCAAAAAATCAAAACTTTAGATATAGGCTGATGGGTTCTGAGCTGTGTGTGACAGATCAGGAGAGAGATCTTGGGGTGGTGGTGGACAGGTCGATGAAAGTGTCGACCCAATGTGCGGTGGCAGTGAAGAAGGCCAATTCTATGCTTGGGATCATTAGGAAGGGTATTGAGAACAAAACGGTTAGTATTATAATGCCGTTGTACAAATCGATGGTAAGGCCACACCTGGAGTATTGTGTCCAGTTCTGGTCGCCGCATCTCAAAAAAGACATAGTGGAAATGGAAAAGGTGCAAAAGAGAGCGACTAAGATGATTACGGGGCTGGGGCACCTTCCTTATGAGGAAAGGCTACGGCGTTTGGGCCTCTTCAGCCTAGAAAAGAGACGCTTGAGGGGGGACATGATTGAGACATACAAAATTATGCAGGGGATGGACAGAGTGGATAGGGAGATGCTCTTTACACTCTCACATAATACCAGAACCAGGGGACATCCACTAAAATTGAGTGTTGGGCGGGTTAGGACAGACAAAAGAAAATATTTCTTTACTCAGCGCGTGGTCGGTCTGTGGAACTCCTTGCCACAGGATGTGGTGCTGGCGTCTAGCCTAGACGCCTTTAAAAGGGGATTGGATGAGTTTCTGGAGGAAAAATCCATTATGGGGTACAAGCCATGATGTGTATGCGCAACCTCCTGATTTTAGGAATGGGTTAAGTCAGAATGCCAGATGTAGGGGAGAGCACCAGGATGAGGTCTCTTGTTATCTGGTGTGCTCCCTGGGGCATTTGGTGGGCCGCTGTGAGATACAGGAAGCTGGACTAGATGGGCCTATGGCCTGATCCAGTGGGGCTGTTCTTATGTTCTTATGTTATGTTCTTATGCTGAGTCTGAAGTCCAGTAGCCGGTAAACAGAGGATGTTATGAAGAAGCGCTTCTTATCAATGTCAATGGAATTTGTGGTTAGCTAGAAAGCCGGCTAGAGACAGCCGGTTCCCAAACAGTATAACCTTCAGTAACTCTCTTTGTATTGCAAGGGATTGCGACACATGTTTAAGAATAAATAGAGCTTGGTAGAGGTGGAGCAACTCACTCTCAGATCTGTTCCAGCCTCAGCCTCTCTGCACCTCTGAAATCTGTCTCCCAGCTCATTTATTGCTCTGCGCCTCACTGTTCCTGTTTATAGTCTAAACTTTCTCAGTACCTCTGCATTCCCACCAAACAACAAGGCCCCAGAAGCCTTGGTTGTTTCCCATAGCAGCATTGCGCTGCTACAGTGTACCTTGAGAATTTTTGTGCCTTGTCAGTGTGCCATGAGATGAAAAAGATTGGAAATAGCTGATTTGGGGAAATGTGACAGACCTGTACTTTGAACAAGCTACTATGTGTCACTTTTAACAGTGACACCGAGCTAAACAAACGCATCGGTAAAGCAGCTACCACTTTTTCCAGACTCACAAAGAGAGTCTGGTCCAACAAGAAGCTGACGGAACATACCAAGATCCAGGTCTACAGAGCTTGCGTCCTGAGTACACTTCTGTACTGCAGCGAGTCATGGACTCTTCACTCACAACAGGAGAGGAAACTGAATGCTTTCCACATGCGCTGCCTCCGACGTATTCTCGGCATCACCTGGCAGGACAAAGTTCCAAACAACACAGTCCTGGAACGTGCTGGAATCCCTAGGATGTATGCACTACTGAAACAGAGACGCCTGTGTTGGCTCGGTCATGTCGTTAGAATGGATGATGGCCGGATCCCAAAGGATCTCCTCTATGGAGAACTCGTGCAAGGAAAGCGCCCTACAGGTAGACCACAGCTGCGATACAAGGACATCTGCAAGAGGGATCTGAAGGCCTTAGGAGTGGACCTCAACAAGTGGGAAACCCTGGCCTCTGAGCGGCCCGCTTGGAGGCAGGCTGTGCAACATGGCCTTTCCCAGTTTGAAGAGACACTTGGCCAACAGTCTGAGGCAAAGAGGCAAAGAAGGAAGGCCCATAGCCAGGGAGACAGGCCAGGGACAGACTGCACTTGCTCCCAGTGTGGAAGGGATTGTCACTCCCGAATCGGCCTTTTCAGCCACACTAGACGCTGTTCCAGAACCACCTTTCAGAGTGCGATACCATAGTCTTTCGAGACTGAAGGTTGCCAACTAGTCAATGGGACTTACTCCTGGGTAAGTGTGGGTAGAATTGCAGCCGAGGATTGTTAACAATTTTCCTGCTTGATGGTGTCACTTCTGGTCATGACATCACTTTGGGTGGGTCCTGACAGATTCTCATTCTAAAAAGTGGGTCCTGCTGCTAAATGTGTGAGAACCACTGTACTACATGGTTGCAAGCCAGCTCAGGAAGAACAATGAAATGCAGTATTCTGGATTCAGCTCTGGAGGTCAGGTGACACCTCCGGTCTTTACTTGCACTCCCACAAAACACAGTGGTTAATGCTCTAATAATCACTGTCCTGTTTGTAATCAATGCACTCATACCCAGTATACAAGTGTTTGCAAGCTATATTGCAGGTTGATTACCCCTTATTTGGACTGCTTGGGACAGGAAGATGGCTGGATTTTGGATTTGCCTGGATTTTGGAATCATTGCATAAATATAATGAGAAATGCTTCCTCTTGCCCTTGCCCTCTTGCCCTTGCCCTCTTGCCCTTGTCCACTGTGAGCTGTGATCTGATTTTTGGTAGGTCCCCAATGGGTGATGGAAATATAAAAAAAAAATCTAATTGCCTCAAGCCCTGAGGCTGTTCCAAAATCAGATTCTGTAGCTGCTAATTACCCTGCAAATCGCTCGGCTCCTGCAGTTTGCAAGCATGTGTAAATATAGGGAAATGAGAGAGAGATAAATATAAGGAGATCAATGTTTGAGGGGCTTTTTCCTGGTTCTTATAAACAAACAAACAAATAAATAAATGCATATTATCGCTTCCTAGATCTCTTTTTTAAAAGTCTGGTAAATCTAAGTGGGTCTTGATAGAGTGCCATTTAAAAAGGTGGGTCCCAGTGCTAAAAAGTTTGGGAACCACTGCTCTAGAGCAGCCATTTTCAACCACTGTGCTATGGCACACTAGTGTGCCATGAATGGTCTTCAGGTGTGCAACGAGAGTTTGGGGGAGGGTCATTTGTTAGTAGGTCCAAAAGGGATGTGAGCCCCCCACCAACAGCATGGTGTGCCTTGTCAACTGTCAAAATACTGATGGTGTGCTTTGACAATTTTAGTACCTTGTCGATGTGCCATGAGACAGAAAAGCTTGAAAATCACTGCGAGCGAGTGAGCGAGCGAGCGAGAGAGAGAGAGAGAGAGAGAGAGAGAGAGAGAGAGAGAGAGAGAGAGAGAATTGTTCTTGTATATGTGTGTGTTTATGTGTGTGTAGTATACATATATACATATACATTATGTATGTATGTAGCAACAACTACATACAGCAAGTCCTCACTTAAAGTTGTTGGAAACTGCAACTTTAAGTGAAATAACTTATAACAAAACCAATTTTACCATAGGTTAATTGATATACAGTATGTAAACAAGAGTTGTGTCCATACAGCATACTTTTGGTCGCATAAACATCACCAAATTTCTAAACAGAGACCCCGAACACTTCCAGTATTAAACACCAAAATAAATGTGAGCTTCTCGGACCAGAGAAAATCCATGCAGACATAGAGAGAACGTGGAAACTCCACACAGATGCAGGAATAGCTTTTTTTCTTGACTTTATTACAAAGCAACTTGAAGGAAATGACATAAAATTAGGACTTGCTGTACACACTAATGGAAAGTGAAACAAATTCAAAGCAACTGCATTTCCCCTAAGGGGCCATGTCTAAATAACTACACTGTGTATATATTTCAGGAAGGGAGCATTGCTAAATTCACAATTAAGCAATCGGATATTTTCCAAGATATAACGCTATTCTTTTACAGTTACCTCTGAGGTTATTGGAAACCTCTATTTTGCAGAATGGTACTTGTGTGCCCCCGCCAAGGAAGTAATAACACATTTTCTCAGCAATGGACCTGCCCCGCTATACACCCTGGGGCAAAGGTCCACGATGCTGCCCACCGCTTACGGAGCTTCCAGACCCGCCACTGCCTTTTTTTCTGGGGGGAGGGGAAGTTTGACTGCAGGATGCAAAGGGAAAAGTGTAAAATCATCTCCCATGATGCTAGTTCAAAAACCCTTGTGGGATATACTGATCAGATCATTTCCCTCACCTCTTCTTACTTCCTAATCCCAGAAAGCAAAAAAAGTAGCAGGTGGGAGGAAATATTATCCCATGCTTCGAATTGTGATGTTTGACCCCCAAGTGAAACTAGAGAACCCGTTCATTGTCCTTTTTTCTGGAGTAATTTTTAGGCTGCCTTTGTTTCTAACTCAGTGGTTCCCAAACGTTTTAGAACTGGGACCCACATTTCAGAATGACAATCTTAAACCTGGGACACACTAGAAGTGATGTCATTATCCTGGAAGTGATGTCATGGCCAGAAGTGACATCATCAAGCAGAAAAATTTTCAACATCCCCTTATGACAAAATGAAATCAAACCAAGCAAGTACATTAAAGGCACAATCCTAACTAGGTCTACTCAGAAGTAAGTCCTATTTTGTTCAATGGGGCTTACTCTCAGGAAAGTATGGTTAGGATCGCAGCCTAAAGCTCTTAAGTCTACAAATTTTTTTAAAATAAAGAAGAACCCTCTCAAGCAGTTGCTGATCTGTTTAAAAAAAATTCTCCAAAGGCTACAATCCTATCCACACTTACCAGGGAGTAAGCCCCATTGACTATCATTGTTAAAAACACATACATAGTAGCCTGTTGAAATTACCAATCTGTAACATGTCCCCAAATGTCATCACATAAAATGGCAGCATCAAGTCTAATATATTGAAAATTATTGACTTGACACATTGAAATGAATGGGGACCCACCTGAAATTGACTCACAACCCACAGTTTGAGAAACACTGCTCTAACTGAATCAAAGTCACAGACAATTGACCAGTAATGTATTTCAGTATGTATTTATCCAGGAATTTTTACTGCACCTTCCTTTTTTTTAACCCCGTCTTTCCCAAAGGCAGCTTACAAACTATTCAGGCAGAAAAAAAATTTTTTTTTAGAAATGAAACAAATAATAACAAAACATTAAATAATAGAACCAGAATAATTCAAGCAATGTTTAAAAAAAACCAAAACACCCAGCTGAGGCTAAAAACCAGCTCAAAGTACAAGGAACATCTAATCGTGACAGCACAGATATCTTTGCAAGCCTGTCCAGTTCTCAGTGAGTGCGAAGCAGTTGGGCTGAAATTCCAAATACACAGAGAGAAAGCCCTATTGGACACCATAGGACTTCTGAGTACATATGCATAGAATTGTGTTGGAATGGTAAAAACCATGCTCCAGACTAAATTAGCAAACATATACGGCATCAGCTGCTACTTTGGGGGATAAGAACTGGTGCGCTGTAAATGTTTCATGAATCAAAAGTGCTGCTCTCTGTGTATTCTGATGAAATCCACGATTCCTAACATTTTTTTGCAGCAGGATGTGAATTGTGATCATGGGGTGTGCAGCGAAGGATCCCCCAAATCAATTTTTATGCTAGAAAGTGGCAGTACAGGCATGTGCCGCTTAACAACCGTTCACTTAACAACAGACCACATATATGACGGTGGTCAAAACACAATAAAGATGCTCTTAATGAGCAATCGCATAGCCTGCGGCAAAGTGTCTGTTTACACAACAGAGAGGCTCTTAATGCAAAGAAGAGGCAATCTATCTCCAGTAACCTTGCAAACAGCTAGTGTCTGTTTACACAAAGGCAATAGATTGGTCTGAATGTTCACTTAATGGCCTAATCGCATAACAATGGGGAAAGGAGAACGTATCCCCGTTGTTAAGTGGTGCACACCTGTAATTGGCAACCTGCTGAATTGGCTGCATAACTCTGACTCAAGGAGTTCTTTATTTAGACCAGGGGTGTCCAAAGTTTTTGGCAGGAGGGCCACATCGTCTCTCTAACACCGTGTTGGGGGCCAGGGAAAAAAGAATTCATTTACATTTAAAATTTGAATAAATTTACATAAGTTTATATAAATGAATATATTAAAGATAAACTTATATGAATGAATGAAAGTCTTGCAATAGCTCAAGGCCTATAAAAGTCCTTGCACAAAGCAAGGCTGGCCTTTCCTTTGCTGCTGCTACTGCATCACAAACGTGAAACATCAAGCAGTGGAGGGAGCCCTCATCCCACAGCTCATGTAAGAGGTCAAACAGTCTCGCTCACGCTGTGAGCAGTTGTGTCACACCAGTGTGGTCTCCAACAAATCTCTGGAGGGCTGGAGGCTCATTGGAGACTGGGGGCTCCCTGCAAGCCGCATTGCGAGGCCTCGAGGGCCACATGTGGCCCCAGGGCCGAGGTTTGGGCACCCCTGATTTAGACAACAGATTTCTTTTTAAATACATCATGCTATCCTTGGTACATCACCCTTTCAAATTCTCCAGCAGAATCTGTGGACTCCACAACCAGCCTGTCAGATATGGTGTCCTACCGCAGCCTTTCATTGTAATCTTGTACAAAGACACAGGAGTGTCTTAACGAACCCTTAACTAATGCAAAAAAAAAATAAATTCCAGCGTGCTGCTTTATGGAGTTTTCTAAATTAACTTTATTAATGTCAGATTATAGGAAAGGTTTTGGAAACAAACTACGGATCTGGATATTTCTTTGCACTAAATAAAACCACCCCAGGTCCTATTAATCATTCCTCTAATAAAAATGAAATATACCCCTGGCCCTTTTCTAGAGATGGAATTTTTTGTGATTATTTCCTTGCACCAACAGTGAGGTGCTCGACTCCAACCTCCTGAACGCATCGGCTGTTTGGAGAGAGATCATTAGCTTGGACAGCAGGGGAGGCTTTCACAGTGCGGTAATTTATCAGTTGCCCATGGAGAAGTGAACAGCTTTTCTCTGGATCATCGGAACATGCCAAGAACATTTTTCTCTTGAGACCAGTGGTGAGGGGAAGATCTTAGAGCAGAGATTTTTATCAGCTGAAATAGAGTTTCATTGTTTGTAGCTGCATGGATTCTGTGGCACATGTTTAAAAAAATGTGTGTTTTTTTTAGCTCCAAGTTCTAAAAAGCAGACCAAAGGTGTGCATTTTAGAAAGGTTTTGATCCTAGTTTGTAAGTGATGATTGGGAGATGAAGGTAGCAGGCTACATCTGGCTTGAAAATGGTGACATTTTTCTGACATTTTTTGCTTACAGCAGTGGTTCTCACATATTTAGCACGAGGACCCACTTTTTAGAATGAGAATCCGTCAGGACCCACCAGAAGTGATGTCATGGCTAGAAGTGACTTCATCAAGCAGGAAAATTTTTAACAATCCTAGACTGCAATCCTACCCACACTGATCCAGGAGTATCATTGGTATCATATCATTGAGTATGATACCATTGACTATCATTGTTAAAATAATATATATATTAGATTGTTAAAAGTACAGATCTGTCATATTTCCCCAAATGCAGTCACATATCATGATGGCATCAAGTCCAAGTCCAATATATTAAAAATAAAATAAGGAAATGAATGGAGACCCACCTGAAATTCGCTCTCAAGACCCACCTAGTGGGTCCCGACCCACAGTTTGAGAAACACTGGCTTACAGGAACAAATGTATTTGTGCTGTAAATAATGTGCTAATGCATTTTTTTATTATCAATAATATTTTTACTTATGTCCCCCACTTTTCTGGGTGCTGAGATTCTGGCTTCCTTAGGAGAAGAGATCACTGAAAGTTTACAGTGCCTTGGTAATGCCTGCTTTATTTACAAATAGATAGGCAGTGACATTATAGCATTTGTGACACCCCCATACAGTGCCTGGGGTAATGCCCCAGGCGGTGGGAATAGGGGTGCATCATCGCTCCACCCCTGCTGGATTTTTTATTATAATGTTTGATAGAATAGGGATATTTTTACAAGGTTTGTTTCATTGCATTCTGCATGAAATTACACATCGATTGATATATGTCATGATGGCATTATTCAAAAATACCAAGATTTTTAAAATTTTGGTGAGTAGTGGTGTCATCCCTCCTATGCTTGTCAGCTGATGTGGCTTGCACCTCCCTAGCAATGCCACTGTACATAGGTTGACCAATGGATGGAGGTAAACAGAAGAGCACTCCTTGCAAATAGCAACAGATGGTACCATAGTCTCACTCCCCATAAAGAAGCCCTCATCTCAAGATTCTTCAAAATGATTGGCTTTCTCTCTTCCATCTTCTTCTTTCTGTGAGTATAACTCACTTAAATCAACTCTGCTGGTCCATTTCATTGAGAAGCTTCTAGAAAACTATTTTTGTTATACCCTTACTTCTTCTCCATGGATTGATTCCCCCCACCCAGCCACCCACCCAGACCGCTTTCCACCTTCCAGAGAGAGATCTCCCATTTAAGGAAACTCCATTCACAGTTGATGGTTCTTCTATCAAATCCAAAGACATTGATTAGAAAGTGGACAGTGACATAGGGCCAAGATTTAGTACCCTCAGATCCCAAAAGAATTACACCACCATATATACGCCTTCTTAAATACTGGTACTCAGCCCACCAGGAAGTAGCTAACTCGCAGTCCAATCCTATGCATGTCTACTCAGAATTAAGTTCCATTAGATTCAATGGGGCATACTCCCAGGAAAGTGTGGATAGAATTGCAGTCTTAGTCCATTCAGTTAAAGTGACAGATATGTACTGGGATTTCTTTGTTTTATTTAAAACATTTTTATACCACCTTTCTTGCCAAATGACAACCAAAAGTGATTTACAAAACAAAACAACAGAGTGCAATGGGGGGGGATGTAATTTAAATTAAAGATCATTCCAGCAACACTACCACAACTGTCACCCTTTCATCCCACCCCCTCCCCCAAAAGCTGATTGAACCTCAACAGTGAGGGCATTCACCACTGACAAAGGCCCGGCTCCTGGTTGCTTGTCTCAATGACAGTTGACACCCCTCATTGTTTCCATTCCCTCTAATTTTAACTCTTCTCACTTGCCCCATACCCACTTCCACACAGGCTCCTTACTCCATCCCTCCCATCTTAATTTCTGTAGTAGGGTCCTTTAGCACTGATGAGATATTTGCAATCAGATTCCAAACTTAGTAATCAGTAGGTCGTGACATTTAAAATGGGGATTGCATATGGCACTAAATTTAACAATATATTATCCAGCAACGCCTCTAACCATGGCCAAGATTCTTCATTAATCCTTTCTTAGAAGTAAATCCCATACAGCAAAAAACCTCTGCAACTCTAATTGGTAGCTTCCTCCTTATAGCATGTGCCCCGTTTATTGATTTCCATTCAGAGTTTGCAGCATTATTACTGACGAATGCACCCTTACTGGCTCATAATGAGTAGTTAACGTTCTCTGAAGCAGGGAGCTTAATTACTTAATTCTTCTGATTATTTTTTTAAATGTTCATATGTAGTTGTAAACTTGTGCAAACAAGAAAAAAAAATGAAAAGAAATAAGGGCGCAATTCTAACTTTCGCTGGAGCAGGCAGATCAGAGGGCCTGTGCTCAATCCAGCACAAATTTGGAGCCAGTATTGGTGCAACCTGGGCAAGGGGAAAACTCTCCCCTTACCCTGTGCTGCACTGCACTGGCCCCAATGGGTCTACTGGGATCTGCGCCACCTCAGGAGGTGGCGCAAATCCGAGCAGAACGGAGTGGCCAGAGGCTGCTCTGTGCCACCTGACAACGGGGTCAGGATATGGAATAACCACTGGATCCTGGCACCGACTCCCACTCCTCACCCACCCACCCCTGGGAACGCCCACCACCTTCCCTCCCTCCCCAAAATGCCTCCTCCTGGCCCCCTCCTCACCTCCTCCCCGCCTTCCCTACCCAGACCCCTGCATCATCCAAGTACAGCTGATGCAAATGTACCCTGCCAAGCCTGGATCCAGAGTGGGGATTTCTTGCGCTGGCCTCCCTGAGTCGACACAAATATGCCTTATGGCTCATTTACAACACCCCGGGTTTGCACAAGTGTCTTGTGCTGGCCTAACTCAGGAGTCAGGATTGCGCCGTAAGTAACTAAGGCCAACCCCTGTAAACAGGAGCTGAATAACTGAAGGGGAATTAAGGGTCTGCTGCTGAACAGGAAGCAATAAAAAGTGTGGAAGCTGCAAGGAGAAGTCTATTAATCATTGCAATCATTGACAGGCGAAGACTCAAGGCAGATGGAGACAATGGGGATGAGAAGGCTTGATCCAGCAAAAGGGAGAGGAACTGGATGGCTCTGGAAGTTGGGAACGGGGAAGAGAAAGTTATTTTAGAAACTGGAGTTTGGACAGAGAGGTGATGTCCTGCGTTGACAAGGCAGCTTGGACAGTCCACCTACACATAATTATGCAATAGCAGGACAGTGAGCTGAGTGGAGACAGGCGAACATTGCACAATGTGCAATATCACATTGCACAGTAATGTTGTCTGGTCAAGAGTCCAAAATAGCCACTTGTTAGACTAGCAGCTATCGACTGGTGACCTCCTGCAAACTGTGCTGGAAGTTTCCGTTGACTGTAAGGGTCAGTTACAACTTGCTGTTCAAACCACAGGGGACTGGAAGTAAGCTAGACTGTCAAATTCAAACTTATTTATTTTCACTTCAACAGCTGATGGACCCTGAAGATAGGGAGGGAGACATATCTGCACTATATAACCTTACAGAGATTTTATTCCTGCTTAACTGACCAAAGATTCCTGGGGATTGAATTCTGAATGAGGGTATAGCCTGACCCCTGTGTTCAATTGTTGAGGATGTCCTGTGTATTACACCATTCACCAAGGTGCAGCTGCTAGCAACAGGGCTTTTTCTGTGGTGGCACCCTGTATGTGGAACTCCCTGCCACAACATTTGGCTCCCCCCCCACATCACAGTGTTTAAAGACTTATTATTATTATTTTTTTTTTACTCTAGCAAGCTTTTAAAATTATGTGGATTTTGATTTATGGTTTCCCTAAATGTTATGGGAGGATGCCTTAGCAACTGGTGTCCTTGGAGGCAGAGTGATTTTATATTTTTGAATTGTTTTATTGTGTTATAAAAACACATAACACATAAAAGTTAGGAGCTATCCATTTCTGGGGGGAAATGCAGGATGCAAATTAACCCCTGCTAATTGGGTAAGAGGCACTTTTTCAAGTGGGTGCTCCTTTTTTTAGCAGGGGGAGAGTAACTGGCCCACCTCACCCCAGCAGTGTCTGTTCTAGTGGCTGTCTGCTGGTATTCATTTGCATCTTTTTAGATTGTGAGCCCTTTTGGGACAGGGAGCCATTTAGTTATTTGATTTTTCTCTATAAACCGCTTTGTGAAC
Organism: Tiliqua scincoides; assembly: GCF_035046505.1. Classification (NCBI taxonomy): domain Eukaryota; kingdom Metazoa; phylum Chordata; class Lepidosauria; order Squamata; family Scincidae; genus Tiliqua; species Tiliqua scincoides. Next base: position 7,862,644 of record NC_089830.1, on the reverse strand, counting down.
TTTCAGCTGAAAAGCGGTATATAAATACTGTTAATAATAATAATAATAATAATAATAATAATAATAATAATAAATTCAGTTAGAGACCAAGAATCTCTCTGTCACAGAGTGACAGCACTGAGGTATTTTATGTGTGCCTGCATCCATGTGCTTGTGTGTGTGTTGGGGGAGAGAGGGGGAAGAAAGGAACAGCCCAATTCTGGATCCTGAATTCCCATCACACCCATTGGACCAGGTAAGGCAGCAGCAGGGGTGTGAATGGTTGGGAAGGGGAAAAATTGGGCTGAGAGGAGGAGGAGGAGGAACAGGGACAGAAAGTCTGTGAGAGGGGGTGGATCGGGTGGTGATGGTGCACCCCAGATTCTATTTCCTCCATTGGCAGCCTCCCCACCCATTTTGTCTCTTTGGACTTTTGCCAGCAAAATCACTGGCGCAAGTCGGAGGAAATCCATTTTGGAGCAGAAATCTTATGGAGGAATAAGGGATTTAAATCTCCTTTCCTTTCTAAAGACTCCCCTCAAAAGACTCCTGATCCCCACCAAAGACTCCTGCTAGATACAACGTGCTCTTTTTCAGTGCAGCTGCAACAGCGGGGGGGGGGGGAATGAGGGATTGGGCTCCAAGAGACTTTAATTTAGAATTCAAGAGAAATGTGATTTAATATCCTCACACCAACTATGTGAGACAGATTGGCTTCTCTTTGTAGCTCAAAATTTCAGGGATTTTCATATTCTCTTTCTCAAAATGTCAAAGGCTGTCCTTTTACCTCCTTTTTAAAAAAATTGTTCCCAAACTGTAGGATGGAAATACTAATAACCGAAATTACAGAAGAGCAACATTTTGACAAAACTCTCCCCTGTTTTCAATCTACATTTTCTATGCTGGTGGGATCTCAATACAGTTTGCATGGAATCAAGGCATCTGCCCCACATCCTCGCGGAGCTTTAACACTCAGTTTTGTTTTGTGTGTCAGTATAAAGATAGATATAATTTTGAAAATTGCAACGGGAAAAAGAAAGACACAGAAAATTACCTCTTTCAACAACATGAAGCCATCTTGTTCCATTAATACATTTTTGAACCTGAATATTGCACAGAGAAAATTACATTATCTCGGCTGACGAAGGAACCTGGTAATGTATTCTGACCATAACGCAGTCTCATTCAGGATGCAAAATGTGGGGTGTTCGAAATGCAGAAAAATAAAATCACCAAGACTTTCTTAATGTTGGGTTTGAAAAACAACTAAATCAGATGGATGCATTATCTATAAACTTCTCAACCTGCCACTGCTATATGTTAATTTCTTTCTTTTCTTTTATTTTTACGGAGGGCTGGCTATGGTGATTATTCCTTTTTCCAAATTAAAAGCCCTTTCAGTCACTAGTCAGAGCTAACAATGGCATTTTCTCCCTGGAGGCTTACAGAAGACTTAAATAGCAGCTGCTATTTAAAAGGGGGTGTTAATCAACTAGGGCACGGTAGTGCTTCTCTGACCCTCTGCCCCAAACCATCTCCAACAGGACTGCCAACAAAGGAGTTTCCCATTAGCAAGAATGTGGAACAATGGAGAGATACTGGATATAACCTACTGGGTGAAGCATCTGCACAAGCCTGGCTTACTGGGCTGGCCTGTCCATGAAGCCAAGTGAGAAGTATGCAAGATGGAGGGGATGCCCACCTCCTGTGTTCTCCCTCTTCCTGCCACTCCCTGGATTAGAAAAGGAAGTGGGCAAAAGAGCAGAGTAGGAAGTAGGGACATGCAGTCAGGGGAGGCAGAGCCTCGCCAGACTTAACAAGTTAAAAAAAAAAATCCATGAGGCTATGCCTCCCTGGATTAGGACCTCACTGCATGTCACTGGTAGGAGTAGGAAAGGATGGCTAGAATGCTGAAGACACTGTAGCTCACCTCTTCTGCATGTGTCCTTCTCTTCTGCCCCCTCCTCATCATCTTCCTTTTCAAAGACATGAAATGGGAGAAGAAGTGGTGGTGTAGGGAAGAAGAGAGGTGTTTGAAGTGCTGCTGCAGGTGCTGGGAGGCCTTCAGCTGGTCCTGCTCACTCAAAGGAGTCACCTCTAGAGCTGGGAGCTGCTGCTAGATATGGAGGTTTGTCCTTCACAAGCCAAATGTTGGAGGAAGTCTGAGGGATGTCAAAAGAGGGCTTGTTGCAACTACAGGGGGGGGTGGGAGCTTCCCACATCTTCATGCAACTCCAGGTCATTTCAATATTGGCCTCCTTCCCAACCCTTAAGCCATACCCAGCATCCATCATTAGAAATGACCACTGAGGGATCTTACCAACTTTCCAGCACCAGTGCAACCACAAAGCAGCCTGGAGGTAAGGCAACAAACATTCCCTTACCTTTAACAGGCCTTTGTGACAGCCTACTGCAAGAGGCAGCACACACCCTATTGTTATGGCTGCATCAGCAGTGCTGGAAAGTTGGATAGGTTTGGGCCCTAAGTGACTGTTCATGTCACACTTTAAACAGAACACCTTGGCCTGATAACCTGCTGTTCCAGGTTCTAGCTCTGGCTGTAGGCTGGAGGTTCAAGGAAGAAGCAAGAGGCAACTCCAAGGTAGAAAGAAGCAAGTCCAAGGTTGTCCTGTTCATTTGACCAAAACTGAAGAGCATAAAACTTACAGGAGTTCCTCCAGGTATAAGACTTACAGGGGCATCCCCAGGCATAAGACGTACAGTATGGTAAATCACTGGGCTACACAGCCTGCTAGCATCCCTCAAAGGCCGGGAGCAAAGCAATGGCCGAATTCATGGGCTTATATAGACTTGGTAGGCCACAATCCTAACCTGCTTTCCAACACTGACATAAGGGCAGTGGTGGGATTCAAATAAATTAACAACAGGTTCTATGTCCTAATGACCATTTTAAGTATACCAAAAGATATACCGAAAGTTAGTTTAACTCTTGGGTGGATACCATCAGGGCCCGGTGACATTGATCTTTAACTTATCAAATAGGTCTGAAACATCTTCTCTTTTAACCTCTATCTGACTTAATTCCTTGGTCAGAAGGGACCGTTCGGGCAGCGGTATCTGCCCAAGGTCTTCTGCCGTGAAGACAGATGCAAAGAACTCATTTAATTTCTCTGCCATCTCTAAGTCTCCTTTTATCTCCCCTTTCCCTCCTCTTCATTCAGAGGGCCAACCACTTCTCTGGTGGGTTTCCTGCTTCTAACATATTTGAAGAAGCTTTCATTATTCCCCTTAATGTTGCTGGCCATGCGTTCCTCATAGTCTCGCTTGGCCTCCTGTATCACCTTCTTACATTTCTTTTGCCACAGTTTATGTTCCTTTTTATTCTCCTCATTAGGGCAAGACTTCCATTTATGGAAGGAAGCTTCCTTGCCCTTCACAGCCTCTCTAACTTGGCTGGTTAGCCATGCGGGCACCCTCCTGGACTTAGTCAAGCCCTTCTTCCTTTGCGGTATACACTTCCGCTGGGCCTCTGTTACTGTTATTTTAAGCATTTAATTTGAGCATTCAGAACAGTGATTTCTTTTATTCCTCCTCCCTATTACTGTACATTGTTCCCTCAAATAAATAATGTGCATCTGATGTGAATTGATATTTGTGCCTCTAATCTTTAGCAAAAATCAATAGCCATTGGTTCTGACATGAGTTAATGACCTGAGTTGCAGAGTGCATGCACACAAGTGAACTTGAGCACAAGCAGTTATAATAATGAATGAGGAATTTATTAAGAATAATTTTTATAAACTTTACTGCTTTTCAACCAAAAAAATAGCTTACAAAACAATTCACATATACATAAATAAATTACCCATACTGGGAGACCCCCCTCACTCTGTCTGTACTCTCTTAATATGTAACTGGAAAGTTAGCAATAATAATGAAGGCCTGGGCTTTCAGCAGAGGGTGTGCTGCACAGCTGCAGCCACTGAAGGCAATAAGCCACTGAAGGCAATAAGGCTCTCAGGCATAAAAGCACCTGCTGAAGGGAGAGTTTGGTGTGGGTTGTAGAAGGAGTGCAGGTTGGAGAGGAGGCTGATTGACTGGGCTTATTGACTTTGGAATCTGACCTCAGCCTGTGACTTGGCTTACTGACTTTGCCCTGGATACTCTGACTCCCTTTTTGACTAAGGGACTGACTAATGGACTGCTGGAACAGACTGCTGGAGGCACTGAGTTTGGTGTGTGGGTGCTGTGCCCAAGACTTGCTGAGGACCAAGGGGCTGCTGTAGTGGTGGGAGGCTGCTGGCAGGAGAGAGGACCAATGCAGGTTGAACAGGTGAGGTACCTTGGAGGTGGGGTCCAGCAGGACTGCAGGGCAGAACCAGGGTCATTTTTGAGGAAAGAAGGGGAGCTAATTAGCTAAATGTAGGCCTAATTCTCCAGGCAGAGCTTGGATTGGGATTTGGCAGAACAATCTGTCACAGACAGCTCAGAACCCATCAGTCTATATATGAAGTTTTGATTTTTTGCCCCAATGTGCATGACTTTACATTTATTGATATTGAAGTGCATCTGCCATTTTGCAGCCCATTCTGCCAGTCTGGAGAGATCCTTCTGGAGCTCCTCACAATCATTTCTGGTCTTCACCACTTGGAAAAGTTTGGTGTTGTCTGCAAGCTTAGCCACCTCACTGCTCACCCCTGTCTCCAGGTCATGTATGAAGAGGTTGAAAAGCACCGGTCCCAGGACAGATCCTTGGGACACACCGCTTTTCACCTCTCTCCATTGTGAAAATTGTCCATTGACACTCACTCTCTGTTTCCTGGTCTTCAACCAGTTCTCAATCCAAGAGAGCACCTGCCCTCTAATTCCTGTGTGGAGTTTTTTAGTTGCCTTTGGTGAGGGACCGTGTCGAACGCCTTCTGAAAGTCCAGATATACGAGTTATATGTCTATGTATAATGTCTACGGGTTCTCCTGCATCCACATGCCTGTTGACCTTTTGAAAGAATTCTATAAGGTTCATGGGGCAAGGCTTACCCTTACAGAAGCCATGCTAATTCTCCCTCAGCAAGGCCTGTTCGTCTATGTGTTTTGAGATTCTATCTTTGATGAGGCATTTTCAAGATATGATCAAGCTGGGAGAGCCCAATTATAATGGAGGCCGGATAAATTACTTCTGGGGGGTGCATTTGGCCCTTGGGCCTTATGTTTTGACACACCTGGCCTTGAGTGTCTGGGGTAAACACTCAGGAATGCTTCTCTATCAGTGATGTTGCTAGGAGATACGGGGGGGGGGTGCGGGGAGGTGACACCACTACACACCAAAAATTTTTAAATCTTGGTATTTTTGAATAATACCATCACATTATCTATCAATTGATGTGTAATTTTATGCAGCATACAATGAAACAAACCACATTGAAATATCTCTATTCTATCAAAAGTTATAGCCAAAAAAACGAGTGGGGAGTGGGGGGTTTGGTACATCACCACACCCACTGCCTGGAGCATTGCCCCACTCACTTCATGGGAGGAGGTCCATCATATGACACCAGGTGCTGCAAACCTGATGACACCACTGTTCACTGTCACCCCATTCTCATAACATTGGGCAGCTACAGCTGCTAAAGTCATTGTTTTGGGTTCAATTCCGCTTCCCATGAGAACAGTCCAGTGGGGAGCAGACAGTTCCCAGGGGTGGGAGACACACAGAAGATAGCTGACAGGCAGTGCAGATGGTTACTGGGCATTACACCCACAGATACATTTGAACACTGCTTAGGAACTTTAGCAGAAAATGCTCCATCCTCCCATGAGAGTTGACCAGGGCCACAGAAACCAGTTTCAAAACGGTTCAGGTTTCTGGTGCCTTCATTTGTCGGCATTCACATTTTTTTTTAATGTACTTAGAATCCTCTCGGTCTATGAGAGATTTGTTACAATGGTTGCAGAAGGTACTTGCAAGCTGCTTCAGTGTTAATCAATGTTTTCTCTGCTGTTATCTTGAGGGTTGCAAGCTTAGGTTTCAAGTTTCAATTAAATTAATGTGTAAATTAATTATCCTCAAACACCTCCCCTACCCTCACCCCCACCCCACCAAAGCCAATGCCTTAAGGCCAAAAGGCCTTAAAAATAAATAAAAAATAAAAAACCTCAATTATATTTTGCAAATAATGGGATGATTACAGTTTTTATGTTTGCATTAAATTGAGGGGAATTATGAGATATTTAACTGACATTTTATCCAGATAGCCCCCAGCAAGCTAGGTAGCAGTTACATGCTATAATAAATGTCACCATTTAAAAATTAATTGCTACACTATCTAACTTGCTGTGGGCTATCTTGTTAAATATTAATGGAATGTCTTGGAAAAAAAAGTGTTGTGAGTTGAAAGGATTATTTAGATGCTGGCAGAGCAGTTGAGGAAAAAAGAATCCACCAGCTTGTTGAGCTTGAACAGTGGGGCTACTGGTGACCTGGAGATACTCCCCTTGCAAAAAAAAAAAAAAAAAAAAAATTGACCTTGTCAATTCATAAGGTCATCATGCACCCCAGGGTTTGGATGTCACCTGATGATGATCCCATTCATTAGATCACATGACGATACGTGTGGCAAGCACCACCACCCCCTTCAATCTCACCTCCATTTCTATTCCCACTCCCTGGATTCAGAAAGGAATGGGGGGGGGAATAGAGTCACAATCCAGAGGCACCCATGGGCTGGCACAAGTCACTTGTACTGGCCCAGGAGGGTCGCAAAAATGCCATAAGGCACATCTTCACCTCCTTGGGAGGAAGCCAGGCCAGCGCTCAGAGATGTGCCAACCTGCGGAAGCTGACACAAGCCTCCATGCCGGCTTCCTCCGCGAGTCTTGTGTCGGCCCAGCGCAAAGCTCTAGGGTGGGCAGGAGGGAGATGGGAGGGAGGTGTTCCTGGGAGGGTGGAGGGAGGGAGGGCGGGCAGTGGTTGGCCCCAGGGGCGGGCAAGTGGGGAGCAGAAGGCGAGGCTGGGATCCGGCAGTTATGCCGGATTCCAACCAGTGTTCCCAGGGAGATTGGAGCGGCCTGAAGCCAGTCCGCTCTTTTCAGACTTGTGCCACTTCAGGAGGTGGCACATGTCCGAGGAGACCCACTGGGGCAAAGGCGCCTTACCCAGGGGTAAGGGGAAAAGTTTCCCCTTGCCTCTGGCTGCGCTGCCTTGGGACCCTATCCTGTGCTGGATACAGCGCAAGCCTCTTCCAGTACAGGGTAGGATTGCACCTGTAGTATATAATATTGGAGATAGAGACAGTGACATCACTAGGGAAGGTACAGGCCACACTGGGTGACGTGCATAGGGGAATGACACCACTACTGGCCAAAAAATTTTAAAATTTTGGTATCTTTGAATAATACCATCATGTTATACATCATTTGATGTGTAATTTCATGCAGAATGCAATGAAACAAACCACATTGAAATATCTCTATTCTGTCAAAAGTTATAGCCAAAAAACGGTTGGGCAGGGTGATGGTACATCACCACCTCCACTGCCCAAGGTGTTGCCCTGCTCATTGCATGGGAGGGGGTCCATCATGGGGATGATGCACTGGCCTCCCTTACCGAGTGATGCAAACCCTCGAGACACCACTGGGCAGAGACACTATAGCCCCACACAATTGGCTCCTTTACATTTCTTTTGCTCCATTCCCCTCTTGCTTTTCAAATTCAGAGAGAACAGAAGGAGGAGTCACAATGGAAGTGGGTGGGTGGAGGCAGGTGCTCCCTGGCAATCTGTTGCCTTGAAGCAGCTGCCCCAGAAAGCCTCATAGGCAGACCAGCCTTGGAAGATACGGCACTTCTCACCTCCTGCCAAGGAAATCCCTCTTAGCACAACGGCAATTGCTTACGAAGTCTGTCTAGATCACACTTGACAAGGCATTCGTGTTTGTCATCACAAACGTGGAGGACAACAGACAGGACCAGCTTTAAGCAAATTAGACCAATTGCTCTGGGAGAGAAGGCAGGCTGACTGAGGGTGTAGTGCCTAGTAGTTAGCAATTGTCCACCCTTCTTGCTCTCTGCTTGCTCTTTACTGGTGCACAGCAGCTCAGCAGGTGAACAAACTGGTATTTTCTATCCACTACCACTATTCCAAATTACAAAAACCAGCTGGAAGGGGGCTGCTGGGGTGGAACTGTTCTGGGAGAGCACTGAACCCCAGGGGTTCTTATTAAGAACTGAATCCACAGTAGTATTTGATGAGGACAATCAGAAATGACAACCCAGTGAACTAAGTAGCAGAAGAGCTTTTCATCTTTTTTTTTAATTGTCTCATAATGGTGGAAATTCTGCAGAGATGACTCACTCCAATGCTGACTTGGCCATGAGGACAGTTGTCCCATATGAGAGATTGGCAGTGGCACTCACTTCCACCCACCTTTTTGTCTCCACTGCTCTTCCTCCTCCTCCTCTCTCCTCTGTACTTCCTCTTTGCGCAGCCTTGGATGTCCCATCTAAGGCAGGAGGGTCAATATTGCTGCTACCCATTTGGCAACATCTTGAGAATTTTGGCCCTCATAAGAAGAAAAGCCCTGCTGGGTCAGGCCAAAGGCCCATCCAGTACAGCCTCCTGAATCTCATAGTGGCCCACCAGATGCATCAGGGAGCACACAAGACAATACCTGCAACCTGGTGACACTCCCTTGCATCTGACATTCTGAGGTAGCCTACTTCTAAAACCAGGAAGTTGCATATACCCATCATGGCTTATAACCTGTAATGAGTTTTTCTCCAGCAATCTGTCCAATCCCCTTTTAAAGGCCAGGCGCCATCACTGCATCCTGTGGCAAAGAGTTCCACAGATTAATTAACCACGGGGTTCAGAAATATTTTATTTTGTCTGTTCCTAACTCTCCCTACACACAATTTTAGTGGATGTCCCTTTGGTCTGGTGTTGTGCAAGAAGGTAAAATATCCCTCTGCCCATTCCATGCATATCTGTGCAAGCCCTTTGTGTCCATCCTGATGTGCACATTGGGAGGCAGGACAGAGAGGCAGGCATTCAGAGATCTGCCAGCAGGAAACATCCAAGAATCCCTCCAGACGAAGGTTTAAAAAATAAGCCCAGATCTTCAAAATCTCCAGTTAGCAATTGACTGCTGGGTCATCTTTCTTTTTTCCCCAACTAAGAGCCCCCAGAGGGTTCACAACAAAAACCCAAGTTCTTGACTCGGAGCCAGCCGCCCCACAGCCCTTGCTCATTCCTGCATGCAAATAATTTGCTCGTTTGTCATTCATTTGTCTCCCTCTGTCCCTTTAAAAGCCTTAGTAGTGTTAGGGGAATAGCGAGCATTAGATCTAAAGTACTGAGCTGAGAAAATGCAGGGCTCTAAATAGCGGAGGCCCAGTATCATCAATGCCTGAGGTCTTTAGGCTCCATTACAATGTAACACATTCTGTGTTTCTGTCCTGGAGGCAGAGAATTTCTGCTTACTCTATGTGCTTCCAGGAGAGACCTGGTGCATTATTCATGCCAGGATATTGAATTGCAATAGCAACAGAGCACCAAAAGAAAACCCCCAACACCCCCCACCTCTCCTTTGTGACACCCCCCTCCTTTTTAGTGCCCACCTGGAAAGAATCACAAATGCACACACACCTGCAAGAGATTTTCCTGCTTGGCAGACTCATAAAAATCTTTGCCATGTGGCTCTGGCAACAGTATCTTAAATTAATTGGAACAATCATTTCAGAACAGGGGGGTTCACATGTATTTTGTCACCCTGCAGTGGTTCCACAACTGGCTTCATTCATTCTCCTCCTTCATGCAATACTGTGGCAGGTTGCAAGCTTTTTGCCCATGCGATGTGGCCTTGCTCTTAGTTTTGGCATCACTTGACAAAGATAGGCAAATCCAGTGCAGCTTGACTCAAGTTGAGTCACAAGTTTCTGCCCCCTTTAACTCAACTTGAAAACGAGTCCTAATAGGCGAACTTTCCGAGTCACTCAGAATGTTTGGGGGATTCTAAAAGACTTGAGTCCCAAGTCTTTTCATAAAAAAGTCAGCCACAGCTCTTGGGGGGGGGGGGGAACAAAACTAAGCTACTGCTGTGTGTGTGTGTGTGTGTGTGTTGGAGTTCTCTTTAAATAATCTCCTGATGTCCCCATCCCATCTGTAAACAAGGCAGGAGGGGTTAGGATGGATTGCATGAAGCAGGCTCCATGCCATGAGGTTCCGTGCCATGAGTTTCACTGGAATGACTAGGACCCCCCCCCCCTTATCCCCTCACTCATTCATGGGAAAAACCAATGATCATCAGTTCCTTTAGAGATGGAAAAGACAGCCCACTGCCACCACCCCTCCCTCCTACTTGATCAAAACCAAAACATTAACCCTTCCCTGCCTCTTGGCTCGAGCTTTGCTACTCACCTGATCTGAATGGTGATCCCCCACAAGGTCTTTCATGCCTCAAAAAAAGTAAGCAAGCACACCCAGACACAGATAGACTCCATCTGCACATGTGGGAACTTATTCTAAGTCAGAGACCTCAGACTCAAATCAAAGTCAGAAAAAACATGTTTTTGTGACTTGGACTTGAGACACCTGACGACTTCCCATCCCTGTCACTTGGCAGCTGATGGTGCCTGCTCCAATGGTCTTTGATGGCTGGTGGCTACTACAAATATTTCCATCAAGCCGTAAGTGCCTTGTTAATGGCTGAAGGTAACAGATTGGCAGCTCAAAGCTAGCCAGGAAAAAAAAAGAAGCCTGAAATTAGCAGCTAGTTGGGAAGCTGGTTGGGATTGTCAGGGCAGGCCAAGAAGGCCCTCGTGGTGTTGTGGTAAAAGTCAGCAACCCTTAATGGCATACCACTGCCACATTTCTGGGTGGAACTTCAAATGAAGCAACACACCCATTATTCCCCTTCCCCACCACAGACCAGCACTGTGCTAGAACAGGTCACCAGCTGCAGCAGTGCTATTACCACTTTAGTAGCAACTCAAAAGTTACCCAAGGTGTTTCCTCAGTATCTGATGAAAAAGGGGGTCTAGGTCAGGGAGGTCCAAAGTTTTTGGCAGGAGGGCCAGATCATCTCTCTGACACTGTGTTGGGGGCCGGGGAAGAAAATAATTTACATTTAAAATTTGAATAAATTTACATAAGTTTACATAAATGAATATATTAAAGATGAACTTATATGAATCAATGAAGGTCTTGCAATAGCTCAAGGTCTATAAAAGGCTGGCCTTTCCTTTGCTGCTGCAACTGCATCACAGATGTGAAATAGCAAGCAGTGGAGGGAGCCCTCATCCCACAGCTCACGCAAGAGGTCAAACAGTCGCCCTCAAACTGAGAACAGTTGCATCAGGCCGGTGTGGGCTCCAGCATGTCTCCAGAGGGCCAGAGGCTCATTGGAGACTGGGGGCTCCCTGAAGGCCACATTGGGAGTCCTTGAGGGCCACAAGTGGCCCCAGGGCCAGGGTTTGGGCACCCTGGTCTAGGCCCTTAAGAAGAGTTTACACAGGATGGACCAGAAGCAGGTAGACCAGAGTTCTTCAACCTTGGTGTAGCAGAAAGAGGGAACCTCCCTTCTTTACATTCATGAGCGATGCGCGGAAACAAAGAAGGCTGAGTCGAAAGGTGGATTTGGCAAGGAAAACTGTATTCTTTGATCAAAGGTAATTCCCCCTCCCCACAGGGTGAGGAACTCATAGGAAAGCATAAGCAGCTCTATTATATAATTCAGTTAGCATTGTACCCTACTTGCAACATAATTTCAGCGAGTACTCTCTAACTGGCACTTGTCCCATCTTAGCCAGTTCTGCTTTCTGTAGTCCTTGATTTCAATTAACTTGCATATTTCACACAAACAGAGCTTGTTCCGGGCAGAATTGAGAATGTTGCCATACCAAATTTGTCTAGTGGTCAAGCTGGAGTCTGTCTCGTTAACATTTGTGGTCAGGACCACAGTGGGGTCACAGTTCTGGGGTCGTGGCAACTTATGGGAATGAAAAAGGTTGGAGCTAAAGTATCACCAGATAAAGGGGGAAGCATCTAGCGTACCCCTTCAGGTACAAGGAGATTGTGTCCCAATCCTGCTCAAGTTCTAAATAGCTTTCATCAGTGCTTTATGGTAACTTTTTCTGTTCACTCTAATAAGAATATATGGTTACAGTGAACACTGCTGGAAGGGCATTACGGGGGCAGGGAGTGGGTGGCGATGAGGGTGGGGTAGGAGGATAGGATCCTGGGAAGGGAGCGAGATTGACAGTGGGAGGTTAGAGAACAACAAGACAAAGGCAGAGTAGGAGAAGAAATTGGGAAAGGTAGTGTGATGGGATGTGATAGATGGTTTGGCACAATGAGAGGATGTGGGGACAAAGGAGTGAATAAGCAGCGCATCCTGGGGCATTCTGTGTACAAATGCTTTTATGCGAATGCCCGAAGTCTACAAGCAAAGGTGGGAGAACTGGAATGTCTGGTGACAAGGGAAAATATTGACATAGTGGGCATAACGGAAACCTGGTGGAATGCGGAGAATCAGTGGGATACCGCAATCCCGGGCTATAAACTCTACAGGAGGGACAGGCAGGGGCGTGTTGGAGGTGGGGTGGCCATTTATGTTAAGGAAGGGATAGAATCCAGCAAAGTAGAGATTGAAGGTGGGTCCGACTCCACCGTAGAATCTCTGTGGGTTAAATTACCAGGCTTGTGCAGCGATGTAATACTGGGGGCGTGCTATCGTCCTCCAGACCAGAAATCGGATGGGGACCTTGAAATGAGGAAACAGATCAGGGAGGTGACAAGGGTTGTAATCATGGGGGACTTCAATTATCCTCATATTGACTGGGTCAATTTGTGTTCTGGTCACGATAAGGAAACTGGATTTCTTGACGTGCTAATTGACTGTAGCTTAGATCAGCTAGTCACGGAGCCCACCAGAGGACAGGTTACTCTGGATTTAATATTGTGCGATACGCAGGACCTGGTTAGAGATGTAAACGTTACTGAGCCATTGGGGAACAGTGATCATGCTGCGATCTGTTTTGACGTGCACATTGGGGGAAGAATACCAGGCAAATCTCTAACAAAAACCTTGACTTCCGACGGACGGACTTCCCTCAAATGAGGAGGCTGTTAGAAGGAGGTTGAAAGGAAGGGTAAAAAGAGTCCAATCTCTCCAGAGTGCATGGAGGCTGCTTAAAACAACAGTAATAGAGGCCCAGCAGAGGTGTATACCGCAAAGAAAGAAGGGTTCCACTAAATCCAGGAGGGTGCCCGCATGGCTAACCAGCCAAGTTAGAGAGGCTGTGAAGGGCAAGGAAGCTTCCTTCCATAAATGGAAGTCTTGCCCTAATGAGGAGAATAAAAAGGAACATAAACTGTGGCAAAAGAAATGTAAGAAGGTGATACTGGAGGCCAAGCGAGACTATGAGGAACGCATGGCCAGCAACATTAAGGGGAATAATAAAAGCTTCTTCAAATATGTTAGAAGCAGGAAACCGCCAGAGAAGCGGTTGGCCCTCTGGATGGTGAGGGAGGGAAAGGGGAGATAAAAGGAGACTTAGAGATGGCAGAGAAATTAAATGAGTTCTTTGCATCTGTCTTCACGGCAGAAGACCTCGGGCAGATACTGCTGCCCGAACGGCCCCTCCTGACCGAGGAGTTAAGTCAGATAGAGGTTAAAAGAGAAGATGTTTCAGACCTCATTGATAAATTAAAGATCAATAAGTCACCGGGCCCTGATGGCATCCACCCAAGAGTTATAAAGGAATTGAAGAATGAAGTTGCAGACCTCTTGACTAAGGTATGCAACTTGTCCCTCAAAACGGCCATGGTGCCAGAAGATTGGAGGATAGCAAATGTCACGCCTATTTTTAAAAAGGGAAAGAGGGGGACCCGGCAAACTATAGGCAGTCAGCCTAACATCCATACCGGGTAAGATGGTGGAATGCCTCATCAAAGATAGGATCTCAAAACACATAGATGAACAGGCCTTGCTGAGGGAGAGTCAGCATGGCTTCTGTAAGGATAAGTCTTGCCTCACGAACCTTATAGAATTCTTTGAAAAGGTCAACAGGCATGTGGATGCGGGAGAACCCGTGGACATTATATATCTGGACTTTCAGAAGGCGTTTGACACGGTCCCTCACCAAAGACTACTGAAAAAACTCCATAGTCAGGGAATTAGAGGACAGGTCCTCTCGTGGATTGAGAACTGGTTGGAGGCCAGGAAGCAGAGAGTGGGTGTCAATGGGCAATTTTCACAATGGAGAGAGGTGAAAAGCGGTGTGCCCCAAGGATCTGTCCTGGGACCGGTGCTTTTCAACCTCTTCATAAATGACCTGGAGACAGGGTTGAGCAGTGAAGTGGCTAAGTTTGCAGATGACACCAAACTTTTCCGAGTGGTGAAGACCAGAAGTGATTGTGAGGAGCTCCAGAAGGATCTCTCCAGACTGGCAGAATGGGCAGCAAAATGGCAGATGCGCTTCAATGTCAGTAAGTGTAAAGTCATGCACATTGGGCAAAAAATCAAAACTTTAGATATAGGCTGATGGGTTCTGAGCTGTCTGTGACAGATCAGGAGAGAGATCTTGGGGTGGTGGTGGACAGGTCGATGAAAGTGTCGACCCAATGTGCGGCGGCAGTGAAGAAGTTCAATTCCATGCTTGGGATCATTAGGAAGGGTATTGAGAACAAAATGGCTAGTATTATAATGCCGTTGTACAAATCTATGGTAAGACCACACCTGGAGTATTGTGTCCAGTTCTGGTCGCCACTCCTCAAAAAGGACATAGTGGAAATGGAAAAGGTGCAAAAGAGAGCGACTAAGATGATTACGGGGCTGGGGCACCTTTCTTATGAGGAAAGGCTGCGGTGTTTGGGCCTCTTCAGCCTAGAAAAGAGACGCCTGAGGGGGGACATGATTGAGACATACAAAATTATGCAGGGGATGGACAGAGTGGATAGGGAGATGCTCTTTACACTCTCACATAATACCAGAACCAGGGGACATCCACTAAAATTGAGTGTTGGGCGGGTTAGGACAGACAAAAGAAAATATTTCTTTACTCAGCGTGTGGTCGGTCTGTGGAACTCCTTGCCACAGGATGTGGTGATGGCGTCTAGCCTAGACACCTTTAAAAGGGGATTGGACAAGTTTCTGGAGGAAAAATCCATTATGGGGTACAAGCCATGATGTGTATGTGCAACCTCCTGATTTTAGAAATGGGTTATGTCAGAATGCCAGATGCAAGGGAGGGCACCAGGATGAGGTCTCTTGTTATTGGTGTGCTCCCTGGGCATTTGGTGGGCCGCTGTGAGATACAGGAAGCTGGACTAGATGGGCCTATGGCCTGATCCAGTGGGGCTGTTCTTATGTTCTTATGGGGACCCCAGGGTCATGGAACAAAAAAGGTTGAAGACAACTTAGGTATAAAGTACTGATTGGGTCATGGCATTTTAATTTAATTTTTATTTTTTCATTACAATTACTTTTTGTTTTTGTTTTACAGGTACTGAGAACGATGGCAGGGAACTTCAACTGACCTGTAAAAGACCTGCATCTACTTTTGGTCCATTTTTTCCTGAAGGAACCCAAATCCCCCACCACCACCACCACTGGTGAGGCTAAAATAGGAGCAGAGGTAGAAAATAAATTTCAAAAAGGGGGGAAAAAAACACACTTTACTCATAATTCAAAGGCACATACATCATTGTTGGTTGTACAGGTCCAAAATTTTGGGACACTGAGTCCTGAGCACTTTTCTGTGCATGGGTGCATGAGACCTTAAGGCTTGGTGGATTCCAGGTGGCTGGTCAGAGTTCACTGAGAGCTGCATGCTTGGTCAGGAAGAGAGAGAGAGAGAGAGAGAGAGAGAGAGAGAGAGAGAGAGAGAGAGAGAGAGAACACTACACATTAGCTGGCTCTCGGCATCCACAGGAGTTCTGTTTCCAGAATCTATGTGGATGCAAAATCTGTGGATAATGGGATCCATGGGTGGTTCCCTAGAGGACCTCCAGACGCAACTGGAAGTACCCTTTGGGGATGTCTGGAGGATACAGATCGACTCTCTAGAAGCGGGTTGGGGACCTGCATTGAGTCGACTCTGTGGGTCCTAGATAATTAGGATAATTAGGTTTGGATAATTAGGTTTGACCTGTAAATATCTTTGACAGGTAGCCTCTTAGTCCTAAGGATGGTATACTGCCCCTTCCCAGTGTCCTGTAGGCAGCACTGCACCTATTTCCCAACAGTACCTGGGGGCCACAGCCACATGGAGGTGGGTAAGCCAAAAGTGTCCACTATAAGATTCTTGTAAGTTACACAAAGCAAGAATGAAACCTCCATCAAGAACTTCTCGCTGGTTTCTATTGCAACTTCCATCTTCAAACTCCTGGCTACAGATCCTTTCCCAATAAAGTGGAAGTATCGTCCTCCTCAAATTTATCCCATCCAATTTGCACTTTCCTAATTGGGGGGGGGGGGGGAGGAAAAGAAAAAAAGAGGAAGATTGTTCAATTGTTCAAAGTGGCATCATGAAATTGGCCCTATTATAGTTGATTCTAGTCAAATCTATCCTTACCTGCTACTTGCTGAGAGATTAATTTATTCACCAAGGGAAGGGAAGAGGGAGACTTTTAGCAATACACCTGACTGAGTCTGTCTTGTTCCAAAGCTTTCAATACTGGAACGTTGGCTTCTTAAGGGATGAGGTTTTAAAGGAGCAAAGTCTTAAGGCAAATTAACTCCTGTTAGGAACTAATGAAATCTGCACTATAGAGTCTTAGGCAGTGAAGTATCAATTGCTTCTTAACAGAGTGTACAAAATCATTCCGGGGCATTGACAAGCCCTCGCGTGAATTACCACTGACTCATCAGTCAGTTCATCTCCAATGTCCAAACGGGACCTGAGAAGTGATAGACTGAGCTGGCAGAGTCATACTGAAACTTCCTTGTCACCACTAACTATTTCTGGGCACCATGCTTTGTGCGCAGCACCACAAGCATCTAGCTTGCTGCAGCTGCAGTTGCCCCAGCTGCCTGGACAATGGGGGAGCCCCACATGAGCCCCCCCTGCCGCATTGAGCCCCACCAGTCCTAAGACTGGCCCTGCCTAAAAGTACTTGCACTGGTGCAGGCCTGCTGCTCTGGCTCCCGAGTGTCACAAACATGCTGTAAAGCACATTTGTGGTGACTCAGGAGCAGGCTGTGCTGGCACAAGGACATGCACCAGCCGGCTCCCACCAGATCCAATCCCTGCACCTGCCCCAAAGGGTAAGGATGCAGCATTCTGGGCAGGCCAGCACAGGGGGTGGGCGAGAGTGCTGGGAAGCTGGGAGCAGGGATTTTCAGGCAGGGGAAGGGCGGTCAAGGAGGTGGATCAGGCCTGGGGGGTGGTGGCACTGGTCACAGCAGCCCATGCCAAATCCTAGCCCATCATCTGAGCAACTTTACCCCCCCACACACACACACCTGAGCAGCTTTATACAGACTGCTTGGATTTGCAGCAGCAAATTTGCTGGCATAGATCTGGGTAGCCCCATGGAGAGGGCTGGGACAAGACATGGGATGAAGAAAAATCCCCTTCTCCTGGGTTGCCCTCCAGCCACCTCCTAACCTGAGCTTGATGCAGTGCAGGCCAGTCAGCCTGCTTTTTCCAGCACAGGCTAGAATTGGGCTGTCAGACATCTAAAATTGCAGGGGATGGTGGATAGAGGGATGTTCTTTTCCCTCTCACACAACACCAGAACCAGGGGACATCCACTAAAATTGACTGGTGGGAGAGTCATAACAGACAAAAGGAACTAAATTTTTTAACTAGCACACAATCTGTAGCTCGCTCCCTTTCCCATTCCAACCAAGCTGCTAAGACTCTGGGCGTGCATGCCCTTTTCAAACACTATGCACAAAATATCCGATTTTGACCTGCCTGCTGGCACCAGTCATTGCTGCTGCAGCTCCCCATTCACCCTTAAGTAGCAGGTGGCACCTCCATCTCTGCTGGGTACCAAGAAATGTACAGACACATTGTAATAATCCCCAAAGAGAGCAATGTTCCAATTTGAGTCCTAGCTCTGAAAAACCTATTTTCTCACAGCTTTAATAAAAAGGAAATCTGTAAACATGGTGTTAAAGACAAATGTGAAGGCACCTTTGGGAGCTGTTACTAATTAGCAGGTGTTAAGTGACATGCTTGCAAACACCTTTCCTGACTGTAACAGTCACAGCTGTGACTTTTTCTGTGTCTGTAGGAAGGCGGTTTTGTCTTCTAGAGAGCAGTGGCGTACCTGGTGGGGGGTCCAGGGACCAATTTGTCCTGGGCTGCAGATGGGTAGAGGCAGCATTCTTCCCCCCCCCCCCCGTCCGCTGCCTCCCCCCAGAGGTGTTCTGAGTGTAGGGGAGGTGGCTCGCAAAAGATCTTCTGGAGGTCAAAAATAATCACTTCCATGTGTAGCCTTCCAGGCCCTCAGAACACCTCCAAGGGATGTGGGGGTGGCACCTCCAAGTAGCGGGTGACTCCCCTGGAGGTATGCCCCTAGGAGCCAAAGTGCCACTGCTAGAGAGGCCTGCCTCTCCTCACTTCATCCTTCCATCCTAAAGGTGAAGTTCAGTGGCAATTAAAAGTTAATGCTTCTCAAAATGTAGTGGCTGCCTTTGCAATCTTTCACCAAGATAAACTGTTGATATTTGTCACCTCCAGAGCCAGCCTGTACATAAGGCTGACTGGCAGCCCCATCTTATCCAGGACTTATGGTGGCAGACCTTGCGATCTGTCATTTTAAGCACTGGACCAGCAACATGAAAGCCTCTTATCACCATTGTGCACTTTGGGACCACCAGTCAAACAGCCAGAGGCTCCATGCACACAACAGTGGCTTATAGATGCTCCACCAGGCAGTGGGCAGTTCACGGGAAGATCATGGGCAGTTCTTGGTGGAGAGTAGACTGGGCAGGGGGTAGGAGGGTGAGGATCTTGATGGCAGCAGTGCACGCTAAGATCCTATTCCCCTTTTCCAGCCCCCAAACCACCCCAAGTCTCCTTATACCAGCATGGCATAGATTCATGGAGCCCCACTGGAGGCCAGGCCACCTATGGGGGGTAAGTAAGAAAATATTTTACTTACTTCTCCTGGGCTGTCTGATTGTCCCTCCCTTCTCCAGCATGCAGCTCTTGCTCTCTCAGGAAGTACAAAGTTTCTTTTGGGCCCCTTCCCAAAGAGGGAAGTGTGTGGGCAAAACAGTGTGGGTCAGCAACGGGCCCAGGTATGATGTAGCCCCTGTACATGTGCCATTGGAGGCCCTGCCTCTTACCCCCTACACTCCTCTCATCCACACATCATCTTCTGTTCCTCTCGTTTTTCTAAATTCAGGGAACAGAAGGTTGAGTGGGAGAAGATGGTTGGAGCATCACTAGGTAAAGTGTGTGGCATTTGGTACACTGTTTTAGGTGCTGGGAGGTCCTGGAGAAGCCATGATATTGAAGTGGAGCCCACAATGGGAGTGACAGTGAAAATCGGAAGCAGAGTCCAGCTCAGGCTCTTCTGATTCATCCAAGGATAGAGCCCATATAAAAACTGCATAGTCACCTCCAGTGTGCAGGCAAAAGCCTGTGTGTGTGTGTGTGTGGGGGGGGGGAATAACATTCCCCCTTGCCTTTTTGGTAATGATTACACATGAGAAAAATGCCTACCAGGTTGCTCACTTTTCTGGTCTGCTGGCCATCTTAATTTTCCCAGCATTTCCATCTCAGGTCTCAGCAGTGGCATCACTAGGTGTGTACAAGAGGCCAGTGCATCACCCCCAAGATGGACCTCCTCTCATGCAGTAGGTGGGGCAAAGCCCGGAGTAATGGGCTTGCCATGCTGGTGTTTTGGCTATAACTTTTGATAGGACAGAGATATTTCAACATGGTTTGTTTTATTACATTCCTCATGAAATTACGCTTCGAACGATATATAACATGATGGTATTTTTTTTGTAAATACCAGGATTTTAAACATTTTGGCTAGTAGTGGTGTCACCCCCCTCACGACACCCAGTGTAGCCCACACATCCCGTAGCCTCTGGGTCTTAGCAACTGGCCAGAATATGGGAAGTTCTTGCCTAATAATGAATTCAGTCACACATTGCAGTTTTGATTTGCAGTGAAATTTTTTTCATTTGCTTATTATGTTTTGAAATTCCTTCTTCCTCCAGGGAGCTGAGGGCAAGTGCACGTGTCCGTCCCCCCCCCCCCCACTTGCTCAATTCTCTCCTCACAACAAGCCTCACAACAAGGTTAAGCTGAAAGAGTGTGACAGACCCAAGGTCACCTGGCAAGATTCACAGCTGAGAGGAGGTTTGATCTGGCACCCTGTAGCCCAATTCTGACACGTTCGTACTACATCACACGGGAGAGAGCTCATACTGGTGCAATGCCCACAATCACTAATGTGGCTTTTAGTGTGTGCATGTTAGGGCCGGCTTGAAGTAAATATCATAAATTGTTCCCAATTGGGCCCTGCACCTAAGAGGCCACTGCACTAGGGTAGTCTGCTCCCATTTTGTATGCAATTTTATATGAAAATGTGCTTAGATCCATTTGGCCCACTAACTCACATGCACATTTTAAGTGCACATTTTGATTGTTCTCCACTACCATAGAGATATAAAGTCTCTAATAAATTGTATTTATATCTCTAACAGTGTAATCCTATTTTGCGCTGGAACAGGCAGGCCAGGAGGCCTGCACTGTATCCAGTGCAAGACAGGGTCCCAAAGCCAGCCAGAGGAAAGGGGAAACTCTTCCCCTTACCCCCAGGCTATCCACCGCAGCCCCAATGGGTCTCCTCGAACGTGTGCCACCTCCATGCTGCTTGGGGACAGGGGATAGGATCCGACATATCTACCAGGCCCCAGCCCCACCTCCCACCCCCTGCCTGCCCGCCCCTGAACCACCCTCTGTCTGCCCTCCCCCTGCTCCAGAATGCCTCCCTCTCGCCTCCTCCCCACCCATCCCAGACCCTTGCATTGGCCGAGCTCAGCCAACGCAAGCCTGCCTGCCTGAGTTGGTGCTGAAGCTGGATTCAGCCTCCACGGGCCGGTGCGTGTCCCTGCACTGGCCCAGCTGACTCTAGAGAAGGCTCAAATATACTTTACAGTGCATTTGTGACCCTCCTGGGCCAGTGCAAGGGACTTGCGCCAGCACAAGGGTGAGTTTGGATTGTGCCCTAAGATTCTACAGATCTTGGCTGTGATCTTGGGGTCCAGCAAAAAACCATTTCCAGTTGGGTCCCACAGCTCCTAAGGCCAGCACTGGTGTAAGTCACCTCTGGGGTAAGCCACAAATGAAACACATTTCAGTGGCTGCTTGTTGTGGCATCCTCAGGTCATTGTTGGTTTTACTGAAGAGGTACCCCCTATTTGATTAAGCACTGAGCCAGCACAACTGTCTAGGCTTCAGGATGAATTGGTTTTTGCTTCTTCTTCAAGGCTAGGTGTTTACCCTTGAGTGTGACAGATATGAAATCTCCCCCTCCTTTATTTTTTCTGTAACTGTGGATCTTTATTTGAGTGATTGATCTATTGCATTTCTGCAAGTCTCCGTTTTGTATGACACTTAGTAGACAAATGTTTGGAGAGAGGAAGGAGGCTCAGGAGCCTAGAGAGGGCGCCTGCAGAACAGCAGCACCTCAGAAGAGAGAGATGGAGAAAGAGAGTAATGGAGACACAAGCAACGGATGGGTGAACTGAGTGCAGGGAGACGGCGCTGGCCCTTTTCTTTGAGATCAACTGAGGCAGTTTGGTGAGGGGTGCCCACAGGGTAGCGCAACCCAGAAAGCCACCTGGTGCCATCTGCGGTCCACTGCCTCTGTGCTAGAAAAAAAAAATATAAAACTGAAAGTCCTGGACTTCCAGGTTTCACAGCAGCTCACCAAGAAGCACTCCCACTTCCTAGATTTGAAAGGAGGAGGGGGTGAGTAGAGGTGGGTACCCACTTTAATCAGGTGGTAGATTGTGAGGGGTCTGAGGGGACAACAGCTTCAGGTTGCTTTTCACCCTGAGTCTGCTACTCCTGCATCCCTCCAACCTGCCACTAATGAAATCCGTAAGGATATCCTTCCTGCTCAGTGGCGGATCCTGAGACAGGTTGGGGCCTCTGGCATGCCTCCCGAGGTCTGGGGAGGTCAGGAGGCCTGTCTGAGGCCTTAGAAAGGCACTCTGTTTTCTGGGCATCTGGTCTCTGGGAGGGTGGGGAATGTTAACATTTGGGTGCCAGGTATCTTAGCTATGCCATTGTTCCCACTCATGGGAGAAGCAGAACAATCTCCTCATTTCCATGCTCCTCACTCACTGCTGTGAAATCTGGAAGTGTAGGACTTCCAGTTTGTTTTCCCTTTTGTAGCACAGAGATGGCAGACCCAAGATGGCATCGGCCAGTATTCCGGTTTATGCCACACTTTTGATAGAATAGAGATATTTCAGTGTGGTTTGTTTCATTGCATTCTGCATTAAATCACACATTGAATGATATATAATATGATGGTATTCGTCAAAAATGTCTTTTTTTAAAACCCACTATAGTGAAGGTAGATGACTGAGCATCAACAGCTGCTGGATAAAGTGGATCCACCAGCGGTGTAGCCAAAGGGGCAGGGGGTACACTGCTCCAGGTACTATACCTTGTGTGGGTACCAACCCAAACCCCCCACAATGGCAGATCCCAAAGAGTCCAGGAGGAACCACATATGGCCTCCCAACACCTCAGAAAGTCTCCTGGAGAAAACGAAAACCAAGAGTGCCTTTCTAAGGTGCTCCAGGAGGCCTTCTGAGGACTTTTGAGGTGCAGGGAGGCTTTGCACAGCCTGCCCATGCCTCAGAACACCTTCTGGATGCCCCCAGGAGGGGAGTGTTCTGGGCATTTGCCTTCAAGGGGCCAGATTCAGTGGTACATATAGCTCAGTATGATCTTCAGCAGCTTCAGTGGCTCTCCAGGGTTTCAGGCAGAAAGAGATCTTTTCCCCTGCCCTATCTGAAGATGTGGTCAGGGATTGAACCTGGGGCCTTCTGCATGCAAACCGGGGGCACCACCATTGAGCTATGGCCTATTCTGGGCATATGGCTTCAACTTTTTCCATTATCATCATTCCTAATATATGAGAGTGAGAGAAAGAGAAGACAAGTCACCATGGGCTCATGTCCATCTACTGGTGATGAGATGCAGTAGAAAGAGAACCTTAGGGCTGAAAGGAAGCCCTTGGTCTCCCTCCTGAGCCACTGATATACAGATCTTCCTCATAACTTCTTCCCTTTTCTTTGCAGTACTCTACAACGCAATTGAAATAAAGTTCAAGAGCTCTCCAACACCATGCTTTATGATTACGAAAAAGAAATGCATACTGGCTCGGTCGTTGCCCAGGATAAAAAAGTCCATGGCGTCTGTGAGGTTACCTGCACAGGCATCAACAAGTGGGCTACAGGAACCAGCTGTACCGGCAGCTGCCCAAATTAAGCCCGGCCAATATAAGCGTAAAATGTGGACAACTGACGAGAACCGCAGTATAATCCAATATTATAAATCTGAGCCTGAAAAGAGGCTATCAGAAAAGAATGATGGAAATATGGAAGGAACAACAACCGGACTGTGACATCAGCAAGGCTCGTATTATGCAGCAACGATATTTTATCGTGCACAAAGTTCTTTTCAGACCTTGAACTAGACAAATTGAAGCAGCAAGCCCTGGAGCTGCTAGATGCTCCTGATGTAAATGATCAGAACACCATAGATGATGAGGAACTACCTACAACAAGTAAGTAGTCCAACAGAGATACCCTGATGGAGGCTGATGAGATTTCCAGCCCAGTATTGATTGAACTGCTGAAAACATGAATTTTTGACCATATCACAAGTGATACTGAATGACACCCGCCACTGCGACAGATTCGCAGCAGACAAGTTCAGAGTCTCTTGAAAGACATCAACACTGCCATTAATGCTATTTCAACAAGTACATTAACTGAAACCAAACAGCTTATGTATAGCACTGCCCTCATTGTAACCCTCGAATTGGGTTACAAATTGCCAAAAAATCGTAAACCATCTGGACCTCCTAAATGGAAGGTGCAACTGGAAAAGAAGATTGAGCAAATGAGGTCAGACATTAGCTGTCTGAAATCACTGAAAGATGGAAAATTGAAGAATGACCGTTTTAAAAAAGGTCTTTATGATCGACATGACCTATAGCGACCGTCATAGAAGAGCTTAAACAGCATGTAACAGCCACTGCCAGGAAGATTGAATGCTACCTGGGCAATATCCAGCAATTTCAACAAAACACACTGTTTAGAAAGAACCAGAGACAGTTCTACAAGTCAAAGTAGAAAAGGACCAGTTATTAATCGATAAAATGGTCCTGATCTCTGTTGCCAAGCGATCAGATAATATCTCCAGTTGCTAATTCAATTCCTTTCACATTCTTGATTTTGCCACGCTGTAGTGTTATTGTGGCACATTTGTCCAGTTCGAATGTCATCTGGATATTGGTACTGAATATATGTGCAGTGTTCAGTAGGCTATTTAATTCAGACTGGTTTTTTCCATACAGTTTCAGATCATCCATGTATAGAAGATGGTTGATTTTACCCGTCTGAGTTGGGAAAGTGTAGCCACATCTAGTTTTATTGAGGATCGTGGACAGGGGAATAAGTGCAATATTGAACAGCAAGGGAGACAACAAGTCTTGGAAGATTGGAAGATTCCCCTTCTGATTTTAATGTCTCCCAGCTCTTGTCTATTTGTTGTTAAGATTGTTGTCCACATTTTCATGCTCATTTCTACCACTTTTCTGATGTTATTACTGATACTGTAGATTTCCAAACCGATATTAATCCATCTGGCAGTGAGTCAAAAGCCTTTCTGTAGTTGATCCAAGCCATGCTCATTCTACAAGTCTACAAAAAGAATAAGAATATGTTTTTAATTGTGAGCCACCTTGAGTGTCCTTCATTGGATAGAAAGGCGGGGTATAAATCTCTAAAATAAATAAATAAAACTGGTAGGTCCGAGGGGGTGTTTTGGATCTGGGCTGAGGGCATAGGATCTCAGTGGCCACTGCAGCCACTGAGACCCTCCCGTTCCTGTCCCTGGCCCACCCCCAAATTACCCCTGGCCCAGCCCACTGTCCACCCCATTCTGCCCCAATTCTCCCCTCCCCCAACTTATTGGTATGGTGGATGGTCTTGCATCTGCTGGTGTCTGAGCATATCCTCCAGGTGTTTATGTTGGTGTTCAGAGCTGCTGAAACTGCAGCAGGGTACGATGACAAATCGCGATATCCTTCATCACAGCCTGCCTATAGGACTGGGCTGCCCAACAGAAGTGTGAAATCCATCATTATTTCTCTGGTTGAAATTTAGTATGTAAGAGAGAGCTCAGGATTTCTGGATCCTGCCACCAGAGATTGTTTCCTGATGATGCCATTGTGCTTGAGTGCTCCCTGGCTTGTTTGCCAAGGCACCTACACTTGCACTACCTAACAACATGCTATGAGTGTTTGAGTGAGGGGACAGGGTTACAACAGACTCCGATAGATCAAGGGTTGGCTTGGATCTACCTACCTCTTCTGCTCCTTCTCCTACTGCACCCTGGATTTGACATTCAAACAAACAGGACCAGCCCATCCATGACAATGGATTGGGGGAAGCAGAGGGGGCAACCGACACCTCCCCCCCCCACTCTTCCACTGCAGAAATTGCTAGCCTCATTACCTGCCCCTTCCTCTGCACAGGCTTTTTAATCAAAGCAGAAATGCAGAGATCCTAGCTTGCTTTGCCTTTCATGTTTTGATTCCAAAGCCCAAGCACAGAAAGGGGCCAGATAAGGCTCCCTGTGCCTTAGACCACCTCCTGGACACCCCGGGGGTAGGGGTGCTCTGAGCATCTGGCCCTCAGAGAGTGTTAACACCCCAGGGGGTGATAAAATATTTTGTGCCTCTGGGGGCTAGATCCCTAGCTACACCACTGAAGTCTTGCACCAGCAGTCTGATCATGCAGAACATTGAGCTGTCCCATTGTGATCATGAAATTGTTCTCCATCTTGAATATTGTCTACAGTGCAAGGAAATCAAAATGAGCTTCTACCTGAGCAACCTAGATGGATGGGCACACTTGGAGACAAGATCCTCGAGAGTTCCTAACGGTTTCTAATTTTTCCCCCCTGTCCCCATCTCGTATATGATTGTGATGAAAGATTAATTGGGGGGAAATGTCTCTATTTCATTTTAAGTACAGCACCGGCATTGTAGAACACAGCTCAAATGCAGAGGCAATTTGATATGAATTTCTGGAAGTTGAGAAAGAAAAAAGATTCCTTGGGAGCTTGAATGGCAGCTGTCAGACGTGCAAAGAAGGCCAATGTCTATTTAATTTGCCTCGAGAGATGAGAAATTCCTCGGCGACATTTAGTTATGTCTCTGAAGGTGGAAAAGGTTTGCCTTTCTGAAGCCACCATTCTGAAGTGCCACAGTAGAAGTATTCAATTTGCTTGTCTCTCAAGGGACTCTGGGCCTCCTCTTGAAAGATCGGGGGGGGGGGGGAATGGTGGAGAGACATAAAAAGGTCATTTGAAAGTGGCATTTAACGAATGGAAAGCCAGGCATGTCACAAAGGAGCTCAGGCCCTAATATTTAGCTAATTGCCAAGATGGCGAAGCTTTTGCAGATAGTTTTTATTTTCTGAGAACTTTTACAAGAGAGGTGGCAGCTGATGGCCTACTTTGGAGAAAGCTACCAACTCAGTGTCACAAGTGTCAACTAGGGTTTGTGTCACCTGGTGTGGAAGGCCAGCACGTCACCCCCATGCAGTGGGCGGGGCAACACTCCAGGTGGTGGGTGTGGTGATCTACCATCGCTCCGCCCCCACTGGTTTTTTGGCTGTACCTTTTGATAGAATAAAGATATTTAAACACTGTTTGTTTCATTGGATTCTGCATGAAATTACACATTGATTGATAGATAACATG
Organism: Tiliqua scincoides; assembly: GCF_035046505.1. NCBI lineage: Eukaryota > Metazoa > Chordata > Lepidosauria > Squamata > Scincidae > Tiliqua > Tiliqua scincoides. The sequence goes on along the minus strand of NC_089830.1, from coordinate 7,835,719 downwards.
ATGGCATTATTTTTACAAACTGTGATTTTAGTAATTTTGGTCACTAGTAGTGTTGACCCCCCAGGGTGTCAACTTACTAACATCTTATTGGAGCAGTTCTCAAACTTTTAGCACTAGGACCCACTTTTTAGAATGACAATCTTTTTAGAATGACAGGACCCATCATAAAGCAAATTAAATAGTTATAAATAATTAAAGCAAAACAAATAATTAGCACAGATACTCACCTATAACTCGACCCCACAAATAAGTCGAGGGCAGGTTTTAAGCCAACGATCATGGAATTTTCCATGACCCTTGGATAAGTTGTGGGTTAAACTTAGGGGGTGTCTGACTATAGTTTTGTCTGATTTTACTCAAGGCCAGATCCTGTAAAATAACCTACTGCTAATTGTTACCTAAGAACTGTAGTCTCTAATTTATTAAAAACATAGTAAAAGATCATAAGATACACTTTTATTCTTTTAAATTCTGGTCTTCACCACCGTTTTGTAAACATTATCTGAGTAAGCGCACTGTAAACTACATACTAGTAGAACAGTGGTTCCCAACCTGGTATTCATGTACTCCCAGGGACACTCGACAGGACCTTAAGGGGTACTTGAAAAAGAATGGCATAATGCAGGTCATGCTCCAGAATGCAAGGCAGGAAGGGAGGTAGCTAGTTGGCTGTGAAAGCCCCATCAATAGCTAGTTTTTGGTCAACAATTCATGTATGAACCAGTGATTGAAAACCAGCACAGTAAAAAAGCTGAAATGTAATATGGAAAGTGACCAATCACCCAGAATTTCTCAGTACACTTCTGGTGCAAAACAGTGCAAAGGCAGAGTCTTCTGTTCTTCAAGCAGATAAAAAGAGAAAACACTGTGATGAATGCATGGTCTGGGCTTTCATATAGAGGAGATGAGGGCTTGTATTATTAATTAAAAGCATTTTGCTAATAGGAAGGGTACAATTTATGGAAATGGGCTGCCAAGGGATATGAAAAAGGTTGAACCATGAATCAAATCCACCTTTAAGGTGTCTGGTGTGTTAAGCCAGAAGCTCTATGTACAACGTACAACCCATAACACTTAACTGGGAGTGTGCAATTCATTTCACAGCAGAGAGATGCAGCTGCATATATTTGCAGCCCTTTTTACTCAGAAGTAGACCCACTGCTTTCCATGGGTGTTATTCTTAAGTAATGGTGCACTGAATTGTAGCCTGGGAAGGAGAGTCCCATCCTGGTGTTTCAAAAAACAGACCTGCTTTGCAAGCATTTGCAAAAGGGAACCAGGCTGCAGCAGAAGGAAGGAGAATAAAAGGTTAACTTTGGCTGGAATTTCCCAATTTCCCAGAGTTGAAACTATCTCTGCCCTGCCTGCCTGGTGCCTGCCTGCTGCTTGGGAAAGGAAACTGTTCAGAGAGGAAAGGCTTTGCCCTCTGATTGACCCGGAGATTAGTGGAAGTGAGAATTGGAGCTTGATTACTTGGCAGAAATTTCACATACTATACCTGAGTATCTACGGTAAATAAGGGGAAGCCAGCCCTGTTCCACCAAGTGAATTTTCTCTGTAGCCTGCCTGCAATAACACCCCTCCCCTAAAAAGAATCAGTAAGATTTTCACCCCTACCTAGTACCCAGTTCAATTTAAGTTCTTATACTGCAAGCATATCACTAGCAGGACCCACCTGGCTTTACAATTCTGAGAGCCCAAGCCTATGCCTGTCTACTCAGAAGTAAGTCCCATTATAGTCAGCGGGGCTTACTCCCAGGAAAGTGTGGATAGGATTGCAGCTTAAAACAGAACAAGATTCACCTTACCCTGTCAAGCCTCTGTTTCATTCTTTTTATTGGGGGGGGGGGCTGCCTTCTGGAGCATTGGTTAAGCTGCAGTTGCATCAAATCAGGACCATTCTGGTGGCCTCACATTTCCCTTTGCCTGACCTGCCCAGGAGCAAAGGCATGTTTGCTTACTCGTGAGTAAACGTGACCATGTGGCTTAGTTTCGCTTGCCATAGGTCTCAATACATTCACCAGCTTGAAGGGAGTGACCTCCTTCTCGGGTGTTTTTTTTGGGCTACATTCATTGGATCAGGACCATTCTGGTGTTGTTGGATTCCTCTCAGCCTGCCCTTTCCGATGGACTAAGGCAAGTTCATCTACTCACGAGTAAATGCACGATACGGCTTGGTTTCACTTTCCATAGGGCTCCATACATTTTTTGTTCTCTGGTTTTTTGGCCATAACCTTTGATAGAAAGGAGATATTTCACTCTGGTCTTTTGCATTGCATTCCGCTGGATATTCTGCATCCGATAGTATACAACATGATGGGGTTACTCATAACCACCTTGATTTTAGTGCTTTAACTCCCCAGTGCGTGTCACCCGGTGCGGCCCGCACCCCCCTAGCAACGCCACTGTACCAACTTCCTAAGGGGCACAGGTCTGGTTGCCATTCCCGTGGCAAAGAATTTTCATGGGCACTACGGAGACAGTCTTTCAAGGAAAAAAGGAAACATCTCTGGATCGTCCATGGGGCTTAATTGGGAGATGCAGGCACTGTGTGTACTACGTGTGTAATTGTTCTATGGGACTCCATGCCACAAGATGTGGCGATGGCACCTGGCCGAGATACCATTAGAAGGGAATTGGACACATTTCTGGAAGAAAAGTTCATCACAGGTTACAAGCCATGATGGGTAAATGCAACCTCCTGGTTTTAGAAGTAGGTTACTTCAGAATGCCAGATGCAAGGGAGTGGCAACATGATGCAGATCTCTTGTTGTCCCTGAAGCATCTGGTGGGCCACTGTGAGATCCAGGAAGCTGGACTAGATGGGTCTTTCGCCTGATCCAGTGGGGCTCCTCTTATGTTCTTAAAGTGCAGCCCAAGGTTTGCCAAGGTTAGGGGCTTACAACTGTGCTTTGATGGGCACAAATTAGGATCATGCCCACTTTCTCCCACTCCCTTTCTGCCTCAGTTTCCCAGCCACTTCCTCCAAGGAGCATAGCACAGTATACAGATTTGTTCTCCCTGCCCCTTACACGAAGCCCATGAGACAGAGTTTCATAGCTAAACTCTGGGAGTCGAATGTGGGTCCCTGTCCTGGTCTAACCAGTGAGTCACAGTGATAACAATACTTCCCAAATTATCTTGATGTGAATTTGTCACTTGCTATTGCTGGGCCTGCCCCTCTGCAAAAATTACAACAGGTACAGAAGGTAGGTACAGAAGTCCCTTTTGCTGCTTTGGGGTGCAGGACACAACGTCTTCTTGGGGGCAGGATAAATCAAGCCATGTGCCATGCCCACAAATTTGTAATTCAGCTTTTGCTAAAGGTGAGTAAAGAAAGCAGGCAATATCTGTTCTACAAAAATGTACAGCAGCTGTAATGGTAACCAGCTAATAAGTTTGCAATGAAAAGTTCTTCCCCCCCGCCCCTCCTTCAAAAATAAGCATAGGATTGAATTTCTAGCTGCAATAATGGGCGCTGGGGCCAAGGAAAGGGAGAATCCATCAGCATTGTTGCAAGTTCCTGATCAGGCAGCTGTGAGGAGAGCTTCCGAGAATAAACCCATTGAAAATGTGAAGAGCTTGAAAACATGAGCCCAGGCGGAAGCACCTGATCAATGGGCTCTCCATGAAAGAGGGGCTCTCTCTTAAAATAGGTCACGGGCAGCTAACAAGGTAGAGAAAACAAGGTGAGCCTTTTAATTTTTAAACAGCAAGCAAGACCAGTTTTCAAACTTTTTTTTACAAATTAGGAAGCAGGTTCCACATGCAATTATTATTGCTCTTATAGGGCCCAAACTTCTGGGAAACCCAATTTTTTCTGCAGGCACCTTATTGAAATGGCATGTGGGTGAGACCGGGTGACAGATCTTGGTTATTTCTCTTTATGCCTTCTAAGAGGTTGACTGCCATTGTTGAGCACCTGTACACTCCTACGCACCCCAAAGATGACCCCAAACAGGCCTCAGACTGGGGACAGGGGATCCGTCACCCTGGTTCATTCTCCTTTCCTTAGCTTGCTGTGCTGGGTCACTGTAACCAGGCCAGGCTTCCATTCAGCCTGTCACTACCATGCTCCAGAGTCCCTCATCTGGGCCAGAGATGGGCTTTTATCCACCTGGGCTCCTTAGGGCACCGTTCCTCCCTTCCAGCTGCCCAGCCACAGCGGCTGGTGGACACTCACTTGGAGCAGCCAAAGGATGCTCTTGAAAGTATAATAGTGACTGCGGCTGCGGCTGCTTCTCCTGCTACTGTGGCCATCTTGGCTGGGTCTCACATGTTACCCTCTCCTGGCCGAGTACTCGTAGCAGGCTGCTCCATCCCCCACTTGCTACGCCACTGAATCATAATGTAGGTTTATGACCTGAGAAGCACAGTCCTTCATGGTAATTTCCTTGAACTCGAGTCATTCACCCTGACTGGGATAACAGCTTAGGTTGGCAAAGAAGAGTACAAATGACCAGATTTTTCTATACGTTCATGGATACAGACTGAGCCAGCTAATCAGAAAAATGAACTAAGTTGTGAGCACACAAACAGATTGCATCTGTGTGCATCAGCTGTAGTCTTGGTTCAAGAAGGTGTAAGCTCTTTCTGCCAAACAGCTGTTTGCACCATAGAGACTATGAATCAATTTTCTTTGTCGATTCCAAGGTCCTTTGTGGGGGATGTATATGATCTTGGACTGGGAGACCAGAGTTTAAATCCCACCACTTCTAGTTTACCTGGCAAGTCACAGTCTTTCAATTTCTCATAGGGATAAACAGTAATCTCCCTCACAGGGCTACGGACACATGAAGTTGCCTTATACTGAAATAGGCTGTTCTAGAACAGTATGGTCTGTACTGACTGTCAACAGCTCTCCAGGCTGAGGGCTTTTTCCAGCCCCACCTGGAAATGTTGGGGATTGAACCTGGGACCTTCTACATGCTAACCATATGTTTGTATCAGGACAGAGATTGCACAAGTCACATGACCAGGATTGGCACTAGGAACTGCAGGGCCTAATTCCACAGAGTCCTTACTGGGCCCCACACATTAGTTTCGCAGAGCCCCCTGCTGCATGGCTCCCTCTTACCGTGAGAGCAGAGGTGGCCTGAGCCAGATGTGGCACCAGGTGTCAGTGTAGCATACACAGTATGTTGACCTGTATCTGTGTAACCTTCACACCTTGTGTTCACATCCAGCAGTAAGCACAATCAATAACCTACATTGCAGAGATTTACAGTACAATCCTATGCATGTCTGCTTGGAAGTAAGGCCCATACAATTGTGATGGGGCCCATTCCTAAGTGAGCATTCTGCTGGCAGAAGGGCAGTGAGGTGCCAGTAACCAACACTATCACCACCAATGCTTCTGGAGTGGCCAATCAAAACCAGGGGTGGGTAGGAGCTGCTTCTGAACTGACCCAATTTTGGGAGGGTGAGAGGACCCCGTGAGAATGATGTTCACTTTCGAGACTGAAGGTTGCCAACCATTTTTGCTGGCCAGTGCATGGAGGCTGCACCATGCTAAGTGCAGCCTGCAGCTGCAAGCAACCCACTCTCTGGCATGGTCCAGGGCCCAACTGGGCTAAAGCCGGCCCTGAACAGGACTGGCTCACTTCCCCCTCACCTGCATATAAGTACCAAGGTGTATTTCAGACATTATTAATAAAACCTGTTAGACATTAACATGCATTTGTGTAATTCATGTTGTATATAAACAATCTCAAGCATGGTTGACAAGCACTTTTTTTCTCTAGCAGCAAAAACCTCTACAGTCAAGCAATTAAAATTAAAATATTTCTGCAGTGATAATTACTGTTTTGTCTCCATGGGTTTCTAGAAGAGGCATCTGGCTATCAGTGCACCACTTCTCAGGAAAACATTGCACTCTGCCAGTTGTTGTCTTGCATTCCCCAGTGGCCTCCAGCCTAGGACGTAAATGCCGCATTTGCTTTCCTTCTGGGGGAGCTGCAGCCCCCACATGTCTGGTGCTCTGTGATTCAGCTAACTAGAGGGCCAGGGTGGTGGCTGTTGTATGAATAACAGTGGCTGGACTCTACTTTCACAAGACACACATATTTTTATGGAATGCTGGACTGCACTGTTGACATTTCAGTGTTGAAAATGAGAACAAAGTTCCTCCCCCCATGCATTGTCATCATATCAGCTCACTGATGGGAGCTGTGCCAGGTTTATGGGTGGCATCAGGTTTGGCACTAACTGAAGCCCGTGCCCATGATACCAGTGGCAATGATCTTGCCCAAGGTACCACTAAGGCAGTGGTTCTCAAACTCTCTGGGAGAGTTTCAGAGCCACTAAGTTCTTCCGTGGGCAGCAGGGGGGAGGCAAGGGCAGGGGAAGGCAGTGGCGTGATCCCCAGGATTGCGCCACTCAGGGGGGCTGCAGGGGCTTGGGTACACGTACCCAAGCCCCTGCAGCCTCCCGGGGGTGCGGGGAGCCCGGCCCGGCATGACCTGCAGCAGAAAGTAGATGCAGAGCGATCGCGCCCTGCCTCCGCTAAAGCAGAAGTGGAGCGCAATCGCTCAGCATCTACTTTCACTGCTGCAGGTCGCTCCAGGCTCCCCGCACCCCCGGGAGGCTGCAGGGGCTTGGGATCCTGGGGATCATGCCACTGCCTCCTCCCTGCCTCCAGGCTGCCCCTGCCCCTTAAGGGGGCAGGGGTCAGGGCCCACAGGCTGGGGTGTCGCGATGCCCCAGTTTGAAAAGCCCTGCACTAAGGGGTGGAAAGGGATGGCATGGGGCAGTGGTGACGTTAGAGGGTGTGTGGGTCACACTGGGTGACCCGCATGGGGGGTGATACCACTACTGACCAAAGTTTTATTAATCTTGGAATTTTCAAATAATACCATCAAGTTATATATCATTCAATGTGTAATTTCATGCAGAATGCAATGAAATAAATCACATTGAAATGTCTCTATTCTATCAAAAGTTATAGCAAAAAAAAAAAATAGTGGGGCGGGGCAATAGTGCATGACCACGCCTGGTGCCTGGGCTGGTTCCCCACTCACTGCGCTGGCCTCGTGCATGGGGTGATGCAAACCCTAGTGTGACGCAAACCCATCAAGCTTCAGTAAGTTATCATAAAATCAAACCTGGGCAGGTTCTCAAGGTATTTCAGAATTCTGGATAAGGGATGCCCAACCTGTAGCAGCATTTGCACAAGCAGGAGTTGTTTAGAAAATGTGACTGAATGAGGCTGAGTTAACTGTGTTTCCTGCACAGTCAGCCAACAGAAGAAGGCAGTTTAGTGGGAAACCTTGCAATAGGCACATGAGGATGGAACCATTTAGGAGAGGAAGGAGGGGAGAGAGAGATAAAACTGAAGGAGAGATTACCAATCCTATTCTACTGGATAGGTTTTGAGTACAAAGTCCTAAGCAGCAAGGACACGGCTGCACGATTCCCGGTTCCAAGGCAGAACAATGCAGCCAAAGGTGTTCCTTTGAGCCAAGAAGATTTCTTAGAGTGGTCCCCTGTGCCAGTTCCTGAGTGTCATAAACATACCATGAGGCATGTTTGCACAGACTCAGGAGTTGGTTAGGCCTGCGTGGAAGCCTGTGCCGCCCCAGGAGAACCAGATCTGAACCCTACACTGCCCAAATGGCGTACGTATGCACTGGCCATGGCAAGATGGTGCAGGGAGTGGGAGAAGGTAGTGGGAGGGCATTCCAGGAGTGGGGAGGGGGTGCTTTGGGATGGGGCTGGTGGAATGAGAAGGGGATTGGAAGCTGGATTGGGCCCAGTAGGGGGGCAGGATTGGCCACGGCAGCATAGGATAAATCATCACCCCTGTCCCTAGCCCACGCAGCCTTACACAGGCTGCTCGGATTTTTTTAAAGCTAAATAATTGGTGCAGACCTGAGTAGCCCCATAGGGATGGCTGGTGCTTGAAATGGGATAAGGGGAAAAATATCACCCCGAGGGGACCTCCAGCTACCTCCTAACCTGTACTGGATACAGCACAGGCCTCTGCGGCCTGTCTGTTCCAATGCAGGTCAGAATTGCACGGTTTAACCCATTTCCTCTCCTCTTCCCTCTCCCTTACTCTCCTTGGCAACCAGGACGTTTTGGCAGGGTGGCAGGGGGTGTTATGTGACCCACCAAAAATTTGGATTGCGACCCACATGTGGGTCATGGCTCACAGTTTGAGAAATGCTAGGAGGGAATAATGGACTAGAGCAGCCTCTATTCGGCCCGCAGCCAGCCTCTTGTCCCCTGAAAGCCTCTGGCCCACTTGGCCGAACATGACTGGAACTGTGCTCCGGTTGCATCTGGAGGGTTGTGTCTGGTCTGAAGGGCCAGAGAGCTTGAATGAATGAGCCCATTCATTTATTTATTCACTTATCTATGTTCCGTCTCTGATTTATTTATATACATTTTATATTTAAAATTTTTTCCAGCCCTCAACACCGTGCAGGATGTTTGATACAGCCCTCTGGCCAAAACGTTTGGAGACCCCTGCTCTAGTCCATTATTCCCTCCTCCTGCATACTTGGTTTCCTGCTCAGTTCCCCTCTTCCTTTCTGAAACTAGGGAGCAGAATGAGGAGGGTGGAGGAGAGCAGACAGAGGCAGGTACCCCCCCTTCCATGCCAATTCACTGCTTTATGAATGGGCGAGCCCTGCTCTAATAACATGTCTGGTTTGACTCCTGAGTCTTCTCTCCTTCTGCTAGTGTGGGAGTCGCACACATCCAGCCCTTTCAAAATGAAATGAAAAAAGCAAAGAAAACAGTGGCTTTGAACTCTGCAGTCGAAAGGAAAACTTGATCATGACATTTCCCTGACATTCCTCACTTGTCAAAATTTTTTGAAAATATCAGAGCGTTTCAAAGATCGTTGAGATAAGGTCTGAATGTCCTAGAAACAAGGGGGAAAAACACTTAGAAAATTAGAAAGATGTAATCCCTGATAAAACCAATTTGATATTTTCTGGGGTTTTTTTTTTTTTGGGGGGGGGTCCTTTTTCTCCCTTAACCATTCAGAAATCTGAAGCCAGGGTGAGAATATATTTATAAATGTCTTCCTAACTTTTTTTTTTTTTAAATCCATCAGTATTTCCTGTCGTTTTAGCCCAAGAGCAAAACCAGAACTAATATAGTCTTTGTGTTAATTAAACTCTAAGGAGATGTAAACTCCTATTTCACTAGATATGAGCTCTTATTTAATATTTATTAAATCATTACATATTAATACGTTTATACTACATAAGAAATATGTGGCAATGTCCTATTTAATTTTTTTTTGCAGAACTTTGTTATAACATGCTCCTTTTTTTTCTTATCCTCATTTCATTAGTAATAGCACAGAAAGATGTGCTCTCCACCCACCCCCACTCCCCCAAAAGAAAAAGGATCCCACTTTTTAATTAATGACTAGTCTGGTCTATCATTAAAAAGCTGTTGGCAATGCAATGTCAACACTTGTGAACATTGAAACCAGAACATTACACAGACTAACTCTAATGCATGTCTACTTAGAAGTAAGCAGTGTTCCATGGTACACTAGTTCCATGGTTCCATGGTTCTAGTAAAGATTGTATAGCAGTGCTCCCCAATCTTTTTAGCACTGGGACCCACTTTTTAAACAACACTCTGTCAGGACCCACCTAGGGTTACTAGACATTTTAAAAAGGAAATCTAGAAAGATTTTGTCTATTTATAAGTAATAATAACCAGAAAAAAGACCCACAAACATTTATCTCCTTATATTTACACATGCTTGCAAACTGCAAGAGCTGAGCTCTTTGCAGAGTAATTAGCAGCTACAGTTTGGGAACAAATGTTGTGGCCTAAGTTATGGCCTAAGGGCCCAATCCTAAATGGGCTTTGAAACATTGTAAAAGAATGGATGACAGTGTACAGGCCTTTATGATGTCACAAATAGTGCAACACCAGTGGCCATTTTCAGTGATGCTGCCAAACTGTGGTGGCAGTGGTAGCCCCAGCACACTGTCACTGGGGGTGAACTGCACTGAAGCAGGTAAGCTGTTGTGGGAGGCAGGTGATGGGCCTGCCTCCAATCTTCCTGAGATTGTATCTGCAGGAATCCCCCATTGTTAATGGAGTCTCATAAGCCCTCACAAACTTTTAAGAATGCAAAAACATATGAATAACCCTGCTAGATCAGACTAAATGGCCATTTTGTCCAGGGTTCTGTTTGCAACAATGAAACAGCAATCCATGAAGGACGTTATAGTGGAAATGTGGAAGATTTCCTCTTAGGAGAGAGTGTGTGGTGTCATCTTGACAGGCCTGGGATGTACAGAGTTAACCCCAGACCCTTTGGTTTGCAATGGATGTGGCTCACAGATGCAACTTAGTAGGGGCAATGAGGACCTTGGGGATAAAGGTGAGAGAATCACTGCCAGAGGGTGTGAGTGAAGAAGGAGAAAGGAGAGAGCAGAAGGAATGAGCTTGGAGGACCGATGGACAGGCTGACGGACAGATGGACAAACTGACAGACCAACTGATGGACGGAACAGAGACTGCATGGTGTGTGGTTGCCACACCCAGGAGCTGCTTACAACCAAGGTGTGGCTGTGCGGCTGGAGAAGCTGCTGATGGGAGGGGGGAGGAAGGAGGACCTCTGCAGTTTGAACAGGTGAGCTACCCTGTTGGTGGGGTCCAGCAGTGCTTTCCGCAAAACTAGAACTATTTTGAGTGAAGAAGAGCAGCTAAAGAGTGAAGAAGGAAGAAGGGAAGCTGGTCTAAAGTGGACATAAGATCTCTAAGGAAAGCTTTTGACGGGACAGACGTCTTAAAGCAGAACACGAAGCTGTCTCTTGCCAACAACTGGGAACCAGTGGCAACTTGTCCCAGAGTGTGATGGTTCCATACTGCCAGCATGACCAACAGACATTGACAAGGTCCATCATCCAGGAAGCAGCCATAAAGGGAAAAAAATCTGGAATGGCCTTTTTAGTGAATATTCCAAATTTTGGGTAGGGGGCGGATCATTGTGGAAGGAAAGTTTTAAGAATCCACAAAATGATCAACTGCTTACTGCAGAGATCCTGTGAATGGCACAAAGAAAGGGAAAAACCCTTTACGAATTTGAATCCCCATTTGGGATCAGTCAGCGATTCCGGGAGTGTTGCAGGCTGAAAACTGATTTGATTGTTATAGCTTCCCAAAAGAGCTGTAAGCACTGTAGTTGCTGTAGTTTGTTTGGTGGGGAGGGAAAATACTGAGAACTTGCTCAGAGATCACAAATACACACAGACACGCACACACAGGTGGCCTGTCTCCAGAATTACACTTTCTGGGATTCCTGGAGGGCTGCAGAAATGTATACGGGCCCAATCCTATCCAACTTTCCAGCATCAATGCAGACATTCCCTTACTTTGAGGTGGCCTCTGTGACTACCCCCCCCCCCACACACACACTTCAGAACACTGCCAGCATGACCTGTGCACCCCATTGGCACAGCTACATCAGTGCTGGAAAGTTGGATAGGATTGGGCACTAAATCTCTCTCAGTTTTTAAGCAACATCCACACAAAGAGTAATCGTGTACTGTTCCTTATTATTCAATATTGTTCCTTATTAAACAAGAAGGAATAATACTGAATAATAAGGAACAATACCAAAATTTGTCCTGTTATATCAGTACCATTCCTGATCATACTGTTCCTTGTTGTATACCAGTGGCATCCCTGGGAGGGTGCAGGGAGTCACACCAGGTGATGCATGTGGGGGGGAGGGGAGGAGGCTGACTCCATACTAGTCAAAAAATTTTACATCTTGGTATTTTCAAATAATACCATCATGTTATATATCATCCAATGCGCAATTTCATGAGGAATGCAATGAAACAAGCTGTGTTGAAATATCTCTATTTTATCAAAGGTTATAACCAAAAAGGGAGAGGGTGGAGCAATGGTGCATCACCATATCCACCGCTTGGAGCATTGTCCCACCCACTGCAGGGGGGGTGATGCTCTGGCCTCCCACACCAGGTGACACAAGCCCTAGCGATGCCACTGTGTAGACCAATGACTATTTTTCAAGGGGTAAGATCATGGTCTCAAAAAGGACATAGTGGAAATAGAAAAGGTGCAAAAGAGAGCGACTAAAATGATTACTGGCCTGGGGCACCTTTATGAGGCTGAGGGGAAGCTGAGGCTTTGAGGAAAGGCTACAGTGTTTGGGCCTCTTCAGCCTAAGAAAAGAGGAGCCTGAGGGGGGACATGACTGAGACATACAAAATTATGCAGGGGATGGATAGAGAGATGCTCTTTTCCCTCTCACACAACACCAGAACCAGGGGACATCCACTAAAATTGAGTGTTGGGAGAGTTAGGACAGACAAAAGAAAATATTTCTTTACCCAGCGTGTAGTTAATCTGTGGAACTCTTTGCCACAGGATGTGGTGATGGCATCTGGCCTAGATGCATTTAAAAGGGGATTGGACAAATTTCTGGAGAATAAATCCATCACGGGTTACAAACCATGATGTGTATGTGCAACCTCCTGATTTTAGAAATCAGAATGCCAGATGCAAGGGAAGGCACCAGGATGCAGGTCTCTTGTTGTCTTGTGTACTCCCTGAGGCATTTGCTGGGCCACTGTGAATTACAAGAAGCTGGACTAGATGGGCCTATGGCCTGATCCAATAGGGCTGTTCTTATGTTCTTATGGTGCACATGCAACTGTTTCATAACCTGATCTCCTCTGTAACACCACAGGCAAACAGATGAGGAACAGTTTTTTTTCTGTGACCAGAAATCAGAAGCCCAGGAATCGGGGAATGGTGAAACCCAATTCTTATCATGTTGCAAGCTTACCAAGCTGTTTGAAGACAGGACCAACTCTAACATTTCCCAGAGCACCTCTTTTCCCCATAGAGAAAAAGAAAAAATTGCTTTCAGTTTAGTAAATGGTGCAGAAGAGACCTCAGGGGTATTAGTAAATAGGCATTGTGGAGAAGAAAGGGTAGGTGATGTAATGTGCAAGCAGTTCAGAAGTGTGGTACTGTTTGAATTGCTGGCAGCCTATTGTGGGACAATAGTGTTTTTTTTCTGGTTCTCCTTTTAACTCAGAGAACAAACATTCTTCCAGCTTTTAAAGTGGTGGAAGACAGGCAATTGCGGTTTACAGTATGAAGACAGTAGGTAGACAAGGCATTTGAAAAGAAAGTGGTGAACCAAGTGGAGAGGGAGTGTGGTCAGTGGAGAGGTCAGTGGAAACACTCTTGCCCTCCACCCTCCTCTCCTCCACACTTCAGATTCATCCCTACAGCCTGATCCATCCCTACTGGGGCTAGCTTTAAGCCAATTGGACCAATTGGTCCCAATTAGACCCTGCAAAAATAAAATAAAATAAAAAATAAAATAAAATAAAAAATAATAAATAAATAAATAATTTATTTAAATAAAAAAATTTATTTAAATAAAAAAATAAAAAAAATTAAATTAATATTTTTACAAAAATTGTTTCACAAGCACTAAAACAAGTGGTAGTAGTAGACTAATAATAATGAGTGGGAGATTGGGCAGTGCTCTGTCTGAAGTGTACAAGCATATTTCTGTTTTTGGTTGCGAACTGTGGTACAACATGACTCTTGCCCTTCACAGAACTTCAATTCCCGGGGTTCCCCTGAGGAGAGGGGATAGCCATTAAACTAGTTAACATCTAACTTGTAAATCTGCCCTCTGATATTCTAGTTCAGTCTCTGTTTTTGTTTGTGAAGTGGGCAGGAGGTCTGGTCCAAAGGGTAGAGCCTCCGTTAGCCTGAAGATAACATCTGAAGGTCGCCAGTTTGAGGCCACCAGCAGCTCCGTGAATGGTGAGACCTTGAAGCAGCTGACAAGCTGAGCTGAGTTATGTTGGAGGAAATTAAAATTAGTTTCCTCTTTGGGGGGAAGCAGAGAAGCTTAAGCAGCAGACCCCCCCCCCCTTTGGGCATCACCCAAGGGAACCTCCTTCACCTGGCTGACTGCTATTCAATGAAAAAAGACAAAGAGACAATGGCTTGTTAAAGTTGCAAAAAAGAAGTTATTTACTTACAGTTCCATTGAGTGTATTTTTATAGCATCTGATTAGGATCAGCGGTTCAGCTAACACTTAGAGATAGCAAGGCCTTAGAGCTGCCTCGCCCTGCATGCCTTGTGCTCATGATGGCCTGGGCATCAGAGCCCTGGTGTGCCCATCTTAACAGGTCAGTGGTCAGAGGACAAGAAGAAGTGCTCAGAGGAGAAGGGAAGGAAAAGGGTTAGGGCCACACCCTACAAGGGTCACAGAGAGAACAGGTAGAAAGGTCAGAGTCACTGGGCCATAGTTTGACAGCATCTGGACAGCATCCTGCCCCCTCTGGACAGCAGACGGAGTTGCACCAACTCCAACAGAAAGTGTCTTGGAAAGTTTTCGAATTGAGTCACAGGCCGCTGGGACTCATGACTTGAGTCAAGCCACACTGGATTCACCCATCCCTGGAAAAATGCATGTTTACAGCCATTTGGCCTAACATAGGGGCTGTTCTTCATGGAGGGAGCGTATACATTTTGGCTAAAAGAGACAACACTACCATACCTCAAGACAAACTGTGACTCAAATTGCCATGCAGAAGGCAGCTCGATTCAGGAAAGATGAAATTGCAGAGTGTCGCCTTTAAAATAGTCTCCTATTGCTAGATAAATGCATCGTTAAAACTGCTCTGCTAGGGCCAGGAAAGAGCCTCCCCCTCCTTTTCTGCTGATGACAGGAATTAATCTCTTCCATCTCTGATTTCTCGCCCCCCCCCCCTTAAAAAAAAACCAGTTTCTAGGCATGCAAGGAAACAGTTTCTGCTCAGCTAGAAAGGCAGTTTGGATTCTGTACAAAAGGATATGCCTTCAAGCCCTTGGTTTGAGATGCCGGCACTTCTGTGGCTTTCAACAGCAGGCCGGCTTCTCAATAGAATATAGAACATAACTTGCTGGCTGCAAAATGATTAATGCGATCGCATTTCAGAAATTTCCAACCTGCAGGGTATCCCCGACTCTCGCTCCACATCCTGGAGCAAAGCTGATTAGAAATTCTAATAGGCTATCTCATCTCACCTGGTAATGAGACGGTGGGTGACTTGACGGCCTCTTCACGTGTGGCTGGCCTTCCAGCCATGGAGTTACGAGTTTTCCTCATCACGAGGGTGCTGCAAGGTTGATGGGGAGGAAGGCATCCATTAACCCAGGCTTAAGACAGGAGGGGAGAGGAGAATTAACTCTTCTGTGGCAGTGATGTGGACATCTTTCTCTGAAAAGCAAAGACTTGAGAATCAGAGACGCAGCAGGTCCTCACTTACAGTTGTTGACAGGTTCTTGGAAACTGCAACTTTAAGCAAAATAACTTTTATTTATTTCATCTATTACTGTATTTTTATTCTGCCTCTCTCCCCCAAGCAGGGTGACCAGCTACAATGGGCCTATACCTTTAACCATTGTATAGAAGAGGGAATTTGGGCAGGTGTAGCTTTTTAAACCCTTCTGTGTTGAGTTGCACCTGCAAAAATGCCCTCTTCTATACAGTAGTTCAAGGTACTCTGTCCTCCATTGTGTCTGGTAACCCTGCCCCCAGAGGACCCAAAGCAGCTATAAGTGACTTATAATGAGACCAATTTTACTGTTGACTAATTGTTATTTGTAAACCAGAGTTACGTTCCTATAGTATATTTCTGGTCACAGAAACATCAAACTTCTCAATGAAGACCCAAACACTTCTAATATGAAACACTGAAATAAATATGAGCTTTCCAGGCTAGGGAAGACCCACGCTGACATAGGAAGACTGTGCAGACTCCACACAGATTGTGGCCTTAGCCAGGAATTGAATATTTTTTCTCAACGACTTGCTATTTTTGCAACATTGGGCACAAGCCTAACCAGGTCTACTCAGACATAGGTCCTGTTTTGTTCAATAGGGCTTACTCTCTGGTAAGTATGGTTAGGATTGCAGCCTTAGTTCCTTGGAAGGGCTTTGAAAAATTAATGCTATCCCCTTTCTTTTGCAAAGGACTTAAATGGCAGAGACACATACCTTAAGATGGAACCATGCATACCTCCCTGAGATCCTTAGAGGAAGGGCGGTATAAAAATGTGAAAAGATTGATTGATTGATTGATTGATTGATTGATTGATTGATATGGGAGTGTCAAAAATTTATGGGCCTTGGGCATCAAATGACCTAGTCTGAAGAAACACCTGGACATACTTGACCTTGAACAAATTACACCAGCTCAGCTCCAGAAGGCAACGTTGGCTTGGAACAGCAAGAATCCTATAAGGATCTTGACCTTTGTGATTTCCAGGATCTTGGCTATATCTCAAATTGCAGACTATAACCAGCCCAGCATAGGCTGTGATGTATAATAATAATATGTGGATACCCATTAATGAAGCCTTCTATTCTCAAAGGATAAGGGAAAGCTCTGTACACTGAGCTCTCAAACATATCCCAGAATTTTGGAGCCTATGGTATCAATTTATCATCATCATGAACCAGGTTGGGGAAAAATAGGAAGGGGCACACATCTGTGCCACTTTTTCCTGGAAACAAATAATCATTTTAGATGAAAACAGAGAGAAAAGAAAAATCTGTGCCAGAATCAGGCCTCTTTGTTGGTCCTCCCTGACCCTGTCATGTTCCCTTTCAGAACCTCTGAAGATACTGTACTGTAGGCCTCAAGCTGAGAGTGTTAAATTATTTACCTGTTGAAGGCTGGATGGTGGTGACAGGGGGAAGCAAATGTATGGGGGAAAAATGTTGCCTTATTGACATTTTTAAAAATCCATCTCAACAAGAATTGTTTGTGCTGCTTCAATCGGAGCACGAGGCTGTCTTGGTCTATTAAAGGTGAATGAAATAGACTCCAGGCACAGGGGCTGGAAACATGCACTCGGGTTTTAGGAGGGTTTCAAGATTTCCATCTTGCTTCTCCCCTCTCCAGTTTGAGTTTATTGCCCAAGATGGAAATAAAAGCATTTATACCAATCCCAGTCTGCAAACCTTCTCATAAAATACACTTAGTTTTTTCAGCTTGTCCTCTAATTGAAAATCATAAAGTGTGTGCCCCATCTGTGAACCCAGAACCAGCTCAATTGGGGCACAATCCTTTTTTTTTTTTTAAATGTTTTATTTATTTATTACAGATACAGGTAAGGAAAATTGGATAGACTTAGGGTTAGGACTACATAGGTTACACATAAGGTGGTGGCCATCGATTACAACATACATTAATCCAAACGAGATTATTCATCAATACAAAGATTATCATATTGATTAATCTACTGGTTAGTAGTTTAATTAAACAATAATATTTTTTCTCTAACCTTATCTATCTCATCATAAAAAGGCTTCAAATTTTTACTTATAAACTCTTATCTAATTCTTAATATCTAATATCACATCTAAAATGTGATACACCTTCAATTACAATGGTATTACACACTTCAATATCTCTTATAACAAGTTATATATCATTTTCCATATCTATCCAATCATAAAAAGGCTTCAAATTTTTACTTATACACTCTTCTAACCACTAAACTAACATCTAAAATAAAATCTCTTATCTGATTCTTAGTTTCTAATATCACATCTAAAAAAAATTTCCAATTAAAATTCTTTTAAAAAATAACCCTTATTTATCTTAATTCCACTTAATTTTCACAATACATATTTCAAATTTTCATTTACCTCTATTTTGACTTAATATAATTAAAAAAAATTTTTTTTTACTTATTATTCAGCCATTTTAACTTCTGTCTTAGTGCTTGCTTTGTTCTCTGTCTTATCAGTGTTCTTTTTTACTCCTGCTTCTTCCACTTCTTCTTTTTCTTTTTCTTCCTGAATCTCTCAAGTTTCTTGGCCCCTCTCTGTTTTTCTTTCTTCTTCTTCATTCTGTTGTTCATTCTGTTTTTGATCCATAAATTCTTCCTATTCTTGAGACAGCTTGCTCCTTGAACGTCTCCTCTTTTTTCTTCCTTAAGATTCTTAATTGTTATAGTAACAATTACTTTTTCTGTCTCCTGTCTCATTTCAAAATGGTCCACTTCTTTAATTTCACCTTCTTGCATGCTTATAAGAGAGGAGCTTGTTTGCTTCATTTGTTCAGATAATTTTCTGACCTGTTGTTCCATTTCTCTTCTAAAATCCATCAAGAAATCCATTAATAAGTTCTAGCTGTTACTAACATCCTTTACATTTTGGACTGCCATTTTTTGTCAGTATCAAGTCCAGCCGCTTGTTGTAGGGCTACTTTCCAATTTTTGTATCCAAAAAGTATAAGTCAATATTCCAAATCCAATCAATATCAATGTCAAATCAATCAAAACATTAAAGAATCATCCAAATCTTTATCTTGCCTCCCTTCTTCCCAAAAGGGTGTATCAATAATTAAAAACAATAACACAGTCGTTAGGTTAGTATGCCTTTAAATGAGCAGGACAGATTTCAAGTCGTTTGCTGGGAAAGTGAAAGTTTTTTTGAATAAGCCTTGAATATTAATTAGTCATTTCTTTTCCTCTTATTTATTTCTCCTGGGTGCATACCATGACAAAATAATCTTGTGTTTACTCCAGCAGGGGAATCCAAATTCGCTTATTTCCCCTCTGGGTGGCTACTGGCCAACGTAAATAATCTTAAAATTATCTCTTCCTCCTTCTGGTGTCTTGATTGCAGTTCTCATTAAAGCCTTTTAATAAGCAAGTTTACTCACAGTTTAAAGCTTTTTTCGCTGTTGTGTTGTTGTATCTAGGCCGTGGGAGGGGAAGTTCTCGGCTTTCCATATCTCCAAAATGGCGACCGGGATAGATGTGATTCAGCACAGAGCAAACGGAGAAAAATCCTTGAAATTGCCTGTTTCAAAGATTCTCCCGTTCAAGCCCTCAGCTCTTCGTACCGTCTTCCTGGCACCGAAGCGTGCCTTAGTTGTTGAGGCACATGAAAAACACATCTCTTTAGCAATCTCCCCGGGAGCCCCCAAGGTTTGCTGCTACATCGCCTAGTGTTGACTCCGCCCCCCCACTTGGGGCACAATCCTGAGCATGCCCTGAACCGATGCAAGTCCTCTCTGCTGGCCCATGACAATTGTTCCTGGGCAGTCTGAGGCAGCTCCAGGCTGCTCAGATCTGTGCCACCTCTTTAGGTGGTGCAAATCTGAGTAGATCCATTGGGGCTGCTGCGGCATCATCCTGGGTAAGGGGAAGCGATTCCCTTTGTCCCTGGTTGAGCTGCTTTCAGCCCCAACTCTGCCTTGGATGCGGTGCAGGCCCTTCAACCTGCCCTCCAACTTGCATACTCCAGGGCAAGTTAGGATTGGGCTGTTGGAGTCTGAACCAGTGTACTAAAATGCTGGCACCAACCCTTAGCTGCCAGCATGCCACTCACCACCTTCACCATTCCTGCTCCTGGGATTTGGAAAGGAAGAAAGGAACAGAGCAGAAGAAGAGTGTGGAGTGTGGAAGAAAGGAGAGTGGTGGAGTGAGTGCTTGCATGCACACAGCCATAGCACTTTTCTAAGGTCTCCAGTGAAGCAGTTCTGCCTCACCTGCTGACCCCACGCCACATGCCCCTGGGCAGGTGGGTGGCTACAGTAGACATCTTCTGCCTGGGCCAACCGCCTCCATTTGCCTCACTGTAAATGATTCAGCTCTTCCTGAGCCTTCTGCTACATCTGTATAATATCACCAGCTCCACTTCTGCGTCTCTGTCACTTAAAATTCAGCATGAATTTGGCCAACATCAGGTCGCTCTCAGTTTCCAAAAGTCGCTCTCAGTGTGCAATAAATATATATTGTATATAAATTTCAATCCTTGTAATTTACGTGCTTAATTACACGGGGATAATTAACACCATCATTTTTAAGACGTACGTAGGGTTCGTCATTAAGTGCTGGCGGAATAAATTTTTACTGCATTTTCTGCATTCCTTACAAAGAGGAGACTGGAGGAAAAACAACGAGGAGGATTTTCATTACAATTGAAAATGGAGAGAACGTTTTGATTGTCCTTTCAGGCAGGTATGTAATGGAGGAGGAGATAACACAATTTGTTATCTCGTGATGGAAATTGCAATCTTACTGCCGCTACCCTTTTCAACATGTCTGCGATAACGTCCTCTAGAGCGGACTAATGCCCCCACCTGCAACAATTCTACATATGCAGATCGCACAGCAGTTCCATCTACCAACAAAAGGTAATTATGGAGGTCACGCAATCTTATTTAAGAATCCAGCGGGGTACCTTTAGGTTTGTTAAGGCTGCTGTGTTCCGGATGCCACTCAGCAACCAACAGGGTTGTCTTTTTTTATTATTATTATTTTGTTTTTGCAAATTGACATTAGCTTAAACTGCCTGTTCATTCCATTATGAATTTCTTTTCGTAGTCATCAAGGATGCCTGTGGAACGCTCACGGCTTACAGCCAGTCATAACATGGTGTTGAAATGGGCTTCCGTGCCACCAGCTGGGTTTGAAATTAAAAAAAAAAAGTCAAAACAAAACACCTTGGTGGGTAATTTAGAAACCTATTGGCCCAAATAAGATTAGATTTTGAGACCTTCAACTATACAGTGGGACAGGATACTTAGTTTATCTTGGATCAGTATCCGACCTACCACCATGGCTCTCGTCGGCCCTATTAGCAGAACTGAGGGTTTAGAGCAGTCAGTCCCCCACACACATCAAATCTGGCTTTAGTTTTGCACTTTGAGAGTGTCTCTCTCTCAAAGAGAGAACACTGCAGCCATTGTTACATAGACACAGAACAAGATGGGAACCCTATAGGCCGTGGTGTCCCTAAGAGGTGCGGGGGGGGGGGGGAGTGGCGCACACAGAGGGGTGACACCACTAGTGGCCATTATTTTTAAAATCTTTGTTATTTTTGAATAATACCATCATATCATATATCGATGTGTAATTTCATGCAGAATGCAATGAAACAAATGGCGTTGAAATATCTCTATTCTGTCAAAAGTTATAACCAAAAAAAAATGGGGATGGGGCGATTGTACATAACCACACCCACCGCATGGGGTGTTGCCAGGCCCACTGCATGGGAGGAGGTCCATCATGGGGGTGACATTCTGGTCTCCTGCAGCGGGTGACACAAACCCTCGTGATGCCACTGCATGCTACCAAAGTTACCTGCGGGGAAACCAGGTTTGTGGTTTGACTCCTCATAGGTCAGACCTGCTATCCTTCCTTCCCCGGGTTCATCATTCCAGAGAACTGCATGAGACAAAATTGTGACCAGCTGATAAAGGAGCAGGACAGGCAGGAGAAATATTGATCACACACCTGGGCTAATGGCAAATGATAGGGCACAGAAGTACCCACAGGAACGGAGTGGTGTCAACAGAATATCTTGCCTAGACCCTGTGCCAATCCTCTTTTGCTCAAGTAGCAGGCAACCAACCATGCAAACAGAATACCCAATCTCCCTTAGTGGCTTTGAGAAATCTATGATGGGTGATATCTGTGAGGGCATCCATCTTCATGAATGTGACAGGGGGTGGATAGAGAGGTGCAGTCAAATGCCAGTTAACCCATCTCTCCTGACAAATGAAGATAAATGCAGGATAACGCCATTGAGAGGTTGATTTAGTTGGCTAAATCAGCAGAACACACATTTGTGTACCTGAGACACATTCATCAGACACAACAATAGCATCGACACATTCACCAACTGATAGTTCAAATGTTTTGAATGGGACAGGGAGGGTAGTTGTTTGGCTAGGAAGAAAAACTTCACATTCCTAAGGCTCTGTGCCAGTTGCCACTCTCCAAAATGGTGCCTCTTGTGTTGAGCCAACTGAAGCCCACAGATAACAAATCTTGGCACTCCTAGGGCTCTGTGCCACTGCTGCCACTCTCTTGTGGTGGACCAACTGGAACCTGAAGCCCACAGGAACCTGAAGCCCATAGTTAACAAAACTTGGCACTCCTAGGGCTCTGTGGCACTGTTGCCACTCTCTAAAATGGTGCCTCTTGTGATGGTCCAGCTGGAACCTGAAGCCCACAGGAACCTGAAGCCCACAGAAAACAAAACCAGGCACTCCTAGGGCTCTGTGCCACTGCTACCACTCTCTAAAATGGCGCCTCTTGTGACGGTCGAACTGGAACCTGAAGCCTACAGATAGCTGCCCCAGAAGCATTACACAGAAAGAAAGACACTTTGACATCAAAAGAGACTATCCACAAGTCGGGGGGGGGGGGCAACAGTGCTGACACATGTCACATTCCCATTCCCAGACCAGATCCACATTCCCATTCCCAGACACAGATTCACTTGGACTTGCACCAGTGTTTTAGCAAACCTGAGTAGACCTGTTGCTGAGTAGACCTGTTGCTTTCCCCAGGGCAAGGGGACAAATGTCCCCTTCTGTTTAGAAGGCCTCCAGACTGCAAAATTCCCCAAGGGGATACAGTGTGAGCCACACTGGCCCAGTTGCATGGTGCAGGGAAATTTCAACGGGATTAGGCTGTGATTTACATTAGTTGTCTATAACAAACCACACCATGGTCTTAATATTCCATTTTTTTTATTTTTTTATTTTGCCTCCCCAATGTAATAAGCCATCAGTCACTCAGAGACAGATGGCTCTTCTCCAAACAGGGGTAGGAGAGGATGGAACGGGGGTGGATCAGGCCCAGGATGGGGTGGGATTGGCAGAGGAGGACTCTGTCATATCGTAACACACTTCCCAGACCTTGAAACCCTACCCAGCCTTCTCAGACTTGCACCATCGGTTTCGCTGGTGCAGATCCAAGTAGCCACATTGGGCAGGCTGGGGCTTGTCAAACGGTAAGGGAACAAATGTTCCCAGCCAGTTCCTAACTAGCGCTGGATACAGTATGGGCTGGGTGGTCTCGCTGCCCTGGTGCTGGCTAAGATTGGGCTGCCCATTGGTCTAATGCTGCAGTTCTCAAACTGTAGGTCTGGGACCCAACAGTGGGTTATGACCCAATTTTGGGTGGTTTGCAAAACTGACAAGGCAGATTAGGCAATGTGTGCCAAGGTTAAAACAAGCTGCTATGGGGGACAACGACTGCTGCCTGATCACCATTATGACCTTGGCAGCAGCTCACCCTTGGCAGCAGCAGGTGCAGCTTGTCATCTCATAGGTGCAATTTCAGCAGGTGCAGCTTGTCATCTCATGGATTCCATCCTCTGTAAAATTCCCTCCTCTATACAATTGTTGAAAGGTTTCAACCCTAAAGTTGAAAGGTTGGCCACCCCTGTTCTAGGGCCTCAAAAGGTTTGAGAACTACTGGTCTAGCAGGGGTGAGCAAACCCTAGCCCGGGGGCCACTTACGGCTTTCAGGGTCCTCCAATCTTGCCTACAGGATGCTTCCAGTCTCCAATGGGCCAGAGTCTGTCAGAGCCTGCACTGGCACACGACTGCTGGATGCAAGCTGCAAGCCAGGGTAGAGCAAGGCCTTTTATGGTCATGTGTTTTCTGCTTTTCCTGGGAATTTCCCCCCCCCATTGCCTCTGAACTACTTAAGTCTCCATGTGTTTCTGGCTTGGTCTGTGTGTTTTCACTGTGCAAGAGGTATGTGGTAAACAGTTCATAGTTCTCATGTGGTTCCGCATGCCTGTATTATAGTTTATATGTGTATTATAAATAAGCTCAGTAAAATCCATTCATTTATATAAGTTCTGTCTCTTCTTCTTCTTCTTCTTCTTCTTCTTCTTCTTCTTATTATTATTATTATTATTATTATTATTATTATTATTATTATTATTATTATTATTAACAGTATTTACATACCGCTTTTCAACTAAAAGTTCACAAAGCGGTTTACAGAGAAAAATCAAATAACTAATGGCTCCCTGTCCCAAAAGGGCTCACAATCTAAAAAGATGCAAAAAGAACACCATGTATTCTAATGTATTCATTTATGCAAATTTATTCAAATTTGAATTGCAAATCAATTCTTTTTTTTTCTTGGCTCCCGACACAGTGTCAGAGAGATGATGTGGCCCTCCTGCCTAAATGTTTGCCCACCGATGGAATGGATTGGTTGACCCTGCAATGGGAACAGAGCTCACCCAGGCAGCTTCTGCTGGTTGCTGACTGGGCTGACCCCCCTCCCCCAGCCAAGATAAATATCAATAGCTGCTGGTGACTCCACAACTGCCCAGATTTGCCTTACATTGATACCAGCCCCGAGTGTTTTAAAACGGTAATACAATTACAAAAAAAAGAAAAGAAAAAAAAGCCGTTAATATGTTAGGCTGCTAAATTCACCCAAACAAACATGGAGTTGACCTTATTTCTACAAAATCTAATGAGGTAAATCTAATTGTATCGGGGTCTGTTTGCAATTACTGTATTGAGTTTTGTGGACAATTGGCCCCAATTTATTTACTGTCTAAACATCATAAAATAGAGATGTCATGTTATTTATGTTAATAAAAAGTAATAGGTAATAAATTTCCAATTAGCAGAACAGATGGCAGCTCGTGGTACTTTAATGACACTTGTCAAGGGGGAGTAATACTTTGCCTTACGCTCCAGTGGCTGGGGAAGCAAGAAACAGCTCTGATTCCATAGAAGAACATTTGAGAAGTCATCTCTATGACATGACCCTGAAAGAAAGCCCAGGCAAGACCATGCATCATTTCTAAGGGAGACAGGGCCTGAACATAAGGGGGAATTTGATGTTCAGAGTGCTGTGTTGCCATCAGGGGCAGATTCAAGAGGGGGCCATGGGTGTGGCCCCAGTGCCAATGGAGTGCCAATGCTAGCCTAGCACTGACTAGTGCTGGGCTAGCGCCAGTGGAGCACCAAAGTTCCACCATTTGGCAGTCATTCGGACCGCCAGGCAGCGGAGAGGCAGGTGGGGGTGTGGGGGAGTCGGGGAGAAGGCGTTCCAGGGTGGGGGAGGCAGAGAGAGGGCAGGGAGAGAGTGGGGAGGAGGCCCGGCAGGGGGAGGGAGCAGGGCAGGATGGATGTGGGAACTTTGCTCCACTGGATCCTGAGTCTCCATGTCAGGCTGTCCACCAGACACAGAGGCTGCAAATTTGATGCCAACCCTTGGGTCGTCATAGAATTGAGTAGCCCCATTGCAGGGCTACACGCTTTACCCCCGGGAAGGGGACAAAAGCTCAGGATTGAGCTGCCCAATTGAATTCTTGGTTTCTTCTTCCACTGTGATCAAATAAAACACACACACACACACACACACACACACACACACACACACACACAAGTGACAGATGACTTTTTTCCCCTGCAAGATTGAAAAACCTGAACTGAGTAAGAGCTGAGCACCCAGGTGGAGTGACCCCAAAAGATATTTTCAGCACACGCAGATAATTGACTCCATTGTGAGGCTGACGGGGCAGCAGGCCAGGGCACTTCTCAGATACTGTAAACATCCTCAGTAACTCCAAATTAAAATTAAGCCCCAAATCAGCTGGATCCCCTCTGCTAATCCTTTTTACAGAGGAATGATGACCTAATCACATTCTAGGCCTGAACTACCTGCTGCTTGAATAGGTACCTCAATTAGCTTCAGATTTACAAATAAAATCCCATCCCCAAATATAATTTGACTTCTACAACCCTGGAGGAGCAGCCACTTCAACAAGAGTTATGGAGAGAAGGTAGAACAAAACCATTTGCTAAATCTCAAGGGATACAATACCCCATGACTAACAAGCTCAGCCTTCACATTTTTAAAAAAAGATTGGGGTAGTGCAGAAGTTGCACCATGGTTATGTACATGTTTACTCACCTTGGGTGGTTGCCTCAGGTGGTGGATAGGTGGGAAGCCTCCATCTGCACCTGTCTACTGCCCACCTCCAATTCCTCCAACTGTTCCCTGAATTTAAAAAGGAAAAGGATGATGGAGACATATGGTGGGTTGGAGATCTATAGTCCTTTTACACCGGAAGCTCTGTTTGGTTCTGTAGCATCACTGGCAGAGGGGTGGACGTCTTTTGTTTGCCTTGTCAATATCACTGGTATCAGTGGTGTAGCTAGTGGGGGGTGGAGGGGTCCACCCCAGGTACCACCCTTGGGGGGTGACACACCACAAATGCCCCAACATCGCTAACATCGTGAAAGTTAGGAGTAACCCCATCATGCCATATACCGTTGGATGCAGAATTTCCAGCGGAATGCAATGCAAAAAACCAGATTAAAATATCTTCTTTCCATCAAAAGTTAAGGCAAAAAAAATGCATGGAACCCTATAGAAAATGAAACTGAGCCATATCGTGCATTTACTCGCGAGTAGGCGAACTTGCCATAGTTTGTCGGAAAGGGCAAACTGAGAGGAATCCAATGACACGAGAATGGTTCCTTTTCAATGAAAGCAACACCAAAAAAAACACCCAAAAAGGAAGTTCCTCCCTCCCAGCAGATGAATGTACTGAGCCCTATGGAAAGCGAAAGTAAACCACACAGTCACATTTAAGTAAGCAAACGTACCTTGGCTCCTGGTCAAGTCAGGCAAAGGGGAATGCAAGGTTAGCTGCATGGTCCCAATCTGATGATAGTGGAGCTCAACAAATGCTCCAGAAGGCAGCACAAAGAATAAAACAAAGGCTTCATCTGGTAAGGTCCATTTTATATGTTTTTTTACTTGTAAAGCCAGGTGGGTCCTGATAGTGCTATGCTTGAAATATAAGAATTTACACTGAACTGGGGAGGTTCCGTGGGGAGGGCTGAAAATCTCACTGATATTTTTTTTTTGGGGGGGGGGGTGTTCTTGCAGGCAGGCTACTGAGAAAATTCACTTGGTGGAACAGGGCTGGTTTCCCCTTATTTAATTATCTGTTTTTCTTTAATTTAATTATTTATAATTATTTTATTTTGCTTCATGATGTCACTTGATTGGGTGATTTGCTTGATGGGGTCCCAGTGTTAAAAGTTTGAAAACCACTGCCTTAACTCAGAACAGGCTAATGAGACATCCTGGGTGTGTGTGTGTGTGTGTGTGTGTGACACCCTAGTGACCAAAACTCTGGAAATCGTGGCTTTTGGGAATAATACCATCATGTTATATACCATTTGATGCAGAATTTCATCCATTGCTTGTGGGGAAATATTCACTGCATTTATTTTCTGGTGATTATTATTATTAATTTCATGTCGTGACTATTACTATCTCTGAGTCTCACCTAGCTCACAGGATTGTCGTAAGGACAAAATAAGGGGAGGAACCATGTACCTCTGAGCTAGATAACCGTGAGCTGCTTAGAGGAAGGGTGGTATAAAAATGTGAATTAATTAATTAATGATTGATAAATAATATAATAAATAAATTAATTATGTCATATGGGGTGACAAAAATTTATGGGCCCCAGGTGTCAAATGACCTAGCTACACCTCTGACTGGTATATGATGGAAGGTAAACAGAATGGAATGAGCCACTTAGCATCCCCCCAGCATTCATTATCAGCTCAAGCATATTGACTATCTGTAGTGGTACTAGCCTTGCATCACCCATGCAGGAGGACAGCATGTCACCCCTATGATGGACCTCCTCCTATGCAGTAGGTGGGACAATGGAGTGTGCATGGCAATGCACCAGTGCCCTGCCCCAATGGCTTTTTTGGCTATAACTTTTGATAGACTAGAGATAGTTCAATGAAGTTTGTTTATTGCATTCTGCATGAAATTACACATTGAACGATATTTCACATAATGGTGTTATTCAAAAGTACCAAGATTTTCAAAATTTTGACCAGTAATGGTCTCACCCCCCACCCCCCTGTGCGTGTCACCCAGTGCAGCCTGCACCCCCCACACTCCCTAGTGATGCCACTGGCTACCTGGCTGTTACAGAAGGGAATGGGATGGTATGTACTGTCATTTTGTGGCTGTGTGCACATTGCATGCAGTTGTGTTATGGTCAAGATCAAGGTTGGTTCAAGACCTCCTGACACCTGAGGGGGTTGAGATGCAGAATTTTGAAGCAACCATCATCTCTTCCATTTGGATTTTGGGAAGACCTGCTTCCAATGGAGGCTGTTGGAACTTTCTATTTTGTTCTATTCTGCTTCTTTTGTTGTTTGTTTGTTTGTTTTTTTCCTGGTACAGGATATGCTTTCATTGTTTTTAACTGGAAAGGAGCCACTTTTAGTATTCCAGAATTGGGGTGGAAGAGTGGGAGAGACATTTTTAAAACAAACAAATCAGAATAAAATAAAATCTTTTTCTTATGAATGAATGAATGAATAAACCTTTATTAGGCATAGATAGAGAAATCATAAAAGCAAACATAATTAGTCCTAGTCCCGTTTATCAAAAACGGAGTTAAGATACTAAATTACTAATAAAACATTTACAGTTCAACATAAAATATCAACCTTTTTGACAAATTACATTAAAGAAGGCTTGGAAATCACCAAAAGTAAAAATTTAGAAATTCCCTCTAGCACATCTGGTGAGCAGTCATTTAGGAGACACTTCAGTTTTGCCTCATCCGAAAGCCCATTCATTTTGCCAAGAAGTGGAGTCATGTAAGTGTGGCGGGATCTAGTGTGCCAAGGACAATAAAAAAGAATGTGTATGATTGATTCAACATTTCCCAAATTACAAGGGCAGAGGCGTTCTTTATATGGTATTTGCCTATATCTACCTTCTGTGACCTTGGATGGAAACACATTGAATCTTGCCAAAGAGATTGCACAACGTTCAGAGGGGTTGATCAGAATACTCAGATAAGGAGCCATTTGCCCATACTTTAGCGGAATAGAGAAATTAAGAGGGGAGCAAATTCTAGAAGCAAGTTCAAAGAGGTTTTGTGCCTCAATGTCTAGCATTCTTTGCTTTACCCTTTGATAAACTTCAGGGAATGGATAGAAACTTAAAAAATCCAATGAAAAACCAATTGATTCGATTTTTGATTTAATTTGGCTATACCATTTAGAAGAACCAGACTCAGATAGCATTCTGGATAGGAGACTGCCTGGTTTCACGTTATAATGTAATTTTTTCTTATGCTTTTCGTCAACAAGATGTTTTAAAAGGTAATCCTATTTTCTGCTCTAGAGGTTGGAGGAGCATTTGTTGAGTTAGTTGAGTTTAACTGGATGGAGGAAGCTGGGGGGGGGAGGGCAACAGGACCATGTTTAGTGATTACCAGCTATCTTGTATCGAGATATCACTGACTTATGCCCAGTTTGATTCAAGGCCATACATCAATTAGATATGAAATCTATTACTACCTGTCGGAGCACTTGACTAATGGGAAAAAAGAGAGCCCTGTTATCTTTTATTCTAGAAGTTGGCCAGATTCTCTATCGTGTCAATTATCTTCATCTCTTTATAAGTGAAACAGACTAATTTGAGATGGCAGAAATTCACAGAAGATGAAGATGAGATGATGAGTTCCTGACCCACATATACACCTGTTAGCCAGGCCAGGTAGCACAGGAATGTTCATGTCAATGGGGAGAGCCATGGTCCACCCAAATGTGAACCATGTAATGCCTTTATTGGGTTGAAATGAACATCTGATCTCTGATTCTGGACCTGGCTCAAGGTCATCATCGGTTTGCTTTCATAGTTTCAACTTTCCATTGGAAAGCGGTATATAAATACTGTTAATCATCATCAGCATCAGCATCATCATCATCATCAGAAGAAGAAGAAGAAGAAGAGGAAAAGAAGAAGAAGAAGTTCTTGTTTACAGTCACTCTGTTTCAAGTTCCAAGCCTTGGGGAGCCCTGTGGAGGGCTGCACTGGGCTCCCCACACCTCCTGCAGCCTCCAGCAGTCCTCACTAAGTTGAAGTAAGTTCAAGCACTCCTCCTTCGCCCTCCTTAGGGACGCGATCCTGGGAATCACTTCCTTGCCTCTCCTCTTCCCCGCCCCTTAAAGGCCACCAGTTTGAGAACCACTGCTCTCGTGAATTTGCACATGTGAAAGGGCCAAAGTAAATTAGATGTAGTTGTGCAATTCTGGTTTCTAATGATGTATCTCAGAGTTTCTTATTGTTTGTCCTCTTTCATACCACTTTACATGGTAGGAATTGTTAGTGGAACAAGAAGAAGGGGCAGGCAGAGAATGTGCTGGCTTGATACCATAAAAACAGATACAAAGATGAAGGTTCAAGCAGCCACGTTCGACAGGGTAGCATGGAGAGCTCTCGCCTATAAAGTCACCAAGAATCTAACACAACTGAATGGATAACAGACAGACAGACAGACAGACAGACAGCTGCATCTTTAACCTTGCCTCCCTTGCATCCCTCCTCTTTTCATTGCTCCACGAGCCACTGCACTTGATTCTTACCCAAACCATAAATTTTCCCCACATGCACAGCTTACTTGTGGCACCCCTCCCCTTTCACCTTACTGCTCTCCTTTGGCCACATTGTTCAATCTACTTTTGCCCGAATCCCGTACCGTGGACTGAGCAGTGGCATTGGTCTTCAACCCCCTCCAAGCGTGATGAGATCAGGGGGACGACAACAACAACGATATGCTGCTCAGCTGTGCAGGATTCCATGTTGTTTGGAAATCCGATAAACCCTGCAACTTGAATTATGCTTGCAAGACTGTATAAACCTGCTGGACATTTATCTATGTCTGATCAAGCTGTTCAACTTATCTTGCTAGTCGGTAAGACGCATTAACATGTGTCTCCCCCCCCCAACTATCAGCAGTAGCAAATCTTTAATTTTGACAGTGCTACTTAGCAGATAAACTGTCCCTTTCCTGCACGTTATTTTGTTTTAAATCAATGAACACACATTTTAAACATTCTGTGCGTTGGAAGGGTCATTCTACACCATTTTCATCTTTTAAAATGCCTTATTTTCAGGGCCTTCATTTGTCCCATGACAGGCCCCTAATATGCTGGTGTTTTGTGTTGTTGTTTTTTTTTTAATTCCTTCAATATTGTCCCTCCTGCTGTACCAAGTTCTCTGCTCTCCTCTCTTTTTCGCAGATATTAATTTTTTGTTTATAGGAAAATCCATAGAGTTTGAGTTATCAAAAGCGAGGTTCCCTGGTGGGGAAAGGCACAAAATCAATCCTGAGATATTGCCTTATTTAAGGCCTGTTGTGAATAGCTCTGTTTATGATCCTTTAGAAGAGGTAAATTATGAAAGCTTTGCAGAGCTTTGTTAACTCAGCACCTGTTCCACTTGCCGTCTGTTCTAGCAACACATACCTCTGGTGGGGCTTGTGGGAGATTAGCTGACATCATCAGTCAGTGATACAGGTTTACCAAGATGTCACATCACTCTCAAGCATTTCACGTTTAGATGGAGTTATTTGCAGGGGGATGGACAACCACAGAGTGCTAAAGCAAGAATGGGCTTCCAAATGGGAGCCAAGTTTCCTGGATAACATTATTTGATATGAAAGCGAGTCAGGTGATCTGACTTGCTTAAGTTCAGTCTTGGTTTCCAGCTACAAACAAATCAAATGATGGTAAAGCTTTTTCCTAGATTGTGCCACTGCAGGTCATAAGTCAAGGGCATGAACATGGCATGTTTCAATGCTTCCCACAGTGTTGCTGTCAGAAAATGAGGGAGGAGAGTCAGGGGTTGGAGCAATGTTCTTTAAAGTATAGACTGTGACCCAGTACTAGATTGCAAGATCCTTTTCGTAGGGTTGCAAGGTGAAAATAAATCCAGTTCTTTCACACTTTTCCATTTCCCAAAGCTTAACCAACCCTCATCTGCTGTTCTTTTCCTTTCCCTCACCTCCACCTCCCCCCCTCGCTTCACCACCAGAAGTAGATATCCGTCATTGCCCTTGTCTTCACCAGACACCATTTAACTGTTCACACAGAGGACTGTCAGCCCAATTCTATGTGTGTCTACTGAGAAGTTTCATTATAGTGAAGGGGGTTTACTCCCAGGTTACTCCCAGTAAGCATGGATAGGACTGCAACCTGAGACACCCAGTGATGACATCGTTGCCATGGGACTCACCAATGCTTCACTTCAATCGTGCCGCAGGTTCCAGCACCCAGTGATGATGTCAGTGCCATTGCATTGGGTTATGGAGAGAAATGTTTGATGAACAATAGACTAGAGTAGCTCTAATACCTCTTCTGCTGTCCTCCTCTCTTCCATTTGGATCCAGGAAGTTAGAGGAGAAGCGCTGAGGCTGGACGGGTACCATCCTCACCCCCAATTATTAAGAATATTTATAGACCACTTTTCAACAAAAAGTTGTTCACAAAGCAGTTTGCATTGCAAAATAATAAATAAATAAATAAATAAATAAATAAATAAATAAATAAAGTCGTTCCCCCTTACCCCAAATTGCTCACACTGAGTCCAGGTGCTAACTACATGGCCTTTTATGAAACTCTTTCAATCATTTACAGTCTTGTCAAGATGGTACTCGGTTTTGAGACTGAAAATCTCTTATATTCCCATCCTATTGCTCTTGCTGATACACTTTAAAAAAAAATTATCAAATACCATTTTTACAGTCCAATCTTATGGTGGGCTTATGGAAGCAGATCTCATGATCCATCATCGTCATCCCCAGTACAGTGTCTTAAAAAAGGTGCACCTCTGTCATGCGCTGTGGGACCTCCAGCACAAATAGCCTGACGCCCTGTGCGCATGGCTCCAGCATGCAGAAACCCTGCCAGGACAGATAAGGTGGTGGTGGGGACAGTTTGTGAGTGGTTCAGGGGAGTATTGGGGCAGGGAGTACAAAATTCGGGGTTGGGTGGGAACGATCTCATCAGCAGCAGCACACATCAAGATCCTATCCCCCTTCGTGGTCCAACAAATCACCTGAGACTCCTTGGACTAATAAGTGGAATAATGTCCAAGGACACCCATTGGCAGCCAGGTGGCCTATGGAGAGGTGAGAGAAAATATTTTGACTTGCCTCTCACAGGCCGTCCGGTGTCGTTTCCCCCCCCCCCCACACACACACACAAACCAGGTGCATAAACCTGGTGGACTAGGACTAGGGCATCAAAAGCCCAATTCAGTGTTCCTCTTGTAGACCCACTTACTCCTGGCAGTTTTTAGACGTGAGCCAACTGGGGGAACAGAAGCCTGAAACATGAACTGTGCAATTTAATAATAATAATAATAATAATAATAATAATAATAATAATAATAATAAACTTTATTTATATCCCGCCCTTCTCCCTAAAAGGGACCCAATTTGGCTCAGATTCTTCAGAAAGTGTTTGAAAAGCTGCTCTTCCAGTTTGTTGGGCAGGTAAAACATCTGTGCCGGTTGATGCACAGCTGACAATTGACCTTGGTAGCAGCTTTTGTCACCACACTGCCCATCGCATCGCAAGCCAGCGATGGTTTCTGCCTGGAATGTCTAATAGCTGTCCTCCTACACACCTGCTGCCTCCACCAAATGACCAAATGGACTCTCTCTCTCTCTCTCTCTCTCTCTCTCTCTCTCTCTCTCTCTCTCTCTCTCTCATATATATATATATATATATATATATATATATATATATATATATAAAGGAATGACTCAGAGGCCCATAATAATACTCTGTAGTCAATACAAAGTTTGTGTCTTACCACAATCAGAACTACAGAAACCAGGAATGAGAGGCACCCAGTGTCATAAGACCCAGCAATGTCCAGAGGTTTTGCCATCAGTTTACGGTGTCCATACCTGGCGTATCTGATCAGGTACCATCAAACTCAGTGTTGAAATGGGGCCAAAAACTTTGACTGTTTTGTACATAACAAATCAATCCGTAAGAAAATACCCAGAGAAGAGATACTATTTTGGACTACCTGCAGTGCACCTGGTTGTAGGTTGTGTTTGGAGGTCTGTAACACTGGTTCCAAAGTGAATAATTTATTTTGCACATTTTTATACCACGCTTCCTCCAAGGAACTCAGGATGGTGCCTATGGTTCCTCTACTCTTTTTGTCCTCAGCCCTGTGAGGTAGGTGAGGCTGAGCGATAGTGGCTGGCCCCAGTTCATCCAGGAAATTTCATGGCTGAGTGGGGATTTGAACACGGATCTTCTAGGCCAGGGATCGGCAACCTGCGGCTCTAGAGCCACATGTGGCTCTTTCAGCTGTCTGCTGCGGCTCCTCCCGTTGAAAGTGGCAAAGGGGGTAACAGGAGGCACCTGTGTTGGGAGGGGAGGCTGCTTCCCTCCGCCCCCTGAGCTCACTGCACTCCTCTCCCTTCACCCCCACCTGCCCCACATTGGTTTCCCTTTTCAATTTTGCCCACTCTGCAGGCTTAAGCTCCCTGTTTTTCCCTTCCCCAACTCTCCAGCAGGACGCCCTCCTCCTCAGCCATTGCAAGCCCTTGCAGCCCGCCTTTCCCTGAGCAGGTCCCCACTCAGTGCAAGGAGAGGCTTTTCCTCCACAGCAGAGGAGACATCCTGTGTGTCTACTCAGTAGTAAGCCCCATTACAGCGGATGAAGCTTACTCCCAGGAAAGGGTGCCTGGGATGGCAGCCTTGGAGCCTGCTCCTATGCATGTCTACTCAGTTGTAAGCCCCATTACAGCAGATGAAGCTTACTCCCAGGAAAGTGTGCCTGGGATGGCAGCCTTGGAGCCTGCTCAAGGCCAAGCGCAAGGACGGGTGAGTGGGAGCCCGCGCAGGTCTGTTCCAGACTAAGCCCCGATGTAGTCCCTGGGCTACTCCCAGGAAGGCTTGGAGGGCTGTAGCCTCAGCCTCCTCCTGTGCAGGTCTACTCACAAATAAGCCCCGCTGTAGTCAGTGGGGCTTCCTCCCAGGAAGGTGTGGAGGGCTGCAGCCTCAGCCCCCTCCTATGCAGGTCTACTCACAAGTAGTCAGTGAGGCTTCCTCCCAGGAAAGTGTGGAGAGGACTGCAACCTGAGAGCTCCAACCAACTTGTCAGCTCAGAAGTCTCATTGTAGCCAATGGGGCTTACTCCCAGGATAGTGTGGAGAGGGTTGCAGCCTGAGTGAGTGAGGGAGGGCAGGCAGGCAGGCAGGGCAGAAGCTGGCCTGTGGCTGCTGCGCCCCCCCCTTTGGTTTCTTCTCTTCCCCACCTCTGGAGTCTGTGTCCTTTTTTCCTTCTAGCAGGGTGCCTCTGGAAGGTGGGGGGAGTTCTTTAGTATCCATGTAAGATAAGCAGATGTCATAACCACCATATGTATTGGAATCCTGGAAGATCTGGTGAGGAGGTAGATGTGGTGTCAGCAGTGGCCCCTTTAAGGGTAAGGCCTGGCCCTGGGCATCCAGCAGAGTGTGCTGCACAGCTGCAGCCACTTGAAGGCAATAGGGCCGTCAGGGATATAATGGACACCTGAGGAAGGGGGTGTGGATTGTAGAAGGAGTGCAGGTTGGAGAGAGGAGAGGAGACCTGACCTATTGACTTTGACTTGGATACTCTGACTTACTTTGGAATCTGATCTTGGACTGTGACTTGGCTTATTGACTTTGGACTCTGCCCTGGATACTCTGACTGACTTTGTGACTAAGGGACTGCTAGAGACACTGGAGTCTGAAGTGCGGCTGCTGTGCCCAAGACCTGCTGATGACCCAGGGTCTGCTGTAGTGGTGGGAGGCTGCTGGCAGGAGAGAGGACCTCTGCAGGTTGAACAGTGGAGCTACCCTGGAGGTGGGGTCCAGCAGGACTGCAGGGCAGAACCAGGGTCATTTGTTGGGGGAAAGAAGGGGAGCTAATTTGCTTAAAGTGGGCATAATTCTCCAGGCAGAGAATGGCCTTGGAATCAGGCAAAACACCATAGAGGACCAGGCGTCTGAAAACACAAGACAAGAATGTATGACAAAACTAACTAAAAGTTACAAGAGGGGGCTACATTATAAAAATGGGACCTATAAGAGCATAAAGGTAAAAAAAATCTATATATGTATTATTATCTTCATTTTAGATGTCAAAAGGGTTTTGTGGCTCCTGAGGTTTTTCCCCTCTGGAAAACGGGTCCAAATGGCTCTTTGAGTGTTTAAGGTTGCCTACCCCTGTTCTAGGCCTAACTCCTAAACCACTACACCATCCTGGCACCATCATCTGACAGTCCCCACAAATCCTCTCTCTTCCTCCCAACTTCCAACCCTGCAAAGTGACCCAAGAGAATACGATGTCTGACAGCATGACACAGAATCTGAAGCACCCCTTTCCTGACAGTAGGCCTTTCTGAACCCAATGGAACTTACTTCTGAGTAGACTTGCATAGGATCGGGCTGTAAGTTTCAACAGAGATGTGAAGCTAAGGGATGTTGTTGCTGTGGGGGATTCTGCTGCTGTACCTGGTCCCAGACGACGAAGGGGGTGGCAACCACACCCTGGCCACCCTGCTGCACACCCCCTTTGGCTACTCCACCATCACTGCAGCGAGCCCAGCACCCACTTGGCTCCTGGCCCATGAGGGAGACAGGGATCTCCTTAGATGAATCCTAGCCAAAATGACCCATAAGAAGCCTTATGCCTGCTTCTGCCACCCCCAAGAAGTCCCAGGCAGCCTTGGGGGGAGTGGCTGGCACCCAACGTGCCAGGCACAACTCCAAGCTGGCTTCCCAAGATGCCAGGCAACCAGCCAAGAATGCCCATGGCCACCCCACCCCACTTGGTGGCATGGCTAGGGGTGTGTAGCCCTCCCTGTACCCCTGGGCCCTCCTGCTGGACATGCTGGTGAAGACATAGCACCCATGGCACCCATGGGGACTCCCCCTTTGGACCTAGTTATTGGGAGCTTGGGGTCTGAAGGTCCATTCCCCCACAGAGTCCCTCTGTGGGAGGGCTGAGGCAGGGCGTTATGGGGATCTCTAATCAAGAGACGTGTGTGATCCCGTTCATTTTTATAGAAATGTATCAGAGAAGGAGCAGCAACCATCCCATCCCAGCAGAGCTGTTGTACTATAGTAGGTTATGCAGTAGTCAAACAACAGGTGCCAGTGAGGACTGGCTACACCACATGGTCCATGTCTGTCATGGAGTCTGCAAAGTCACAGGGGTCTGACTGGAATGAGTAGGTCAGCAACCTCACCAGCTATCAGCTGGGCTCCCACTGGTCACTCCAGACTGGCAGGCAGGCAAGTAGTGAGTTTTTTTTGGTGGTTTGCATAATGTCTTCATCTGTTGGACAGCTGCCTTTGGGGAGCAAGAAGAAACAGAGAGTTATGAGGAATGATGTCCCATTTGTGTTACACCTGTGTCCCACCCTGTTCCCCATTTTGTTATATCCACCAGCAGGATTGTGCCAACGTTCAATCAGAGTCTAGTTTACACTGGTGTGGCACTTTGGGGGCCACTGCATCAGTGTCCATGTTGCATCTTGGCGGAGGGGCTCCTGCACTGGTGAGGCTGTCATCGCATCAGTTTCTGCAATGGTACACTGGTGGTATCCCATGGATAGGATTAAGCCTTTAAGCTGCAATCCTACATATACTTCCTGAGAGTAAATCCTCCTGTGCCCTACTGCTGGACATCCTGGTGGTGACATAGAACC
This sequence comes from Tiliqua scincoides, assembly GCF_035046505.1. Lineage (NCBI taxonomy): Eukaryota > Metazoa > Chordata > Lepidosauria > Squamata > Scincidae > Tiliqua > Tiliqua scincoides. The sequence continues at coordinate 7,798,353 of NC_089830.1, read as the reverse complement.
CATGGCACCCACTGGGACCTAGTTACTGGGGGCTTGGGGCCTGAAGGTCCATACCCTACAGAGTCCCTCTGTGGGAGGGCTGATTTAACACAGTGGGACTTACTTCTGAGTAAAACGGCATCAGATTGTGCTGTAAGGTCTTTTTTACACATGCGGCTGCCAAGCCAACTTGTCCTGTTCTATTCTTGCTATGCCTCTGATTTTTTTCCCCTTCATGGAGGACTTTACATTTGTCTCCGTTGAACTTCTTCTGGTTGCTATGTGGGCCCACTAGACGAATCTGTCAAGTTGATTTTGAATCCAAATTCTGTCTTCTGGGGTCTCAGGCACCACCACCCCCCCAGCTTTGTGCCATCTGCACATGTGACAAGCATCCCTTCTCCTACCGAGAGACCATTTCTAAAAAGGTTAAACTGCTTTTTTCTTGTCTTAGTCACAAGATCAGCGCACCATGCAGCTGGTCAGATGTGACTGCAATGACATCACAGAAGGTCTGTGAGAACAACTAAAGAGAGTGCAGTGAAATTGACGTTTTCACAAGGAGTGCCAATCAAAAAATTGTTGGAAAGCAGATGGGATTTCCCTCCCCCCCCCCCCCCCAACACAGCTGAAAACACTCTTGAAAAATAGCACACAGTTTGGGCTCATTTTCAAGAGTTTTCCAGCCAGCCTGTAGCATTCTAAGGGACTGATCAAGCCCAGATCGGGACTAGAATTGAACATCAAAGCAACATACAGAAAATAAGACAAAGGTCACAGGTGCAACTTCCAGCATCCTCTAGACCCATCTTCATTTGCAGCTCTCCCGCTGCTCAGCAGTACTTTCTTCCAGGGTCCCTTATCACAAGATGAATTTTCGGCACACACAGTAGCAATTAGGAATTCCACTCTCATCAAGGAAAGTGATTAGCAAGAATGCCTGCCGCTCACAAAAGCCAGCTCAATTAAGGAGAATAACAAGCTTTTTACGGCAACAAAGGACGTTCTAAGTAGGCCTGGGTGAGTAAATAAAGCCATAATCAGGGTGATTAATTTAAAAATTCTCAGAAAGGTCTGCAATGGATTGATATTATAAAAGTCTAATGGATCCCCCGAGAAAAAGGAAGGAACCATTTGGCTAAAGAGTGAAGGAGGCCTCATTAATTGCAGGCAACAAGGGGGAAAAAGAGTCAAACACTGACAAACATTCTTCAACAGAAAGGGAAGTTTGAGACAATTGCAACACTTCAGAAGACAAAAGGTTGAGCTTGATTCCTACAGTTAGAGGTGCCACAGCTCAATCACCCTCAACCAGCCTTAGAGGACCTTCTGCTTCTCCACCCTTAGAGGACCTGCTTCTCTGATGTGTGTTTGCTGGTACAGCAATCCCTTGACTTTCACGGCTTTGCTCTTTCAGCCATTTTCAATTACAACCACATTTCCAATTTTGTCCCTCTGCTTTCCTCTTTTGCCCAATTTCATCCAACCTTCCACAACATTTGTCAACATTCTTATTTTTATTTTTCTTGTATTTCTGTTTATTTAGGTTTGCACATATTCACACATATCACAGGGATGTGCTGGAGTCATTGCAGTTCTCAAAGTCTAGGTCAGGAGGCCTTAGTGCAATGCTTCCCTAACTCTTACAAGGGAGTTGCAAGCATTGTAAGTTGTTGTGGGGGTGAGGAGGAAGACAGTAAAGGAATCCCCAGGACCGAAGGGTTGATTTTCTACTTGCCTGCAGCCAGTGCTGCAGTCCTAGAGGGTGCAGGGGTGCAGGGAGCCCACCACAGGGCTCTCTGTGCCTGCAAAGCTATACAAAAAAGGGGAAAAAAGGCACTTCCTGTTTTATCACAAAAACCGGAACTGTCCCCCCCCCCCCTTTTATAGTTTTGCAGGCATGGGAAGCCCTGTGATGGACTCCCCACACCACCCAGGACTGCAGTACTGGCTGCAGGTAAGTGTAAAACCCCCCCTCCCTCCGGCATCAGCAAGTTCCTGGGGATTGCATTCCTGCCTTCCCCCTCTCCCCGTCCCTTAAAGGGGCATTGGTCTGTGCTTCCCAGGCTGGTGGGTGGCGACCCACCAGTTCGGGAACCACTGCTTTAGGGCATCAAGGCACACTCACAGGGGTGCTGCAGGATGACCCCAATGGCCCCTCCGACCTGTTTGCTGGGTGCCACCATCTTGGATCTCACAAAATCTCACAAGATCCAAGATGATCTTGAGATTTGGGGTGCCCAAATCTCATGACATCTGGGGTGCCCAAATCTCATGACATCTGGGTGCCACCACTTTGGATCTCATGAAATTTCATGAGATCCAAGATGACGATGTCCAGCTAGGAAGAGGAGACTGCAGGGGTGTTGTGATTAAGGTAAATTTGGGAACCACTGGATAAAGCCCAGGCTTTGTGCTTGTTCAACAAGGTGGACCATATCATTGTCAATGGGTGAGGAAAGGGGAGTGGGAGGAAAGATGGGAATCTGGATGTCAATCAAGTGAGTGGTATTAAAAGAGGCTGGGCAGAAGGGAAAGCCAAATATTGCAAATCACAGTGCTTGTAGTTTCAAAAATGAGGATTTTTTTTTGCTCTTAGCCAAAGGAGAATATTAAAAGCCTGAACAGAAACAGAATGGAGCAACCCTATGTGGACACACACAAGTATATTTTTGTCATAGAGAGGAGGGAATAACAAAGGCTCCTCTAAACACTACACACAAGGGATAATTTTAGCTACCTTCTGGTGTTATGTGGGAGAGTTTCCAGCCCCTTGCGGTAAACTGAAGGGGAGGGTGGAGGCAGCTGCTGATGTGAAAAGAAGCTTGGAGCAAACTGAATGCCAGGCAAACAGCAGGGAGTGTGGAGCTGAATGTGTACAGTGGGTGGTTAGACCGCCCTGGCACTTGGCTTTCATCACAACAGCATCTTAAGGCTCTGCCGTGACTGGCCATCTTTGCATCTGGCTTGTGGAATTCAATTTCCCAGTGTTTGGAATCACCGCAGAACACAGAGTGAGAGGAGGTGGCCGCGTTCAGGAAAGCAAACATTTTTCACCTCCACGCAGAGTGCAGGATAGAAACAAGCTCTCCTTGAGATTAAGGCTGCAATCCTGTGCACACTTATCTGGGAGTAAGTTCCGTGAAACTCAGTGGGGCTTCCTTCTGGGAAGGTAGTCAATCTTCCTTGATTGGAACTGTCAATCTTCTTCAAATCAAGATGATTAGCTCTTAATTAGATGCTTCATCCCCCCAGGAGTACATAAGTCTTTAAACTAGCAGGGATGGGTGACTTGACTGTAAGACTTTGGACTTGAGTCACCAAACACGCATTTTCTCAGACTCGTGTGGACTCAAGTCACACATGTTTTGAAACTGGAAGTGACTCAGGGCTCGGGAGTTTTTCTTGGGAAAAAGTGGTTGTTGGGGTTTGTAAGGAACCATTTGGGGCTTTCTACACTTCTGCCCTCACTCAAAGAACAGCAGAGTTTTTATAAATGGGATAGGGACATCTACAATCTTTTGGCCCTGCTATAAGGACACAGGGACCCCAGTACACCCAAGAGACCATATCCACCTCTGAGTTCTAGCCCAGGGCCATCTATTAGCAGTTGGTGGCACTTTCACAGCCAGCTAGCTGCCTTCCTTCCTGCCGTGCCAGCCCCACAAGGCATTCTAATGCAGACCTGTCTTGTTCTACTATTCTTCAATTCTTTTTTGAGTACCCCTAAAGGTCCTGGAAAGTACACAGGAGACCCCTGGGGGTGCACATACCCCAAGATGGGAACCACTGCATTAGAGCAGGGGTGCCCAAACCCCGGCCCTGGGGCCACTTGTGGCCCTCGAGGCCTCTCAATGCGGCCCTCAGGGAGCCCCCAGTCTCCAATGAGCCTTTGGCCCTCCGGAGATTTGTTGGAGCCCACACTGGCCCGACACAACTGCTCTCAGTGTGAGAGCGACTTTTGACCTTTCATGTGAGCTGTGGAATGAGGGCTCCCTCCACTGCTTGTTATTTCACGTCTGTGATGCAGTAGCGGCAGAAAAGGAAAGGCCAGCCTTGCTTTGTGTGAGGCCTTTTATAGGCCTTGAGCTATTGCAAAACCTTAATTCATTCATATAAGTTCATCTTTAATATATTCATTTATGTAAACTTCCCCCTGGGGGCTGGGGATAAGAATAGGCCCTCAGTTTGGCTGTACTTGTCATAAGAGGCGACTAAACAGCCACCGGGTAGATGGGACTCGATAGCCTGGGAAGGCAGCTCATCTGAGAGAAGGAAAACTCTGATCCCAAACCTCCACTGCCTTGTGGCTACATCCAGTTATGGAAAAGGCTTCAGGAGTCAACCTCGAGGCAAAATCTGGAGCCGGAGTCCCTGAGGCAGTTCATGGCTGAACACAGTCACGTTCTGGCAACTCCTGCGACGCTGCTGGAACCAACCGTATTGGCCTCTGTCTTTCCATTGGACCATTTCAGCGACGTGGAGAGGGGGGATTTGCTGCATGGGTAACAGCCTGTCCTCCATACCTACTTTACTCAGGCTTCGCGCACTGGAGAGGACACTCTGTTCCAGAACCACCATTCAGAGCGTGACACCATAGTCTTCCGAGACTGAAGGATGCCAACACACATGTAAACTTATGTAAATTTATTCAAATTTTAAATGTAAATTAATTCTTCCCCCCCAGCCCCCCACACAGTGTCAGAGAGACGATGTGGCCCTCCTGCCAAAAACTTTGGACACCCCTGCCTTAGAGGGATAACTTCTAGCTGCCCAACCAGCCTGCTAGAGTGGGGAGGGGGGGAATCGCTCTGAGAAATTCAGGTGTGGCGTTCCTTACAGCTTGTGGGATCTGAGAAATGTTGCCTTCGGTCCAGTTCTAAAGTCGTGTTACTGGCCTGGGCTGTGCTTTCTAGGAGTCGCCCAGTGCCACATACAGGAGCGCACCAACAGGTAAAGCAGCAGGTTGTCAGATGGCAATTTTCATTCACAAACACTGTGTGGAGTCCTTGTGCTGGTGATGGTGCTGCTCCTTCCACTCCCTGCAACTTTCTGTGTGTCCCTTTCCCCCTGTCCCCGTTTGGGAAGGGACCCAAAAGAAAACCCTTGATAAAATTCCTCTCGGATGCCCTGAGTCAAATAACCAATTAACATGGCCCTTAATAATTTTGCCAAAACTGTTGTTACATGTGTTACGTGTGTGTGTGCGTGGGGATTCCTGGGCAATGTGAGAATGACAAAACAGCATATCTCACGAGTCTTTCACATTGGCAACCTATGTACATGAAAAAAGGAAGCAGGTTGGTTGTCCAGCTGTAGGGGAGAGGCCCCAGTCCGCTATTAAAACAAATTGGGTTTGTGTAACAGACTAGGAGCCAGGCAGATCGTTCCCGGAACCCCTGCACATGATTCCGTATATCCAGCATAGCATTACAACATCCTTTAGTGGTTGCAAAGAGCTGGGCAAATAAGCTCAGTGGCCGTGAAGCCTTGGAAGGATTCCAGCGGGTTAGTTAAGGAAGACCTCCCTCTTGCAAAGACATGTTGGCCGCCTCTAATCAAATTATGTTTCTCAAGATCTTTTCCCGTGCGGAGAGCGGCAAAATTGTTTCTTGACTAAGCAAAACAAACAGGCTGACACACTTTGCTTTTCCAAAAGGGTGTCTCCCCCCCCCCAACCCAACACAGGTGCCCAAGAGAGCTGTGTGATCTGAAAAGACAGGAGTACAAACAGGTAGCAAAGTAAACAAACAATAATTAAAAAATGCAGATGTATAAGGGAATGCTAATGAGGCTCCAGAACCCACCAGAGACTTGGCACCGCACAGATTTTGTGGCAGGCAGCTTCCCGAGCACCAGGGTCGATTGGTACATCCATGCTTCACTAGGTGGCACTCCTCCACAAGGGCCTTGGCAGTTCACTTTGAGACTCCTGGAACACGGCAAGAAGTTACAGACGTTGCCTTATGCAACCGGATCTCCCTGTAAAATGTAGGACGGTGTTACACTGGAATGGTGTGAGATTGCGGGCTGGCGAGTGGTGGAAGGAAGGACCTTACTTCACTGGCATGTGGGAAGGTGATCCTAACATTATCCCTAACAAGATGGTAGGGAGAAAGGACTCCTGAGCAAGTCTACTGATGTTGTTTCAATAGGTACCTTTTATCAATATGAACCCATTTCTCAAGACACATTCATCTCAGTTTGCATATCACACTGTGAAGTTGACCACGGATGCCCGGCACAGTGGTTACCTGGGAAAGCACATACCTTAATATTTCCACATACCTTATTAAGGGCCATATCTCATTATGGGTCCACCTATGGCTCCTGCTTCTCTTCCACAACAATTCTAAGAGCCCAATCCTTTCCAACTTTCCAGCGCTGATGCAGCCATGCCAATGGGGTATATGCTACATCTTGTGGTGAGGGAAAAGTCATGGAGGCCTCCTCAAGGTAAGGGAACATTTGTTTCCTTACATTGATAATGCATTGCAGCTGCATCGGTGCTGGAAAGTTGGATAGGATTGGGACCTAAGTTGCAGCAGGATTTGTGGGGTTGAGAAGACAGCAGCCTTCACTTGAGCCCAGGTGTTCTGGTTGCTATATCTTGAGTTCTGTGGTGTTAGGGCTCTTACTTGGTGCATGGACATGTTGCTGAAGTCTCTGATAAAGTAGAAAGTCCATGAAAAAAAAAATTAGATTAAAAGGTCTTCAACAGGGGCCCCCCCCAAAAAAGTTTAAAAATATACCCTGGACTGCAGTTAAAAGAAGTGCAGTGGGCCCTCCTTTCAATATCTGATGATGCCAAGCCTGCAGTTGTCGGGCCTCAGACAACCTCCCAGATGTAGCCAAAAATCATTTCAGAAGCTTCCCAGTTGCATCTAGAAGGCACTTCCAGTTTGCTCTGAAGACTTCTAGTCATGTTCAGAGGCCTTCTGAGGAACGTGCCACAGAACACCTCCCAGATGTGACTGGAAGGCACATCTGGTCATGTCTGGTAGGTCTTTGGAGGTCCAACCACGGATTTAGTTATCCACAGAATTTGGTATCCATGGGGGGTCCTGGAAGGAATCCCCGACTCCTGGATATTGAGGGCATATACAGTACATGTGCCTATAAATAGCAGCTTCCAGAGTCGGAAAGCATGTGCAAGTATGTGTCACAATGCTCTAATTCAAGGGAAAGGGGAAAGGTGTCCTGGGAACTGTAGTTGGATGCAGAGATGAGAAAAGAGAAAGGTAAAGAACAGCTAGCCCTCAGTTGTTGACTAAGGGCCCAATCCTATCCAACTTTCCAACACTGGTGCAGCTGCAATCCAGCCCTGAGGAGGACTCCATAACTACCCCACCACCACAGGATGCAGTGCACGCCCCATTGGTACGGCTGCACCAGCGCTGGAAGGTTGCATTGGGCCCTAAAGTTGCAAAGCAGGGCGCTCCTGACAGCCATGGGATGTTACAAAACCAAATACAGACCTGTGATTGTGATGGGTTTTTCCTTCTTTTTTCCCCCCAAACACCCCCCAAAAATATGGCTATGTCCTTGGATCAAGGTCTGTTCGAGCTGCTGGAGGATTTGTTGCAAATCTACTTCCTCCTTAAGGAACATTTGGCTCTCGGGAACCTCTGCAACTTAGCTGATAAATAAGAAGGGATGGAACTCTTGCTGAAAAATCTTGGCACCCATCAGCCTTTCAATATCAAACTTATGTGCTTTTCATAAGAACAAATCTCAAACCCAAGCCAATATTTGCATCCAAGAAAGATTACCTGTCCCATCATTTCGGGCTTCTGTCCCCACCCCCTGCACTGAAAGCTGAGTAACCAACCTCCATAACCATTTTCTTCTCTTGCTGATGCCATTTGCAGGAGATCAATGTTCTATTGCCATAGCAGTGTTTTCAAATTGCATTTCCCCCCCACTTTTTTTTAAGCCTAATGGGAATTTACAGCACCCATCAGGCAAGAAAATGGGGCCCTTTCAGCATGAGTGGAAAATATTTCTGATGGGAATCTTTACCTCCCTGATTAATTTGGCTGATTTGTTGTAAAAAAGTGATTACTGCAAGTTGCAAGTGCACAAATAATTATTAACGTGATTAAGAAGCTAGATAGCGGTTAAAATGCTCTTTGCTGATCCAGACGGTGGTGCGAATGAAGGAAGGTTCTGAATGACAGCAGCGAAACAGGGCCAGGAGGTTTGAATGGGAAGCAAGGGGAGTCGCAGAGGAGGTAGCAGGGACTGGGAAACAGCACCAACCACCACTGTTCTCTGGCCTGAGATGCACACTCAGTGTATGTGAGGGACAGTGGTGCCACCAGAGTGCACATAAGAAGATAAGAAGAGCCCTGCTAGCTCAGGCCAAAGGCCCATCTAATCAGACTTCCTGTACCTCACCAGATGCTTCAGGGACCACACCAAGACAATAAGAGGCCTGCATCTGGTTGCCAACTCCTTTGCACCTGGCATTCTGAGGTAGCCCACTTCTAAAACCAGGAGGTTGCACAAACCCATCATGGCTTGTAACCTGGGATGGGCCTCTCCTCCAGAAATCTGTCCAATCTCTTTTTAAAAGCACCATCACCACATCCTGTGTCAAGGGGTTCCACAGGCTAATTACACACTAATTTTCTTCTCTCTGTTCTAACTCTACTGACACTGAATTTTAGTTGATGTTGCCTCCAGTGGTGCCCTGTTCGGGACAAGAACATTGTGGCTTTGAGATACTACTTTTTCCCCTTGAAAGGGGGCACCAGTGGAACTCTGCTTCTGCCCCCAGTGGCAAGAGTGCAGTCCTGATAAACCAAAGGGATTCAGATGACTTTTTAACCAGCAGTACCTGCCCCCTCCCTCCAGCCACCATTTTGCAGCTCACACCAATAGGTGTGAGAGGGTCTAGCAAAAATCAAAGTCCATCACACCATCGGCGTTACCCAGTGTGGGAGGCCAGCACATCACCTCCATAAGAACAGTCCCACTGGATCAGGCCATAGGCTTATCTAGTTCAGCTTCCTGTATCTCACAACGGCCCACCAAATGCCCCAGGGAGCACACCAGATAACAAGAGACCTGCATCCTGGTGCCCTCCCTTGCATCTGGCATTCTGACATAGCCCATTTCTAAAAACAGGAGGTTGCACATACACATCACAGCTTGTAACCCATAATGGATTTTTCCTCCAGAAACTTGTCCAATCCCCTTTTAAAGGCGTCCAGGCCAGATGCCATCACCACATCCTGCGGCAAGGAGTTCCACAGACTGACCACACGCTGAGTAAAGAAATATTTTCTTTTGTCTGTTCTAACCCGCCCAACACTCAATTTTAGTGGATGTCCCCTGGTTCTGGTGTTAAGTGAGAGTGTAAAGAGCATCTCTCTACACACCCCCTGCATAATTTTGTATGTCTCATCATGTGCCCCCTCAGGCGTCTCTTTTCTAGGCTGAAGAGGCCCAAACGCCCTAGCCTTTCCTCATAAGGAAGGTGCCCCAGACCAGTAATCATCTTAGTCGCTCTCCTTTGCACCTTTTCCATTTCCACTGTGTCTTTTTTGAGATGTGGTGACCAGAACTGGGCGCATTACTCCAGGTGTGGCCTTACCATTGATTTGTACAACAGCATTATAATATTTGCCATTTTTGTTCCCAATACCTTTTCTAATGATCCCAAGCATAGAATTGGCCTTCTTTACTGCCACCGCACATTGGGTCAACACTTTCATTGACCTGTCGACCACCACCCCAAGATCTCTCTCCTGGTCTGTCACAGATCGCTTAGAAACCATTAGCCTATATGTGAAGTTTTGATTTTTTGCCCCCATGATGGACCACCTCCCAAACAGTGGGTGGGGCAACACCCCAGGAACTGGAAGTGGTATGCACTTCTAGTGATGCACCATCGCCCCACACCCACCCACACCCACCCCCACCCCCACCCCCACACCTTTTGACAGAATATAGATATTTCAAGGTGGTTTGTTTCATTGCATTCTGTGTGACATTACACATTGAATGATATATGGTTTTATTCAAAAATAAAATGATGGTTTTATTCAAAAATATCAAGATTTTAGAAATTTTGGCCAGTAGTAGTGTCACCCCCCTCACCTCCATGCACGTCACCCAATGCAGCTTACACGCCCCTCACTCCCTCGTTATGCCACTGCATCACACAAGCCTAGAGTCTGCCCTCACCAGTTTTAAATAGCTCTTGCAGCTCCAAAGAGCAGAACAAATGCAAGAAGGGAAGCGATGCTTCTATTCCTAATGAGCACAGCCCAGGCATGTGGAAGATGATGGCAAAGCTACATCAAACTCTGGGCATTTTGCCCAGCTTGGTTCAAACTTTGTGAAAACAATACTGGGTAGAGTTGCATTGTCTGGCAGGTTTTTCTAAAGTACAGAGTTGCAGAGCAAGCCGCACACAAAAGGTCTAATCAGTTGTTGAGGTAAAGGAAGTTCTACTTTTGTCTGCAGATAAATGTGATCATCAATACATACTATTAATTAGTGGCAATTAGCTGCTGTCGGGACCCTCTGCTGTAATACACAGAAAATTAAACTCATATATTTACTGGGATTGCCGACTGCAGCCAGCAACGTGGCACTTTAATTATGCTGGCTACTCCAGCAATGGACATTCCCTGGCAAAAATAAATCACAATTTCTACATCCAGGCTTCATCCAGGCCATCCAGGTTAATTCTTTTAGCACATAGGAGAAAGGCAAATACAGAACACAGCTTGACCAATTGTAATGTCCATGGCAGGAGAAGGCCCCTCCCCTGGGGTCGATTCCGAGCACGAGGGGCTTACCCGGTCTAGGCGTGGTGGCCTGCGGTGAACAAACGAGCAGGAAGCAGGTATGGCAGCTTTACATAGACGTTTTATTTGAGTCAACCTCTTTACATTCATGGGGGCTTGTTACTTCACGACCCCCTTCCGTCTAGGCTGACTGGTGTCGTTGCCGTCGGAGCAGCTCAGGCCCCGGTCCTTTGGGTTCTTTGGAGCTTGTAGTCCAGGCCTCCCTGCCCGGGCCCCTCGGCCCTGTGGCTGTGTTCTGGAAAATCCTGCCCCAGCTGGCTGGGGTCAAGCTGGTTGGCCTTGGGAGGACCCACAGTCCCTTGGTGTTGGCTCCCTTCTCAGTTGGTTCTCCTGGGCTGTAGTTGGTGTCGAGCACCCGTCTCGACCACCAAGGTTCTCCAGGGTACGTCCCCTGGGTCTGGGCAGGCCCTAGGTCAGGGAGGTCTCTGTCCCAGCCTCCTACCTCTAGAGCTGACCGCAGCCCCCTCCCTATGGAGACCTCTCTCCTTTCCCTTTGGCCTGGGTTGCCTTCTCCTACTGGCTTCCCTCTGGCCTTCCACCCCTCTGGAGAGAAATGACCCCTCTCTTCCCCTTCCAGCTCCCTTATGAGGCTTACCTCAGGTCTGCCTAACCCCACCCTTCGGGCCCATGTGTCTTCCTGCTCCCAGCTGTTCCCTGTCCCTACTCCCGTGTAGGTTTCTGCACGGCCCCCAGTCCTGCTGACACTCGGGGCTTACTCCCGAGTAGGCCTTGACTCCCAAGGAGACCCCTGTGCCCAGGGAACTCCTGGTCACCTAGTCGGGGTCCAGTTGACACCAATACATCATGCCAGGGTGGTGTAGTGGTTTGGGAGGTGGACTTAGATCTGGACGATCCAGGTTCAAATCCTCCCTCAGCCACGAAGCTTCCTGGGTGACCTTGGGCCAGTCACTTTCTCTCAGCCTCACCTACCTCACAGGGTTGTTGTGAGGACAAGAAAGAGGGGAGCAGCTGTGTACATCGCCCTAATGTGAAAAATAAATAAATGAAATAAATCAGTGAGACCAACAATGGCAGGGGAAGGCACACCAGCAGCCATGCCAGTTGCAGGGCCTGTGATGCAGCAAAGGGCATGGGGCATCCGATGGTGTGGCTAGATGGATGGGCTGCCACCTGGTGCAGTCATGGCCAGGCGCATGCTCCTGACATGTTTTGGACTACTCCTCTGTTTTGAAGGAATGACAGTCTAGCATTTTCTTCAAGCATCTTTTGGAAATACAGGCGTGCGCTGCTTAACAACTGTTCGCTTAACGATGGGCCACATATATGACAGTGGTCAAAGCACAACAAATGCTCTTTATGAGGCACTTGTGTCTCCCCTAGCCTGCAGCAGTGTCTGTTTACACAACAGAGAGGCTCTTAATGTAAAGAAGAGGCAATCTATCTCCAGTAGCCTGTGCAGCCAGCTAGTGTTTGGCAGGGAGTGTCTGTTTACACAACAAAGGCAATAGATTGGACTTGATGTTCACTTAATGACCTAACTGCATAACAACAGGGATTGGAAAACGTATCCCCGTTGAGTGTGCTGTGCACACCTGTACTATTTGGAGTCCCATTCTCTGGGAGAAGAGGAGCTTTGGCCTCTATCTGGAGGGATCTTAGAATCATAGAAAGTTAGAGTTGGAAGGGATCTTGGCAGTCATCTAGTTCAATCTCCTGATCAGCGTAGGCAACCACTGCATCCCTGACAGGTGGCCATACAACGTCTGCATTGAAATCTCCACTGAGGGAGAGTGCAGCCCACAACTGCGCATGGCAGAACTGTTCCAGCTCTGGACAGCTCATGGATAGGGAATTCTTCATAACGTCTAGACCAGTGGTTCTCAAACTGGGTCATGGCACCCCTACAGCCTCTTCTTCACAGCTCAGCTGGGTGCCGCCATCTGGATCTCATGAAATCTCATGAGATCCAAGACTGCAGCACCGAAATCTCAAGAGATTTTGTGAGATCTTGCAAGATTTTGCGAGATCTAAGATGGTGGCACCTGGGAGAGCAGGTAGGCGGAGGGACATCCCATGACGGCAGTGGTTCCTAAACTTTTTTGACTGGTTGTTCCCTTGACCTACTGGGCCATTGACTGTGGCTCCCCATTAAAACTACAATCCTATATGTATCAGGCAGAAGGTTTTTTGTGAGGATTCAGCAGGCTCCCCTTGCTTGAGTCTGTGGCTCCCCAGGGAGCCACAGCTCACAGTTTGGGAAACCAGTGCCCTTAGGTGTCACAATGCACACTTTGGATACCCCTGGTCTAAAGCAAATCTTCTTCCCTGTGGTTTCAACTCATTGGTTCTAGTTCTGGCATTAGGAATCACAAAAAGCAAGCCCTGCTCTTCTGTGTGAAAGTCCTTCAGCTGCTTGAAGACATCTATCATATCTCTCCATAGGCTTCCCTTCTCCAGGCTAAACACACCAAGCTTCTTAACTGTTCCATTTAAGATGAGGAGTCTGCATACCGAGTTCAACCACCTACTATCCCAAGCATAGAATTTGGGGCCAGCCTATGAACTGGCAACCTCTGACATTCACAGCAATCCTCCCTTGTTCTTTTCCCCTCCATCTCTAGAGGAGGCCAAGTTTAAATAGGTGCCTCTGTTTGATTTAATGATCCCATTGACTTTAATAGCCCGACGGTGTTTCCTTCAACTGCAATGGGACTTGTAGAACTAATAAGATTTTTTTTTTTTAAAGGCAGCATTTAAAACTCTCTTTGAGAAACTAAGATCAAAGCATTATAAGCTAGGTCTATATTTTACCTATTACAGCATTGACCTGTTTCCCTCCATGAAGGAATGGCCTTGTAGATTCATTGCCTAGTAAAATCTTGAAAGGCTAAAGCATAAAATAAACACCAGGAATTTATTTCCTTGAAGTTGCATTAGCATTGCATTTACCAGATGATTACCCCCCCCCCCCATTCCTGTGCTTATAGGAAAATGTTTACTCCTATTTACTAGGAGGAGTAGACCCAAACAGAGACTGCACAAGGGTCTCTTCTGCTACCTGCACAAATTAGCTACAAGATTAGTAAGCAACAACAATATGACCAAAGCTCAAAATGAGGACAAATCTGAACAGAGGATTGATCTGAAATTCAGTGCATTGCTAGAGGTGTGCAGGGGGTGCAGACAGCACCGGGTGATGCACTTGGGGTGGGGGTGGGGGTCAACTTGTGAAAAGCTTGGTATTTTTGAATAATATCATGTTATATATCATTCAAAGGATAATTTAATGCAGAATGCAATGAAAGAAACAGCGATGAAATATATGTATTATATCAAAAGTTACAGCTAAATAACCAGAAAGGGAAAACACAATTGCCTTATGTAACAAAATGTGGATTTCTTTAACTCAAAACCGACCAATGAGACTGATTGTTCTGAGAGCCAATGAGGTGTTATGATGACACAACAGGGAACCAGAAAGTAGGAGTCAGTTCTCATTTCCATGTATGACTAGAACTCTTATTCAGACTTCTCAGAGTTCTCAGACTAGAACTCTTATTCAGTTGTGTGAGTGTCATCAAGTTGGCCACTGTTTTTTGGTTGGTTGCTGTTTTGTTGTGTGACCTGTACTGTTATATATTGAAATAAATAAAGTTAACAGGGGTGAGACTAACCCTGGTGATGCCACTGCATTTTGACTGTGTGTATGATGTAATTCGGTATGGTCTGGTATGGAAGGAGGTCCATCATGAGGTGACTCAATGAGCTCTCGCACCAGAGTGACACAACCCCTAGTGACGCCTCTGCTGAAACTGCAAAAGCTTCCAGACCAATCTGTTTGAAGGTGTGCTTGGAAGATCACCTTCCTCCTCCAAGGTAACTCTTCCTCCTCCTGCTCTCTAGATTGGGAAAAAGGAAGGGGAATTAAGAGGAAGTGTGGAGGAGAAGAGAGTGGTGGGGACTGTACTCAGGAGCCCCACTATCTTTTCCTCCACACTGCCTCTTTGTTGCATCCCTCTTTTCCTTTCTCAATCAGAGGGTAGCATATCATTGGGTGAGGTGGGGGGCAGCCTTTAACATGATACTCTGGGCCCTGGGAACTCTTAGCATAGCCATGGAACTGGAGAGGTACAATGGGAGGCTTCCTCTAGAGGCAGCCAACTCTGTTTCATGCCTGCATCAGGAGTGATTAAATGCTTCAAAGCTACAACCAGCTCCAATTTGGGTTGGGTTCACAGGAGTCTTCAGTTATTTAATCAATTTCCTGCCCGTGGTGGACAAATCATTCTTTCATCATGGCCCACAAGTTGGTAATTATTAACATCCTAGAGCAGCGGTTCCCAAACCTCTTAGCAACAGAACCCACTTTAAAATGACACAAAATTTAAAATGAAAGGGGGCATCAACTAAGATCTCTCTATATTTACATCTGCTTGCAAACTGCAGGAACTGAACTCGTTGCAGAGCAAGTAGCTCCTACAATCTTCAAGGTAACTGCTAATTGCCCTGCAAAGAGTTCAGCTCCTCCAGTCTGCAAGATAGCTGCTGAGCTCTTTGCAAGGCAATAAGCAGGTATCTCAGCAGTTCCCAAACTGTGGGTCGCAACTCACTGGTGGGTCTTGACCCAAATTTTGGTAGGTCACCTAGCACCCAGCAGAGCCTTCAATGAAAACAGGATGATGGAAAGATCAGATAAGTAATAGCTCCAAGCCCTGAGGCTATGCAAATATCAGAAATCAAAAATCAGAATTGCCTGCAATCAACCTCTAATGTTTTTCACACTCCCTTCTTAAAAGTCTATAGTCTAAAAAGCTATTTCAGCTCCCTTTTAGATGTGAGCTGTGATGCTCTCTGGGCACTCGGCAAGGTAACCTGCAATTTTCTACTACTGAAGCTGAAAATAAAGTGAACCTTCGATTTAACAGGCCAGAAATAACTCACATTGTCTGTTACTTTAAAAATTAATCATGTGTATTTTGCACATGCATGTTGTGTACTATGTCATAACATGCATTGGGACTGAATTGACTTTTTGGCATTAATGGACACCCTTCCCCCTCTTTCAGCCCAACCCTAAGCATGTCTACTCAGAAGTAAGTTCCACTGAGTGCAATGGGACTTACTCCCAGGTAAGAGTGTTTAGGTTTGCAGTCTTTGTTAAATCAAGTTTTCACTGTAATTGAAAAGGAACCTGGGAACATCATTCAATTGGCAATGGCCAGCTTCATTCATCACCTTTTGGAGGTAAGATTGGGGGGAGTTGTTTTGTGTGTGTGTTTTTTGAAAAAGGGATTGTTTTCCCTTACTAGTGGTCACTAGGGCTTGCATCTAGGGTATGAGGTTTGCACTAGGGTAAGAGAGTTCATTGCATCATCCCCATGATGGATCTCTTCCAGTATCAGACCATTCAGAATAAATTACAATATCATACACACTGCCTTAATGCAGTATCATCACTAGGGTTGGTGCCACCCCCATTATTCATTTATATATATTTCAATATATTTATTGATATTTATTTCCCCATTTATTTCAATATATTTAGCAATACCAATCACCCAACAAATCAGAAACCAACAAAACAGCAGTGGCCAACCTGATGACACTCACAGAACTGAATAAGGGTTCTAGTATGAACTCTGATACATGGAAATGAGAACTGACCCATACTAACACCTGATTGGTTCCCTGTTGTATCATAGCAACACCTTATTGGTTCTCAGAACAAACACTTTCATTGGTCAGTTTTGAGTTAAAGAAATCCACTTTTGTTCCATAAGGCAATTGTGTTTTCTTTTTCTAGTTAATTGACCATACCTTTGGATAGAATACAGATAATTCAACATAGTTTCTTTCATTACATTCTGCATTAAAGTATGCATCAATTGATATATAACAAGATGGTATTCAAAAATACCAAGATTTTCACAGCTTGGGCCAGTAGTCGTGTCACCCTCCTGAGTGTGTCACCCAGTGCAAACCCTACCCCGCACTCCCTAGCGATGTCATTGGTAGTGGACTTGTGGAGGCGGGGGGCAGTGATTTTCACTGCAAGCAAGGTTTTTTGTTTGCAATGTGGACTACAAGCTACCACACCAGAACCCACATAATGCCAATAGATAAGGCTACAGCTGTGGTTTCCAACCTTTAGTTGCCTGTGGACCACTGAGGCAAACATTGGAATTGTTGTGGACCACATGCAACCCCTTCCATCCCCACCACTCAAAAAAAATTTGATGGCCCATGGGGGAGTGCTAGGCAATACAATGGAAATGCAAGCTGCAGGGGGTTCATTCTCCGGCCTCTCTGGTGTTCCATGGGGAAGCATCTTGCTGAGGCATCATCTTTCCCCAAGACCTCACAGACCACTTCTCAGGGTCTCACAGACCACCTGTGGTCCCTGGACCACAGATTGGGAACCACTGGGCTTCTGTAAGCAACAATGCTTTTCATTTGCATGGCAAATGGAATCTGCTGAAATTCAGGCACTGCCTTGGCACCCTCCCTCCCACACACATGTTCCCCTTGCTTTGATCCCTCCGTTCCTTGAGAGAAATTGTTAAGGCGATGTGTCTGTGTTGGCCAGCTCGAAGAGGCTGCAGAGAAGAATTCATTACCTGCTTCAGACAGGCAGGTTTTTTTTTTTCTTTTTACTAGCAGCCAACTTCAGACTGCAAAGCCTCACTTTAATATTTGTCTGCAGATGTACTTGAGAAGCTTTCAGAAGGCAAATTCTTGTTTGTGAAGTTGAGGCTGTCCTTTCATTTCATGTTGGGAACATGCAATTTCCTCCCAACATGCTCATTCAAAAGTGCCACAGTCCCACTGCCCCCCTGTGCCCCCTCCACTCTGTGCCTTTCGCTGCAGTTGAATTAGCTATTACTCACATGTGCTTCGGCACCCACAAATGTTGCTGCTGCCCCACCTCTGTGTACAACGGATGGAGGAAGCTAGAAGCGCAGGCCCACAAAGGAGGCTGCATATGGCTGCATTTTGCTCCACCTGCTGGGAATGGCTCTGAAGGGAGGGGCCGCTTGCCCCCCGCCAGACTGGGTGCTCCGACCCCTCCAGCTGTGCCACCCGGAAGAGGCTCAAAAGCAACTTTGTACCCCCTGATCAAATTCCTCTCAGAGACTCTGGGGATGGCCGTTGCCTGCCTCAGTGACTCCTTCTTGTCTCACTTCCCCAATTCAAGAAGAAAGAGGGGAATAGAGCAGTGGTGGATGAAGCAGGTGGCGCAAGGGATGGGCCCCAGGTGGCAGGCCACGGGGGTGTCCAGGGAGCAGTGGTGCATGATGGGGTACAATAGGGTGATGCACCCTCCTTCCATAGCACTCCAGGTGTTTCTAGGGTCTTTGCAGGGAAAGGCACACAGTGCTCCTCACTAAAAGGGCAGGAGGTCTGGCTCAGTTGGTAGAACTGCCGCCTTGTATGCCTGAAGATCTGAGGCTGCCAGTTTGAAACAACCGGAAGTACCCGAGAACTGATGACACGCTGATATACTGATGAGCTGACCCGTGGTGGCAGAGAGGAGTTGCTGTCAAGTGGAGCGTGGGAGGCGAAGGGCCAGAGAGAGACCAGACCAGGAAGGAATCCAGCTGGAAGGAGTTCTATGAAAGACTAGAACCATTCAATTGTAAAAATCCCTACGGGGGTTTAGAACAGCCTGCCTCTGTAAACCGCCTTGGATTAAAGTCTGAGGAGAAATCTGATGACCAAAGAAAGGTGGTATATAAATACCTGTATAAATAAATAAATAAATAAATAAATAAATAAATAAATAAATAAATAAATAAATAAAAGTGGCGAGCGCTGCAATGCTGCACCCACCCACCCACCCTGTTTGGCTCCAAAAAGGAACCTTACCAGAAGCAGGGGGTGTAGCGCACAGGATTGGGGGTGACACAATGATGTAGGGAGGCTATTTTTATATGTCATCCCATCCCAGGTGCCAGGAGGTTCTGGGACATTGCTGGAACAGAAGCATGGAGAAGAGGAGAGTGGCAAGTTTCTAAAGCATTCCTGTCCTCCACACTTCTGCTTCTTCTCCATTCGTCTTTCTTTTCAAATCCAGGGATTGGAGGGAGCAGGAGATGTGGTGAAGTCATGTGGACAGATTGGCACATGAAGGCATGTGCCTCATGGGTAAGACTGACTCTGCTCCACATGAGAGGGATCATTGGAAGAGAAAGGCACTCCATGGCCCCTTAAAGGAGCCAAGGAAATGGTTGGACAGTTCCCATGTCTCACCTGTGGATGGTGGGGATTCTACACATTGGTTTCTTTATGTGCAAAATCTCCACCATCCACAGCTGAGACATAGTAATTGTCCAGAACGTTTCTTTGGCTCCTTTTAGGGGGGGGGGCATGGGATGCCTTTCTCATCCGCCTCCCTCCCTCTGCCTTTCTTAGACCTGGAATCTGAAGCTCCAGCCACCAGGCAGCCTGACTTCCATTGGCAAAGTCTGTCCGTATAATGAGTCATTTAAAACACTGCCAAAAAATGACACGGATTCCGAGTGCCTGCGCTAAGTCGGAACAGAAGAGGCTTCCATTTGGGAAATGTACGATTATTGTCGCGCCAGCTCAAGCGTGACTCGCTGACATCAAGCACTGTGCCGACAGCCTGCAATTAGAAGTATGTTATTAAGTGTCATTTATTAGGAGGGGCTCTTGCGTGGAATTCTTCACCAAGCCAACTGCCAGCCATGCTCAACGATGGGGGCTCTTTCTTTCTTTCTTTCTTTCTTTCTTTCTTTCTTTCTTTCTTTCTTTCTTTCTTTCTTTCTTTCTTTCTTTCTTTCTTTCTTTCCTCAGCTTCTGTTCACTCTCAGCTGCTCTGATGAGTTCTTTTTTCCCCTTCTTTCCCTCCTCTTTTCTTGTGGTTTTCCTAAAGCAAACTTGTTCTTCTCCTGGTTCCGCCATTCTAACTAGGACCGGCCTACCAATGAGATGGGCTGAGCCAGTTGCCTAAGGCGCCAGATGAATGTGGAGCCCAGCCCAGGTCCTGCAGGTTGCCTTGTCTTGCCTCAGCCCAGCAGCGACCTATATAACAACAGCCTCAACCACAATATTTGCTCAGAGCAAAGCAGCTTGCTGAGCAAGCTGTATGTTCTTACATAAGAACGTAAGAAGAGCCCTTCTGGATCAGGCCAAAGGCCCATCCAGTCCAGCTTCCTGTATTTCACAGTGGCCCACCAGATGCCTCTGGGAGCACACAAGGCAATAAGATACCCTCATCCTGTTGCCACTCCCTGGCACTTGGCATGCAGAGAGACTATGGGCACAATCGTAACCCATGTTCCAGCACCGACATAAGGGCAATGCAGCTTCTAGGTAAGGAAACAAACATTCCCTTGCTTTGAGGTGGCCTCCATGCGTGTCCCTCAACTGCAGGATGCAGCACACGTCCCATTGGCACAGCTATGCCAGTGCTAGAAAGTGGGTTAGGATTTGGGCCTATGTCTAATACCCAGAGGTTGAATGCAGTCATCATGAGTTGTCACCTGTGAAGGACTTTTTCTCCATCAACTGTCCAATCCCCTTTTAAAGGTATCTAGGCCAGGTGAGCCATCACAACATCCTGTTGCAATGAGTTCCAAAGATTAATTACACGCTGGCTAAAGAAAGAAGGAGCAGGATGGTCGGCATCATAGCTTGGGCAGCATCAGGGATGTTACTACTTTCCTCTCCTCTTAAGTGGAGGGAAAGGGATGACTGCAGTCCCAGCCACCTTGGCACTAGGAGGCTGAATCAAACAGGGTCGAGCTCTCCCTTTCATGGAGAATGTGATGCCCCACCCAATGCAAGCATACAGCGTGAGAGGCTATCTGTAAAAGCACACAAAGTTTGAAGTATAGGGGCATGCTCTTCTCATGTCCTGCACCCAGGAGAGGAGAGGAGTCCAAGGAGCTGACATTTTGGTGGTGAGTTCCTGAATTTGGTCAGCATGCCCTTTCAAGTACACCCCTCACCAGAGCATTGCAAAAAATAAACACTGAAGCCTGAGCTCCAGCCTTCTTCCCAACACACACACATACCTACACCGAGCTTCCCATAACTTATTCAGTGGACAAGGTGAGAGCACCTGAAATGGATCCCCCATGGATACTAAGGGTCCACTATACATAAATCTGGCAAAGAAATAAATGGAGTTTATTTTTAAGAATAAACTTCATTTATTTTTTCCCCAGATTTATATACAGTGGGCCCTTAGGATCTGTGGGGGATCTATTCCAGGACACCCCCCCCCATGGATACCAAATTCTGTGGATAAAGAAATTCACTTGGAGGCATGCAGCACCACAACTGTTTGCCTGGGGGCCATAGCCATTCCTCCAGATTACAGGATTCTTTGTTTCGTTTTTCACCAAAAAAAGTTCACAAAGCAGTTTACAGAGAAAATTAAATAATTTAATGGCTCCCTGTCCCTAATGCAGAAGAACACCAGCAAACAGCCACTAGAAAAGGGGTTAACAGAGAAAGTTACTTTTCCCCTGCTAATATAAGAAAAGCACCACTTGAAAAAGCACCCCTTTGCCCAGTTAGCAGGGTAGAACTAGATGGTTCATGGCCCTGGAGTGCATTGGTGCTAGGGTATGGCTAGCTTGTTCTCCCTGTCCCTGGAGCCTCTAATACAGGGCCGTCCAAACTTTTTGGCAGGAGGGCCACATCATCCATCTGACACTGTGTCGGGGGCAGGAAAAAAAGAATTAATTTACATTTCAAATTTGAATACATTTACATTAATTTACATAAATGAATATATTAGAGATGGAACTTACATGAAAGAATGAAGGTCTTGCAATCGCTCAAGGCCTATAAAAGACCTTGCACAAAGCAAGGCCAGCCTTTCCTTTGCTGCCACTACTGCATCACAGATGTGAAACAGCAAGCAGTGGAGGGAGCCCTCATCCCACAGCTCACACCAGGTCGAACAGTTGGCCGTCACGCTGAGAGCAGTTGCGTTGGGCCAGCACGGGCTCCAGCAAGTCTCTGGAGTCTGGGGGCTCCCTGAGGGCCAGGTTGGGAGTCCTCAAGGGCCGCAAGTGGCCCCAGGGCCAGGGTTTGGGCACCCCTGCTCTAAACCCACATGTTGAAAGACTGAAAAGAGTTTTTGCATCAACCAAGGCTCCTCATGAATTTTTTTTAAATTGCAAAGCAGGAGCTTCTCCGACCAGCTGAAACTATTCAGAGTGCTGGTCCATCTGCTGCTAATTTTGCTGGTAAAAAGTCCCTGTTTACTAACTTCAGGCTTTCACCTTATTTTTTTAGGAATGCTAAAATCATGGACACGACGGCATTGTTAATAGATTTAATCTACGGGCGGTTGGGGACGCACTCCGCACTTTGAACAAATGAACACTTACGCACCAGCTGTTTGCAGGGTCTGAGAGGGAACTGGCAACAAAGCAAAGCATGAATTAAACAGCACATTGGAATTTCTACTGAAAACAGGATTCATCTACTGAGATCCCAGTCTGGGCCGCATCTTTGAACAGGGTGTTTTTTTCACTCATCAGTTGGGGGGGTGGGAAACAGAGCAAGAAAAGAGAGACATTTTAGTGAACCAGCTAATCCTCAAAGAGCTCTTCCTCCAGCAAGGATCATTTCACACATTGTTTTATCTGTTTTAATTTGTTCCGAACCTGCAATGGAAGTCAGACCTGAGCTCCCAAATGTGACTGGAGATGGTCCCTGGAGCTGCTAGAAGGGATGAGTGTTTGTGGGTTTGGGTTTACCATACCTCACTGACCACCCTGTTCATACCAGATAGTTTTAAAGAGGGGAGGCCCTTCAATTTTGGGATCATGCTTCCCCTGGGAGTGGCTTTCCCAAGGCAGCCTCTTTCTGTTGGTGCTTTGCTGGTGGCAGTGAAGAGGTACCATTTTCCCCACTATTTTCTATTTTCTAGTATAAGGGTACATGGAGAGCAGAGAATGGGGTGCCAGTCACTAGCCTGCAGCTGCTGTGCCTGTCCAGCCCTCTGTCCCTTTCCTTCACAGTAGGGCTTTCCTGTAATTGGGCATCTCCCACCAGCAGGCCCTGGACAATCCATCTCATTGTGATTCCACACCAGGCACTTTCTCCCTGAGTTAACTTGGGCCTCTGCTAGGAAGATGAGCCCCCATCATTCCGGAGGCAGCAACAAGCAGACACAGGCTCCAGTCCAATTACCGTACACAGGGGGGCACATGTCGGGGAAGATGTATCAAGACATCACTTGATTCCCCCCGCATTTGATGGTCTTCCTGCATATTGATCAGCGCTGTGAACATGAACACAGGGCTTCATCCTACTCTTGAAAGTCTTTCATTTAGGTGGAAATTTCAAGCTCTCTCTCTCTCTCTCTCTCTCTCTCTCTCTCTCTCTCTCAGTGTGTTTATGTGTACAGAGAAGAGAACTAAGCAAGGATTCAGGGTGACACCATAAAGGACTAGACAAGGACACTGTGCAGACTGAGGATATTTTGACTGAAAAAAAAGCACTATAGCACCAAGGGATTTTCAAATGAGTTGCACTGAAGGGGATTCATAACCCAGTCCTATACTTTTCTCTGACACAGCATGCAGCCACACCAAAACAGGTTGCACCAGATACTATGGTGGGAGGGGCAATTAGGACGCTTGGGAGGGGAACAGAACCTTATTTTCCCTGCCTTGCAACCACCAATGTGTCTTCTCAAACCGCCCCATCTCTTTAGCTCACGCAAGTCCAAGTTGACAAAGGGGTCATGTCAGCTCAGGATAGCATCTGATGCAAGATGCACCACACATCCTGCCTCTGACACTCCCCTGGCCCTCCCCCATACCACCCTATTATGCCCAGCCAGTCAGTGGACCTTCTTCACCCTGCTACCTCACATGAGGGCCACCACAGCATCTCCAGCAGTGCATGGCTATGTGCGTTTCTGAATCTCCATAAGTGATGGCCATAAAGCACATACAGCTGCTGGAACTCTAGTTCCAACAGCAGTAGTGCTGCAAAGGATTGGGACTGGGCAATTCTATCCAGAGTAAATTCACTTACGCCAATGCAGTGGCACCAGATCCCATCCCCCCCTCCCAGGCCGGATCTGCCCACCTTCCTCCCCACCATTCCCCCCAATTGTAATAAATTCCACTACTCTTCCCCCCTCTTCCACTCTTCTCTTCCCCACCTTCCCCCCCCCCCAATTGTAATAAATTCCACCACTAATAAAAATTGGCATTTTGGAGTTTTCTTAGGGTATCAAGCTAATGAGAGCTCTTAATTGCATTTAGACACATCAAATGGATGCCAGCATATAAACAGGTTCTACCAGGGCTTTGAGCCAGGAAGGAGGCTGTCATGCTGCATTTGATGCAAACACCTTTGCCTGATTAAAGGCAAAGCCTTGAATAGGGAGATATTGAACATGGAGGGAAGGCTCCCCCCCCACACCTCCAGCTTCAATTAGGATACTCAAACTTTTATCACCAGTCCCGCAATATAGAGGCAATGCAAACCAATTAAAATCAAAAGAGTCAGTGCTGCTCTGAAGATATTCCCCCCCCCCCACTTCCTAATCACTAGAGGCTGAATCACAACATGTGTCCCACCAGATAGATCTCATCTCTCAGTGTCTGATCCAGATAGAAGCCATTGAATTTCAGATTCCATATTAGTCACCTGTTCCAGGGGTCACCTTTGGAACTGCAGGGCCCAATTGGAAATGTTTTTTTGGGGGTCCCAGGTTCACAGCCAAGGTCTGCAGAATCTTGATAGAAATGAAAATTTGTTAGAGACTTCATACCGCATCTGTATGGTACAATGGAAAGCAATTAAAATACACGTTACACATATATTTACATAATTATCTTGCTAACTTTTTCAGAGAAATAATTCTTGTGCTGTTCTATAATTAACATATGTGAGAGTAAAAAAAAATTCAAAATATAAACAGTGTAAACAAACACCACTGACTTTTTAAGAATTCAGAAGAAAATTAAAATTGTTGCTGTTTTCTATAAAACCTACAATGAGTTGCTGTGTATATTTGACTACTGTACCCTAGCGCAGGGGGCCCTTAGATGTGGACCCCGATTGGCACTAAGCTCAATTAAAGCCAGCTTTGATTTGTTCCATGGATACAAAACTTGATGTTGAACGAGTAATATGCAACCCAATCCTAACCCGCTCTGAACAGGCTGGCCTGCCCCGTATCCAACATGGGGTTCAGGCTGCCTGTAGCTCAGCCTGGGGGCAAAGGGATTGAATTCCCCTTACCCTGGGTAATTACCCGAAAGGGTCTATTCAGATCTACACTACCTACAGAGATGGTACAGATCCAAGCAGCCTGGAACTGTGCCGAGGTACATGGGAGTGGGGTTAGAATCCAGCACAAGGGCCAGATCCTGGTTTTACCCCTATACCAGGCCTGGTCCAGCCTGTCCATGGGCCCTACTCTTGCTCCAGTATTCCACCCTCCCCAAGTCTCCACACCTGCCTGATTTGGCTGGCGCAAACCTGCCAGTGTGCTGGCTCTGCAGGACCTGTGTGGACCTCTGGAGGTCGGCTCACAAACATGCGCCAGCCTTCCTCTTCTCTTGGTGGCACAAAAGTTTTTGATGGCACGTCCACAACACCTCAAGGGGATAAGCTCACAGTTACTCATAATGAGCTCATAGTTAGGACCAAACTACATATGACATTAAGTGGATCATTGACCACAATGCACTTCAATTTCCACTGGCACATAAGCAGCTGGATCAGGTACATCAAATGTAGCTGGGGATTTTGCTGGGGGGGGGGGATGTTAACGCTTTCCTCCACCATAGTCCCAAATAGGATTGTCCCTCACAGCTATTCAGGGAGGGGCCTTAATGGCAGAGCTCTGTTTCACATATAGAAGGTCCCAGGTTCTGTTACTGGAAGCATTTCCAGATAGGGAAGTTGGGAAAGACCCCAAGTCTGAAATCCAGTGAGTCTAGACAATCCCGAGTCAAATGGACCGACTGGTCCATGACTTAGGTGTGCTTTCCAGACCATGCATAAATGCACACATAGAGCCAAATCTAGTAAGTGTGCGTAATGGCCAATGGCACAGTTCAACAGTGGCGTACCTAGGGCATCATGCACCTGGTGCTGTGACATCGGATGTCACCCCTCCTGGAAGTGTCATACCCAGAAGCAATTGTGGTGTTGTGATGATGTCACCACTAATTACTTCCAGGTGTACAGTGTGCTCAGGGTTGTTGTGAGCCACTCTGAGCAGCTGACTGCTTTGCGGGATGGTTTTCCACTAGAAAAAAGCAAAACAAGTGATCGGCTGCTCCAAGCAGCTCTCATCTGCTCCTAGTGCCCATGATGGGGGTGGGAGATGTTGGCAGCTCCTCAAAGCTTGGTACTCAGTGTAATTTACCCCTTAGATACACTTCTGTAGTTCAATGGTTTGGCAGGGAAGGAAAAGAGAGGCAAGAGTGAAGATGCAACTACAAGTTTTATTGTTGTGGGGTCAATGCTAACATTACAGGGAGCAAAAATACTAAACTCCCACACAAAGACATACAAACACGCATACAAAGGAAGGAACGATGGAGGCATTAAGCATGTCATCAAACTGAATGCACACAAGACAAGGAAAGATAGGAGAACTTTATGGGGAGGCTGTGACAAGGTTCAAGGTTACCTGTCTGTTTCTGCTGACTTGTGGGAAGCATTCCAGGGAATGAGGGCTGGATTGCCAAGACATGCAACAAAGTGCAAAAGGGGGAAAGGGCTTCAAGCAAACTCAGAGGCTAGGCTGTGGTCTTATAATTTATACCATCATAAAACCACAATAAAACATTTTTTTTTAAAAACTATCACATAAAACAAAAGTACCAGCAGCACACATAAATTCCACAATAAGATTAAGAAAAATGCATTAAGAAGTGGCAAAAGCATGATCTGGATGCAGGCAGACCATAAATCAGGTAGGAATTGATCATGTCTTGGTCAGGAATTTTTGGAAGTCCGGAAAGAGCATTAGAGCCCAATCTTATCCAATTTGCCAGTGCTGATGCCAATGGGGCGTGCACTGCTTCCTGTGTTGGGAAGGCAGTCTCAGAGGCCTCCTCAGGACAGCATTGCAGCTGCACTGGTGCCGGAACATTGAATAGGATTGGGCCCTTAACCCTTTCCTAGCTGGTGCATCTCTAGACAGTCTCCCTGCAATTTGGTTTCACTGGCCAAAGCACACATAATGGAGCAGTGGTGTCACTAAGGTTTACGTCACCCCGATGATGGACCTCCTTCTGTGCAGTTGGCCCTTGATATCCACAGGGGATCAGTTCCATGAACCCCAGTAGATACCAAGATCAGCAGATAACACAGGCCTACAAAACTGAGGGTCAGAAAAGTTTTTCCCAATCTTTATGGTGGTGGTTTCCCAATCTTCCTCAGGAAGCTGCTTGAACCATTCACCAAAGAGGCTATGCTGTGTCTCCAAAACTACATGTGATAGGGCAAAACAGATGCCATTTTTTGAATCGGTACCCCAAATATACCCAGTAATTGGTGCAACGTTTAAGGAAGCAAAATGTGTGTTGGCCTGTGTAATGAAATCCGCTGAGGGTCAGAAGGGCCAAGGTTCCAGTGCCTCAAAGCAGTGGCAACACTAGGGTTTGCAGCACCCGGTGCGGGAGGTCAGCATGACACACCTCCTCCCATGTAGAGGGTGGGGCAACACCCTGGGCAGTGGGCATGGTGATGTACCATTACCCCACCCTGCTTTTTTTGGTTATAACTTTTGATAGAATGGAGATACTTCAGTGTGGTTTGTTTCATTGCATTATGTATGGAATTAGGCATTGATTGATATATAGCATGATGGTAAATTGATGATTGGTATATTGATGGTATATTGATGATGGTATATTGATGATTGATGATATATTGGTATATATAATGATTGGCATTTTCAGCCACACTAGACGCTGTTCCAGAACCACCATTCAGAGCACGATACCAGAGTCTTTCAAGACTGAAGGTTGCCAACAACAGCATGATGGTATTATCAGAAAATACCAAGTTCTAAAAAATTTTGGCCGGTAGTGGTGTCACCCTCCTGTGCACATCACTCAGTGCAGCCCGCAGCCCCCCAGTGACGCCATTGCCATGGAGACACATGTCAGAGGGAGAAAGAAAACAGGCTGGCATATAACACCATCCTTAGATGGTGTTAGAAGCGGTTTGACCTTGCAGAAGGCCATTTCCTCTGTTCCTATTTGCCAAGGAGAAAAAGTTCACACTCATGTCAATGATGGTTTCTCCCTCTACCCTGGCAAATAGCAGCAGTGAGGGGCCCCTGTTCAAACTGAGTGTATGTGGGGAGGGGGAAAAATTGATGCCCCCCATGTTCGGAATCCACAGGGAGCCCTTGTTCAACTTCTATTTACCAAGGAATATCAGGGCCAGTGACTCATTTTAACATCACATGTAACATAGGTCTCTAAATGCGGCGGGGGGAGCGGACATAGCCCAATCCTATCCCTGGCCCCAAAGAGAGATGCAGCAGCACCCAAGCCTTCATTGCATCCTAACCAGGAAAGGAGGCTGCCGACGAGCAATTCGGAGTAAGGGAGCATTCACTCCCTTGCCCCGGGTAAGACTCAGCACCTCCAATGGGGCTACTCAGCCTTGCACCAGCAAAAAGGTCTGGCACAAATCCAAGTATACCCATGTTGGAAAATCAGCAGATATGTAACTAGGGCAGAGTTGGAGGGGCACATCCCCCAGGTGTTGTGCCAGAGGGGCACATGACTGCCCCTCAGGCTCCATCCTAAGTGGTGACAGCTGTTCCTTTTCCTGTGGATGCTCCTCCATAGGAGAAGGAACAGGGCCATGAAGCTGCCACAAGTAGCACCCCCTCCTCCGGGGAGAACCCAGAAGTAACATCACAACATCACAAGACATCACTGACCTGGGTGCTGGGGCAGAGAGTTACGCCTCTAGAAAACAGACTCTGGAAGAGAGATAGGATATGGTGGGAGGCCATTGCTGCCATTCCCGAACCCTTCCTGAGACGGATTCTCCCCAGCCCTGTTACCCCCCACCCCCATTCCTGCAAGTTCAATGAGGCAAACTGGATGCCCACACAGGGTATTCACAGCCACTACATGATGTCTAACTAGCCTTTTCTTAAAGACCTCCAAACACCTTCCAACAGGCATGACGTTCCACTGCTGAACAGTGTGTACCATCAGGAGATTCTCCCTTGTGATTTAAAACCATTTGTCCTAGTCCTACGCTCCGGAACAACTGAGAAAAATCTGCTCCATCTTCCACATGATCGCCTCTAGGATATTTATAGATAGCTACCAGGTCACCTCTCAATCATCTCTCTCTCTCTCTCTCTCTCTCTCTCTCTCTCTCTCTCTCTCAATCTTTCTTCACAGGATATGGTCCCCAGCCCCCTCACCATCCAAGGCACCCTGCTCTGGATCTGCTCCAGTTTGTCCCTCTTAAGAACAGAAGGAGGAAGAGGAGGAGGCCCACTGGATCAGGCCAAAGGCGCATCTAGTCCAGCTTCCTGTAACCCACAGTGGCTCACCAGATGCCTCTGGGAACACACAAGACCACAAGAGATCTTCATCCTGTTGCCTCTCTTGTGCATCCGGCATTCTGAGGTAGCCTATTTCTAAAACCAGGAGGTTGCACATACACATCATGGCCTGTATCCTGGGATGGACTTTCTTCTAGAAATTCATCCAATTCTATTTTAAAGGCATCTAGGCCAGACATGATCATCACATCCTGTGGCAAGGAGTTCCACAGTTTAATTACATTTTGGGTAAAGAAATACCCAATATCTTAAATTGTGGCACCCAGAACTGGACACAATATTCCAGGTGGGATCTGAGTAAAGCAGAATACAATGCATGGGACGACATGGGGCCAGCTGGAGAAGAACTCTACTGTCAGGCTGCTAATGGGGTTTCATGACTCCCAGAATGTTGTTAGTCCAATATTATTGAATCTGTACTGGCTCCTAGTCTAATTTAAAGTACTGTTTGTTGCCATTAAAGCTCTACACAGCTTGATACTGTGTGGTATTTAAAGAATTGCCTCCTCCCATATAATTCTGTTTGCCCAGCACTAGTGTAGCTAAGGGAGTGCTGGGGGTTACCGGATGCCGGATACCTTGCCTGAGGGGATGTCAAGAGATCTTCCAGATGTGACTGGAAGTGCTGTTCAGTCACATCTGAGAGGTTCTAGGAGGCTGTTTTTTGCCTCCAGAAGGCCTTTCGAGGCTCTGGGGGGGGTGTATGGGTGGTATGGAGGGGGTCCCCAAAAATAATGTACCCCACAGGTGCCTGATGCCCTAGCTATTGCTCACTGTTGCCCACTGAGATCTTTGAGTGACATTCTACTCCTCTGCATCTCACAGTGCTGTACCTAAGGGGGTCGAGGGGTGCAAATGCTCCTGGATGGCATGGCTGGGGGATGCTGCCACCTCCCCCAGTTGTGCCACCCCAAGGGCTGCCTGCACCTGCTACCTTCCCATATGGAGGCATTTTAAGGGCCAGAGAAGGTGCACTTGACTTCCCCTACCCTCAGAATGCCTTCTAAGGCCCTCCAGAGTGCCTTAAAGTCACTTTTGGTTTTTCAGGAAACAGAGGTGACATTTTACGGTCCTCCAGAGGCCTTAGAAGGTGGGGGATGGCACTTCCAGGTTTGCTCTGGGGCAGTACGGTGGTCAGGACTGCTGCTGGTGGTACAAAGA
The DNA here is from genome assembly GCF_035046505.1 of Tiliqua scincoides. Taxonomy (NCBI): domain Eukaryota; kingdom Metazoa; phylum Chordata; class Lepidosauria; order Squamata; family Scincidae; genus Tiliqua; species Tiliqua scincoides. Next base: position 7,767,864 of record NC_089830.1, on the reverse strand, counting down.
CTTGTGGTGGCCAAACTCAACAATGCCTCCCTAACTCCGAGATCCATCTAGAACCCTCTCTAAGCTGAGGATGTCCATCCTGCTTCAGTGGACCTTCCAGGCTGGTTAACTTGCTCCCCCTGACTTGTAGCTTTGCCGTTCAGCTCTGTGGCCTCTGTGTGTGTGTGTGTGTGTGTGTGTGTGTGTGTGTGTTTTCTTGCTTTTGCAGTTAACATCTTTAATTTTCTTCATTGTTGGGTTTGCAAATGTCTTTTTATTGTATTTCATGGTCTGCATCTTCTGTTCCAGGCCCCATTTGGGTAAATAAACCTGAAGGTACTTGTGATCTGTGGTGAGAGAAAGGGAAGGTCTGTCTGCTTTCTTCTTTCCTTCATCCTCAGTCTTCAGCCCTTTGGGCCTGTTCAGGTCTTCCATTTGCTTTTCAGGGCTAGCCATATGGAACAGCTTCAGATATGCAAGGCAGAAGTACATGGCATCTGACACACCATTTCAGTGCTGGGAGGACTTGGGCAAGTCCTGCACCCTGTCTCTGCCAATCCTGCCACCTCCTGGTCCTGTCCCACCTCCTGTTCTGCCCCTTCCCTGCCTCTGTTTCACACTCACACGCCACTGTGCTGCTCAGCACTGCACTTACCTCCACTGGTGGCTGCCAGCACTGCTTACATGTAAGCAGTCGCAAACAGGCTTTATGGCACGTTTGCATGGCTAGTACCGTCACAGGAGCTGCTGCACTGGGCAGACAAAATAAGATATTTCTTTATCCAGTGTGTAATTAGCCTGTGGAACTCCTTGCCACAGGATGTGGTGATGGCATCTGACCTGGATGCCTTTAAAAGGGGGCTGGACAGATTTTGGAGGAAAAGTCCATCATAGGTTACAAGCCGTGATGGGTACCTGATTTTAGAAGTAGGCTACCCCAGAATGTCCAGTGCAAGTGAGTGGCAGCAGGAAGCACTTGTGGACTTGTGTGCTCCCCGGAGCATCTGATGGGCACTGTGAGATACAGGAAGCTGGACTTTTGGCCTGATCCAGCGGGGCTCTTCTTAAGTTCTTATGTTCATTGGTGCTAGAGCTAGTTAGGATTATGTGGTCAGGCACAATCGCTACTTAGCCCCCCTGTCTCCCTGTGATAACTCTTGCTTATTCATTCTATTTATGTCCCATCTTTCCCCTCAAAGGGCACCCAAGGCAACATACAAAAACATTAAAATACATATAACAAATTATACAATGCATTAAAAAGTATAAAATACATATATAATACAATGTAAAAACAAATAACCAGTGGCAAGCAGCAACTATAAAAACCATTGGTCAGTAAGTAAGAAAAACTACCAAACACCAATCTCCAACCAGATGACATACCACTAGACAGAGCTGTTGGAGTCCAAGGGCACCTGCCCCAGTGCATGATTGCCCCCAGGCTCTACCCTAGTAACAGAGGAGGTGCTGGCAGCTTGTGTATCCTATACCTTCTCCTCTGGAGGCCTCCAGTGAAGGAGTGGGGTGCATGAAGCCACCAGCACCTCCTCCATCTGGGGAAAGCCCAGAAGTGGCAGAAGTAGCACAAGGCAGCCACTTTCATGTTCTCCCTTGAGGAAGGGGCACTTGCTGTGACCATTTCGCACAGCCTGTTCCTTCTCCTCTGGAAGCTCCCAGCCTCAACAATAGAAGGGACTGGGCATGTGAAGTGGCAGTGAGCACCCCCTCCTCCAGGGAGAACCCGGAACTGACATCACAACATCACAACATCATGATGTCACTACCCCTGGGTGCCGGGGCAGTCCGTTATGGCTCTGTCCCTAGAGTTACCTTGCTGGGTTCAGAATAAAGTCTTAAAATGTTCCCAGAAGGATTCTGGAGCAGTTCTCAACCTGAAGAGGGTTATTTACAATGCAGGTACCTATCAAGAAGACCTGAATGGGCCCTTATCCACCATCTTCTCTCTGTGGTGGCATATCCAGGAGGGTTTTCTCAAATGACCAAAGAAGATGGACTAGATAAGGAGGTCCATATTAAACAATGTATCTGTGGAACACAAAGCCATGGGAGGGGGATAGACACACACACAGACACACACCTTGGAAGTATTTTTTTGTAGAAATTCTTTTTTTATTTAAAATTTAAAACAATATTACCTCATCATACAGCAAACTGTGCACTTTGATATATCACAGTGTCTTAAAAAGGAAAATAATCATTTTTTTTCTTTTAAAACTTTAAACGCAATTTTTTTTTAAACTTTTTTTTTTGGAAATTTTATTTACACCTGCCTAGAATGATCTGCAAGTAACACAGTTACTATGAAACCAAAATTGTTACAAAATGTTTACAAAAAACTATATTCATAGAAATTTCTGCACATGTCCCTGAATGGCGCAGAGACCAGTTCGGTTGGTTGTTGAGAAAGATATTGAGGGAAGTTTGAAACAGAAGAACATCAGGGCAATTGGCAATGCTCCAACTTTACTTGTGGTCAGAGCAAACAGACTCTCCTCGTGCAGGGATCGGATTGTGTTTGTTTTCTAGAATGGAATAAGTCTTGGTGACTAAACAGTGTGACCTTGTGTGGTTGTGAGAATGTGTGTACATGTGTGCATTTGGACTTGGTCTCACACAGCCACTTCACAACTTTGTGTCTGCCTGACAGTCATAAGCTCAGAAACCAAAATCAGGCGGTACCCCAAGAAGCCATCTAGTCCATCCTATTGCAAAGCCACAAGGAAAAAAAGGTATACGCACCAAGTACCTCAAGGCAGCACATTGGCTCTCAGCTGCCTTGGTACATGCTGGCCATCAGGGAAGCAAACTGAACCATCTTTTTCTGGAACTTTCAGGGCACTGCTCTACCCAAAGAACTGCAGCTTCCCACCCCCCCTACAGCAATGCCTTCGATGGAGAAGCACCTCCAGCTCCTACAGATTTTGTCCTGCTTCAATTGGCTTAAAAGCAAAATCAAAATATTACCTTAAATAACCCCCAAGCCTTAGTACATAAAATAACATTGCTGGTTCTAGCTAGCACTTTGCTAGTTCACCAGGTCATTGCTGGTGGCTAAAGCTAAGTGACACGTCTGGCCACTCAACCCAGGATCTGGTCTTCAGCAGTAGCAGCTCTGTAGCCCCCAAGACAAGGTGTGCTTCACTCCTGCTACATGCTTGCTCTCATGTTCCAGTTGAAACTCCAGTTCAAGTCTGGTTGCCCTCTTCATTCTGAGTTGTCACACCTTTGGGCTTGCTCAGGCAAAATCTCCACTCATTAAATATAATGCACATTCTGAAATGACTAGGTCAATCTAGAAGACACATGTATGAAAGGGAACAAGGGAAAAACATAGCTTTAAAGCAGCTTGAAAACCCAATAAATGCTGTTGGACCAGGGCCGGTCCATTCATGAGTTCTACTGAGGTGGTCGCAGATGGCAGACTGGTAACCACTGCCCAGCTCTGTCTGCCTGTCTCTGCCATTCCTTCTGCTGCTTCTCCCTGGATTCAAAAAGGAAGGGGATCAGGGTAGAAGAGGGTGTATGGAGGAGAGTGGTGGTTAGAGTGTCTCAAACTCTAAAGGGACCCAAAAGACACCTAGTCCAACCTCTTGCCTGTAGCGGCAGATCCTCCTAGAGGTGCTTCCCGTGCCTCTACTTACTGATCTCCAGTGAGGAAGAATCCACCACTTCCCTTGTCAATCTGTTCTGCTGCCAAACTGCCCTGTCTATCAAGAATTTCTTCCTGATGTCCAACTGGAATCTCCTCTCTTGAAATTTGTACTAGATCTACTCTCAGAAAACAAATTCATTCCTTCTTCCGTAGGATAGCCTTTCTTCCACTATACTCTCTTATTTCTTTTGGGCTCCAGGAAGCAGGAGGAGTAGTGGAGTCCGGTGTGCCACTTGGGAAGGAGGAGTGCCATTTGGCCCACTGCCTCTGTTACCAGGAATCTGAAGCTAGCATTGGACTTGAAGAAAACTTCAGAAACTCGATTGAGCAGGTTTTAAGGAGACAAATTCATCAGGATGCAAGAACATCCAGAATTTTCAAAGGGTTCCGAGATAACTTAAACATTTGTACTGAATCTTTAGAATATCTTCTAAACCCTCTGAATTGCTGTTTGGCAAACCAACTCTAGAAACAACCATGTTTGAAAGAAGTACAGTCCTGATCTAATTATACATTCCTGTTTCCTGGATTTTCTAAAATAACAGTCATTCAACAACCAAAAAGAATTACACACACACACATAAAAAATCAGTACCTCGTCAGTGCAACATTCAATGTCACAGCAATGTGACTAATCAAGAGACCTTGCCAATTAACCAGCATGAGAATTTGACTGAACAGAGGCTGATTAAAATTAAAAAAAATATATAATGAGAGTGAAATTGCCAACTTCTTGCTAGTAGGCCGTTGCAACATCAATTCTAATCTCACGTTTCAAGGCCCAACTGACTGGAAACGGTTGAGAAATGAATTATAGGTTGATGTCCTGGGAAGAAGTTCCATGGACCTCAATAAATTCCAGCTACATTTTTTTTTCTCTCTCTCCTCCTTGCTCTCTCAAAGATATACAGTGGACTCTCCTTATCTGCAGGCCCATGTTCAAAGATGCCAAGCCCAAAGCTGGAGGACCTCAGAACATCTCTTGGACGTGGCTGGTAGACACTTCCGGTCATGGTCAGGAGGTGTTCTGAGGCCCTCCAGCCACGAAATTAATTATCCATGGAATTTGGTATCCACAGGTGGTGGTTCTGAAACAGATCCCCCGTGGATAACAAGGGCCCACTTTACAATTAAGAGCATAATCCTAAGGTGCTCTTCAGCCAGCATGTTTGCGTTTTCTTTCAAGTTGGGGAGTCTGGCGCAAGGATGCATGCCAGCCTCCCTGCACCAGATCCCAGACTTCAGTCGCTAAGTTAAGGGGGGGCGGTGCAGGGGGTTGGGGAGGGTGGCACGAAGGCAGATTGTGGTGAACCAGCACAGGTAGGGGGTGAGACCAGGATTCAGCACTTAGGCTGGATCCAAACCCCTATCCCCGTCCAGGTTGGCCCTCCACCAGGCTGCTCAGATTTGTAACAGCAATTTCACTGGTGCAAATCCAAGTAGCCCTATTGCCCTGGCTACCATGTGACATGAGGTAAGGGGGAATTAATTGGAATAGAGTTGTGTCAAGGATGTGTACCTACATGTCAGGATTTTATAGACCGATCTAAGACAACCAAATGTACAGCTTCTATGCACTGTATGCAACAGACACACTGTAAGGGTTGTACTTATCTACTTCCTTTTAGTCAATTCAAGGGCTGCCGTCCTTCTGGATTTCTTATGGCACTGATGTTGGCAACAAGGGAAGCCTTGGGCACACCCAAAAAACCCAGAGCAGCACCAAGAGGGAGGGGTGCCTTTACATTAGTCACCATCACAAGAAACAACTATCCCAAAGGCTAATTTTCACTTCGGAGATGAGATGGGACAAAATGCACATACCAGCAAACCCAGTAAGTTCTATGAACATTCTCTCCCCGCCCCCATATTTGAAAAAGGAAGATGGGAAAAGAGCAGAAGAGGAAGGATGAACAGAGCTGACATTCTAGCCCACCACTCTTGTCTCCTTTGTTCCTTACTTCAAATTGATAGGGTGGGAGGAGGCTGCAAATTCACAGCCTGTGGCAACTGTCTCAGTCAGCCTCATGAGGTCTCCTCCCAATGAGGAGACCTGTCCTCCTCCCAATGCAAAGAAAAGTTACTTGAAGGGGGAGAGGGATGCATTTCTTCTCCATCCATTTCTCCTGATCGCAAATGCAGGAAGCTTAAGAAGGGGAAGCTTTTCACTTAAGAAGGGGAAAAAAAGATTAGAAGAAGGGAAGGTACGCAGAATTGTTGTTGTGAATTGTTGTTCAGTCCTGGGGTCTTTCAAGCTCTCACCTGAATGCTGGGTAAACCTCTAGGATCTTTGTGGGGCTGCTGATCCTTTCCCTGCTCCACAATATCCTGGCACATTCATCTATAGCTTCTGAGGGACGCTGAACTGTCATGCATCCTCATGGCATGACAGGATCTGGATCATAGAAGGAAGCAGAGTGGTGGAACCTGGGCTGCTGATAGAATGTGTGGGACACAGGCCATAGAAGGATGGACTAGCAGCCCTCGCAGTTTTATGAGCTAACACTAGAGATCAGAATTGCTTGGGTATATGCCAAACCCTGACTTCAGGCCTTTTATTTGTCTGCCCCACTAGCACTTTCCCCAACTAGGTGGGGACTGGTTTGACCCAGAACAGGGGTGTTAAGTGTGTGGTGCCCATGATGATGCCCATGAAAGCTCTTTATCTGGCCTTCAAGCTCTTCCAGCACCACTATCAGCTGCTCTCAGCCTCCTGAGCTGTGCTGAGGTGTCAAGGCTAAAAGGTGGCCCATGTGATAAATGGGCTCTCCCATATCTTGAAAATATGATCAAGATTTGCATATTTTCTCTCCTGTCATTTGTAGTGAATGAGTTCCTAACTGAGACAAAAAGTGTTTTTTTCTGGTCATGACCTGCTTCATGACATCACTTCTTGCTTCATGACATCACTTCTGGTCCTCAGCAGGCACCCTGAATGCTCTTTGGCACTCTGTATGAAATGAGTTTGACACCCCTGACCTAGAACATCACTGATGCCTGAAATTGTGCACCTGGAGTCCCTGTTTAAGAGACGGGGGCTTGCAATGTGCATTGTCACCAGTCAAAATATAAGCTTTGGTTCAATTTGAAGGTGGCTGAACACGAAAAGAGCCACGCAGTTCTCTTGTGCACGTTGTCAGATCTGCCAAGAGCTTTTTCTCTTGGCAGACACATGAATTTTACTGTGCTCAGCGATGCTACAAATGGGAGTGAGGGGGGAAAGCAGCCCCCTTTGAAATGGCAGCTTGAAGGCAGTCTTTGGTTATTTGGAGAGAAAGTTTTCAATCTGAAAGAAAAGACAACTAAGGGCACAAGCCTAACCAGGTCTACTCAGAAGTAAGTCCTATTTTGTTCAATGGGACTTACTCTCAGGAAAGTGTGGTTAGGATTGCAGTCTAAGGTCCCAATCCTATCCAACTTTCCAGTGCCAGTGCAGCCATGCCAATGGGGCATGTGCTCCATCCTGTGGTGGAGGGACAGTCACAGAGGCCTCCTCAAGGTGTGGAGACATTTGTTCCCTTACCTTGGGGCTGCATTGCAGCTGCACTGGTGCCAGAAAGTTGGATAGAATTGGGCCCTAAATTGGCAACTCAGAGTGGGTTATTCCTGCTGGAGGATAATCTAAATTCTTTTAAAATAGTAGGTGGCCTGGGCTGCAAGGCCTGTCCATGACGTCAACTGAGGCAGTTGCCTGAAGTAGTGGAATGGCTGGGGGGGGGCACATTCATCCACCTGCACTCTTCTTCCTCCTGGGATTCAAAAAGAAGGAAATTGATAGGAAGAGGACGTAGAGAGAGAAAGGAGAGCCATGGCTAGAGAGACACTAGCCCACCCGTCTCCTCTCCTCCAAATGTCCTCTTCTGTTCTGTTCCCCTCTTCCTTTGCAAATCCAGGAGTGGCAGAAGGAGTGGTTGGCAGGTCACTGCATAAGGGGGGCATGCCACATGAAGTGCCAGGAGGTTTTGGGCTGGCCCTGTGAGTTGCAGTCCTATGCACACTGGCCTGGAGGAAAGCCCCATTTTTCCAAGCAAACATGCATAGGATTTCACTGTCAGTGGCACACATACACCCTGGTTCATGAAAACCCGTTTCTCCCCCAGCTGCCACTACTGGGCTGGGGTAGCACATACAGGTGGGTCCTCTTTATCAGTGGGTTCAAAACAAGCAGATTTCATGCAGTGTGGTTTCTGATCCTGTGCTGGAGGGCCTCACCTGGCCTCCTTGACATGACTGGAAGCACCTTCTATTTGCATCCAGGAGGCTTTCTGAGACCTGGAGAGACTGTGTGTTGCCTCCCTGGGCCTCAGAAGGCCTCCTGAAGGTCTTAGAAAGGCACTTCTGGTTTTTGATAAACTGGATGTGCCTGTCAGAAGATCCAACCATGGCTTTCATTATCCGTGGATGTCAGTATCCACAGGGAGTCCATGTACAGATCCTTCGCAGATACCAAGGACCTACTCTAGTTTCAGGCAACAATTCCAAATCTCACCCCCCTCCCCAAATTAAATGCTGAAATCTATCTACATCTCCTTATCCCATTCCACTTATCAGATACATTGGTGAAACCAATGTGGTGCTCAGGAATGTCTGGGTTTTGCCAGTGTTTCTCATGGTGACATCTCTGCTAGAGGTCTGCAACTTTAACTTGGTCTTTGTTAACCATCTGCGGACCTCCGCAGCCCTGTGCCTGGGGCAAAGCTTCGCGACGGCACCCCCCACGGGCTGTCGCTCCCCCCGTGCATAAATCTGCTCCCCCTACTTACCAAAGGCTCACGGAGCCTTGCGCGACCTCCACCCACGCCAGAGAAATCTCTCTGAGGTTCCCCGGCGCTATAAACTGTGCTTCCAGCAAACCGGAAGCACAGTTTCTGCCCCCATCGGGAGCCTCAGAGAGGCTTCCGTGGGGTCCTAGTGGCTGGCGCCTGGGGCATTTGCCTCAGTGAAGTCTATGGGAGGTACGCAACTGACGTTAACTGACTTGGAACAAGCAGTGCTGAGATAGCCAGAAGTGGTGATCCCTACTCCTAAGCTACAGGAATCAACTCAAGCAGAAAAAAAAATTTTCTTTGTGGTTATCACTGTCACTCTCCTCCAGTGGTGGCCTTGGGTTTGTGTCATCCAGTGCAGGAGGCCAGCACATCACCCCCATGATGGAGCTCCTCCCATGCAGCAACACCCAGGGCGGTAGGTATGGTGATGCACCATTGCCACACCCCTGCTGGGTTTTTTGGCTATAACTTCTGATAGAATAGAGATATTTCATCACGGTTTGTTTCATTGCATTCTGCATGAAATTACACATCAGTTGATATATAACATGATGGTATTATTCAAAAATATTAAGATTTTAAAAATTTTGGCCAATAGTGGTGTCACCGCCCTGTGTGTGGCCTGCACCCTTCTAGCGACACCACTACTCTCCTCAGGGACTGTCAGGTGATAAGCCACATCCCTCTCCCAATGATTAGTCACATGACTGACAGATATGTTCTCCCAGGAGGGCATGGATGTGCAAGACATCCCTGTGAGACAAATGCATACAGATGGTCTTCTTGATGTGCAGCAGTTCAGAACAGCGCTGAGGTATCAGGTCACAGTTTTTTCTCCTCCAAAGGAGGGCAGTGGCTTGATCATGAGTCATTGCTCAGTCCTCCTCCTTCTCCCCCCCCCCACTGCCCCCGATTCCCACGCCTCCAGTCCATGTTGTCTCTGAAACGTGCTGCAAATGCCAATTCCAGATTCAGGGCTCCACACCAGTCCTCAGCAAAAGTCGCTTTGTTTATTGCCATACTTCTAAAAGGAAGTGTTGGGATTCGAGGGCCTCCCGACTCCTCTCTGCCCTGATCAAGGTGCGCCCTGCTTGGCTGCTTCCATTCATTTGATATGTAAACATCAAGACTTCTGGATGTGTATGAAGGTGTTGGTGGGGGGGGGGAGGGTGAGATGCAAAGAAGCCTGCAGTGCTTAATCCTTGACTGTCCTTTTAAAAAAATCAAACTATAGTCCCAAACTGAAGATATCACAGTCTGTACTCTGAGTTCTGGTTTCCAACTTGGGTGATGGCTGAAGTTGCATTGAAGGCCTGGTTCTCCAAAAGAAAATCCCAAATGTGGCCAAAAGGGTTCTCTCCCTTGCCCTCTTTCCATGACTCAGATGTGTATCCCTTTCCCACCCACATTCAGAAAGCCTCTCTGGAGTTCTCACCACACCTGCCATCACGGGAACACGGGGGTCAGCCCTGTGTTGCAGGTCATGTTGTCCTTGCCGGGTAGCCGCCGATCGTTGAACGTGTGCATGTTGATCACGGCGTCAGTCTTCACCATGACGGGGGGCTGGGGCTTGTGTTTCACACGCTGGTGGCAGGTGAGGGACATTCGGATCTCGTCAGCCATGGCGCTGCAAAAGGAGCGCTGAAAGCAGAGAGGAGAGCAGAGGGGGACATTTTCATTAGATGTGGCATCAGACAGGTTTGGGGTGTGCAATGCCTGTGAAGCTCTGGAGACATGCTACAGTTGCTCTTGACACATGACTCAGCAGAGCTCCAAAGGAAAAAAGAGGTGGGGGGGGTGCCTGCCAGCAGTAAGGAAAAGAATACAGACATGAGGAGGCAAGGCCCAAAATACCTCCTAGTGTGTTTCCAAATTCCTGGAAGGGGAGTGGTTCTTCCTCTCCTCTAGTCCTCTAGTCTAGACTAATCTAGTCTAGACTAACTCAGTCTTCCCTGGGTTCTGCTGCAGGCATTGTGCATTTGGGCAAACAGCTGACAAAGTCCCTCCACTTCAGAGCTGGACCGAGAACCATGGTTTAACTCTGGTGTACAAACCAGGAAGTGATACCAACTTCAAACTGTGTTTTGACTTCACAGCTTATAAGCCAGAGTTATATCAGAGATGCATGGCATGGATCTCATCAACTGATGTGCCAGGATTTATACATCACAGCTCCATGACAGAGCTGAAGAGTGAGTGAACTGGAGTGCCGACTTGTTTTGTGTACCCAAATGAACTAAACATGGTTTGTTGGGTTGTGTCAACTTATTCATCACATATATTTTTTATCACCCTTCCTCCAAGGAGGAATAAATGTGATGAAGGTGTACATAGTTCCTCCCCCCCATCTGTCATAACAACCCTGTGAGATAGGTGAGGCTGAGAGAGAGAGAGAGAGAGAGAGAGAGAGAGAGAGAGAGAGAGAGAGAGAGAGAGAGAGAGTGTGTGGCCGGCCCAAGGTCATGCAGGAAGCTTCATGGCTGAGCAGGGATTTGAACCTGGATCTTCCAGGCCTATGTCCAACTCCCAAACCACTACCCAGGTTCTCAAGTAACTATGAACTGGTTCTGAACCCTGACTATGAACTGGTACATAGCATCTCATATATGTACAAGTGTGTAGCATGGGACAGAATCAGTTGAGGGTAAGAAAGTGGCTTGCAGTGATGCTGCTATCCATCCATACCTGTTCACGTTCTGCTGTTTTGCGCAGTTTGTAGATGAACTCCACTGTGGCCACAAAGACGGAGAGAACAAGCCCAGCCGCCAGGACAATGAAGAGTCCACCAATGTTCTGGATCCCAAGAGCACTGGCTTCTTTGTTCTCTTCATCTGGGCAGCCGTTGCCTCGCCACCATTTCTCCTTCATAGTGTGCAGCTTGGCCTCTTCCTGGAGCTGGAGGATCGCAATGGTGATCTTGTCTCTGTACGGTGACCCTGAAGGGCAGAAAAGCACAGACAGTGAACAAAGTGTGAGATTCTGAGCCCTGAAAAGCTACTATAAATCATGCACATCTACCCTCTTGATCTTACTGTGTCTAATCTACAGAGGGCCCTTCGTGTCCGTGGAGGATTGGTTCCAGGACACCCCCTCCCATGGATACCAAAATCCACAGAGGCTGGAGTCCCGAGGTGGGGATAAGGTCATGGTGCCACAATGACTTACTGTGAGGTTGTGCTGGGCTGTCCGGAGATTGTGCTGGGTCCACAGTCAACTCCTTTGGCCTCCCCATGCCTCAGAACACCTCCTGGACAGGAAGTCATTTCTTGTCACTTCCTGGAGGCATTCTGAGGTCCAGGGAGGCCATCTGCAGTGGTTCAAATCTGTCCTGCAGCTACTGATGGCCCACTGTATTCTGGTTTTGCTTCTCGTTGTTGGGGAGCAAGGAGCTCTGTAGGAGATTGAACCCTGCTCCCCAGTTCCTGTGAAGCTTTTCCAGTTCCCTCTTTGTCTTCTGAGGGGCTGCCCAAACACCTTGAAGTTATCGGTACTAGAAACTCAGTCATCTTTTAAAAATGAAAACTGAGACACTTACAGCCCAATCCTATCCAGGGATGGTGCACTGGATGCAAGGACCACTGAAGAGGCCAGTCAAGAGAGATGGAACCAAAATGTCACTGCTACATGATCTCCTATGGAGCTCTGTTGCAGGCATTGCTCTGAGGAGGTGCTGAGCGTGTGTTTGGCCCTCACAGAGGGGTTAAGGATCCAGCCACCCTCTTGTCCTGCCCTCCACTCCTTTTCTGCCTCTCCACTGGCAGGGTTCTGCTTGTGGCTGTGATGCTGGTAGCATGTGGTTTTCTGGCTACTGCACCCACAGCTGTCAGCAGCAGCTGGCTGAGGGGCTCCTGTGATGGTGGGGCTGCTGTATTGGAATCACGTAAGATCTGGCAAGGAGGTAGATGTGGTGTCAGCAGTGGCCCCTTTAAGGGTAAGGCCTGGGCATCCAGCAGAGTGTGCTGCACAGCTGCAGCCACTTGAAGGCAATAGGGCCCTCAGGGATATAAGGAGCACCTGAGGCAGGAAGGGTTTGTGGGTTGTAGAAGGAGTGCAGGTTGGAGAGGAGACTTACTGACTTGGCTTATTGACTTTGGAATCTGACCTTGGACTGTGACTTGGCTTATTGACTTTGGACTTTGCCCTGGATACTCTGACTGACTTTGTGACTAATGGACTGACTAATGGACTGCTGGAACAGACTGCTGGAGACACTGGATTTTGGTGTGTGGCTGCTGTGCCCAAGACCTGCTGAGGACCAAGGGGCTGCTGGCAGGAGAGAGGACCTCTGCAGGTTGAACAGATGAGCTACCCTGGAGGTGGGGTCCAGCAGAACTGCAGGGCGGAACCAGGGTCATTTGTTGGGGGAAAGAAGGGGAGCTAATTTGCTTAAAGTGGGCATTATTCTCCAGGTAGAGCTTGGACTGGGAATCTGGCAAAACAGCTGCTAGTGTGCCTGGCGGCATGCTGGTACTTCCAGCCATAGGAGTGAGTTGTTAGCAAGCTGAATTCTCTGCTAAGTGCCATATGCTGGAAGGTTTCAGCGATCCCACCAAATCCTGGCACAGTTAAATCTTTGGCCAAGGCTGGCATCAGAAAACCCACACAGTGCAATTCCATGAATTGAACTCTAGACATTATCTGCTTTCTCAAAAGGCAACTGGAGTGTGTGTGGACCAGATCTGGATCAGGGCCATGGTGCAGGAGAAGGGGAATTAAATTATTTGCCCCTGTGTCAGTTCCCTGGCTTAAGTTGTCCACCCTCTCCATCCAGAGGCTGATACCAATCATGGAAGGGAAAACCCTTACAGGCACAATTTATGCCCATGTTTTCCCTTATATGGCTCTAAGAAGCTGCAAGAGGAATGTTAGGAGAAGGACCGTAGGAAGGAAAAGCATTAGATTCTCCTTCCACCCCTTAGGACATGGCCCACAATCTGGCTCAGCGCATACTTTCTCCCTTTCTCAGAATGACATGGTATGACCTGATACCATGCAAAGAAGCTGATTGGCATGGCTTGAGGGCTTATCCAGGAGATCAGTGCAACCAGCAGATTCAATATCCCTGCAATGCCTTTTCTGGTATTAGGGGAGAATCAGTCTCTTCTCTTTAATGTAATGAGTAACTTGCTTTCCTGCAACTCAGAGAAGACAACATTCACCAGGGACTCCACTGAGCACTGGCAGCAGCTAAACATGGCTTTAGATGGCCACTGCGCTATTGTGCCCTTCTCCTTACCCATAGGGGTGCCGATCCCATAGCCCTTGGAGTCAATCAGTCCCCCAATCTGGGTCAGGTTGCAGTTCCTTCGAGTGATGTACTCAATGGTGGTGGACTCCATCAGCAGGGCGTAGTCCGAGGTGAGGGTGCGCTGGATCCCTTCTTCGTTATTCTTCACGAGAGCCGAGGACTTGCTACTCATGAATGCCCACATTTTTTCGAAAGTCGAGATCCTGGATTTCTGACAGGGCAGTCCCACAGAAAACAAAAACCAGCGAAGGCCATTTATCCTTTTGGTAATAGATGGTGCAATGTCAAGATAATCCAAGTGTGGACAGGGAAAGCTCTTTACAGTTTTCTTACATCTCTGCTCACACCGAAAGCATCACAAAATCTCCTGCCTGAACTTCTGCAGCTGCCTTCTACTGGCTCATATCCCCGGTACATCTAGCTCAGGCTTTTCAATGTGGCCCACCTTTATGAGGATAACTTTTCCAAGCACCAGCATTACTGCCAGAGATAGCACCTATGCACAAGAGTGTCTGGCTCACCCCACATATGCCCTACCTCCTCCTTCCCCAAACCATGCCTTTTGTGAAGGGACGGGCAGCTGCACAGTCACATCTTGCCAATGGTGTTCCACTGCCCCAATGGTCTCCACTTCTAACAGGGTTGGGCCAGACAGGGCAGAGCCACAGCGTCACCACAGCACTGGGACCAAGTACCATTTGCCATATGTATGCTATTGTTAGTGGTACAAGCACTACTGGATGAAAAGCACAGGTCTGTGCTGATGGGCAGGAGCTCTCCAGGATTTCAGGTGCATATTTTTTCTCCCTGAGCCTTACCAGGCAGTGGTTCCCAAATTTACTGTGCTCAATGCACCCTTCTTTCACAATGGCCTTCATGGATCTCCTGGGCATTGCCATTTTGGATCACAAAACATCTTGCGCAGTCAAAGAATAGTGGCATCTGGGAAGATGGGTACCACCCATCATCTTGGATAATGCAAGTTCTTGTAAAATCCAAGATGGCAGCACCCGGGAGAGCCAAGAAGGAGAGGCTGCTGGAGACATCCCTGTGAGTTCACTGTGGCACTCTCAGTTTGGGAACCACTGCTGTCAGAACTTGAACCTAGCACTTTCTGCTAACTTTTTACTTCTCAGAAAAATTGCCATTTTAGTCTGTTTCTTTTATTTTGAAAAATGTATATACTGCCCTTCTCCAAATGGACCCAGAGCTCAAAACAACAAACAACTGTTGTGAAGATCAACCAGGAAAGAATTGTAAAGTAGTCATTGCAAAATAGTTTGTGCAATGAAAAAAATAAAAGGCTTCCTAAATAGAAGTTCAGTCGGAAAGCAAAAGCTCCTGAGCTCCTGGCTGGCATCTACTCATTCAATGAAATGATTGAGATTTGGCTCTGTGGCACTTAGAGTGGGAGACAAGAAGGTAATGTTCTCCACCCCCCCCCCCGTCATAATCAAATCTCTCCAAGCCAGTCATAGTTCTCTGCCTAGAAAGAGGGAGGCTTGCCTCATATATTTGCAGGCATTCAGAGAGCGTCCTCATGTCAAACCCGCTGGTTGCATTAAAACCACTGAGGCTGCAATCCTACGCACACTTTTCCTGGGAGTAAGCCCCATTGAATATAGTGGGGCTGAATTCTGAATAAACATCTTTAGCAGTGTTTCTCAAACTGTGGGTTGAGACCTACTAGGTGGGTCACGAATCAATTTCTGGTGGGTTCCCATTCATTTCAATATTTGATTTTTAATATATTAGACTCACTGCTACCATGGTATGTGATTTTGGGGAAATGTTACAGACCTGTACTTTTAATAAGCTACTATGTATATTCTTTTAACAGTGACAGTAAATGGGACTTACTCCTGGGTAAGTGTGAGTAGGATTGCAGCCTAGGATTGTTAAAAATGTTCCTGCTTGATGATGTCACTTCTGGTCATGACATCACTTCTGGTGGGTTCCTGACAGATTCTCATTCTAAAAAGTGGGTCCCAGTGCTAAAAGTGTGAGAACCACTGATCTATGGGATTGGGTTATGAGTTTTTGTTTTAATTCATGGTGTAGATTTTTGTTGCCTTAAAACGGAGACCTCAATCATATTGGTATTAGCTAACAATATTCAATATGTAATGCTATGTGGCTTTTCCAGACAGAATAATTCCTGGGTCTGGGCCAAGAGAAGGAAGCATGGGAAAAATCAGTGGTTTTCACCTGTTTCCATACACTCTTATATTCAGTCTTATATTAACTGAATAAAAGTTATCTGAGCCCATCTAAAGGGTCAGGAATGAACCTAACCAGGCAGGCACATATGCAGGCATTGTGCAGCCCATGGCTTTCGTCTGCTTGTGTGACAGAAGAATAGTTTTGTGAAAAATGTGTTCATGAACAAGGCCTCCATCGGCTGTGGGCCAGGGACATTCCAGGGACATTTCAGATAAGGGAGGATGTTGATGAAGATGGTCAGGACAGAGTGACCTCCTAATTAAGGAATAACTTAGGAAAGACAGGGCCAAGAGCCCAAGAGGGGCTGTACTTAATTTGCTTATGTAAGTTGTTGTTCGAAGGGTATTTAAACCTCACTTGGTTGGGTGGGGCTTTGAATCACTCCGGGACAGCATGGAAAAAATATCCTGCTTGTAATAGCTATAATACGTAAAAGGCAAAGACTTCAAAGAGATTTCTGCCTTTTTATTTTAGCCAATAAGTGGTCAGAGCAAGAACCAAAATTTTTCTATCACTTTCAGATGGTTATGAATGTGATAAAGTATTGTGTGTCACTGTTAGAAATTCTTTGTAGGAAGTGAGCAGAAATCACACTCAGCTGTTGCATTACAGACCACATTTCACGCCACACCATAAACAAAGGAGAACTTCCTGCTACAGGTAGGGGGTTGGACTAGATGACTTCTTCGGTCCCTTCCAACACACAACAATTCAATGATTTTAAGTTTAAAGGCCTAAAAGCTGGGGTATGTGTGTGAAGGGAGGGGGTCATATTCTCACTTATTGCCTTCACAATGCCATAAAAGTCAGTCATGCTTCAACAGAAAGCATCTCCAATTAGGTCTAGGCTTTGATTACATGCAAATTAACTCCCACTTTCTCTTGCCACATCATCTTGGAGAGGGTATATTCTTTCTTTCTTTCTTTTTTAATAACGGTATTAGTTGTCAAATGTCCACTGTAATTGCTTGCCATTAACAGCTAACAGTCAATACAGCAGGCAATTAACATTAGCTTTTGAAGTTAATCAGGTATCTGTCATCTATTGATTTAAGCTCCAAGCAGTGATTGAATCAAAAAACAAAGCATAAGATTTATCCAGTCTCTGAACCCTTTTGTTATGCAGTGATTGGATGTTATAAACATGCTCTGTTTCTAGCAGGCAAATTGCTCTTTAAATGGATTGTTTTGCTCAGATTTATAGGAGTGTCTAACAGAAGCAACTGATGACAGGTAGTCCAGTTGCGGATGTTGACACCTGTTGGTGTCGCATTTCCTAGTAGGCAATCTGCGATGCCATAAGTTGGGTTGCATCACCGGAATGTGAATTCCAGCAGCACAGGACCATGACAGAATTGGCATGTAAGGCTGCAATTCTCCCATTGAATACAATGTGACTTACTTTTGAATCATCATACCTAGGATTGCACTGTAGGAAGACCAACCACTTAACGGCATCTCATCCTAGGACAGGAGTTTCCAGTGTATGAGCCTTAGGGTAGTGGTTCCCAAACTGTGATCCATGGATCCCCAGGGAGCCACAGAAACCAACCACCGGAGCCATGAAATCCTCATGAAAAACTCACCGCCCTATACGATGTATAGTATTGCAGTCCTAATGGGCTACTAATGGGAAGTAGTGGCTAATAGCCCAGTAGTTAAGGGAGCTGCCAGTCAAAAAAGTTTGGGAACTATTACAGCATCGAAGTGCACTCACTGGGTCTCCAAAAGATGTCCCTGATGGCCCCACCTACCCATTCACCCTGGCACCACCATCTTGGACCTCATGAAATCTCATGAAATTTGGGCACCACCCTCTTGGATCTTTCAAGATTCAAGCAAAAATGAATGAAAAAGAATGTGATTTTAGCAAACAGAAGATACTAAACAGGATGTTTAACTGAACTCTATTCTGAATCAAGGTGGGTGGGTGTGGGGTGTGGTTAATGACCACTAATTAGGAAGACCCTCTTTGTGAGCTCCTGAAATTTTAGGACATTTTTTTTCCATCCAACAGTATACAATAGAGTGGCTAACATAAAAAAAAAAAATACATACCTAGCAAGCAAATAGCAAGCAATGATGCTACAACATGTTGGCCAGGAACCATGTTGACCATGGCAAATAGGACAAGAATTGCAGGCAGCCAAATTCATTCCTTGCAGTCATGGCTGAGGAGGCTTGTCTAATAAGGGGTGTTGCAGGACCAGTCACCCAAGCAAACTAATGGGATAGTTTAGAGGCACTGGCAGAGAGCACCTCCCCTAGACCTTTATGTGGTTTCTTTATCATCAACAGTAACTCTCCAGCTTACATTTTTCAATTTCAGTTGATATGGAGAACTGAATTGATTTTCAGTATCTTGAGTCAAGATACTAAATGTTAAGTATTAAACATTTCTGTATAACCACTAAGGCACTCAAACTAAATGCTTCCTTATGCATTAAAAATGCACCAACAGAGACAACAAAATATCCACCCCAAACAACCGAGAACACCATTTTGCAGGATACAGAATCCTTTTGTGTGTTCCCAAACTGCAAACTAAAACAAATTTAATTCACGGCATTTAATTCACGGGAAAGGTTACCATTCCATGCTAAAAAGACTCCCTCCCTCCCCATCCCCCCCTCTCTCACACACACACATACACACACACATAATTGGCTTGGAAGTCTGTGCGCTTTTAGAAGCAAATCAACAGCTCTGTCCAAAAGACACCACATTCTACACAATTCTGTGCACACAGAATTTACACAAGAAGAAGAAATCATGCGGTGTGATGCGGAGTGGGGGATAAGTTTAGATCAGGATTTACTAGCTGATTTCCTGGATGATTTGCACTAGATTCGCAAGGATTTCTGACACCCACTTGTTAAGCAGTTGCTGAGCTATTTTGCACCTATCCAGTCGGTGGGTGTCAGGGTTCTAGTTTAAAAAAAAAGATAAAAAGGCAAGCAACACACACACACTCCTTTGCAAATCCGAAATCCTGCTGGTCTTGGACTGTAATGGATCGTGTGCTGAGTTTGAAGATGTGAGACCCATTAAGTTCACTCAACTTAATCTATGTTATGGGGCTATTGGTAGATAACATGCAAGGTATGTCTTTCCCCCTGAGGTCCTTGGGAAAAGGGTGAGATAAAATGAGAATTAGACTGGCTTTTCTCAGATAGGTCTTTAAATCATTTCTGCCTTTCCAGGAAGAATTTTCACTCCTTTGCTTGACTTGCTGTGCAAAACCAGAATCTATCTCTCTCTCTCTCTCTCTCTCTCTCTCTCTCTCTCTCTCTCTCTCTCATAAAAGTGTTTGCTTTTCTCTGCAAACACTTTTCAAAAAGTGTCTGAAGACAGGTCATTGCCACATATCCCTTCCCCTTTAAAATTAATTATTCGGATTTAATCAGCAAAAAAGAGAGAGGAAAATAGCTTTTCAACAGGGGATAATCCTTTGGCAAGCCATGTCTGTCTCCCTCCCTGCACACCCCCCCCCCATCTCCAGCTTAGGCTTCCCCTCTCATACACACATTTACAATGGGAAGATGCTTTCAAAGGCTCCTGTTTTAAATCTCTTAATTAATTTTCCTCTTTTAAACAGAAAAAAAGGGAGAAAAAAGAGTGCTATCTTGTCTCCTGCTTCCACCAGCTCCCTCAAATTAATTTCTTTTCAATTTGTGGGAATGAATGCAAACTTCTTTCATAGCTTGATGTGAGGGGGGGACTGATGGGAGAGGACGAGGCAGGAGGGCTGGTGACAGTATTTGTGGCGGGCCAAGGAAGAAAATTGAAAACAACTCCAACAGCTGGATGGCTTCAGGAGGTGTTAACACATAGAAAGGTTGTGGGTGGGCTTCTTGGCTTTCCTGGCCTCTCCTTGAACTGGAGGCGTGCCTTTCGGGTATCACTTGATCAAATTCTGTGGGCCCTCCTTTTCTGTGGGTTCGGCATCTGCAGATGTCACTCAATGCAGGTAGCAAACCTGTGGCCTCAAAGACCTCCCAGATGTGACCAGAAGTGCCTTCCAGCTGCATCCTTGAGGCCCTCTCTATGGATTTGATTATCCATGGAAATTTGTATCCATAGATCCCTTGCAGGTATGAAGGCCAACTGTATTGATGCAATGGATATCAATTCCTATCCCAGGCTTGGGGGGAGGGGAGCTGAAGAGGCTGCCTCAAGGGGTGAACTGGCAGGGGGTATTTGCCATCTGCCTTCCCCACCCTGGATTCGTAAAGAAAGAGGAGGAGCAGAAAGGAAACTGTGAAGGAGAGGAGAGACACTCAGCGGACGGCAGTACATTAAGGTGTCAATGTGCCACTACCTGTCTACTTCCAGATTCTGCGCTGTTACCAAATGCTATGCCTGACCTGGCCTGGCACTGCTAAAGTCCTCATGGTATGTGGAGAGGCATGCAGTGGAGGGCCAAGCAAGGACCATTCAGATTTGGGCCCTGCACCTCCTAAGGCTGGTCCTGCCAAAAGCTTTTCTCCAGCTCAGATTTTGAGGAAAGCCAGAAAAGCCAGGGGCTAATAAAGCAGGCATCTCATTTGTGACAGGTCTTTTCTGAGCCCCCAAGGTTCTTTTCAGAGCCAAGCTCAGGAGAACTTCACCGCCACCTCTAACTCAGATGGGAAATCAGATCAAATAATCCGTGCCAGTCTTTGCCGTGTGGCCTCACAAAACCTCTCAGGAAGACTATTTATAACAATGAGCAACCAGCCAACTGTTCTGTATCCTCGCACTTGGGTCAAAAATACAACACCTGCAGGGCACAGGGAACTCCTGCCCTCCCATATCCCATGGCAACAGGAGATGCATAAGGTGCTCACTCAGTGGTGCATGCCCACCAAGGCGTGTGTGCCACTGTGCATTAGCAGAACACAAGCAGTGATTGGAGAAAACCACCAACCCGTTTTCCATGGACATTGATTCATTTGGGTATCTTTGAGCCAGGAGGGGAATTTAGGACTGCACTTTTTTTTTTCTTTGATCTAGAGCAGGAGTGCCCAAATCCTGGCCCGAGGGCCATTTCGGCCCTCAGGGACCCCCAATCCAGCCTGCAAGGAGCTCCCGATCGCCAACGAGCCTCTGGCCAGCCGGACACTCACTGGAGCCCAAGCTGGCCTGACACGACTGCTGTCAGCACATGGGCTGACTGTTCTACCTCTCACATGTGCTGTGGGCCAAGGGCTCCCTTCACAGCTTGCTGTTTCATGTCTGTGAAGCAGCAGCGGCAGCAAAGGAAAGGCCAGCCTTGCTTTGTGCAAGGCCTTTTATAGGCCTTGAGCTATTGCAAGACCTTCATTCATTCATATAAGTTCCACCTCTTACAGTCATTTATGTAAATTTATGTAAATTTATTCAAATCTTGAATGTAAATTAATTCTTTTTTTTCCTGGCCACAGTGTCAGGGAGATAATGTGGTCCTCCTGCCAAAATGTTTGGGCACACCTGATCTAGAGTGAACTTCGATGCCCATGAGAGGTCATGCCAGCTCATCGCAAATTGTGCCTTGCTTGTGGACCACCCCTTGGCATACCATCACAGGGAACAAGAAGATGATCTAGGTGGGGCATTTGGCTCCTCAGTCTTCATGGAAGGGGATATCTTTTGGCAGTCATTACCCATAGTGGCTGAATTGAACCTCCTTGTACAAGGGTAGTCTACCTATAGGGCACAATCCTAATCAACTTTCCAGCATGGAGGTAAGGGCAATGCAACTCTAAGGTAAGGGAACAAACATTCCCTTACCTTGAGGAGGCCTCTGTAACTGGCCTTCAACAGCAGGATGCAGCACATGCCCCACTGGCACAGCTATCTGGTGCTGGAAAGTTAGTTAGGATTGTACCCATAATCAAGTAAGCAACAGGGAAAGAGCCAGTCATACCCCTGGCAGTCTTCTCAGATCTATGCTGGCAAAAGAGCTGGCAGAGTTATGAGGAGTCACATAGGGAACCAGGCAGTAACCGAGGAGGTAAAGTTCCCCCCCCCCTTACCTTCCCCAGCTGGCCTGGTCCACTGCTGGCATGCAGGATACAGCAGCTCCTACACTGACATCCCTAAATCCTGAGTGCCAGCAGGGAATAGGATTGGGCTGTAAGTCACTCAGAATCCATGGGACAACATGGAAAATTGAAAATGGTCATTATAATAATACAGGTCTGCGAAATTGAACGTCAGAAAAACTTTTTTGAAAATTTAGGGTGGTTTTATATGAATTTAGGGCGCTGATCCAGAAGAGCCCTGCTGGATCAGACAAAAGGCCCATCTAGCCCAGCTTCCTATATCTCACAGTGGCTTACCAGATGCCTTAGGGAACACACTAGACAACAACAGACCTGCATCCTGATGCCCTCCCTTGCATCAGGCATACTGAGGTAGCCTACTTTTAGAAGCAGGAGGTTGCACATAACCATCATGGTTTGTAACCAGTGATGGACTTTTCCTCCAGAAATCTGTCCAATCCACTTTTAAAGGCATCCAGGCCAAATGCCATCACTGCATCCTGTGGCAAGGAGTTCCACAGACTAATTACACGCTGTGTAAAGAAATATTTTCTTTTCTGTCCTGACTCTCCCAACACTCCATTTTAGCGGCTGTCCCCTGATTCTGATGTGGTGTGAGAGGGAAAAGAACATCCCCCTATCCACTTTATCTATCCCCTGCAAAATTTTCATTCCAAAAATGGCATCAGTTTTGCCCTATCACATCTCATTTCAGAGACAGGGCATAGCCTCATTAGTGCACAGTTCAAGCAGCTTCCTCGTGAGGAAGCCATGGCGTAGGGCAAAAAGGATGCCGTTTTTGGAATTAGCATCCCACACATACCCAGGAAGAGGTCTAGGTTTTAAGATAACAAAACGTATGTTGGCCTGCATTATTAAATTAATTAATGACCCCATCTTTCCCCATTCCAGGGCAGCTAGGCTGATATCCTGGACTGAAGTACAGTGGAGGAGAAAAGAAGGGGGGCAGGCAGGCAACCCATCAGGTCTGGGTTGGTTTCTTCACCCTTTGCAGGCCTAGTCATTTTGTTCTTAAAAGCAGAGTCCGCCCCACTTTCTTTCCAGGAATTTGAGCAGATGTGAGCTTGAGAATGGGCATTACATCTCACTATGACTGCTGAAATTCGACCACACATGACTAACTCTTTTGATTGCCATTCATGACCCTGATGTCCTGGCTGAATGCCCACTCAACCAAGTGATTTTTTTTTTCTTTTCAAAATTCAATGACAATAGAGAGAAGGTAACTAACTGCATGATAATTGTCATTACCTGTCAGATGTGGACAAGGAGAAAACACACCCGATCAATTATTTACTCCCCTCATTGTTAAGCTGCCTCTTGCTTCACCCCTAGAGAGGTCATTATCAGAGATTACAGACTTGGAGTTTGGAAACAGCCCAGGGCTGTGCCAGGGGTCTTCTCTACACTCACTGGTTCGTCCTCTAAACACCTATTCCCTTGCTGCTATGACTGCATGTTCTAGCATGACCTGCCCCTGCTTTGTTAAAATATGTGCTTCCCTTGTAGATAAATATGAATGAGCCCCTGCCGCTTGCGCTTGTAGGTAAAAAGCAGGTTTGTTTTGCGAAGACCAAACATGCCATAACAAAATCCTCTACAATCAAGGATTTGACTAATTTATTGAAATCAACACAGTATGTAAAATCCAACACACATCATGGTTGGATGCCCACTGCCCCACACCCTGTCCTCAGATCACAGTCCTTCCTGTGTGATCGCCAAAACTCCCTTCCTGCCAACAGCATATTGGCGCAATATGTGCCTAAAACCTGTAGGAAATTTTCTCCTACTTTCTTCAGGCTCCTGTTTCCTTCACCCCACACTCACCTCTTTGTTTTCTCCAACCATCCACCCTCCTTAAATCTCTCTTGCTCCAATCCTATCCAACTTTCCAGCACCAGTGCAGCTGCAAGGCAGCCCCCAGGCAAGGGAACAAATGTTTTCTTACTATGTAGCGGCCTCCATAACTACCCTCCCACGAAAGGATGCAGCGCACATCCCATTAGCACAGCTACACCAGGGCTGGAATGTTGGACAGGATTTGGCCCTCTCTCTCTCCATCCACTGATCTCTCATCACCATGGTCAAAGTGTGGCACTCCAGTGGTGGTGCGATCTGCACCCCTCTAACGATGCCACTAAAATATATAACCCCCCAATATATATTTTAATATATAACAAACAGTACAGGTTATATATGAGATGATTAGTCTCATTGGTCAGTCAAGAAAATCCACTTTTGGTTACATAAAGCTGCTGTTTTTTTCCTTTTCTGGTTATTTGTCCATAATTTTGATAAAATACAGATATGTAAAACATGGATTGTTTCATTGCATTCGTCATGATATTCCACATCAAATGATACATAACATGATGACATTATTGAAAATACCAATTTTGCCTAGTAGTGGTGTGACCCTCCCAAGTCCATCACCTGGTGTGGTCTGCACCCCCCGCACCCCCCAGTGATGCCACTGCCTCTTGAGCTTTCCCAAGTTGCTGCTTTCTGTTCTCACAAGTGCTTGCAAGAACAGTGGTCAACTCTCGGAGTTGCTCAATGGTGTCTCCCTTCAAGTTGCACCCAGGACATGTGTTATCCTAGATACATCTCTGCCTTCAGGTGACCCCATAGTCACTCAGACTCTTCCTTGTATTTTTAATGCTTAACATTTCAGTACTACTGACTGTATATTTCTGCATCTGCTTGGAGACTGTGATGTGAACACACTCAAATCTCACCTTGAAGAAGGTCATGGTGGCTCCATCCTTCACCGCGCCGTACTCTATTTTAGTCTGTTTCGCCAGGTCATCTGCTGAATCAATGGGGGACTCCATCCTCTCCACGGTCAAGAAAGCAGCCAGGTTGGCTGTGTAGGAAGAGATGATGATGAGGGTGAAGAACCACCAGATGCCTCCAATGATGCGGGTGGACAGCGCCTTGGGCATCAGCTCAGAACCTGGGAAGAAAGGGAAGCAGAGGATGAGTTGAAAGGGACTTCAAAAAACACACACCTTTGAAATCCCAAAACTTCATTCTTTGCTGGACTGTAACTGCTACACAAATTAAGTCATTTGTAAAATGCAAATTAGCCAGGCAGTTGTGCACAAGGAAATAGACAAGGCCCCCCCCCCCCACATGTAGTGTATGCAAGAATTCCCAAGCCTGTTCCTGCTGACCTTGGGCACAGTCAGCAATTTATGGGGAACTTTCAAACCAAACTAATTAACCAAGCAGCTTTCATGTGATTTAAATAGCAACCCCTGCATGAACTTTTACGAGTGTTTTGTTCTACCGTTTACAATATAAAAGGCCCCTTCTTCTTTTACACAGATTGTTGTTTTTTTTTCCAAAGGGAATCACTCTGGGGAAGATCTTCAAACACACACACTTTTTTTTTTTAAAGTGTCTGATTGTGGAGAAGAGAACCAACTGAGGCTGAATGCTCTAAACAGCAGCTGGAGATAGGAAAATAAGAGAGAATGAGAGACCGCTGCAAAGAAAAAAGGTGGAAGAGGCCTGTAATGACTTTGAGCAAACCGGGATGAAGGACTTTTTAAGGGCTGCTCTATTTTTGTCTTTGCTGCTCGACACCTATTAAAATCAGAGGTGGGGAGGGGGGACGTGCACAAGTAGCGAACATGGCAGGGATATGTCGACAGGGGAGGCAGAGCCTCACCAATCCTTCTCCAAGCCTCAGCCACCCCAGTGACTGCACATGCTCCACCCACTTTCTGAGGGGTTGCGTGATCACAGGAGAGGCTGAGAGACTAGCACTGAGGCAGACGACAGCCAAGCCTCCCCAGTGATCGCACAACCACACAGAAACTGTGTAGAGCATGAATGCAATGCAATTCCCTGTGACTGAACGCAAGCTCTACCCAGTTTCTGCGTGGTTGGAGATCACTGGGGAGGCTGCACTCTTGTCTCCCTCAGTGCAAGTCTCTCCATGTATGGCAGTGGTTCCCAAACTGTGAGCTGTGGCTCCCTGGGAAGCCATGGAAACCAGTCAGAGGAGCTGCAGAATCCTTGTGTAAAACCCGTCACCCTATCCAATGTATAGGGTTGGAGCCCCAATGGGGAACCATGGCCAATGGCCCAGTAGGTCAAGGGAACCACCAGTTGAAAGCGTTTGTTAACCACTGAGGTAAGGCATGGTGGGGTACTTGTTTCTCCCTCTCAGGTCGTAGACCAACCCTGCTCACAGGCCCTCTGTAGCTCCATCCCTGGTCTTAGTACTAAAAAGATGGATTCTGGGTGCACAGCCTACATGCAACCCAAAAGCCCCTCTCTTCCTACCAGAGAGGAACCCTCAGGAGTAGTAGTAGTAGTAGATAAAGATAATAAAGATAAAGCTATTCGGGACGGGGGCAGAGAGAGAAATCTCAGCTGCTATACTTAAGAGCCACCATGAAGGAGAAGAGACAAAAGCTGGTCTTGACAAGCACTCCTGTAATTGTGAAGCGACGAGCTCCGCCATTTCAGAGCCAATGTCTTTGCTTGTCATTGTGTGATGACAGAAACTCCCCTGCACTGCTCGGCTGCCTCGTGACAACAGAGGAGAGCCGGCGCAACATTAGTTTTCTTGCTACAGAGGCTTGTTTCGTTGACAAGCACAACTGTGTTTATCTTGCACCTGTCAACGAGGAAAACACACAACACACACACACACATCGTGCAGGTACACTCCAAACAAAAGCAGCACGCGGAGGATGTGTTTGTTTAGTGGTGTGGCAGGACTGGGAGGACTGGGCTGTGGAGGGGGGAGGGAGACATACATACCTTGCTGCATCAGGGCTCCCATTCCAAACCAGAAGCTGTTGAGGAGGGTGAAGTTGTTCTCTACGACGTCTGAGCCTGGGTTGCAGGGGTGGGCGTCGTACCATTCGTAAGGGCTGAACCTGCGTTTGGAACAGATGTGAGGAGTCACACCAGATACCAGCAATGCACAGGCATAAGGGACCTGAAGAGGAGGTGGCAGAAGATGAAGGTTCTAGAGCAGGTGCCTCCAAATTCTGGCCTGCAGACCAGAGTTAGGGCAGTGGAAAAATCATTCCAGGTGTGGGGTGGTGGTAGCAAAACCTTACTGTTCTGATCCACAGTCACTTTTCTTCACCTGGGATTTTTGCACACTGGGGAGCCACTTCCCCAGGAAATTGGGAAACAGAGCCTGGGGGAGGGGGAATATGCAATGGATGCAGCTCCCCAGCACAAGTCTCTGCAACAATTGGGTACAAAGGTGGCTGCAAGGAGGAATGGTAAGTCTTTGCCACTGCTGCACTGAGCCCTGGATGATTCTTCCAAGGAACTCGGTTTGGAGATGCTGTTCTACAGCAGTAGTTCCCAATGTTCAGGATCCTGTGGACCACTGAGGCAAAAACTGGAATCATCGTGGACCACATGCAAACCCCTCCCCCCAAAAGGACAATTAAATCTGCAATAATTAGATAAGGTTTATTAGAGATTTATTCAATTTATAGAGAAGATTTGTGGATTGCAGCTTTTTTTGTTGGTTGTGACTGTGGGTGATCCGTGCTCTGCCCTCTCTGGTGGTCTCCCCTGTGAGCACTCCCCCATGGACTACCAAAGAGGGTGGAGAATGGATCCTCACAGCCGCAGCTTACACTTCAGTGCCGACAACTAGATCTAGTCCATTCTCTGGTCCTTGGGTGAGCACCTGCTTGGTGAGACCCTGGAAGTGATTGAAGGTGGTATTTTTTTTTTCCTGAGACCTCGCAGACCAGTTCTCAGGGTCTCACAGACCACACGTTGGGAACCAGCGTTATAGAGGATGATCTGGGGATGTAGCTCAGAGACAGAGCTCCTGCTTTGATTAAAGACAATCATTCCTTTTCCAAACACTCCTGTTGGGTTTGACAAGATAGGACCAGCCCAAGAACCCCATCCTTGCCTTAAGAGACATGCCAAATGCTGCCACCCCTCCAGCAATGCCCTAGATGCTGCCACTTCCATTCCCTAGATCAGGGGTGTCCAAAGTTTTTGGCAGGAGGGCCACATCCTCTCTCTGACACTGTGTCAGGGGGCCGGGGGAAAAAAGAATTAATTTACATTTAAAATTTGAATAAATTTACATAAGTTTACCTAAATGAATACATTAAAGATGAAATTATATGAATGAATAAAGGTCTTGCAATAGCTCAAGGCCTATAAAAGGCCTTGCACAAAGCAAGGCTGGCCTTTCCTTTGCTGCCGCTAATGCATCACAGACGTGAAACAACAAGCAGTGGAAGGAGCCCTCATCCCACAGCTCACATGAGAGGTCAAACAGTCGCCCTCACGCTGTGAGCAGTTGCATCAGGCCAGTGTGGGCTCCAACAAATCTCCAGAGGGCCAGAGGCTCATTGGAGACTGGGGGCTCCCTGAGGGCCACATTGAGAGGCCTCGAGGGCCGCATGTGGCCCCAGGGCTGGGGTTTGGGCACTCCTGCCCTAGATTAAAGAGAGAGAGAGAGAGAGAGAGAGAGGGAGAGAGAGAGAGAGAACCCAGATAAGAGGTGGAGGAGATGGAATGGCAGACACAGACGGCAGTAGGTGGATGGACAGGTGGGACAATCCCACAAATCCACTTCCTGAGGCAACAGCCTCAGTTGGCCTCATGGATGGACCAGCCCTGAGTCCAGACACCCTCCTGCTTCCTATTCAAATTCAAGCATGTTCCTGGAATTTCTTCTCAATCATTTTTGTTCAGTGCACAGTAGTTTAGTTTATCTGCACTACTTCCCCAATACTTGTGAGATCCTGAATGTTTTTAAAAGCTTTATTTATAATCAAAAGGAAGCAGACAAAAAAATCATTTGAAACACATCAAAGCCAGTCAAAGACATGAACATTATTCACGGATGGATGAATCTTCCTCTTTTCAATAATTTCTAAAGAGTTGATAGTTCTTTACAGAAGCCCTTCGGTACTTCATTGTCTCCCTTCCCTGAGCTGTATGTAGTAGTGTGTCAATTTAGCAAGAGTTACATATTTGTAGAACTTACTCTCCCATTCGGTCACACTAAGAACACTTTTTCATCTCCAGTTATCTAAGTGTATAAAATCCTAACAGTGTTCATCATGTAAGTGGCCATTTTACGATGGATTACTGGTAGATTTCCCCCCCCCTATAAATCAATACAAATAGAACAGGATCTGGGTCTAATAAAGAATCAGGGAGCTGCAAGTACATGCCAAGGTGCTACTGGACAGGTCCATGGTCCATGGAAGTACATATTGTATTTTTTTTTTACATTTCTAAGGGTTGGTTTGGACAATACAGTGGGCCCTCCTTACGTTTGAGCTCAGCATTCATGGATTTGAGCATGGGTGGATGCCAAGCCAACGCTGCAGAGGGCCTCCGAGCAGTAGCACCACTACTGTTTGCATCACTCATTGTGGGAGGCCAGTGCATCACCCCCATGATGGCACTCCTCCCATGCAGAGGGTGGGCAACACCCCAGGCAGTGGGCAAAGGTCCACTATGGCGTCCTGCCCACTTTCCTGGAGCTCACGGAGCTGGGGGATGTCGCCATCACCCCCCCCCCCGACTTGCAACTCACGCAGCCTCACACAACTCCAGGACACTTCGGAGAAGCACAGTTTCTGACCCCATCAGGAGCCTCCCAATCCTATGCATGTCTACTCAGAAGTAATTCCCATTACAGTCAATGGGGCTTACTCTTACTGTGCGTGTCACCCGGTGCGGTTCGCATCCTCCGCACCCCCTAGCAACGCCACTGCCTCCTAGATGCGACCAGAAGTCACCAGTGCAAACTAGAAATGGCTTTTGGTTGTGTCTGGGAGGCCTTCTGGAAAGGATGGGAGTGGCCTCCAGATAACTTCTGAGCCACTGCTCCCTTCCCACATATTTCATGGAGTTCAGAAGGCCTCCCCAATGCAACTGAAAGTCACATCCTCAAACCGGAAGTGGTTTCTAGGAGGCCTTCTGAAGAGGCTGGGAGGCAAGCATGACATCTGGGCAACCAGATGCACCGCAACCAGGTGAATCCTTGAGGCACCACGACCCTGGCCCTCCTGACCTTTAGTGAATTTCATTAGCTTCAGATTTTAGTATCCACAGGGGGTCATGGAACTGACCCCCCCCCCCGCTGATATCGTGGGCACACTGTACACCTGAACTGTGAATGGACTAAGGAACCAATTTAAGATACAAGGAACACAGATGCACAGCAAATGGATATAAATGCCTTTCCAAACATGAGATGAGGGAATGACATGGAAAACCCATGTATGAAGACAATGAAATGGAAGCAAGAACAGCTGGAATCCCTCTGCAAGGGGGCACTGCTGCAAGGAAGCGCTCAGTGCTGTGATGGCAGATAAGAACTATGGGAAGAAGTCCTTAGGGGGCAGAGATTCTCCTCTCCTTTGCTAACAGTACATCATTTCTGATTGTTGTACGCTGGGCCACCCACATATGATTCTTTAATGATGGGCAAGGAATCACCATGTGCAGCATATTCTATAATCCAACCTATTGATACACCCAGACCCTGTCAGATAGGAACACAACAAGGGATCAACAGGGATCTGATGCACAGTCCCTAAGCATCTGATTTGTGAAAATACCACCGAACTTCCCTCCCACACCAATAATGGACATTAGAGATTTGTCAAGCCACATAGCTGACTTCCCCTGGGAGCATGGGGAAGACTTGGGGCCTTCCCAGGACTCTCCATTTGGCACGGCCATATTGATATACCCATGGAAATTCTAATCTCTGCCCCGTCTTTCCTCTGTTCCAAAGCTTCAGTCACAACAGATCATTCAGCATGTAAGAGCATTGCTGAGGAAGGCAATGTGGGCTGCAGGAGGATGTCATGCATTGGCGAAGGAAGTGCAAATTAAGGATTTCACACCTTCTAAGTACCCTGCATTTCGCAAGATGGTCCACTAAATTCCACTAAATATAGCATAATGGCATAATTGCTTTGGACCCAAATAAATGATCTCAATTCAGGAATCCCCCAAGCTTTGCAGAAGTCCTGCCCCCTTCAGCCCCCAATTCCAGTCAGCACTAGGAGAACTGGGAGGAGGTGCTGCAGTGGCTCTGATACATTTCATTTACAGTAAGCTTTCCTTATCTGTCGGCTCAACATCTGTAGATCTGAATATCCACAGATGCTGAGCCTGTGGCTGGAGGGTCTCAGAACACCTTCCAATTGCAACCGGAAGCCATTTCTGGTTTGTAGAAAAACCAGAAATACCTTCTAGTTGCACCCTGCAGGCACTTATGGTTTGCCAGTGTGGCCCCCCACAGATTTCATTATTCAAAGAATTTAGTATCCTTGGGGGTCCCGGAACAGATCCCCTGCGGATACTGAAGGCCCACTGTAGTTGTTTCATTCATACAGTCATCCACCCATTCCCTGCCATTCAGGCAGATGACTAAGGCAAAATCCTAACTTGCGCTGGAAGCAGGCAGGCCAATGGGATGCATCCAGTGCAAGTTTGGGGACAAAAGCAGCGCAGCCTGAGGCAAAGGGAAACCTTTCCTCTTACCCCGTGGCGTGCTGCAGCAGCCCCAATGGGTCTACTCGGATCTGTGCCATCTGACAAAGGGGTGCAAATCTGAGCAGAACAGAGTGGCTAGGGGCCGCTCCACGCCACCTGGATCCGGCATAGGATCCGGCATAACTGCTGGAAACTGGTCCCACCTCTCACTCCCTTCCCACCCCCCACAGAAATGCCCATCGCCTGCCCTGCCCCACCCCGAAACACCTCCTCCCCGCTCTCCCCACACCCTCCAGACCCCTGTGTTGGCTGAACTCAGCTAATGTAACTCACCTCTCCCCCTGGGCCCGCGTTGGCGCAGGGAGGCAGGCGGATGTCCATGAACTGGCCTATCTGCCCTCAGTGTGCAGCACTTTTGCGACATTCCCAGGGCGGTGCAAGGGACTTGCGTCAGCCCAAGTTCAAGTCTGGACTGTGCCCTTAATGTCTCTTTTATTCAGAGACTTGCTTTCCCAAACAAGGGGCACTTTTTTTTTTTTTATTCATAGAAAATTGATGCACACCAGCCAATTTGAGACTGAAATCCCACCCTGTTCCATTTTTAAAAATATGCAGCAATGTGAGTAGGGAGGGATTGTTCACGAACTCCCAGGTGTCCATTCACAGCAAGTCCACAGTTCAATACTGTCATTCATATTACTGTCTCAACTACACTACAAAGAACCCCCCAGGCAAAAAATGGCCACCTAGAAGAGATCACTCTGTGTCTCTAACCTTGATGACATTTGGTGGGTTCAGGCTGATGAGAGGCGGCTGCTCCATCAATAAGCTTCAAAGCCTCATTCAAAGCTCTGATAGATCAAAACATCACCATTTCTGGCCTCCAAGCAGTCATGGAGCTGGTTTTAAATGGCAGTGACCGGCGATGCGCTTTCGTGTGGCCGGGGAGGGGTGGGCAAGCTTGTTTCAAGAGACAAGTATGTCTTTGAATTAAAGCATGCCAATTTTGGCAACATTTTCCCCTGCAGAAAAGAATTTCAGAGCATCGTGTGGGTCAAGAGTGGAAGATGTTCCTATTATCTCTCAAGCTAAAAAAAAAAATCCAGTCTCCTGACATAACCTGGGCTTCACTCTGCATGCACTTTTTCCCCAAGGTTTTGTAAAACTCTAATTATGTGGTCGGCCAGGTGTTGCTTCAAGAGATAACATGCAGCATATGAAGGAACTGGCTCATTGGAAGGGAAGCTTGCAGTCATTGGAACCTTAGCTGAACCAGAAAGAAAAATCCCATCATGACTGGTCAGCTCAAGAGGGTAAAAAAAAACCCAGCAAAGTGTCTCATGGAGTATTTTGGCTAGGAAGCTGCACAAATTAAATTATCCAAACCTAATACATAAAAATAAAAGGTAGAAATACTGAAACAAAACTCAGTGGAAGAAGGAAAAGGATGAATTAATTCTGTCAATGCAAAAGTGGACATGAATTAAATTCATCCTTTCTAAGCATCTAAAGCAGGGGTCTCTAAACTTTTTGGACGAAGGGCCACGTCAAATATCTGGCACAGTGTTGAGGGCCAGAAAAAAAAATTAAATATTAAATTTAAATACATTAGAGATGGAACTGGAATGAATGAATGGGCTCATATGTCCAGGATTTCTCCAAGCACCAACACAACTGAAGAAATAAAGCACACACTTAAATGGACCCCCATTCCCCCACCCCACAAGCACAACTCTGGTTGTGTTTGGTCAACTGGGCCACAGGCTCTAAAGGGATCAGAGGCTGGCTGGGGGCCAGATAGAGGCTCTCCTCGGGCCACATCTGGCCTCTGGGTCGGGGTTTGGAGACCCCTGATCTAAAGGCACGACCTCACTTAAAGTCATCTACAGGTTCTTGGAAACAGCGGCTTTAAACGAAAGTGACTTATAACAAAACCAATTTTACCATAGGCTCATAGCATATGTCAGTGGTTCTCAAACTGCGGGTCGGGAGCACTGGTGTGTCATGGCCTGATTTTGGGTAGGTCCTGCTGCAGCTCTGAACAGCCGCCAACGAAAAGATCAGATAACTAATGGCCTCAAGTCCTGAGGCTGCTCAAAAATCTAGCTGCAAACAGCTGAGCTCCTACAGTTTGCAAGGAACCGAGTTTCGGCAGTTTGCAAGCATGTGTAAATACTAGGAGATAAATGTTTGAACATCTTTTTTCCTGGTTACTATTACTTGTAAATAAATAAATAAATATTAGGACACAAACACCCCCCCCATACTGAAAACTGCAGTTGCTGGAGTCCCAGTGGGGGCAGGTTTGTGGGACCACGATTGGAGGTGGAGTCAGGCCCCAGTCTACTCCATTGGCCTCCCTGCACCTCAAAACCCCTCCCAGATGCGAACAGAAGTCATGGATGCACACTGGAAGTTGCTTCCAGTCATGTCCAAGAGGTGTTCTGAGGTGTGGGGAAGCCATCAACGATTGCTGGAATTCATGGATTCCAAGACTGTGGATGCTGAGGGACCACTGTACACAGAACAACAACAAAGAACACTTAGACACTGCAAAGCAGACATTGGGAAAGGCTGCACTTGCAGACGGGGTCTGTCCATGAAGCTGACGGGCTGTCCCCTCAGGTGGCAGACTGGTGGGGGTAGGGTCTTTCCACCCACCTACCCCACTCTTCCTCTTCCTCCTCCCCCTTCTTCTCCATTCCTCTTATTTGAAGAGGAAGAGGAGGCATGGAGGAGAAGAAAGTGATTGGTGCCTGTTCTAGCCCACCATTCCTGCACACTTCCTCTCCCTCTTCCTTTTCAAAGCCAGGGGAAGGAGCAGGGGTTGGCTTGCCACCAGCTAAATATGATTGTGGCTTTTGTTATGTCACTCCAGGTGCCAGGAGGTCTCAGGTTGGCCCTGGCCTGAGATGTGGCAAGGTATAAAATGTGGAGAAAGGACTACAGGGAAGGAAGATAACATCAGCAGACCAGCATGATCAAGAACTAGGGATGGAACTGGTTCTCATAACTACAAACGAAACTCCGCCTGATTCTTCTGCTGTTGTTACATGACGACCAAGGCTTGACTCTCAATAACTCACCGGACTTTCCTGGTTCACAGGATGCAGAACAGGCTTTTGTTTTTTCTAAAGAAAATCATACTAGGCTATTTCCACCAGAGAAGCCATGCTAATGAGAAGCCATGCTGATCTGCTCTCCAGCTCTCCAGCAATATACTGATCCAGCTCTCCAGCTGGATCCAGCAATATCTGGAAAAATCTCCAGAAATTTCTGAAATATATGGAAATATATGGAAATATGTGAAATATATGGAAATATCATATATGAAATATATGGAAATATCTGAAATATCTCCAGCTGGATCTCCAGCAATATACTGATGCAGCTCTCCAGCTCTCCATCAATATACTGATCTGAATCAGCAATATACTGATCTGAATCTGACAAAGTTCTTTGTCAAAGATGCCAGGATAACATCAGTGTCTGGCTGGAAGGCAAGAGGAACCAGACAGTGGCCAGGTTTCATTATCTGATGGAAGCTGATCCCTTTGCTTGGAAATGGCAGGGATATGCCTAGATAAGTTTGAATTCAGCCTGCCTTTAAAGATTCAGCTATCTCTCTCCTCTCACAACTCTCTTTCTCCATCTATGTTCTCCTCTTTGTTCTCTAAAAGAGAATTTGCTGCTAATCAAAGGCTGCTTTCCTGCAGACACCCAAAGAGTCAATGGGTAAAGGTGGATCTTGTATTTACGCCTCCTAGATTTAGGTCTCTGTGTTCTGGCTTAATTCACCACATTCTGGAATTACAGGAGGAATGCTGTAATTCACATGTAATTCACATGCTGGAATTGCCATTAAGTGCAGGCGCTCGTAATAGCAAAATCTCAGTCACATCCACATCATTTAGAGAAATAGCTGGGGTGTGCGTGTGGCAACACTCTAACCATCTGTACTGTTTTTTTTAAAAAAGAGAAAAAGCAGCTCAGCATATTAAATAGTTAAATACCATTACCTGCTGTCCCTCTTGCTTACACAATAATCAGGAAGATTGCACCGACCCCCTTTGCAATACTGGATTAATAGGAACTTGTTGGGAGGAGGGAAGCAAACCAGGCGCTGGTGCACCAGACCTCGCTAGGTTAGCCTGCAGCCGACTGCTTCTACGACAGCAGATCCAGCAGGGGGATGAGGAAAGGGGACGCAGAGTGGCGGCCTCATTATCTCCATTAGCCCCAATGTTCCAAGCGGCGCGAGGCTGTGCTGGTTCCCTGGGGCCATTACCGCATTTGGAGGTGATTACCTGAGCTTAGTGCCTAATACCCTAATTTTATGTAATGCACTTGTCAGAATCAGCTCTGCAGGGAGCAGTCTGGCTTGTTTGTTCAGGCACATCTGGATGGGCTAAGCAGCTGCTCGAAAAACAGGGCTGAATGGCAGAGATTTTTTTCCCCTTTGAGAGAAGTCATCTCAAAAATGCTAAAGTTTTGGAAGGGGCGTCAAACTCTTTTCAAACAGTGGGCCGAACAGCATTCATGGTGCCTGTTGAGAGCTGGAAGTGATGTCATTAAGCAGGTCATGACCACAAACAAGCACTTTTTTCCTCTCTTTGGCTGCCAATACACAGAAGAGAAAATATGCAAATCTTGATCATATTTTTAAGATGCAGGAGTCCAATGATCATGCGGGCTGTCCTTTCAGCAGCGCTAGGAGAGCCCAAGAGCCGAATAAAGAGCTTAGTCTTTGTACCCAGAAAGGAGAAGGCTTTCCTTTCTAAAGGAGAGGGCTTCTGAGGAAAGGCTCCTAGTCTGCAGTCTTGAATTTGACAAGCCCCTTACCTGGCAATCACGAAGAGCACACAGCTGACTCCCAGGTAGGCAAGGAGGATGTACATCCAAATATCGGGTGACAGAGGGTTGAGGAAAGAGAAGACACTGGGGTTGGTGCCATTGGACTTCCGGTAGAGAATGCTGATCCCCAACGTCATGAAGGGCTTAGAGAAGTCTATTGCCTTCTCTCGGACATGGGTGATGGTGAGCGGAGCAACAGCCAGGTCAGCTTTCTGTGGATGAGAGGAGCAACAGACATTATAATGGAGAAAAATAAGAAAGTGAGAGTCAGTTCTTATGAAAACTAATGTGGTCTCATCTGGAACAGACCTGGAGGTCTAATGGATGTGGTGGAACTTTTGTTAACAGAACAAAACATCACCTAAAAGAGAAAAGAAAAGCAAGATACTCAAAGGAAGGGGAGTGGAAATTGAAGGGGTACAATATTAAAAGAGATCAAAGAACTCTGAAACACTCCAAGGTTGTTCAGGCATCACAGTTCTGCAGCACACCTGGCGGCCAAATTACAGTTTAGCTGAGTCCAGTTGTTCATCATTTCTCTGATACAATGAAAGGCCTCCAATGAACTCAATGCCACCTTACCAGGTGACACAGCACATCTCCTCCTCCTCCCACTCCCAGGATTCCAAAAGAAAAAGGGGAATGAAACAGGAAGTGTGAAGGAGACATTCCAGCCCACAACTCTCCTCTCCTCCATACTTCTGCTCCATTTCTTTCTTTCACATTCATGAAGCAGGAGATGAAGGTAGAAGTGGTGGAAGTAGGTAGATGGATGGAGACAGGTCCTCCCCCATCAAGCTGCCACTTGAAAAGACAAGGGGTCTTTCCCCAGCCCAGCCCACTTCTTAAAAACATAATAATTATAAGAGCCCTGCTGGATCAGGCCCTGGGCCCATCTAGTCCAGCTTCCTGTATCTCACAACATCCCACCAGGGAGCACACAAAACAACAAGAGACTTGCATCCTGGTGCCCCTCCCTTGCATCTGACATTCTGTTTACCCTTGCACCCCCCATGAAGACACTAGACTCAATTGGGCCACTCATTGATGAGTCAGCTCCATGAACTTAAAAGCTGAGTTGATTGACATAAGATCATGTATAGTACTTCCAAGTCAGACATTTTATTACAATAATTTTTAAAGAGCCACATGCTGCCATTCCTTAGGAGAAAACTCATTTCAGCTTTGCTGTTCAAGAATGCACCTTCTCCTGCCCAAATGCAGACTTTTGCCTTTGGCAACAGAATGAAATGGCCAATTGAAGGGCACAGAGAGCCATTGGGTGCTGTGGGGTGACTTGTGCCCTCTGCAGCGTTCTTCCTCGAAAAGCAGTCTCCTAAAGGTGGCACGTAGTCAAGGATTTACTGGCTATGGTGTTATCTGCCACCACACATGCAAGTACACACACACACAAGCATAAGCAGCATGGAAGGAAATGTCATTTTTCATGTGCAGCCACTATCTAAGATGCTTAGAGCAGCTCCTCCATTAGCCCTGGTAACTCTTCAGGAAAGCAACAAGAGCAGTGCTTGTAAGTGGTGATGGAGAAGCATTTATAATGAGGAATGGTTCCAAGTATCTGAAGTTTGAAGGCTCAACTTGCAACCCCTCCTTTTATGCACAATCAGCACCTTGCTCAGTTAAAGTCTGACATCTTAGGACTTAATTTTGGTTTGGAACTAGGAACAGGCCCATGCATGCAGCCAACTGAAGCAATCACCTCAGGCAGCAGACTGGTGGAGAGCACTCATCACTGTTCATATATTTCTGTATCCATTTATTTCAGTTTATTTCCGTATTCCGTTTATTTCCATATCCTTCTACTCCCTGGTTTGGGAAAGGAAGTTGAGAACAGAGAAGAAGAGGGGAGGGGAGGGGAGGAGAGTGTTGGGCTAGAATATTACACCTTTGGGTGCAAGGTGGCCAGGACTCACAACTCCATCCTGATGGTGGCGAAGTGGTCCTCCTAGGGCCCAATCCTATCCAACTTTCCAGCCCTGGTGTAGTCAAGCCAATGGGGTGTGCACTGCATCCTGTGGTGGGAGGGTAGTTATGGAGGCCTTTACAAGGTAGTTATGGAGGCCTTTACAAGTTATGGAGGCCTTTACAAGGTCAAGGGAACATTTGTTCCCTCACTGAGGGGCTGCATTGCAGCTGTATCAGCACTGGAAAGTTGGATAGGCTTGGGCCCCTAGTCACTTAACTAGCTCAGTGCTAGAACTGAGCCAATGGAAGAACTCAGCGTTCTTGAATGCAGAAAATCCCTAGTATCTCCAGCTGTGGTTGAGCAAGATACCTGTTGAGATCTCTGGAGAGCCACTGCCATCAATGGATAGATCAAGTCTATCTTAGTAGAAAACAGTTCCTTAGGTATGTTACCTCCCCCTTGAGTCCAAGAGCACTGGACTTTGACTGGGGATCCAGACTCAAATCCCCCACAGTCCTGAAGCTCACTGGGCAACCTCTGACCAGTTACTCTCTCTCACAGTCTAACCTGCCTGCCCCACAGGGTTGTTGTGAGAATAAATGTATGATGCCCTGAGCTGCTTGGAGCAGGTCTTCTTGCAAGTCACATACAATCTGCTTAGTCCAAGCGCCAACTGCACTGACAGCAACCACAGTCTCCAAGGAGGGTGGAATTAATGCTTCTATTTGTTTTGAAATGACTGTGTTTACAATAAATATTACCTACACTAATTATTTGTCTGCGCACTAGAAGACAAGGCAAATAAGGGGCCGTTCATTGATTTTCATGAAAATCCTGCAAGGAAAAGCAATTCTTGGTGCCAGCAATTGGCAAAAGGCAAACAAACGGTGGGCTGAATTCAACAATATTTTCCTTTGTGGGATTAAAAAAAAAATCATGTTTTCTGCCTCATAAAAACTGGGATGTCACCGAAGAAATGTCATCTGTTTTATAGCGATGTCTCTCCAAATGGCCATCTGAGTCAATGCTTTGCCATTTTGTCTCCCGATGCCAGTCATTAGCTCTGCCCTTCTTCCTCCTCCACATTAATCTTCAAAACAAATATATTTGATCGCACACATGGCCACCTAGCTGCCAGTTTTCACTAAACTGGCACGTTCTTTACATTCCAATTCCACATCCCAAGCAGAGGCGTAACATACTGTCCTGGTGCCCAGTGCAGTGACATCATGATGTCACAATGTCATGTGCATCATGTTATCATTTCTGGGTTCTCCCCAGAAGGGAGGGCACTTCCTTTGCCAGCTTTGCTCCCCCCCCCCCCCGGTTCATTCTCCTATGGAGGGGAGCCTCCACAGGAGAGGGAATGGAGGGTGCAAAGCCACACCAGTGCTTCCTCCTCACGGGAGAACACAGAAGTGACAACCCTGTGCCACAAGTGGAGCAAGGTTGGGTTCTCCCTGGAGGAGAGGCACTCACTGTGAACTTTTGGGTTCTCCCTGGAGGAGAGGCACTCACTGTGGTGGTTTCACACCATCTGTTCCTTTTCCTTTGGAGGCACCCCTTGAAGGGGAGACTCCACAGGAGAAGGAAGGGTGTGTGTGAAGCCACCTGCTCCTCCTCTGTAACTAAGGTGGAGCTGTCACGAGCCCCCCCCCCCCAGCTTAGTGCCTGGGGCAAGTGCCCTTCAGGCTCCGCTGTAGTCATGCCTCTGTTCCCAAGTTTGCAGCCACAAATGTCTTTTCAAAGCCCCCAATGCCCTTGACATTTGCATGCCAGACGACATTGCCACCAAGCCCAGCAGTCCAGAAGTGCTAAAATGACCCTACTGCAAAAGATGCATGAGCCCTGCCTGGGAGATTGTGCTAATCATATATAAACTTCTTTCAGTTAAACACATGGAGATGCTTTACATTGAATATCGAGTCAGACAGCTGCAATATCTAGCTCAGTATTGTTTGCAGTAACCAGCAGTAACTGGTTAGTGGGCAGCCATTTCGGAGAGGGGTCTTCCTATTCCTATCTGGAGACAGACCTCTACCACTGAGCTATTGCTACACCACTCTGAGGAAGCAACCTCCAATTTGGCCTTATGTGCAAAGCCTTCCCAGGGTCAACCTGCCTATGAGGACTGGCACTGAGCACTGGCCTCTCCCTGCCCACCCGCCTCCACTTCTCCTTCCACTTGCCTGATCCTGAGCAAGTGGAACAGAAGAGAGCAGAGGAGAAATTGGAGAGGGCTGGAGAAGGATGGAGTAGAGTGTGTCCTCCATGCTTCCCAGACAAGAGATTGGCATTTGGTGTCTGGCCTCTGGTGCCAGGAGGTCTCGAATTGGCCCAGCAACTTTCCTCCTACTCTGAGAAAACAGAAAAAAAAACCCACTTAGAAGGTTCACTCAGTTCCTTTCAGAAGTCCTACAAATGTTTGGCCTTCAAATTTTTGTTTGCAGGCACAAAATGTTTAGAAAATGGAGACCTGAGGCCTGATCCTATGGGTCACTTATGAAAGCAGAACTTCCAGTCTGCCGCTGTCAGTACTGCTGTGGTGTTGTAGAAGGTGTGTCACTGTTGTGCACCGTAATAGTGCAGATAGCTGGATGGCCCATGCGCCTGGTAGTGACTTCTGGATGCTGTGCTGGGGCAGTATGGGGGTGGATTGGGGCAGGGCAGGGCAGGCAGGGGCAGTTTGGGGGCTGAAGAGGGGTGGATCGCAGAGGCAGTAATGCTTGCCAGAGCCCCCTTTCCTGGCCTAGAAGCACTCAGGGTTCTTCTCAGACGCCAGCTAAATAGCTGACATATGACCAAGGGGACCCACTGACAGTGAGACAGTCTATGGAGAGGTAAATAAAAAATATATATCCCAGGCCATCTGGTCACACCCCCATCCCAACAATGCACGCAGCATGCAAACTGGCATATTGGAAGTTACATGTTGGAAGATGGTGGGGACAGGAAGGGACTCTGGAAGCGTGTGTCTTAGGAAGCTCCCTCCCATTCTTACACCTCTGACCTCATGCCAAACTCCTACAGTGCAAAATAAACATGGCATGGATTGAGGGCATGACCCAGCTTGCTTGTTCCCTTTAGAGGTCAATGATTTTGCCAGCTAGCAGGTATCAGTCACAAAAAACATTCCCTGACCAGGTGGCTATAAGGATGTCATTATACTGGCATTTACTGTCAATAAAGGCTTGCTTATTACGAAAGCATTAAATCAACTGTCAGATTACTTCCCAGGGACAAAGATTAGATCTGACCTGCTGTTATCAATGGCAAAATATTTTCATTCAAACCTTGCACTGGTGGTTGTTTTTTCCCCCGCTGTGTTCTTCACAAGAGGTGGAAATCAAAGCACAGTGGTGCTAGAGCAATGGCCGGGAACATGGAAAAAAACAACCACCAGGCCATAGCTGTCATTGTGACTGTAAAACCTCACCAAGAAGGACATTCAAATAATTCTGTCCCTTTCAATTCAAGCCCCTATTGTGGGAGGATGGGTGTGGTTAGACTGAATGGTGGTGGGGGTGAATCTCAGGGGTAGCAGCACACACTGGATCCCAGCCCCCTTTCCCAAGGTGACCAGATACAATGGAGGTCATTGTGCCTATATCTTTAACCATTGCATAGAAGAGGGAATTTTGACAGGTGCAGTTACACTGTGTTGAGCTGCAC
The DNA here is from genome assembly GCF_035046505.1 of Tiliqua scincoides. NCBI lineage: Eukaryota > Metazoa > Chordata > Lepidosauria > Squamata > Scincidae > Tiliqua > Tiliqua scincoides. The sequence continues at coordinate 7,726,013 of NC_089830.1, read as the reverse complement.
CTGCCCAAATTGCATCTTCTATACAGTGGTTAACGGTATAGGCACTCTGTCCTCCATTGTATCTGGTCACACTGCCCTCTCCCAACCTATCCCCAGACTTCCATACCCACAGTTTAACCTGGAACTACCATTCATCCTTCATTTTACAGAGAGTACAGACAATGTCATTGTCAAACAGCTAAATTCCAGTGCATTCTGAATTCCTTTCTCATTTTTTAAAAAGATCTGATCTATAGGTTTTTAAAAAACAAACCCTTAAAATTTATAGTTTACCTTGCAAGGTTGTTGTTGTGAGGACAAAAGGAAGGAACTATGTATGCCATCCCGAGCCCTTTGAAGGAAGGATGGTATAAAAATGTGAAAAATAAAATAATAAATAATAATGATCAGCCCTGACTGTACCTTGCCTGGCTAAGCCAATTCACTGACTACAAACAGAAGCACAACAGGATAGAACCCTTCTAAAAATAATGTAAAGGCTGCTATGCAAAATTTCAGCCGCTTACTGAGGTCAGTATCAGAGAACCATCTTCAGAGGAGCAAAAAACTGGCCTGGGTAGGTCTGGGTATAAGGTTTTTTGAGACAGGAAGCAGAGAAGAGATATGACATGGGAGAGATCTGGAAACAAACAGCTCAGTTGCAAAAAACCTGCCTTGAGGAAAATCTGACAGGCAGTCTTGGTGCTCTAAGTGGACACCAGCATATGGAGAAGAGAGCTGAGAAGAGCACAACCTTCCAGCTTGCAAACATGTGAAGAGCAAGCCAAAGGGCTTGGAAGGCAAAATGAATCTGGACACAGGAAACAAGTCAAAATACCCCAACATTATCACTGATTCAAAGTTAAACTGAAATCCGCCACCCTTTTCTTCTCTGCCATTATCTTCGGCAGTGAACCGGGGAGAGGTGGAAATCTGGCGATTTTTCAGAGGGACATTTCCCCCAGAAGCACCTGTGGAATGATACTGTGTAAAGATGCAGATGTCATTCACAGGGTACTCTGGGGGGGGGGGTTCATAGCAGCTGGCTGACAAAAAGAGCTACAGATCACTGCAGGGAAAATTCAAGGAAGAAATTCTACAAGAGGTACCTTTTTCATGTCACGACCCTAAAAAAAAAAAGAATTAGACTGGGGACCCACTGCTGATCCCACCCTGCTTTGGGACACAATCTGCCCACCCCAGTTGCCACCCAACCCAGCCTGTCCCATCCCCCCTTACCTCTTCTGACTTCACAACAAACCTGTGAGGTAACAGCCTGAACAGGGTAAGCCTTAGGAGCTGCGGGGCAAGACAGTGAGAAGAGGCTGTGCAGGATTATATCAAGAACTCAGTTTTGATAAGTACCATTATTGATTATTATTTTGATAAGTTATTATTTTGATTTAAACACAGAACCTAATACACAGAAAAGTGAATATTTCACTTAAGAAAATCCCTGTAAAAGCCACAAGTATAGGAGCAAAGAACTTAATACAAGGAGTTCAGTGTGCACATTTTCCCAATGTGTCATGCGGCCTGTCATGGAATGAAGTTCAGAACCAATTTGGGCCACTGGTCTTTTTCAACAGGACAATTGTTAATAGAGATGGACAAACTGGGTCTGATATTCAGTTCAAAATTGTTCAATATTTCTCCAAACATCTTCACTGGTAAACTGGTGATTGTTTTCTGTTCCAAAATAGAATTTGGCATCAGTTTGCTCAAGTGTGGAGGCTTTGTGCATAGACATTTTTGAGGAGCTTATTGGGAAGTGTAGTGTGGACAGAGGGAAAGTTTGGTGCAGCACACAGACTTTTTGGAAGTGCAGGAAAGTCCTTTGGGAGAATGAGCATGCACAACTGAAGACATCTGGAATGACACAAACATATTGTACATGTGCAAGATCCAAGAAGAGGCAGCCAGATCAGTTTTTGCCTGTTTTGCTGCTAAGCCTGGGATTGGAGGTTTGTTTGGCCTGCCCAGGAATCCTCCCCCTGGGAGAAATCAATGGCAATATGGTGGGGCTTAGACAAATTTAAGCAGACCATTCTCAGCTCCCTTCCTACTGCATGCAAGTTATTGACATGTGCCCACCCTTTGAACAGTCTGAGTTTAGCTGGTCTCCTTTTGGGGCCGGGTAGGGTTGTCCCCTTGCCTGGCCCGCAGAAGTTGCCTCAACAGCTCTGTGGCATGGAGTGACACTGTGCAGTTCTGCTGCCTCACCCCCTTTGTGGGGTTGACGATAAGCTTGCGCAGCCTGAAAAGGGACACAGTCTGTAGTCATGTGGCAGTGCCTGGCACGGGGGCCATATAGTAGTCTGTGCCTCTCTCTGATCTGTCCTCTGCACTACAGTTGCTTCATGGCATTAAGAATTGCAGGTCTCATAATTTTTGCTTCTCCCTATCTGTAAACATTAGTAATAAAGCGGCTCATTCCCCCATCTCTGTTGTCATTGGGGGTGAACAAACAAATGTACGTAGCAAATACTGTCAGAGAAACTACTAGTATGATGACTGTATCAGTCCAAGATGCAAGACAAGAAGCCAAACTTCTGAGAAGAAGTGCAACTTGCACTAAAATAATTTTGACAATTTGTGATCAGAGTGAGCTTGTTTTTGAACTGATCCTGAGGGAACTTTGGTGCCATCTCAAGTTCTTAATTTTCTTGCTGCAGGATGGAAAACAGTGCTCCTTTTGTTGGGGGGGGGGGAGGGAAAGAGGCATCCAAGTGTTTGGAGACAGGAGCTGCTGTTGCGTTGCTCAAGGCCAGCCTCCAAACAAAGTCCTGGTGTTCAAAGGCGTCTTTCCCCCAAGGCCGCACTGCCTGTAGCCAGCCCTGTCTGGATCATAAGCAGGGGCAAAGGGAGCAACACACCACGTCAAGATGCAAGAATTGACAAATAAAGAACAGCACGTCTCATTGCAGGCTGCTCACTGGGGGGAAGCCACACAAAGACGGTTTGCAAGCTACCGAGGTCTGCAAGTCATTGACTTTCTGTACAATAAAACATCCCACCATGTTTAGTGCTGGCAAAGAATGAGTCCAGCTTTTCTGCCAGTAAGAGAAAATCACAAGTTTTTTCAAGGCTCCCCAGCAGTCCAGTTTTTGGCCTGAAGTGACAGCATCCATGGGGAAACACAACCTGTCCCTATACTACTTTGAAAGGTTTACCTGCTACAGCTTCCATCCCCAAATCCTAAGAATGACTGTTTGGTGAATCAGAAAATAAAGTTCTGAGAGTGAGGAATCCCAGAAGTTTCTGAGTGGCACTTAAACTGGTCTGAAACTTGTTTATGTGCATAGTGGGCGCTCCTTATCCACGGGTTTGGTACTCAAGGATTTGACTCAGCGCAGGTGCCGACATGCGCTGGAGGGCCTCACTTGAACTCCTGGATGTGACGGGAAGCACCTTCCGGTCACATCCGGAAGGTCCTTTAAGGGTTTTCCATGAAGCCTAGTATCTGTGTAAAGTGATACCTGCAGGAGGGGAGGTCCTGGAACATACTCCCCACAAATACCAGTTGATAAAGAAGATCAAGAGATTGTCTACTATATCACACTGGCTTGGGCAGTTTGCTTTACCCTTGTGTATAGCATTGAGCCATGTGTTGAACTTGGACTTTAGATGCTCACTGGTGGTGGAGGGAAGGGAGGGATCAAGACAGAGTAGGATGTGATTTGATTCTCACTTGGAATGAACTGAACTACATAAGAACATAAGAACATAAGAACAGCCCCACTGGATCAGGCCATAGGCCCATCTAGTTCAGCTTCCTGTATCTCACAGCGGCCCACCAAATGCCCCAGGGAGCACACCAGATAACAAGAGACCTCATCCTGGTGCCCTCCCTTGCATCTGGCATTCTGACATAACCCATTTCTAAAATCAGGAGGTTGCGCATACACATCATGGCTTGTACCCCATAATGGATTTTTCCTCCAGAAACTTGTCCAATCCCCTTTTAAAGGTGTCCAGGCCAGTCACCATCACCACATCCTGTGGCAAAGAGTTCCACAGACCAACCACACACTGAGTAAAGAAATATTTTCTTTTGTCTGTTCTAACTCTCCCAACACACAATTTTAGTGGATGTCCCCTGGTTCTGGTGTTATGTGAGAGTGTAAAGAGCATCTCCCTATCCACTCTGTCCATCCCCTGCATAATTTTGTATGTCTCAATCATGTCCCCCCTCAGGCGTCTCTTTTCTAGGCTGAAGAGGCCCAAACGCCATAGCCTTTCCTCATAAGGAAGGTGCCCCAGCCCCATAATCATCTTAGTTGCTCTCTTTTGCACCTTTTCCCTTTCCACTATGTCTTTTTTGAGATGCGGCAACCAGAACTGGACACAATACTCCAGGGGTGGCCTTACCATAGATTTGTACAATGGCATTATAATATTAGCTATACCATATAATATTGGTATAATTATATACCAATTATAATATAATTATAATATTATAATGTTCTCAATACCTTTCCTAATGATCCCAAGCATAGAATTGGCCTTCTTCACTGCCGCCGCACATTGGGTCGACACTTTCATCGACCTGTCCACCACCACCCCAAGATATCTCTCTCCTGATCTGTCACAGACAGCTAAGAACCCATCAGCCTATATCTAAAGTTTTGATTTTTTGCCCCAATGTGCATGACTTTACACTTACTGACACTGAAGCGCATCTTCCATTTTGTTGCCCATTCTGCCAGTCTGGAGAGATCCTTCTGGAGCTCCTCACAATCACTTCTGGTCTTTACCACCTGGAAAAGTTTGGTGTCATCCGCAAACTTTGCCACCTCACTGCTCAACCCTGTCTCCAGGTCATTTATGAAGAGGTTGAAAAGCACCGGTCCCAGGACAGATCCTTGGGGCACACCGCTTTTCACTTCTCTCCATTGTGAAAATTGCCCATTGACACCCACTCTCTGTTTCCTGGTTTCTTATGCTTGTTTCTTATGCTCTTATGCTCTTAAACTACATGGTGTCTCCAAAAAAAATGTACACACATTAATTCATGCAAACTTCAGTATGGAAGCCTGCAATACTCAGAGATTTCAGGGAGATGTGTGGAACCAACCCAGAACACATATTGGTGGATATCTGCAGATCCCTCACAGTCAATAATGTCAGAGATGCATATACACCAAAGGGGAACATTTTGAGCACTTGGTCTAACTAATTAGGTCAAGCAAACAGTTTCTGTGTACATCAGTGGTTCCCAAACTATGTGTCACAATGACCTGAGGTATCATTTGCCGGGATATTGCAGAATGCCTGCCACTTTGCAGGAAGATCACACTGTGATGCACCAAACAGTGATTGCAGGCTTGGTGCAGTGGGAAGAGCTCCAGCAAGTGGTTTTTGCGCACTGGGAAAAGCCCTCCTGCCCACCCTGGCCCTGTTAATTCTGTTTGTAGTGGTGCTTTGGGCTTCTGAACCCATAAGTAACTGGAGATGATGTGATCGCTGATCACTTCTGGGACCTGGCATTCACATGCTGCATTCACAGCATGGAGGTCATTGTGGGCCTGACTGTTTGGGTACTGCTGGTGTATACCATATGCAATATGTGTGTGAATTATATGATTGTAGTATATGTGTGAAATTAAAGCATAATACAGTGGCTCTCAAACTTTTTAGCATTGGGACCCACTTTTTAGAGTGACAATCTGCCACGACCCGCTGAAAGAGATGTTATTAACCTGGAAGTGATGTCATGGCTGGAAGCAACATCATCAAGCAGCATCGTAACACCTCATATGACAAAATCAAATCAATCATTTAAATAAAATAAAAGTTTACTGTAAAAGAAAATTTAAAATAAAGAAGAATCTTCCTAACCCTCCCAAGCAGTTGCTGATCTGAAAAAATTTCCCAAACATCCCAAAGGCTGCAGTCCTATCCATATTTATCCAGGAGTAAGCCCCATTGACTATCATTGTTCAAAGTATTGTTCATAGTAGCCTTTTCAAAGTACAGATCTGTAACATTTCCCCAAATGTAGTCATATACCATGGTAGCATCAAGTCTAATATATTAAAAATACATTGAAATGAATGGAGTCCTACCTGAAATTGGCTCGTGATCCATCTAGTGCGTGGCTTGTGACCCACCTAGTGACCCACAGTTTGGGAAAAGCTGGCATAATAAATTTGACACTATGATGTGTGTTCACATTTTCTTGTGACACCCTGTATTTCCTGACCAGGGGAGGCAATAGCTTGGCTTATTCCATTCCAGAGAGAACCTGGTGATTGGGGGTTGTCAATTTCTACATCCCGCCATACCCAGTTCTGCATGTATCTTTATTGAGAAATACAATTTAATTTTCTAAAGTAGTCTGACCTGCAGCCGAGCAGATGAAAAAGTTTTCTTTGTTTTTCCTGAGAAAGAAAGCCCAGCTCATCACTTGTTCAAGGAGAGGATGGACTCATCTCTGTGCAGTCCTCCCCTGCCCGCCACACGTACTCTCCCACATCCATGGCCCTCTCCAAACAGCATTCAGAACGTAATTATGCCATTAATTATTTTGAGCTGTTCTACAGGTTCAGTTGGAGGAGGCCCCTGAAGTTATATTTGCATGGAAAGGCACTTCAGTGGGCAAGGAAATTAGCATTCTCTTAGATTGCATTTCTTCACAGTGTTATCAGAGCCACAAAATGAGGTTGTGTCAGAGCCTCACATAACTTCCTAGAAAGTGCAGGCCAGATTAATTATCAAATGGCTGGAATCGCCAGCATGCTGTGGAGATCCTATTAATAAAGGGTCCAGTGCGCAGATTATTAAAGGACACAGAACCCACAGCTAATCAAGGTTAACAAGGTCTTTCAAGGCTCTTGTGCTCCAAGGTTGGTGTATTTGTCAATGGGTTATTATTTTAAAATGTCACAGCTACTGCCTCAGTGGTTCCCATGAACAGACATGCAGCAAGTCTCAGCAAACACAAATCCTGGGTTACTTAGGATTCTGGCTCACGTCTATGTTGTGCCAGGGATGCGCTGTGCAACTTGGAGCAAAACCATTTACAATTTCAATTAAAATGGAACCCACTCAGCATTGCAGGGGGGTAATTAATGTTTGTAGAGTGCTCTGAGAAAAAAAAACTTAAGATAAAAAGTTGCTCTCCATAGGCAAGCGGTGATTACTGTTTGAAAGTAGCCGTAAAAGTGCAGTTGAATTTTAATTGCCCTTTAAAAACTTTTCCCTTTGGAAACTGACTGTTCAGCTTCTGGCTTAGACAAAAGATTGGTGCACATTCTATAAAGGCATAAGCCACAGCATCATGGGGGACACTGAGAAACAGAAGGTTGATTTTATCATTTTGCACTCCAACTCCATGGAGACTTCCACATAAGGACCACAATACTTGCAGTCAGCATTCCATGTGGAGAATCTCCACCATGCCAACACACGTTTCTAACAGCCTATCTGACTTTGGAAATATATATTTCAAAAGGAATTATTTCTTTACCCAGCATGTAATTAATCTGTGGAACTCTTTGCCACAGCAATGGGGTGATGGCATCTGTCCTAGATGCCTTTCAAAGGGGATTGGACAGATTTGTGAACTTTTCCTCCAAAAAGCTGTCCAATTTCCTTTTAAAGGTGGCTAGGCCAGATGCCATCACCACATCCCGTGGAAAGGAGTTCCACAGGGTCAAAAAATGCATGCTGGGTCAAGAAATATTTCCTTTGGTCTATTCCAGCCATTTTCAACCAATGTGCTGTGGCACACTGGTGTGCTGCGAATGGTCCCCAGGTTTGTCGCAGGAGTTTGGTGGAGGGTCATTTATTAATAGGACCATTGGGGATATGAGCCCCCCACCAACAGAAAGATGTGCCTTGACAATTGTCCAAAAACTGATGGTGTGCCTTGACAATTTTAGTATCTTGTCGGTGTGCCATGAGATGAAAAAGGTTGAAAATCACTGGTCTATTCTAATTCACTTGCCCCTCAATTATAAGAAGAAAACCTCAATTGGAAGAAGCCTCTCATGTCCCCATGTCACTTATCAGACAACAATGGGACAGGCCACACAAATGGATTGGATTTACTCAGATATAATCAGATATAATTTGGGAAGCAGTTCAGTTTACTTCTGAATCAATCTAGTAGAAGCAGCAGCCTGAAGTATGTGTCACCCATCATTGCTATATATGAAGGGGACAACACAGTGTCCCAGCTTAGCAGCTTTGCATTCTGGGAAGGTTTGCTGCTGTCAGTTTAGGTAATATTTGTATACATGGCGTGAGAAAGCAGCTCCTGCTCAGCTGGGAGGTGGAACCCGTTTCCATTTGGTCCTGATAAGATCACTTTTGAAAATAAAAGTGCATTTCTAAAATAAATGAAATTGTCCCTCACACACCTGGTTCTCCTTTTCATCACTTGTCCTCCGTTTCTCATCAGGGTAAGGTTATAAGAGCACAAGCACAGATCATCATACCTGGATATTTCCTCTGGGATTCAGGCCTGCAGGCAAGAACTTAACTCTTTGAGAGATGGGTTCATCCTGATCAGAGGGGAAATCAACATGAATCTTTCCAACAGCGATTGGTGTCAAACCTCATCCACAAGCAGTGGAATAGTGGAAATGGAAAAGGTGCAAAAGAGAGCGACTAAGATGATTACTGGACTGGGGCACCTTCCTTATGAGGAAAGTCTACGGCGTTTGGGCCTCTTCAGCCTAGAAAAGAGACGCCTGAGGGGGGACATGATTGAGACATACAAAATTATGCAGGGGATGGACAAAGTGAATAGGGAGATGCTCTTTACACTCTCACATAATACCAGAACCAGGGAACATCCACTAAAATTGAGTGTTGGGAGAGTTAGAACAGACAAAAGAAAATATTTCTTTACTCAGCGTGTGGTTGGTCTGTGGAACTCCTTGCCACAGGATGTGGTGATGGCGACTGGCCTGGACGCCTTTAAAAGGGGATTGGACAAGTTTCTGGAGGAAAAATCCATTATGGGGTACAAGCCATGATGTGTATGCGCAACCTCCTGATTTTAGAAATGGGTTATGTCAGAATGCCAGATGCAAGGGAGGGCACCAGGATGAGGTCTCTTGTTATCTAGTGTGCTCCCTGGGGCATTTGGTGGGCCGCTGTGAGATACAGGAAGCTGGACTAGATTGGCCTATGGCCTGATCCAGTGGGGCTGTTCTTATGTTCTTATGTTCTTAATGAAGGCTCCATATCTCTCCTGAAATGTCCTTCGCAGTAATTGCTAATTAAACTCTGTGTTTCATCAGAGACACTTGCCAAGAAAGTAATGCTACTGCATTTAACACATATGGCTACCTATATATAGAAGCCTCATCTTGGATCCTGTTTCCTGGTCAAGCTCAAATGTAACTGAATATTGTGTGTGTGTGTTTTGTTAGAATACGGGTCTCCAAACTTTTTGGCCAGAGGGCCACATGAAATATCTGGCCGGGGTTTGGAGACCTCTGTGTTAGAACAAGTTGTTAGAACAAGTTGAACTGATATCTGAGAGTATAAAACACACACACACACACACACACACTCTCTCCATTTTTAAAGAAGTCTTACTCCCAGGAAAGTATACATAGGATTGCAGCCTTAAGGCCCAATCCTTTCCAAATTTTCAGCACCAATGCAGCTGCAATGCTGCCCACAAGGCATGAAGGCCTCTGTGCCTGCCCCCCCCCCGGATTGCAGTGCACGCCCTGCTGGCATGGCTGTATCAGTGCTAGAAAGTTGAATAGGATTTGGTACTTAGTCTGTAGTGTGGGACTGCAGCTCCACCTCCCCCCATTGGCCTGGAAGTAGAGGAGACAGAGTTGGTGTGGTGTAGCTACAGAGTTTTGCCTGTTACAATTATTTTAAAACACTACTTCAAAAAGTAATTCTGAAAACAAAACATTGCAATTTTTTCCCACAGTGTAAATATTGAGAAAATTCCTCCCAAACAGTTAGAATTTTTCTCCATGCCCCTTCCCCCATTTTCTTGTAGGGTTTGTGACATCAGGCTTATCTAGTCATTCAATAGTATGCAAATACAATGGGACCTCAGTGTCTGTGGGGGATCCATTCCAGGACACCCCCCCCCCCATGGACACCAAATTCCATGGATAATTAAATCTGCAGTTGGGTTACACAGGACCTCGCAGACATGATTGAAAGTGCCTTCTGGTCACTTCCAGGAAGTGCTCTGAGGTGCAGGGAGGCAGCACAAGGCCTCTGTGTGCCTCAGAAGACCTCCAGGTGTGTCTGGTAGTGTCTGGAACAAACCAGAAGTGCCTTCTGTGTGCATCTGGGAGGTCTTTTGAGGACCCTCAACCATGGGCTCAGCATCCACAGATACTAAAATTGGTGGATGCTGAGCTCACAGATAAGGAGGGCCCACTGTAGGACCCACCTCCTGAATCTATGGGTTGAGGGTGACTCCAGCCTGGCACACCTAAGCATCAATCATCTACTCCTTTGTGGAAACTCTCAGAAATCAGTTCAACTTAGTTCTAACAAAATTAAGGCCAGAGCTGGAATGATCTTGAACATGAATAGGAACAAAATGCCGGCCTTACGTGATCAATTAGCTCCCGTATCATGCCATTCCACTGTCCTTTCTCATCCTGGGCACCATACTTCCCATCTTCCACCAACCGGATGTCATAATCAAAGCCGAGAATATGGGAGAGTTCCTTCAGAAGGTCTATGCAGTAGCCTTCAAAGCGGTCATTCCCTGAAAGGACTGTGTCTGACTTCCGGAACATGATGAAAGGTTCCTCCTTAACAGAGAGAGAGAGAGAGAGAGAGAGAGAGGTGAGAAAAAAGAACCAAACCAACCAATCCCAGTCCATCAGCCTTAGAAGGGAGCTACCATCCATTTCCAGCAGCCAAGAGACTGGTTTGGGTGGCTGCTTCTCCCCATTCTGGCATAAATGGGCTGCATCCAATATGTTAATTAGCACCAATGCACTTTGCCACTTAGAGATCACATTTAATTTGCAAAGTGCTTTGCAACCTCCACTACCTCCACTAGAGCAATTCAACACAGAGCAAAGCAAATGGAGATCAATTACTTAATAGTAATTAAAAGAACCCTTCACCCTGTATTTAGATTATTATGGCCCTTGTATTCAGCTGTGTGGGGGGGTCTCCCAATTTACAGATCATGAACTGTTAAGAGGGCAAGCCTTGCCTAAATGAGAGCAGATGTCCTGAGTGTGTTTGAAGTTACCTGTTTTGCCACTGGATCCCACAGATTCTCTTTGATACCCAGTTTGTGACAGAATCACATAGCCTTTGAAGCACTTTCTCCCTTTCACAGCCTTTCTCCCTTTCACTTCACAGCCCAGAAAATCCAGGTATATTATTTTATTTATTTTTCACATTTTTATACTGCCCTTCCTTCATGGAATTCAGGGTGGTATACATGGTTCCTTCCCTCCTTTTGTCCTCACAACAACCCTGTGAGGTAGGCTGAGAGATAGTGACTAGCCCAGAGTCACCAAGGAAGCCTTGTGGATGAGAAGGGATTTGAACCCAGATCTTCCAAGTATATGTCCAACACAACAACCACTACACACCATCCTGGCTGGGTTTACACTCAGGTCATAAACCAGCACACATTTAGCGTCACAAATTATGCCCAGATTTTTAGAATCCCACCGTTCCGAATAGCAAGAATGAGAGATCCAAATCTGTTTGCAAAAGGCAGACGTAGAATCTGGTGGTACCCCAAAGTGGGCACAACTGATATAGATAGTCTGAAGCACACATCAAAATACTTGAGAAAGCTGGATACATGGGAAGGTAAAAGGTTATCTAAGGCACGCCTGCAACACTTACCGCTGGCTCAGCATGTGCGTTGGCTCAGCATGAGCCACTCTGAGCGAGTGCCAGATAGAGGCCTATCACATGCAGCCCGGCACTATGGGTGAACGCTGGGCTTTGGAGCGGTGAGTGGGGGTGGGGGGAGGCATTCAGGGGTGGGGGGAGGGGAGGGGTAGAGGTAGCCTCCCCCTGCTCACCCACAGCTCACCCATAGCTCTGGGCTGCATGTGACAGGCCTCCATCTGGCACTGGCTCAGCATGGCTCGCGCTGAGTCAGCGCCCATGCTGAGCCAGCGGTAAGCGTTGCAGGGTAGGGGGAAGGTGGGGTAGGGGGAGGGAGTGGGTCGGGATGGGACCAACATGAGGCTGCTTTACTCCTGGGCCAACATGGAACTGCTTTGCTCTGTGCCAGCTAAATAGCGGGTGCAGAGTCTAGTAGCCCCATGGTGGGGCCTCCTCCCTTACTTGGGAGAAGGGTGCGAATGCCCAATTCCTCCGAGGAGCCACTGGTGGTTGCCCAGCAGCCACTGGATGTAGTGGCAGCCATTTTGGTGCCGCTGCTCCTCTGGGCACCAGGCAGCTCAGGATTGGGTTGTAAATGGGGTACAACTGTAGGGCACTCAAATCCTAATGTTGTGTACTAGCACCCCCGTCTACAGGCCTACCAGAGCAGCCTTAAAGCCCCATTAATTCCAGGAGGCACTGAAGGGAGGGCATTCATATTTAACAGCTGAAGAAGCAGTGTCACCCCAGAGCTCTGCTCGCCTCAGCGCCACTCCTGGAGATCTAAAACATTTCCTCAGGGTAATTCTTGAACTCTGCAAGACACTTAATTCACGGGCTGCTTCACAATGTATTACTGGAAATGGTCAGACATTCAATTCGCAGGCTTTCAGGGCTCGCTAATCGATTTCTCAGCAAAGGTGCCCTCAATTTCAGGTTCTTCACAGCTCCCCTGCGGCTCGAGGAGAGCGGAATGGTCTGTTGGGGCAACATCGCCCTGCTGTCGACAAGTCCTGGCTGCAATGTGAGCAGAAGGGTGTGAAAGGAGGAGGGAGGGAGGGAGGGATTCCGGGCAACCCGTTTCTCTGCTTTCCCCTTTTTCTGGCTTCCAGGGTTTTGGCTCTCAGTCAGCAGGCATCACAAGAAGCATGCATGAGAGCAGCTAAAGATGAGAGAACTGAAGGCTGCTTTTATTAGATATGCTCAGCTTGATAAAATGGAATGATTCCCAAACATGGGGAAAAAATCTGAAAGTGATGTTTGCTCCAACATGCAATGGAATTGTAAAATAAGCATGCTTTTTCTTCTGAAATATAGGAAGGGTTCTCCGGCAGACAGAACGTCTGTCAGTGGAGGTCTGGGGAGATGGCTCAGAACAGGCAAAAGAAAAAAGATCAGAGATCACAACAGCTTCCTTCTTCCTTTAACTCCATTTGTAACCAATGCTTTGCCATTTCTGCTCATAATTCTTATACAAGCCCCTTCCACAGCTGTGCTGACGTCCTTTTTTCCTGACCCCAAAGCCCAGGAATTTACTTCATAGAATCATAGAGTTGGAAGGGTCCTAATAGGTAATCTAGTCCAACCCCCTGCCTTAGGCAGGAAATCCTCTTACAGCATCTCCAACAGGTGCTTGTCGAGCCTCTGCCTGAATATCTCTAGTGAGGGAGAGTCTATCACCTCTCTCGGCAATCTGTCCCACTGTCGAACCGCCCTGACCATCAGGAATTTTTTCCTGATGTCTAATCGAAGTCTCCTCTCTTGCAGTTTGTAGCCATTTATTCTAGTTCTACTTTCAGAGGCAGTTGAGAATAAATTATTCCCTTCTTCCATATGACAGCCCTTTAGGTATTTGAAGAGAGCTATCATATCCATCTCATATATGATATCTATCATATCAGCCTTCTCTTCTCCAGGCTGAACATGCAAAGTTCCCTCAATCTTTCCTTGTGGGACTTGTCCTCCAGCCCCCTGATCTTCCTTGTTGCTCTCCTCTGAACCTGTTGTATTCACTGTGTATTCAGGACACAAAATCTATGGTTAAATGCAAAATCCAGGTAAAATCCTTTACAAAGATGAAGCATCAACTACATTTGTGACCTTTCAGAAGGAGAAGATTTCTAGTCCCAATTGTTTCTCAGAAGCACTGAAACCAGACATGGCTCCATTCAGGACTCACAGAGATAGAGGGATAGGAACTTCATCCATCCTTCCTAATCCTGTACCCCAGTTGTTCTCAAACTTTTTAGTACCAGGATCCACTTTTTAGAACGACAATCTGTTGGGACCCATTGGAAGTGATGTCATTAAGATAGTAGTGATGTCATGGTCAGAAGTGACATCATCAAGCAGGAACATTTTAAACACCCCCATACGCCAAAATAAAATCAAATTAAGAAAAATAAAAGTTTATAATAAGTATAAGTTTAAAAATTGTTTAAAATAAAGAACTCTCCTAACTCTCCCCAGCAGTTGACGATCTGTTTAAAAAAATTCCAAAACATCCCAAAGGCTGCAATCCTATCCGCACTTACCTGGGAGTAAGCCGCATTGACTAACATTGTTAAAAGTCTATACATAGTACCCTGTTAAAATTACAGATCTGTAACAGTTCCCCGAAAGCAGTACAGACTATAGTAGTATCAAGTGTAATATATTAAAGATAAAATACACATTGAAATGAATGGGGCTCGCGACCCACTAGTGGGTCCCAACCCACAGTTTGAGAAACACTGCTGTACCCCATTTCCCCTTCTCCCTCTAACAGTCATCTTCCTGATGGGTTACAGACCAAGCAAAACCCTTTCACCCATCCTTAGCAAGAAGAAACACAAGAAATTTTCAATAAATAATTTTTGGCAAATTTGAAACTCAAGGAAAAATCCAAAGAGACATCAGAAACAGAGCAGGAATGCAAATTATGTCTCCTTACATAGAACTGAAATATCTATAATATATATTTATTTCAAATAGATAATTTAACTTTGGCGGGTGCTGCAGAATGAGGAATTTCAACCAGCTCAAAGTCAATAATTCAGTCCTCACGCCTATCCCAAACTCAGCACCACCACTCTCAAGGCCCCACAATAATGGCAGCTTCCCCTTGTCTTAGCTCAGTACATCTTGCAAAATGGAAGGAAGAGGTAGGTTACGGGCTTAGTAGCAAGCACTAGAGAACTCGTTCATCAGATTGGGACCATTCTCATGGCACTGTGTTCCTCTCTGCTTGCCTTTCTAAGTTGACTGAGGCACAGTTGCCTACTCCCGAGTAAACATGAACATGTGGCTCAGTTTCACTAAGGTTCAATACAGTGGTGGACCTGCCATTTGTCTGATGGAACAAATGCCCCGGGCGTGGAGCCTCATGCACCTTTAGGACCCCAAAGAAGCCTCTCCGAGGATCCCAAGGGGGTTCAACACTGTGCTTCCGGTTTGCCAGAAGCACAGTTTAAAGCATCAGGAAACCTTCAAGAGGCTTCCCCGACACATCCTGGAGTTGTGCAAGGCACTGTGTGCTCCAGGTAAGTGGGGGGGGGTGGATTTATGCATGGGGGGAGGCGGCGTCATCCCACGGGGCGCCATTGCGGACCTTTGCCCCTGGGCACGGGGCTGGTGAGATCCACTACTGATCCAATACGTTTTCCTTCTCAACTATTAGCTTGTCAATTTCAGGACCTACCAACAATCAGGTTGGGACCCACTAGTGGGGTCATGACCAGCAGTATGGAAAAACATTGGTTTACAAGCATGTCTCTAATGGTAATATTATTATTAACATTATTATTAACAGTATTTATATACCGCTTTTCAACTAAAAGTTCACAAAGCAGTTTACAGAGAAAAATCAAATAACTAAATGGCTCCCTGTCCCAAAAGGGCTCACAATCTAAAAAGATGCAAATGAATACCAGCAGACAGCCACTAGAACAGACAGTGCTGGGGTGAGGTGGGCCAGTTACTCTCCCCCTGCTAAAAAAAGGAGCACCCACTTGAAAAAGTGCCTCTTACCCAATTAGCAGGGGTTACCCACACAGATCCTGTTGAATAATGGTGGGGGCCTTTTTTTTTTTTTGCCACACATGCATAACAACGATCCAATGAAAACTGAAAAATATAAACCGTTGTCATTGACAGAGTAATAATTTATAATTAGGCAGCTGTCAGATTGTTATAAATGAAAAAACTGGGCATGCTTAACTGTATGAACAATAAATGTATGTTATATTTTTGTTGGCATATGATGTCTTATGTAAGTTTCTTTTTTAAGTCTATAATTGAAACAAAAATGTGTGCATTTTTTTTAAAGAGGAAATCTGTTCACTCTTTCTGTGAGCAGCCCTGTATCTATCCTCATTCCTTCTGCACGACCAAGCAACATGTAACACACCCAAATGTCAAGACCAGCGGACCTCGTCATACTTCATTAGAAACTGGAGAAAAATTCATTTGGAGCTGATGCCTGCTATCAAATCCAATCGCAGTCCTGCGTGTTAAATATGCAGTGACAGCTGGTGCTCAAGGAGGCTGGCAGAGGACCTGGGTGTCACTGGCTAAGGCTGCAATCCTATGTACATTTAGCTGGAAGCAGGCCCCATAGAACTTAGTGGGACTTACTCCTGAGTAAACACTGTGAACGTTCAAAGAGGAGCATGGGGGGATAAGGTGTTCTGGCACACCTGAGCCAATAAGCTCTATACTGACATACAGCATCAGGAGGTCTGGGGGAGTGAGGGAATCCACGGTTTCACAAATAATTGAATCAATGAATACCAGATCCACAGATAAGGGGGGATTTTTTTTCCCTTGTTGCTTCCAAGAGCCCCACACCCCACACTCCTTTTCATTAGTATGAGTAAAGTCTGAATGAGAGCCAGTGTGCTAGTTTTCTTAAAACGAATGCAACTCCCAGACCACTCTCAGAGTGCCTAATCAACTTTAAAGATATGGAAAATAACTCTATGAGAGTAAGGTCATTCGGTGCTTTAACTGAACAATGGGCTCAAACCAACAAACTTCCTATCAAACCCTTTATTAAATTTGCCCTACAGTGCTCAAATTCTTTTATTAAATAAGGAAGCAACTAATAGCTATATGTTGGCAACCTTCAGTCTCGAAAGACTATGGTATCGTGCTCTGAATGGTGGTTCTGGAACAGCGTCTAGTGTGGCTGAAAAGGCCAATTCGGGAGTGACAATCCCTTCCACACTGGGAGCAAGTGCAGTCTGTCCCTGGTCTGTCTCCTTGGCTATGGGCCTTCCTTCTTTGCCTCTTTGCCTCAGTCTGTTGGCCAAGTGTCTCTTCAAACTGGGAAAGGCCATGCTGCACAGCCTGCCTCCAAGCGGGCCGCTCAGAGGCCAGGGTTTCCCACCTGTTGAGGTCCACTCCTAAGGCCTTCAGATCCCTCTTGCAGATGTCCTCGTAACACAGCTGTGGTCTACCTGTAGGGCGCTTTCCTTGCACGAGTTCTCCATAGAGGAGATCCTTTGGGATCCGGCCATCATCCATTCTCACGACATAACTGAGCCAACGCAGGCGTCTCTGTTTCAGTAGTGCATACATGTTAGGGATTCCAGCTCGTTCCAGGACTGTGTTGTTTGGAACTTTGTCCTGCCAGGTGATGCCGAGGATGTGTTGAAGGCAGCGTATGTGGAAAGTGTTCAGTTTTCTCTCCTGTTGTGAGCAAAGAGTCCATGACTCGCTGCAGTACAGAAGTGTACTCAGAACGCAAGCTCTGTAGACCTGGATCTTGGTATGTTCCGTCAGCTTCTTGTTGGACCAGACTCTCTTTGTGAGTTTGGAAAACGTGGTAGCTGCTTTACCGATGCGTCTTTTTAGCTGTAATAGCTATAGCCTTAACATTATCTACCAAAAGGCCAGAGCCCAACCATCATTAAATGGGAGTTAAATACTAACCTGAGAACTAAGTTTGAAAGATAAAAGACAAACAGAAGGTCAAAATGAGCCTCAAGAAAACAAAAGATCCCACATTGATCTACAGAAGAGGTTCCCTAAACTGGGGCATTGTGATGCCCCAGCCAGTGGGAGACAATCACTACCCCCTTAAGTGGTAGTGGTGGTGATGATGTTACAATGGCAATGACAGCATTTCCGGGATCTTGCTGCTGCCACAAAAAAAGGATTTTTCCACATAACTGGGGGGTCATGCTGGCCTTCCGGAGGTGTGGGGGGCCCATGGCCCTTCTGTTGAACAGCTCCCATGGCCCCTCAGAACAGCTCCCCAGCGTGATCATGACCCATTTCCAGTTTCGCAATGAAAACTGAAGTGGGTCACAAACATATCAGGGAGGCGTTCTGAGGTGTAGGGAAGCCTACAAGAAAGGCCTGCAGGCCCACACTCCAGAGGGCCAGCTCAACCCCAGTTATGTGAAAAGTTCCTTTTTGGCCACACTGGTGGATCCTGTCACTGCCGCCTCCCCCCCCCCCCGCCCAGCAGCTACTTATGGAGGTCCCAAATCTCTTGTAGAGTTTGGGAACTGTCGGTCTATAGCAGGGGTGCCCAAACCCTGGCCCTGGGCCCACTTGCGGCCCTAGAGGCCTCTCAATGCGGCCCTCAGGGAGCTCCCAATCTCCAATGAGCCTCTGGCCCTCCGGTGATTTGTTGGAGCCCACACTGGCCCAATGCAACTGCTCTCAGTGTGAGGGCAACTGTTTGACCTCTCAGCGAGCTGTGGGATGAGGTCTCCCTCCACTGCTTGCTGTTTCACATCTGTGATGCAGTAGCGGCAGAAAAGGAAAGGCCAGCCTCGCTTTGTGCAAGGCCTTTTATAGGCCTTGAGCTATTGCAAGACCTTCATTCATTCATATAAGTTCATCTTTAATATATTCATTTATGTAAACTTATGTAAATTTATTCAAATTTGAAATGCAAGTTAATTCTTTTCCTGACCCCCTCTGGCCCCTGACACAGTGTCAGAGAGACAATGTGGCCCTCCTGCCAAAAACTTTGGACACCCCTGCTCTATAGGAAGATGTTCTACAAAATATCTTACCATAGACTCACAGTTTAGAATTCCACTTCTGAGTCACCATTTGGTGTATCCTCAACCTCCTACATCATACAACCTCATGTCCCCTTAGCCAAAAGACATTGCTTCTAGCTAGCAAGGAAGGTAACACTGACTTTTCCCCATTTAGTGTCTTCCCTTCTCCTTCTTCCTCTCCATCAAAGTACAGTGGGCTCACCATACCTGCAGGCTCTTCACCCATGGATTTAATAAACCAGGAACTGAAAATGTATTTTAAATACCCAACTGTATTTTCATTTGCCTTGTGCCTGCGCATCTTCGCAAGTTTAGATACATTAATTTGCTTATGTTTTAAGCTAGTGGTTCTCAAACTTTGTGGTGAGAACTTTGTTTGAGAACCAGGACCCACTTTTTAGAATCTGCCAAGACCCACCCACCGGAAGTGAAGTCATGACCGGAAGTGACGTCATCAAGCAGGAAAATTTTTAGCATTCCTAGGCTGCAATCCTACCCACGCTTACCCAGGAGTAAGTCCCATTTACTATCATTATTAAAAGTATATACAGAGTAGCCTGTTAAAAGTACTAATCTGTAACATTTCCCCAAAGCAGTCACATGCTATGGTAGCATCAAGTCTAATATATTAAAAACAAAATATTGAAATGAATGGGGACCCATCCGAAATTGGCTCGTGACCCACCTAGTGGGTCCCACCCACAGTTTGAGAAACACTGTTTCAGGCAATGAACACAAGATGTGCAAATTTATGCAATTTGTGCAAAATTACATAGATTTCTGTAAATCTACACTGTTTACACAAATACAGTATATGCCATTTTGTCACTGTGTCTTCTGTGGACGAACATCCACGGATTTTGGTATCCACAGTTTCCAGAACCAAACCTATGCAGACACAGGGGGCCCATTGAACTAATCCCAGTTGCCCAGCCAACAGATCCCCCCACTGCCCACCTACTGCCCTCTACCCTCGCCCTCTTTCCACTCTTCTGGGACCAGGCCGATCTGCTTCCAAAGCACCACAATGCCCTTCCACAGCTGAGATAAACCTGATATAAGGCTGATAATGCCTCAAGATGGCTGGGGGGTGGATAGGGGAAGGGCGAGAGGCTCCTCTTATTCATTCGCCACCTCCTCCACTCCGCTGTGTGAAGCAGTTGCCTCACCTTGCCTGGTCTGCCTTCAGTCACTCTCCTGCCTTCAGTCACTCATACAGTTCTAAGGTCAAGTTACTATTTCCTGTGTCTTCCCATTAAAAGCATCCTGAGCTGCCTGGACTGAAACTTTTGACACCTTTGTAAAGGTCATTACACCTTTGTACCAGCCCTGCTGGTTCAGTTTCCTGCTGATTCAATCTCCTGGCTGCCCACAGCCTAAGTCCAAAATCTTCCAAGTAAGATTCTATTACTGACAACAACTATCATCCCGTGACATTTAGGGAAAACTTCCATATTTTTGCCAGAATGCACTGCCCAGATTTCATGCAATGGATGTAAACACAGCCAAAATTCCATCTCTACATCCCATTGGAAAATATGAGAAGTGTTGGCCTCAGAGGGCTGAACTGGTACATAGGAAGAAGTAGGAATATTAGCCCAAATTATGGTAGAGGTAAATTATGACAAATCTAAGAGGATTAAGGAGAGGCTTGCAACTACCTACCAGGACTGTGGTAACAATCAAAGATCTGTTGGTCAGGGAGTCGGTAACATTGGGCCCCTGTCTCCTGGAGATTTCAGTGATGTTTAGTCCATCAGATAAACTCCATACTCCAACCTGTGATGAGAAGCACAAATTAGCAAACGTTCAACCAGTGGGGCATGCTTTGACTGTTCTGCCTGTTGGTGTTGGTGCAACTCAGGCTGCTGTCCAGAGGGGGCAGGATACTGTCCAGAAGGGGTCACACTTCTGTTCCGTGACCCACACCTTTCTAACTGAGCACGTTCCCTTTTGTCCTCTGACCCACCGACCTGTTAAGTTGTGCACACCATGGGCTCTGATGTCCACACCATCTTAAGCATAAGGCCAGCAGGGTGAGGCAGCTCAAGGGCCTTACAATCTCTAAGGGCCTTACAATCTCTAAGTGTTAACCGAACCTCTGATCTTAATCCGATGCTGTAAATATGCATTCACTGGAACCGTGAGTAAACAACTTCTTTTTACAACTTTAACAAGCCTCTGCCTCTTTGTCTTTTTTTTGATAGCAGTCAGTCAGGTGATGGAGGTTCCCTGAAGCGATAACCAAAAGGGGGGTTCGCTGCTTACTCTACTCTGCTTCCCCCCATCACCAAATAGGGAAATATTTCCAATACTGCCACTAAGTCACATCGATTTCTGGTGGAACAGAGCAGTGGTCAGAGAGTTTGAAAGTCCTGGAAGGGAAGGCTGAAATCAGATTGCAGGATTTGAACTGAAAACTGGGAAGCTGGGCATGTACAGTCTCTGCAAAAAAAGGGACAGGTGTGTGTGCATGTAACCAGTGAAGTGGTATCTCCTGCATCCTAAAGAGGCAAATCTTAAGCTTCTGTAAAAATTAACATAGGTGGAGCCTGGCACATTTCCGAGTTCCAGCTGCGGTCTATCTGATCAAAACTCCAGCCTCCAATCACTCAGTTTGGAGGGCCACAAAATTCATCTATTTTTTTTTTCCCATTTCATTTTTTAATTCAGTGCAACCTGTGCAACTTATCTTCAAAGATGACTTGGCAAAAACAAAGGAAGCACCCCGTATGGAACCTAAGGCTGATTGTATCCATGGTTGTTTTTTTTTAAAACATCTCGCAATACAATCCCCCTTTTCAATGCCAAGGCTGCCATGCTTGTTGGATAACGCAGCATTTGTAATTACACATGGTTAATACGGCTGTAATCCTCAAACTTGCAGGAGGCAAAAGAGGATCACAAGCCCACCGCTAAACCTCAGCAAATGTAAGCTATTAAACATAATGCAAAAGTACATATTGGGATTTGGTCTTTCTTTGGGCACACCATTAATTCAGATTATCCACTGAGGGGAATTTAATGTCCCAGCTCCACAGAGATTTGATATGGATACTTTAAAGCCTCTTTGAATTGGCAAAAAAGCTTAAGCACACTCATGAGAAAGACAACCGAGCGCCTGTGCCTCAGATAAGAACTATCGGAAAATGATGCAAATTAGCCAGGGTCCCAGCATCCTTGCATGAAATATGCAAGAAGTATCTTAATACAAGAGACTTTTTATGTTGGTCTCAGAAAAACCATGGCCAGCAACTGCCTAGAGCAGCGGTTCTCAAATGTTTTAGCACCCGGACCCACTTTTTAGAATGATAATCTGTCGGGACCCACTGGAGGTGATGTCATTAACCTGAAAATGACGTCATGGTCAGAAGTGACATAGTGAAGCAGGAAAATTTTTAGCATCCCCCCATATGACAAAACCAAATAAATTAAGGGCGCAAACCTGACCGTGCCTTGGGCTGGCGCAAGTCCCTTGCACATTTGCGCCTCCTTGAGTGTTGACTGGGCCAGCACAGGGACATGCGCTGTCCCATGGAGGCTGAATCCAGACTCTGTGCTGACTCAGGCAGGGAAGGTTGCGTTGGTCGATGCAAGGGTCCAGGGAGGGCCGGAGGAAGGCGTTTTGCGGCGGGGGGAGGGTGGACCTGTGGGTAGGCAGGCAGGAAGAGGGGGGTGGGGCTGGTACCCAGATATTATGCCAGATCTCAATCCTGTTCCCTGAGCAGAACGGAGCTACAAGCCACAAGTGCATTGGTGCTAATTAACATAGTGGATGCAGCCCATTTATGCCAGAATGGGGAGAAGCAGCCACCCAAACCAGTCTCCTGGCTGCTGGAAATGGATGGTAGCTCCCTTCTAAGGCTGATGGACTGGGATTGGTTGGTTTGGCAATGCACCTCAGGAGATGGCGCAAGTCCAAGGAGACCCATTGGGGCTGTGGTGGCTTACCCAGGGGAAGAGTTTCCTTGCCCCTGGCTGAGGCACTTCGAGTCCCAATCTTGTGCTGGATACAGTGCAAGTTTCCCAGCCTGCCTTTCCAGTGCAAGATAGGATTACACTACACATAAATTAAAAGTTTACAATAAGTTTAAAAATTTATTTAAAATAAAGAAGACCCCTCCTAACTCTCCCAAGCAGTCGCTGTTCTGTTTAAAAAAAAATTCCCCAAACTTGCCAAAGGCTGCAGGCTTATCCACACTTACCCAGGAGTGAGCCCCACTGACTATCCTTGTTAAAAGCATATACAGTACATAGTAGCCTGTTAAAAGTACAGATCTGAAACATTTTCCCAAATGCAGCTAGACAAATACATAGTGGACAGTTCTATCAATAGCAGAACCTCTGTGTACAGAAGAAGAAACACTTACGGCAGCAGTTCCCAAACTTGCTGGGGCTGTGATGCCCTCCAGAACCAGGAAATAAATGACGGGGATGCAAAATGCATCATGCGGTGATGTCACCACCATTCACTTCTGGGTTCAGAGGCCTAGCACATGCACACCCCCACATCACTTTCTGCATTGTGCCGTGGCCCTTAAACTGTGTGTTGTGCCACACCAGCTGATGCATAGTTTGCAACTGTGGTGCATTAAGGAAAATGACATGGGTGTTTGCGACTCAGACACAACTTCTGGGTCACCTGCCATTTTTGGTTGCAGCCTCCTGGCCTTGGCAGGCTCCAGATTCAACACAAACAATGCAGTGGGTTGTGAACATAAATAGTTTGGGAACCCCAAGACTTGGGGCACCTGACGTTCTGTGTATTGTTGATGCTAAGCAATAGGGTGGAAGAGCAACTGTTTGTGCATTCAGAAGGTCTCAGGCTCATTTCCTGGCAACATCTCCAGATAGGGTTGGAAAGGATCCTTCTCTGTCTGAAACCCTGGAGAGCTGTGGCCAGGTCAGATCAGTGTATACAACACCTGGTCTAGATGATCTGACTTACCACAAGGTTCCAGACAGGAGATAATATGAAATATCATGAAAAAGTAAGGTATATGCCAGCCAAGCCTGAACCAGGGAACATCCGCTAAAATGGAGTGTTGGGAGAGTTCGAACAGATGAAAGGGAATATTTATTTACCCAGTGTGTGATTAATCTGTGGAACTCCTTGCCACAGGATGTGGTGATGGCATCTGGCCTAGATGCCTTTAAAAGGGGCTTGGACAGTTTTATGGAGGAAAATTCTATCACTGGTTACAAACCATGTTGGGTAAATGCAATCTCCTGGTTCTAGAAGTAGGCTACCTCAGAATGCCAGATGCGAGGGAGTAGTAACAGGATGCAGGTATCTCATTGTGTGCTGCTAGAGGCCGCTGTGAGATACAGGAAGCTGGGCTTTTGGCCTGATCCAGCGAGGCTCTTCTTATGTTCTTATGTACTGACCTTTTCAAGCCCATCTTCCTTGAGGCTGATGATATCCAAGTCAAAATCGGTCCTCAAGCCGCTGGTCTTGTTGAAGACAATGCGCCCAGTCAAGCCTTCCCACTGGGCCTGGAAAGAAGAAAGGGATGGAGGGATGGCAGCAGGAAGGGGGTTGAGGGGGGTGGCAAACAAGGGAGACAAAGGAGCCATTTGTTAAGCTCATAAATCACAATTCGCCACAAGGAGTGGGATGCTTCATTTTAATTACCCCAGTACACCGCCATTCTGTCCCTGAAGAGCATGATTAATTAACCACCCCCATCATTGCTCATGGTGCAGCAGCAGCAGCAGAGTCATATAAATCCCATCACTGCACTCTAAGATCTGAGTGACATTCACACCCTTCTGGGTATGCCAGGGAGAAGAATGAACTGATGGGGTCACTGGCCAGTCCACCAGATCTGGTCCTTTCTTCTAAGCCCTGAATCAGTCCAGCACTGAAGGCCTGAACTCAGTTTCACTCAGAGCCACAGCTCAGTCTCCGAGCCCAATTCTATAAATGTCTACTTAGAAGTAAGTCCTATTATAGTCAATGAGGTTTACTCCCATGTAAGTGGGGATAGGATTGTAGCCTCAGTGTGTCGTTCCAATGTTGAGGCTCTGTATTGGTCTTGTAGATAGTAAAAGAAGAACAGCGTGTCTCTGGCCACGCGCAGAGAGAGCTCCCCTTTCAGCACACTCCAGAGCAGGGGTGTCCAACCATTCAACCTTAGGGCTCCTGGACCTTTAACAATTGTGTAGAAGAGGAAATTTCAACAGGTGCCGCTTGTCATCTCACAGAATTTCATTTCCCTCCTCTACACAATTGTTAAAGGTCTAAGAGCCATAAGGTTGAAATACTGGCCACCCCTGCTCTAGACCAGTGCTTCCCAAAGTGTGGGTCATGACCCACTGGTGTGTTGTAAGCACAAGCACAGTGGGTTGCAGCCTGGGCTCTCCTACCCAAGCTGATTTGGCTCCAAATAGCAGCCAATAGCAGCAGCCACATTACTTACCAGAGCCTCCACAAGCCTTTTCTGGCCCAGCAACCCATTCTACAGGCCTCTGTGAGAATGGCCTGATGTAGCCTCCAGAAACAACTTCCAGTTTGCGTCTGAAAACCGAAAGTGGTTTCCAAAGGCTTCCAAGTGCATTCAGAGGCCCACAGAGGCCTGTAGAGTGGGTCGCTGGGCCAGAAGAGGACCCCAGCATCACCAGAAGTGTCGTGACCCACCACAGAAGATGAGATGGGTCACGGTGCTGCAAAGTTTGGGAACCCCTGCTCTCGATTCATCACCTGGTGGCAATTCACTCACCAGGTTCTTACCCAGAAACCTTCCCCCAAAGCCACCTCAACTCCCTTTGGTCTTCCTTCTCAGCACCCCAAGTATCTCAGCTTCTGGCACTACTAGAATAATTAAACTGGATACCACAAAGTCCCTCTTTCTCTCCCCCATGCCGACTGACAGAGGGCCACAGCAGCAGGCAGCCCCCCCCCCCAACCTTGGGGCAGAGCACATCAGTACAAATTCCATGCTGGCACATAACATTTGAGCTTCAGTGTAGCCCACACTTAACAAAAGCAGCTCTGCTTTGAACTTTAGGCCTGATATTTGGCTGCCTCCATCCGTGAAATGCCAAGCTGTTAACATGCTTTAGTATTTTCTTGTCACATCTCAGCAATGGAAGTGCTTTGGGCTCCAGTACATTCCCACTTGAGGCAGCCCCACTGCCTTTTCATGTTTCTCTAACGGTGGGCTCACCGCACTCCCTAAGGAGACTGATCAAGAAATCAATCAATCTCTCTCTTGCACATGTGCATGCACACATGCCCATGCACCAGCCAGTTCCATGAGTTAGACAGTATTTAAGCAGCTTGCTGTACTGTACCACAGCCCTTCCACAGGACTGTTACATGCAGTGCAAATAAAGTAAGGGGAGGGAAGGGTTGATACTTAAACGTTTGCATTTTTCACATCACTGAAACATAAAAGTTAACATTAGAAGGGACTACATTGGAGGTCATCTAGTCCAACCCCCTGCTCAGTACAGGAGTTTGTGAAATCACCTCTGACAGGTCCGGTCTCTGCTTGAAAACCTCCAATGAGGGAAAGCCCACAGCTGCATGCAGCAGGCTGTTCCACAGGATTGGACAGCTGTTACAGCTAGGAAATTCTTCCTCATGTCTAGCCTAAGTCTAATTCCCTGTTGTTCAATCCTGTTAAGTTCTCATCCTGTCCTCAAGAGCCACAGAAAGCAAGCCCCCCTTTCTTCTTCAAGACACCCCTGCAGATGATTGAAGATGGCTATCACCTTTCTCCTTTGCCTTGACTTCTCCAGACCAAACATACCAAGCCAGTGGCATCACTAGGTGTTTGTGTCACCTGGCACAGGAGGCCAGCATGTCACCTCCATGATGGACCTCCTCTCATGCAGTGGGCGGGGCAGTGCCCTACACAGTGCGTGTGGTGATGCATCATCAACCTGCCCCCACTGGTTTTTTGGCTATAACTTTTGATAGAATAGAGATGCTTCAACAAGGTTTGTTTCTTTGCATTCTGCATGAACTTACGCATCGATTGATATATAACATGATGGTATTATTCAAAAATACCAAGATTAAAAAAATGTTGGTCACTGGTGGTGTCACCCGCCCATGCATGTCACCCAGTGTGGCTTGTGCCTCCTAGCAACGTCACTGTCTGAAATGGCCCAGTTAGACTAGGCCTCCAGAAAATCTCAATGAGTGCAGCATATGAGAACAAAGTATGAAGACCAGTTTGCAAAGCAGGAACAAGAAAAATCAGCCTTAGAACCTGAGCACTTTGCTCACAGTGGATCAGTGTTTCTCAAACTGTGGGTCGGGACCCACTAGGTGGGTCATGAGCCAATTTCAGGTGGGTCTCCATTCATTTCAATATTTTATTTTTAATATATTAGTCTTGATGCTACCATGGTATATGACTGCATTTGGGGAAATATTACAGATATGTACTTTTAACAAGCTACTATGTATATCCTTTTAACAATGACAGTAAATGGGACTTACTCCTGGGTAAATGCGGGTAGGATTGCAGCCTAGGATTATTAAAATTTTCCTGCTTGATGATGTCACTTCCAATTATGACATCACTTCCGGTGGGTCCTGACAGATTCTCATTCTAAAAAGTGGGTTCCAATGCTAAATGTGTGTGAACCACTGCAGTGGATACTTTGTAAGGTCTGTTTCACACTGCCAAAAGCCACACAGGCTGCTACTTCCACCCTGGGGATTCTTGGCTCCTGTCACAGAGGAATTACTTGTGGGGGGGGGGGGATCCTCCAGGGATTACTATTGTCTCTTTATGGTTGCTGGTTCCAGCAGCAGATTTTGCAAATGTGCAAGTGATTTAAAACACAGGAAAGCAACAGCCTTGGGAATAAAACCAAGGTGAGTGAAAAAATGGTATATTGCAGGAACCAGAGTCAGAAGCATCTTGCTTGCCATGTTTTCTTGGATTAAAAGAACAAAAGAACCTAGCTGGTCGGAAAAGAACCATGTCTTCAAGGAGAAGGTGCTCATCAGACCATCGTTGAAGCGGTGGCAGAAGACACAGGCAACCTTCTCCAAATTTTGGTGTTGTTATTTTTTTTAATGGGATCAGCTGCTGAAATTGAGACCGCTATCCTAACTGCACAAGCCCCCTGGTACCAACCCAGAAGTCTCGCAAATCTGTTGTAAAACACATTACAACTGCTCTTGAGTTGGCTGGGCTGTTGCAGAGGCCCATGCCGGCTCCTGGACACTAGATCCAGCATGTTCGTGCTGGCCTGGGTAGGGTGAAAGGAGGGCGATGGCAGGGGGTGGAAGGAAGGGGTGGAAGGAAGGGGTGGAAGGAAGGTGGAACAGAGGTGGAGAGGGGTGTTTTGGGCGGGGGAGGGCAGGGCAGGAGGTGGATCTAGTCCAGGAGGGGGGCAGGATTAGTCACAGCAGCCTGTGCTGTTTCCTAACCCCCACTCCCAGGCCCTGCAGTTTTAAATAGACTGCTCAGATTTACACCAGCGAATTTGCTAGTGCAGATCCAAGTATCCCTATATAGCGGTGGCTGGTATGGGGTAAGTGGAAAAATAGCCAGAGTTGCCCTCCAGCCACCTCCTAACCTGTGCTAAATACAGTGCAGGCCACTCAGCCTGCCTGTTCCAGCACAGGTTAGAATTGGGCTGGCCCAGGCAGGGGGAAATCAGACAGGAGACGGACACCAATTTTTTTTTTTCTTGTGAGTTCAAGGTGTACGAAAGAGACCTTGGGTTGTCTCCTATAGTTGTCTTCCTCCAGAGGAACTACATTAGGAGTTCAACCCACTGTTGAACCCACTGACAATCCACTGTTGTCAGTTGTGAAACACACACTGATTTATTTGGTCCTAAATCATGGGTCTCGTCTGATCTCGGAAGCTAAGCAGGGTCAGGCCTGGTTAGTACTTGGATGGGAGACCGCCTGGGACTACTGGGTGCTGTAGGCTTATATCATAGTCTTTCGAGACTGAAGGTTGCCCACCACCACCAAATCATGTATCTGGCCAACCAGGTAAAAGATAGCCCACAGTTCACCACTGCAACAACACCCAAGAACTTCAGCACATCACCCTTCTAGTGTCTGAAAAGCTGGTGTCTTACACCAGGCACTAGATTGCATTCCCCAACTTCAAATGCAAGGCCCTTGTCTCTTATTTCGAGGCCAAATGTTTGAACAGCTTAACTTCCAGTTCTTTGTTGTTCTCTGTCTTTGCCTGTGAGACTCAAAGAAACACCTCCATAAAGAGCCTTTAATTTCCAGGCACACAATGATGAGGTCACCCCTTGACCTCCTCCTTGCTATTGGAATAGCACTCCAGCCTGCCTCTTGTTCTTATGGTAATTCTCTCCATGAGCTTGGAATCGCTTTTTTCTTGCCGCCAAAGATCACTCAGAATTAAGCACCTTGCTAAAAGGGTGACAGGTGAAGTGGGCTCCCTGAGTGCTTGGATCAGAGGTCAGCTGACTCCCTCTCACCCTGCAGTGCTTTCCTGGTCCCTGGAGTGCCTTTGCTGAGCGTCTCTGGAAGGATGCATTGATGAGTGGGCATCATCCAGCTTCCTCTACAATTTATAAGATGGATGAAGCTGTCAGCTATGATCACTCATCTTAATTGCCACCTCTCCAGAGGTGTTAGGAAAAGGTACAGTTCTGAAATGCGAAACCAGGTCGAGGAGCAGACCCCCTTAAGCATTGGGTCATGTCATTCACTCCCGCAGCATCACATGGAGCACCACATGTAGGTGCTAGGAATAGACATCTTTGTTTGTGACAAACTTCAGACCAGCTGGCACCTGAAAGTCTACTCCTTGCCCTTTGACCTACAAACTAGGACCTTGCCCATCACATGCAAAGGAAGTTTCATGGTTGGTGGGGGGGGGGTACTACCAAGCCAATTAGCATCCAAATTGGGAGTCAGAAAATTTAGCATCCTTACAGAGTAGTTTCAGGTTGATGTGGAAGCCAGCCCAGAGCACAGACCCTTTGTGGCTGCACTGATTGCTAAAATCTCCATGGGCCAAACTCCTTGTGCCCTTCCACCAGCTTGCAGCCCCCCCAGGAAGTGAACAAAGACCACCTCTTCTCACATGGGCCTACCCAAATACTGCAGACACCTATAGAGTGATGTAGCGACCATGTCTGCCACTTGGGGCAGTGACTCCTGGTGTCACCCCCCTCAATGCACAGAGCAGAAGTAATTAGCACTGATGTAATGACATCACCACGTCACTGCCAATTCCTTCCAGGCTGCGAGCCACCAACTCATTTGCTTTCTCACTGAGATCCGCTTTGGTGAGAACATGAGTCAGTGACTCAGCGAAGTTGCTGACTCACCACTTTCTCCCTGCGCTCCAAAAGCAGAGCGCAACAAGAAAATGGCTGAGTGGCTGACTCAGGTTGCTTAGTGGCTGTAGCAGATGCAACTCACTGCCACTCCGTTCCTTCTCCTTTGGAGGTTCAAGCTCCATCTTGGCTGGCTCCTGCCCAGCACCGCCTCACCGCCATGCTTCAGAGTGGAACCCATGGCAGCCTGCCCCCCACTTGCTATGCCACTGTAGGGCATAAATAATTCCGATAAATACCAGAATAAACAAATACACAAAACGAACAGATAAACTAGGCTTTGGAGGGAACTGACTCAGAAGAAAAATCCCTGCTTGAATCAATCACTGCCGACTCAAAATATTTGTTCTCTGTTAAGATCATCTAGTGATTGGTTTAAGGACCACAAGCCTCTTCTCCTCTCCCCTCCCCTATGAATATTAATTGGGGAATGGTGCAGCATGAGCCATCTGCTATATCTCAGTCTTCAAAAGATTCCAGGGCAGTCCACAGATTTCTTCCACAGTTGCACACTTAAACGAGCCCCCCACTGCCTTCTTTAATCTTTGCAAGGTTGGAATTCCTGGCACTGTGGGCATCACCATTTCAGCCGCATGCCTTGTGTCCAGCCTCCTGTGACCGCACCCTCACTGGAATTCTTTGCCTCTCGAGTTCAAGTCATGCTCGCCACACTCCCTTTAATGCCAGATTCATGTAGGCTGGGAGATGGCAATTACCCCAAACCCAGAGAAAAATGAAGTTCCTACTTCACTCTCTTGACATGCAGCTCACTTTGTCTATGGCATTATCAAGGCAGAGACAGCCATTCATGACCCCAGAGGTGTGTCTGTTGCCAATTTTTCCACTAGAGGTTTAGCTGTTCACTAACTGCATGAGAAATGTGCTTTGCAAAACACTCCTCAATGAGGCAGAGAGAACAAAAGGTGTTGCTACTTTAGTAGAAAAATAGAATGGGGGAGAGGCTCACAGCTCACTGTCAGAGCACGTGTGTTGCATGCAAAAGGTCACAGGTTTAATCCCTGGCATCTCCATTTGGAAGGATCACAGGGAGAAGGGCTGGGAGTTTCTTTGTTTGATGCCCAGGAGAGCCACAGCAAGACAGAGTAGATCATATTGGACTTGTCAAATCAAGAACAGGATTCTTGATAAAGTAACTTCATAAATTCATATGACGACAGACCACTCGTCCTTGAAAAGGGGCTGGTACAGAGTTCTAGCACAGGAATTCATGGTAACGTAGAACGGTAAGGGTAGAAAGGGCCCAGGGCTGGCACATCCGAGAGGCCAACTGAGGTCTTAACACAGAGGATTGGCAAGGGGTGTCTGCCACAGTTCCTCCTCCTGCTCCCTGGAAAAAGAAGAGGGAACAAAGAGGAAGTGAGGAGAACAGAAGAGTAGTTTGCTAGAGTGTCTGCAATCTTTGTCTATTCCTTAGCTGGGGCTTGGGGAGCAGGTTGTCCTCTCAACCAATACACTGCTATAGGTGCTGCTGGGATCCAGGTGTCATTCATGTCATGCTTCTGCTCTTGGTGATACTTCTAGCCTTACTGATGTTCAATTTTGGGTTCCTTAGATCTTCCTCAATGTGTCTGAACCATGTTTTCTTTTGTGCTGTCTGTTGAACCCTCCAGTAGGGAGGTCGCTCTCACCAGAGGAGCTTGTGTGGCATCCAACTGGTGTTCATTCTACAGAGATGGCCAAACCATTGCAGTCTGTGTTTTTGGATTTGTTCTTCGACTGATGGTCGATGACTGCATCTTATCCGAATTATCTCATTATGATGCTGATCACAGAGAGTGACACCCAGGATCTGTCTCAAGCATCGCATTTGGAAGACCAGGAGCTTGTTCATGTCTGATTTGAGCAGAGTCCATTTTTTCCAATCCATACAGGAGAACTGGCAGGATTAGCGTTCGGAAGAGGCAAATTTTGGTCTTGATGGAGATATTGATCTTCTCCCAGAGTCACCATTTGAGTGAGATAAGCGCTACTGTTGCCTGACCAGTAGGAAAGTATGGTCGGCTAGAGTGTCTCTACAATTACCCATCACTCTCTTTTTCTCCACATTTCCTGCTACATTCCCCTGTTCCTTTTCAAATCCAGGGAGTAGGAAGAGCAGGGGTAATAATAATATATATATTTTTTAAAACCCTCTACATTAACAATAACAATAATAATCTACATTTAGTCAAATACCAGCTTGCAAAATTAATGAACAAAAAAGAACAGCCTCACACTGTGCATGTTAATAGGTGACTTATGGGGGGGGGAAGGAAGTTAGAGGTCTCTTATCAGTCACAGCTGGAACTAGCCACTGAAGACATTTCTGCTACTGTTTCAGCCCAGATACATTATGTTCTCTCAGGTGGGACCAGGCCTACAGGACTAAGGGCCCAATCCTATCCAAATTTCCAACTCCAGTGTAGCCACAATGCAACCTCATGGTAAGGGAACAAATGTTCCCATACCTTGAGAAAGTCTCAGTGACTGCCCCTCCACCACAGGATGCAGCTCACACCCCACTGGCACAACTACACCAGCACTGGAAAATTGGATAGGATTGGGCCCTAAGACAGTCTATTTATAGTCTTGGGCATCCCTGCAGAAAAAGGGTAGCTGTCTTGGGGCAGGGGAGTTCTCTGCTGCAGCTGAGAAAACTGCCTGGATAAGCAGGGGGATGTTGGCACACATGTGTTTCGGACTCTTGGGCAGCCATCGTGCCTTGATAGTGAAAATCAATTCCAGAGTTTAACTCTGATTCCAATTAAGTTTTGGGAAGCCAGCTCTCCTGACTCCCGAAAACAGGCTGAGGCTGCTGATCCTCCTGGAAGCATCCTCCATCTATCCTGACATTCAGATGGGGGGGATTGCAGTGAAGTTTTCCTTTTTCCGACCTGATCTAAATGTTAGAACAGATGAAAGAATGTTAAGATAATCATTACGCAACTGATCAATATAGGTGGGATAAAATGGTTTGGAGAAAACCGTTTTATTTTTTCACAGATTTCAGTGTTTTCCAAAGTTAGAAGTGCAGAAAGCAGTGTTATGTGTTTTCATTTATAATGCACATTATAATTATAAATTATAATCACGTTAAAAGTGTACTAGGTAGGTGATATAAATGGTACGGTGATGGTACATCAGCAGATGTAGTCACTGTAATGCACCCCATTAAATCAAAAATAAAACTAAAATAAAATGGTTTTTATTCACAGATCTGTTTTTTTGTTTTTGTTTTTTACAAAAATGAGAAGTGCAGAAAGTGGCATTATGTGTTTTTATTTCATTGTCACCATTTTCTCCCACCTCTTCTGATCAGGTAACCAGTAGTATTGCTGGAATAATCTTCTGAATCCACCAAGGGCAGTGTAAACTAATGTGCAATTTAACAAATCAAAACCACCACTCATCATTAAAAGGAATGGCTATCCATAAGTGTTTCATTTTCTTCCCTGTGACAGTTGCATATGCCAGAGCAAAAATGTCTTCACAAAACAAACAAGTTTGTCTTTCAGGTCCACTCCACTGATTAAAACTGGCTTGCCATTGTTCAGTCATCTAAATTGTGAACAGAATTAGTTCACCAAGCCAACAGATGTAAAGCT
This sequence comes from Tiliqua scincoides, assembly GCF_035046505.1. NCBI lineage: Eukaryota > Metazoa > Chordata > Lepidosauria > Squamata > Scincidae > Tiliqua > Tiliqua scincoides. The sequence continues at coordinate 7,692,319 of NC_089830.1, read as the reverse complement.
GTAGCATTGCTAGACATTCCAGTCCATCCAAGTCACACTACATCAGTGCTTCACCCTTGCCTTCTCTGGTCTTTCTCTTTTCTCAAAGAGATTAAAAATATGGGTTCTGCCTTGGGGAAGGGGAGGTACCCATCTTACCTCTTTGATAAAATTCATGAAGCGCCCTCCAAACCGCCAGGCTTTATGCCGATGGCACTGAAGGGAGTTGACGGTCATCTGCGGAGCCCGTTGGTAGCACACAGAGACTATGTGGACAGCATCATACAACAGGGCAGCATCTGTCTAAAATGAAGGGGGAAGAGTAATTGAACGGCTAACAGCTCCTGGGGCAAAGCAGCTAACAGTTTCTCAGAGCGATGGGGACACAACCCCCTTTGTGTAGCTGGAGATGATCAGGAGTACATTATTCCTCATTCCTGCTTTCTCAAGACTTCTGAGCCCTGCTCAACAGACACCTGCTCCCATCTTAGCATTATGGCTATTTCTTGTCTTGTTTACAGATGGATGATTTCCAGCCCAATTCTAATCAGTGCTGGCACACTGGGAACACACACGTCAAGCTCCAGTCTGTGCAAAGTGGCTACTCAGAACTGCGCAGGTCAGAGAAGCCCCTTGTTGGGCTTTCAGGCTGGAAAGGGGGAATAGGATTCAGCATTGGCCAGCATCAACAATCCCATCCCTCTTCTGAGCCTGACCCACCCCATCCCACCCTCCCCACCCTCATCCTGCCCTGCCCCTGCTCTACCTATTGGTAGGTTACCAGCTCTGTCTGGCATTGTGTCTAGTGCTGGTGGAATGACAAAGACCTTCCCACAGGTGCAGCCTACTCACCAGGTGCTGCAAATGTGCTTTACGGCTTGTTTGCAACACCCTAGGCTCGTGCAGCAGCTATTGTACTGACATAAGGCACAGTCAGAATTGTGCCATTCACTTAGTGACATACCCTCTTAGGTGAGCATCTGGAAACTCTTGGGATAGGAGGGGGAAAGCAGTGAGCATAGCAAAGGTCAGTTACACCCTCCCTCCACAGCTTCTTGGCTCCAAATTATCGCCTTCTCAATATATTGCTCCCTAGAAAAAGTGCTGCCATGAGGGTTTTACTAACACACATTTGTGTGTAATACAAAGTTCAACCAGAATACGTGAGTAGCCTCTGCTAAGAAACATCTAGTTCCTCTTCACCTGGCCCAGTCCAAAGAAGAACCTGACAAGAATAAAGCAGCTTCACCAACACTGCAATCTCCCTCACAGTGGCATAGCTATGGAGGTAGAGGGATACACTGCCTCAGGTAGCACGCCTTGGGGGGGGGGGGGGTTAGATGGCTCCAGAAGGCATTTTCGGTTTTCACTGATAACCAGAATTAGCTGATGCCTTCCAAAGGCCTCTAAGATATCCCCTCAAGGCATGGTGCCCAGAATCTTAGAAAGTACCCAGTGTAGCCCAAACCTCTGAAGGCCTCCAAAAGGCTCTTCCTGTTTTTGCAGAAAAGTGCCTTCTTGATGCCTCTAAAATATTGTATGGGAGGGGTCTTAACAATTCTTTTGGGAAGGTGTTATTGGAGTATGGTATCGTGCTTTCAGAGCGCGATACCATAGTCTTTCGAGACTGCCAACTAATTGGAGTATGAGGGATTTTAAAGACTTTTGTGCTCCTGGTTCCCAGATGCCTTAATGAGCCACTGCTCCCTCAAGTTACACAGATCTGCACACAAGGAAAAGACTGGAAGGAGGTTAAAGCGACCATCATACCATCATCACACCTGGCAACAACCCCGGTTCTGGCCTAGGGGCTAGTTGCAACCTCTCCGTGGACCACTTGTCAATGATGGCGGAGACATGAGGATTCTCCACGTTTAAGATACGGAAGCCAGTCAGGTTCACTCCAGAGTAGCGATATTGCTCTAGATCCAATGCATAAAGATCCTTTTAAAGAGAGAGAAAGTTGGTGTTAGTACTTTGTCTACTCCTTGTTCAGTTATTTGTAGAGGTGGGAGAATTTTTTTTTTTAATTTTTGGTGTTGTCCAAAGTTAGAAGTGCAGAAAACAGTGTTATGTGTTTTTAATCAAAATTTACATTATAATTATAAATTATAATTGCTTCAAAGTGTACTATAGGTGGTATAGTGTCAGCAGATGCAGTCACAGCCATTACCACCCATTAAATAATAAATAAAAACCAAATCAAACTGTTTTATTTTTCCAGAGTTTGGTTTTTTTTAATTATTTACAAAAATGAGAAGTACAGAAAGTGGTGTTATGTGTTTTTATTTCTTTATCACTATTTTCTCACACCTCTAATTATTTGTTGTGAGGGAGGGGCGGTCTGCAGGGATAGGGTCTTGTGACAAGACCAGAAGTGAGCAAAAGCTTCCTTGAGATAGTTCATTGATCTTATTGATCTTGACTTCTCTTGGAATTCCAACAGATTTTTATTCTGGAGCAAATTCCCTCAAAGCTGCTCTCAAATTTGACTTTAGGAAAGGCTCGGTGGCAATTTCAAGCTGGAGGGGGGCTGTTCTCTTTCATGCGTCAGTTATTTTTGACGATGAGTAATTATGCATTGATTCCAAACCATAAGAAATAGTTTTAAATGGAAAAAAAAAACAACAGAAAAAATGATTTGGAAAGTGTGGCACTTAATCCTGTTTCTGATTGCACCTCCAAGCATCAGAAACAATCAATGTGAAAGGCCAATATTGTCAACATCAATAATGTCAACACTTTCAATAAACTTGTGACTTTCTGCAACATACACACACACACAACAAATCACACACCTTAGAATGTGGGGGTAAGAGAACTGAATGAAATGTTGCCAAGATCACAAGATGTGAAGAGTAGTGTTGGCAATGTCAATTGCTACAAGTTCTGGTTTCTATTCCACTCATAAGAAAAATCCAAAGATACTGGGAGGCAACTATGGGCAGAATCCTAACCAACTTTCCAGCACTGGCATAGCTGTGCCAGTGGGCATGTGCTGCATCTTGCAGTTGGGGGGCAGTCACGCAGGCCTCCTTAAGGTCAATGTTTGTTCCCTTACCTCTGAGTTTCATTTCCCTTACCCCGTTGCTGGAAAGTTGGCTTGGATTGTGCCCGACGAGTTCTAAAAATTTGTGCCCTCTGTTTCAATTCAAATTTCTTCCCCTACACATGCAGTAGAGCACAGAGAAAATGTCTTTCTCCACTGCCTATAGAGGATAATTTTGTATGACGAGGACCCTGTACAATCTTCACCTTTATGACTGCATGTCCCGCACTCAGTCTATTTACTACAAAAGAAGTGAACAGATCATTACCCTGTGCATTGCACAAGTGTATTCAGCAAGGATCTTCAAAACGGTGTCTGCAAGAAGCACGGAGTCCTTTAAGCCATTTCTTCCCAACGTTGCATATATGCAACAGGGATCAAATGTGTACACCTGTGGGCTGGGCAGAAATGGGTTAAAATGACTGTGGAAAGCTTCAAAATGCCAGTAGGCAGCTATGCACTGGCATTCTGAAGCTTCCTACAGCCATTTTAAAACACTCCGCACTATTCATGGACACCATTGTGAAGGTCACTGCTGCCTTGCTGGGGGTCTCCGCCGTCTTGCTGAAGGTCTCTGCTGCTGGTAAGTAAGCCAACTCCCCCTAACCCTATTGATATAATAGGATCAAAGATTCCCTATCCATGAATTTGGTATTCACTGGGGCTTCTAGGAACCTAACCTCCGTGGATACTAAGAAATTTTAAAGCTTCCCAAGACTATTTTAAAGGATTCCACGCTACTTGCAGATACCATTTTGAAGGTCTCTGCTGGGGAGCAGCATGCAGCACAGACTTTCAAAATGGTGTCCATGAGTAGTGCGGAGTCCTTTAAAATGGCCATGGGAGCTTCAAAATGCCAGCAAGTGCCAGGGAGACTACACATAGCCAAGAGCAGCCTGGGAATTACAAGCGGTAGGTGGCAATTCTGCTCCTCATGGATAAGCAAATCCGTGGACTGCAAATTTCATTTAGGACTTCGTATGCCCTCCTTTCAGTGTTGCTGCTCCTAAGATGACTTACACAAAATACAAAACAATCCAACAAATAATAAAAACAAATTTTCTCCCTGACTTGAGTCCACACCCATTTCCTTGTGCACAGCTCATTGCTTCTTGTCTTATCTTTGCCAAAGACGAAGTGCACCTGTGGACTTTTTCTCCAGAGCATAACCTGGCCTGGTCCCCTGACCCAGAGTCCTTGGCTTCTGCCCAAAGGGAGACTGCTTCTGGTTTGCAGATGCGTCATTGGCAGTCTTCCAGGGAAAGGGACCCATATCCCATTGTGATGATAGACAGATATTCATGTAGATGACAACAGATTTATGAGGATGATGATGATGATGATGATCAAAGTGGAGCTAAGACACATTTGTGAACCACCTCTCCATCCGTAAATGAATGAATGACCATGCAGTGAATCAAGGAAGAAAGAAAAGAGAAGCGTTCAGGCAGACCACTGGCAGACAGCCCAGGTCTGCCACTTGGCAGATAGTACGAGTGAGTGAGGGGTGGGGGCATCTGGAAGTCTTGCTCCACTGCACTCCCTTAATACATCTCTTGGCTTTGCAGAACCAGGGTGGACTCCCACCACTAAGAAGCCTACAATTCAAACCCCACAGAAACTAATTCAAACAGGGCTTGGACCAGAGGCCAACCAGAGGCAAATGACAGCTGCTCTGATCAGCAGGAAAGAAGAGAAACAGTCAACACAAGAGAAGAAGATGGAAGTCAGAAGCATCTCTGTTACTGCTGGGGATGGATGTGGTAGGGGGCAGTTTCTGAAGAGGTGTTAAGGCAGACACTGCAAATTTGATAAGTTATCCCATACCAAAATACAGGGGCAAAGTGATTACATACATCTGTCCATCAGTCCATATACCCAACATAACAAGCCACAAGAACCTAAGAACCTAAGAAGAGCCCTATTGGATCAGGCTATGAGACCATCTGCTCAGGCTTCCAGTATCTTACAGTGGCCCGCCATTTGAGAGACCTATATCCTAGCACCACTCTCTTGCATCTAGCGTTCTGAAGTAGCCTATTTCTAAAATCAGGAGGTTGCACATACCCAAATGACTTATAACCTGTGATGGGCTTTTCCTCCAGAAATTTGTCCAAACCCCTTTTAAAGGCATCCAGGTCAGATAACTACATCCTGTGGCAAAAAAACTCCAGGAAAACAAATGAGAGTTCCCTCCCCCCCCCCCCAAAAAAAAAAAAATCAGTGCAAAAGTTTGCAAATTTCAGCTGATTCTGAATTAGGGTTCTGGGTGCTCACTATCCAAATTTGACTAGAATTTCAGTTGCAGGATTTCTTTAAAGGGACACTTTCACAAATGCACTCCCATTAAAACACCACGGAGGTTGAAATTACTGGGTGTCAAAACACCCCTGGAAAAAGTATATTCTGCACTACAATCCCTCTTCACCTCAGCATGGTGTCTTTTTTCAGGGGCTGTTCCTTTTGCATCTTTTTTAAGACTGTAAGCCTTTTGGAGACAAGGAACGACTCATTGACTTATTAAAACCACTTGTGAACTACTTATCGTTGGAAAGCCAGTACAAGTATGTGACACATAATGCCGACAGAACCCCATCATCCCATTAACCCTAGCAATTTGGTCACTAAATGAAACTTATTTACCAGATGCCAGAATACCTCATAGAAGGCCCTGGAGGCTTCCTCTGTGTTGTATAGGGTTCTGTGGGCCTCAGAATGGGCCTGTGTTATCAGAAACAAACCAGAAGTGGCTTCTGAAAAACACAGGTGCCTTCCAGGGGCTTCTGCGCACCATTCCGAGTACCTCATTGGCCTGTGTGACACAGAGGAGGCCTCTAGCGCCTTCTATGAGACATCCCAGCATCTGCAAAGTAATTTCAAAATCACTAACTGCCAACTAACCATCACTGTATAACCTGTTGTTAATTGGCAAGTCTCTAAGTGACACACAACGGTATACGACAAAAGAAAAAAAAAGAAAATATTTCTTTACTCAGCGTGTGGTTGGTCTGTGGAACTCATTGCCACAGGATGTGTTGATGGCATCTGGCCTAGGGGATTGGACAAATTTCTGGAGGAAAAATCTATCATAGGTTACAAGCCATGATGTGTATGTGCAACCTCCCGATTTTAGAAGTGGGCTATGACAGAATGCCAGATGCAGGGGAGGGACCAGGAAGCAGGTCTCTTGTAGTCTTGTGTGCTCCCTGGGGCATTTGGTGGGCCGCTGTGAGATACAGGAAGCTGGACTAGATGTGCCCATGGCCTGATCCAGTGGGGCTGCTCTTATATTCTTATGTTCTTATGGGTCCCAAACTGTGAGCCATGGCTCCCCAAGGAGCCACAGAAGCCAACCAGGGGAGACGCAGAATCCATGTGAAAAACCTTCCACCTTGTACAATGTATAGCAGTGGTTCTCACACATTTAGCACCGGGACCCACTTTTTAGAATGAGATTCTGTCAGGACCCACCGGAAGTGGTGTCATGACTGGAAGTGACATCATCAAGCAGGAAAATTTTTGACAATTCTAGGCTGCAATCATACCCACACTTACCCAGGAGTAAGTCCCATTTACTATCATGGTTAACAGCATCTTCACAGTAGCCTGTCAAAAGTACAGGTCTGTAACATTTCCCCAAATGCAGTCACATACCATGGTAGCATCAGATCTAACAGATTAAAAATAAAATATTGAAATGAATGGGGACCCACCTGAAATTGGCTCACGACCCACCTAGTGGGTCCCGACCCACAGTTTGAGAAACACTGATGTATAGGATTGTAGACCTAATGTGGAGCCATGGCCAATAGCCCAGTAGGTCAGGGAGTTACCAGACTAAAAAGTTTGGGAAGCATTCTTATACACTATAGCGCTTGTTCCAAACTTTTTAGCAAGGCGACCCACTTTTTAAAATGACACCTTATTGGGACCCATCTAGGTTTACCAGACTTAAAAAAAAGGAGATCAAGAATTTATTTATTTATTAGTAACAATAACCAGAAAAAATACCCTCAAACATTTATCTCCCTATATTTACACAGGATTGCAAACTGTAGGAGCTGATCTCTTTGCAGGGTAATCAGCAGCTACAGTATCGGATTTCTGAATAGCCTCAGGGCTTGGGGCAATTAGTTTATCTGGTGTTTCCATCACCCTTGGGTGACCCACCAAAAATCAGGTTGCGATTGGGAACCACAGATTGGGAACCACTGCACTATAGACATTCTTAATAACGATGATGGCAATAATGACATTTGTGTCTTAGTCATTTGCAGTCTTCATTTGACAAGACACCAGCAGCCCCCACAACTAGCAGCACAACTAGCAGCACAACTAGCAAAAAGCATTAGAAGCTTTTTTTTTGCCAAATGCTGGCCTGTAGTGTTTGGAGTCTGTTGGGGGCCATACAGCATAATGCAACAGATTAATGCAATCACACCCCTTGGGTCTCATATGGCAGAAAAGGCAGCGCCAAGATAAAAAAAAGAAAGAAAGAGAAAAACAGTGCCTGGAGGAGTGGCAGCTTAAAAATATCTTTCCCACGGTACAGCTATTATTTCAGGAAAGTGGCACTAATTGTAATTGCTTATCTATTAATTTATTATAATTCTCTCTGCTCTCCCCACCCCTTCTTCATCTTCACCTTCAGGCTTCTACTTACTCACAAAAAAAAAATGTTCCAGAGCTTCAGCTGGCCTGATTAATAGGAGGTTATCAGTGAATTGCATAAATCTGCTCCAGCTAGATAACAGCAGTGCCAGTAATTAAAATGTCTCTTTATTTTAAAGGGAGGACAGAACATTTTTAAAAAAGAATATAAATATGGATGTTTCTATATGTGTGATTCGCTCTGAGGGATGAGAACTGGGAGACAGAAATGTGGGCTTCCCACCTTCCCCACCATGGACTCATCATAAGTTCTTGATCAAGTTACTTTTGCACTCCTCATCTTTGAAATGGTAACAGTGGTGGTCTGCCTAACAAGTTATTGTAAGGCCAAACACAACCAAGTTTATAGTTCAGTGGTTCCCAAACGTTTTAGCTTTGGAACCCACCTTAAAAAAAAAAAGCTTTACCAACCACTCAAGCCTCAGTGGCTATAAAGGTTTAGGCCATAGTGCTCCCCCCAAGTAGTAGATTGTCTAATCTTGATGCACATAGTCTCATCTAATTGTCTAGTCTAGTTATAGTCTGTACCAGGGGTGTCCAAACTTTTTGGCAGGAGGGTCAGGTCTCTCTGACACTGTGTCAGAGGCCAGGGGAAAAAAGAATTTACATTAAAATTTGAATAAATTTACATTAATTTACATAAATGAATATATTAGAGATGGAACTTATATGAATGAAAGAAGGTCTTGCAATAGCACTACAAAAGGCCTTGCACAAAGCAAGGCCGGCCTTTCCTTTGCTGCTGCTGTAGCATCACAAACATGAAACAGCAAGCAGTGGAGGGAGCCCTTGTCTCACAGCTCATGAAAGAGGTCAAACAGTTGTCCTCATGCTGAGAGCAGTTGCGTCAGGCCAGCGCAGGATCCAGCACGTCTCCAGAGGGCCAGAGGCTCATTGGAGACTGGGGGCACCCTGTGGGCTGAATTGGAAGTTCCCGAAGGCCGCAAGTGGCCCCCAGGTTGGGGTTTGGGCACCCCTGGTCTAGACGAATTGTCAGTTTTGAGACCCACCAAAAACTAGGTCGTAAACTAAGAGGGAGGGAATTCCATAGAGTTGGTGCCATCATGGAGAAGGTCCTTGCCACTGCCCTTCCCACCTCCATGGGCAATGGCACCCATAAAAGGGCCCTCTCTGATGACCAGAGAAGATGAGCTGGATTGAATGGAAAAATGCGGTCCTCAAATACCCTGGCCCCAAGCCGTATAGAGCTTTATAAGTCATAAGAACATAAGAAGAGCCCTGCTGGATCAGGCCAAAGGCCCATCTAGTCCAGCTTCCTGTATCTCACAGTGGCCCACCAAATGCTTCAGGGAACACACTAGACAACCAACACAACCTGCGTCCTGGTGCCCTCCCCTGCATCTGGCAATCAGAGCCAGCCTACCTCTACCCTGCACATACCTACCATTACTTGTAATCCGTAATGAACTTTTCTTCTTGAAATTTGTCCAATTCCCTCTTAAAGGATTCTAGGCAAGATGCTATCACTACTTCCTGTGGCATGGAGTTCCACAGACTAATTACACGCTGGGTAAAGAAATATTTTCTTTTGTCTGTCCTAACTCTCCCAACACTCAACTTTAGTGGATGTCCACTGTCAAAACGAGCACCTTGAACTGGGCCTGGAAACAAATGGGCAGCCAGTTTAGCCGCTGTAGCAGCAGCTCAACAGAGTCAAACTGCTTACCTCCAGCAAACACAGCAAGGTCACCCCGGTTTGTACTAATTGCAGTTTCCAAACCATCTTCAAGGGCAGCCCCAGGTAGAGCACAATCTTGATGTCTAATCTTGATGTCACTGTGGCATGGATCACCGTGGCTACGTTTAAGTTCAAGCTATTTCATCTCACTTCATATTTACATTTACTCAACAGTAATGATTTTGCAGGTATGGCAAGGTTTTTGCCGTCTTGGCCAGATGCCACACTAGAGTATGTTACTTTTTTTTTTTTTAACTTTTTTCTTTTTTAAAAGTCTTTTTTAAAAAGACATTTAAAAGACTATTTAAAAAGATATTACTTTTTTTCTTTTTATAAAAGACTTTTCCAGTTAAAGTCCAGATAATATTTAATTTATTTTACTTATCCAACCTAAAACAAATAATAAATAATTGAAAACATTAATCTAAAATTAATTTAATTTAATAATCTATAGCAATGGTTCTGAAACGGTGAGTTTGAACCCACCCACAATCCAATTTTTGTTGGGTCGGGAAACTGACAAGTTGACAGCTGACAAGGAAAATGGAGCCCTGAAATGGAGCAGTATGTGTTTACTTGTGAACATTCCTTGACTCTTATCAAAGACCAGGTGAAAGGGAACACAAAGCTACCAGAATGGTCCTGATTCAATGAAAGTGGAGAGCTCAACAAATGCTCCAGATGGTGCCTGCCACCATAGTAAAAAGTATAAAAACAGAGGCTGGTAAAGTGATTTTTTTCCCTGTGTCATAAAGCTAGATGGGTCTGGATAGAGCAGGGTCTTCCAAACCCCAGCCCAGGGACTGGATGCGGGGTTTAAACTAACCCGTTCGCCCTGTGAGTGGATCTTACTATGCCTCCACATCACTGCATGACTTCCACATAGACTGGGCACAGGAACGCTCTGGCTTTTGCTCGGACATCCTGTTGAGCAGCCTTCTGGGACACTGGGCAACAGACGAGCATCCCTGCCCCCTGATCTAGGTGCAAGTCATGCAGTGACATGGCAGAACAGTAAGGTCTGGTCTGAACTGGACCAGTTTTTTTATAACACAGCAACTGCTGTAATAGAGTGTCATTTTTAAAAGTGGGTCCTAAAAGTTGGGAACCACTGTTGTATAGAATACATCTTACATGCCAAGTCAAATTCAAAGGCTGCTAAGACAGATAAGAGCAAGAACCATGAATGTTCACTTGGAAGTAGGTACTATAATAATACTATAATGCCACTGTACAAATCGATGGTAAGGCCACACCTGGAGTATTGTGTCCAGTTCTGGTTGCCACATCTCAAAAAGGACATAGTGGAAATGGAAAAGGTGCAAAAGAGAGCAACTAAGATGATTACTGTGCTGGGACATATTCCTTATGAGGAAAGGCTACAGCGTTTGGGCCTCTTCAGCCTAGAAAAGAGACGCCTGAGTGTGGACATGATTGAGACATACAAAATTATGCATGGGAAGGATAACGTGGATAGAGAGATGCTCTTTGCACTCTCACATAACACCAGAACCAGGGGACATCCACAAAAATTGAGTGTTGGGAGGGTTAGGACAGACAAAAGAAAATATTTCTTTACTCAGCGTGTGGTCGGTCTGTGGAACTCCTTGCCACAGGATGTGGTGACGGCATCTGGCCTGGATGCCTTTGAAAGGGGATTGGACAAGTTTCTGGAGGAAAAATTCATTACAAGCCATGATGTGTATGTGCAACCTCCTGATTTTAGAAATGGGCTATGTCAGAATGCCAGATGGAAGAGAGGGCACCAGGATGCAGGTCTCTTGTTATCTGGTGTGCTCCCTGGGGCATTTGGTGGGCCGCTGTAAGATACAGGAAGCTGGACTAGATGGACCTATGGCCTGATCCAGGGGGGCTGTTCTTATGTTCTTATGTACTAACAGTAAGAAATGTGGTTCAATCCTGGACAGATTTGTCAATTTTTTCCATTTATCTCCTATATAATTTGTCAGCTTTGCCACTAACACTAAATGGTGCTGCACACAAGCCAATTTACTTTCAGCATGCCTGTTACCTGTCCTGACTCTAACCATGGTAATCCATCACTCCCATGAAGTCAACTGAGGTGATTACCCCAGGTGGTGGATTGACAAGTCTCCATTCTTCCAGGGATTCAAAAAGAAAAAGGGGAATGGAGCAGAAAGGAGCAATAGGGAGGAGTGGAGAATGGTGGGCTAGAGCAGTGTTTCTCCAGGTTTGTCCTCTGCTATACCACTCTACATGGTCCACCTATTTGAAGTACCTGGTACTGGTGATGACATCATCACCTGGATTGGGAGGCCATATGTGTTGCAACAAACACCAGTAAGAGGCTCAGGGTGGACTGGAGGGTTTTTTTGAGCACAGAAAAGCATGCTTCGGAGATGAGCCGAGCCTCCACCACTGTTACGTTGCAATCCTGGTCTCGCTGCCAAGTGGTCTAATGAGTACCACCAAGACACCACCTCAAGTACCACTGGTGGTACGTATACCACTGGTTGAGAAACACTGAGCTAGGGTATGGGAGGCAGAAGCTGCTGCACTACTGAGTAAGGGTGGACAGCAGTGATGTGACACCTCGGGTGATGGGAAATCTTCGGCCAGCCATGCCTGAGAGTGAGTAAATTGCAATCGCCCCTGCTAAATAGACCAAGGGCACAATGCTAATCAGGTCTACTCAGAAGTCCTATTTTGTTCAATGGGGCTTACTCTCAGGAAAGTGTGGTTAGGATTGCAACCTAATGGACTAATCCTTTCCATTGGATATGATGACCAATCTCACAATGTGCCACTGTATCTCATGTTTCGCTGTTGCTTCAGCCATACTGCCTTTCTGCAGCCCACTAGCAACAGCACGGTAGCTGGGAGTGACAGCTGCCCATAAAGCCTCATCTGTTAGTGGTGGGGATGGACTGGGGCAGCGGTTGGGTTGAGTCAGGCTAGGGTGGATTGGGGTCTAAGGAGACCCAATGGGAACAAGGCAGCCTATCGAGAGGTAAGTAGGTAAGTTTTCTTATCTCTCTTTGGTTGCCTGGTCCCCAGCAGCCCATAACCTCCAGGCTGTGATGGCAGAGCGGCAGTCTGGGCCAGCCAAGCATAGGATTGGGCTGTTAGAGGCACATTCTAAGTAGTGGTTCTCTTACACTCAGTTAAAGGGAGAGCAACTGTTTCATTCTAGAACAGTATCCCTCTCCATGGCTGTTGTTATAGTGTCCTTGTGTCTCTTTCTAGAGGGCGAACTTTTTTTTTTTTAAAAGAGAAATGTTGTTAACAATAACAAGGGCAATATCAACAATAATTTGTGGCCAAATGATTTGTGGCCAATAATGATGGTTGAAAAGGCAGACTCATAGAGATCTTTCCAGATACTTTACCAGTGTGGTGAAGATGAAGTGGTAGTACTCCGTCATCATCCCCATCGCCATGGCCTGAAAAAGAGGGACATGTCAGAGGCAGCATGGAAGTAAAGTAATTGAAAGGATGAGACCACAGAACCTCACATATAACAGACCCATCATGGCTCAGCCAAATTGGGTTAACACCATCGTAATGCCCCAAGCAGCCAAACATCACTTCTTTGTCATGAGATTGTCAGTGCTGAACTCCACACAAGAGCAGAACACAATAACACAATATCCACTTGGTGGATTTTCTGCGAGGGCAGTGTCCATTCCGATTCTGCATAGGCTGCAAAAAAAATTAACAGGCTATGGTACAGGATGCAGAATTCAGTTTCCTGATAAGTTCAGTTTTAATTAAACATACATTCCTTCAAGGGTCTAACACCATGACGTTGAAGATAAGGTTTGAAAGAATATGGGGAATATGAACTAAAACCTCAGAGGCCAGAGGGGTGGATAAATCTGATTTCTAGTGTCCAGGAGCAGTTACAGAACTGGCTGCTGTAGTGCCCGGGGCCAGGCCCCCAACATACCGCCCCCCTGGCAACACGCTGCCCCCCTGGCAACCTTACTCAGTCACATGGAGCCTTGAGGTTCGCCTTGATAGAAAGAAAACTGGAAGTATGGGTAAAGGTGCTCCAGAAGCCTCAGACAGCTTTTGGAGAGCCGAGAGGAAGGTTGCGCTAGGCTTTGCCTCTCCCACCCCCGAACAGTTCTGGAGGGTGGGTGGAGGCGGCAGCAGCTAGGGCACGCGGGTGGAGGCGGCACCACAGCAAGTACTCCCTGCCCCCATAGGTGCAGCCCCCACAGGGCCCACAGATGTGGCGCCTGGGGATTTTGCCCGCTGTCCCCCCAGGCCCACCACTGTCCAGGAGGTTGGGAAATTTCCATGTTCCAGACAGCTGCTTTCCCTTCTACATGACAGGAAGGGTTAATTGTGCAACATACAGGTACTTGCTCAATTTACATGATGTACATGGGTTGCAGAATTCAAGTACCCTTGGTGAAGGATTTTTACAGGCTTTTTGGAAAAGAGTGGCAGAAGACATACCAGGATAGCCTGCACTGTGGCCAGGAAGCCCACATTCCCCTGATAGGTCCACCTTCTCCGGCCCTATATTTTCTTTCCTGCTTCTTACGCTACCTTGCTTTCACTTTGCTCAGTCATAATTTATGATACTACATCACCAACACAGGGTAAAAACAGACCTAACATCAAATATATGTTTGTGACTTTTTCTTTCTTGCTTGCTTGCTTTCTCTCTTTAGACCCAAGTATTTTCCCCTCCTTTTGTCAGATGCAAGATGCTTCAGTCACACTGCATTCAGAAATGGGCTCCCTGCCGAGTCTCCAATCATAGACTGGCTACCAGGTACCAGTTAAATTCACATTTAGCCACAGAGACTATGGAAATGCTTAGGAATGCTTAGGAATGCTAGGAAATGCTAGGAAATGCTTAGGAATGAAATTATCCTAGTGGAGGCAAAGCAGTGAAGCAGTTTGCTTGACCACACACGGCACACACTGAAAGAGGCAGATCATGCTTGAGAATACAGAAACATAGAGGCATGCACAACAAGAGAACTGAAGTTGAACTGATTCACTGGTGTGGGACTCCATAAGTTGCCTCTGAGAACCCAGCTGGCCAGCTAGCCTAGAACCACTCCGAAGAGGCTCCTTCCAGATAAAGACAAACCTGAGCTAAGACAACTATGGTTTCATAGGCCTTGATTCAGAGACTTCAGGGTTGGGGAAAGACTGTAAAGTACACCTGTAGCCACAAAACATACCTGAGGATCCTCCTCCTGACCTCTCGGTGATCCTTAACCATATGTCAGAGATACCCAACAGATAAAGGGATGTCCTATATCAGGGGTGGCCAAACCGTGGCACATGTGGCTCTCTGACATACAGTGTGTGGCTCGCAGAAATACTGGCTGAGTTCCTTTTTGCATCGCAATTAGTATAAAAGGTAAATAAAACATTTTCAAGCTTTGTAATTTTTTACCAGGTATAAACTGAGAGTCCACTAGATTAAAAGGTAAGTTTAATGTTTATGGTGAGTAAATATATTTATGGGCTCTCCCAGCATGATAATTAGGATCTCTCATACCTTGAAAATTAGAACAAGATTTGCATATTTTCTCTTCTGTCATTGGCAGCTAATGAGTTTCTATGTGAGAACAAAGTGCTGAATTCTGGCCATCATCTGCTTAATGATGTCACTTCCTGCTTAATGATGTCACTTCTGGCCCTCAACAGGCACCATGAATGCTAACTTTGGCCATCTGTGTGAAATGAGTTTGACACCCCTGACCAAAATGCTTCTTAAATACTGAGGCCCTCAAACATCAGACGTTTATCATACATGGCTCTTAGGTTAAGCAAGTTTGGCCACCCCTGTCCCATATCAACCCCTGTGACATGGACCTATCCATTTGGGATAACCTCAGAGGTGGAAGGCCCCCTATGCTCTCTAATAGACCCCAAGAATCAGCACTTATTGAAAGCAGCTTGGTTATTTAAAGGTGTCTTGGCGAGCCCAGCTGGTAGATTTTTTAATCCAGGCACATTTCATATTTTTTTGATGTGAGATGAATGCAACGGAACCAAAGCCAGATATAGATAGACATTCCAAGCTTCACAGAAAGTGTGATGAAACAGGGCGGGGGAGGGGAGCTTTTCAATTTGGTAAATTTGGATTTACTTTGATTTCCTTGACTTTGTGTGAGCCTTTAATATGTACCCACACATGCAGCTAATTAAAAAATAAAAAATTGTGCACCCCTGATTTGATAGAGGAAGGATGAGCCTCCGTACTTGGAAACTCTAATTAGAAATATGTCTGGGATCAATAAGACTGTAGATGGAACTGCGTGGTTGGGAACCAGGCAGTGGGGTGGGGAGGAATGAGAACAAAAGGCATCTTGCCATATTTGTCAATGACACCAAAGCAATTAGTACAAATTGAGAGTATCTGGCAGGTTGCAAAAATAAAATAAAATAAAATAAACTGTGACCAAAATAACCCAGAGAAGAAATGCTGATGCTGGCACCCACCAAAAAGATTTAAGGCTTCCAAGGAGAATGGCAGATCTTAAGATGTGGGTTGGAATCACGAGCCATGGGTGTCCTGGCAAGAGAGAGGAACTGCAGATATCTCAAGGTACAATGCAGAACTCACCATACTGCAGATTTAGTAGCAGAGGGTGGTCAACCCACTGGTTTAGATAGATAACTAGATAGCTAGATAGATAGAGTCAGATGCATTTTAAAGAAACTATACAGACCGCTTGTAAAAATCTTTTTTTTTTCTTTTCTCTCTCTTTTAAAAATAGAAGTTATGTCAGAGTTTTTTAGGAGCAGGAGCAACTGTTGGTAGGAGAAGGGCCAGAGGCAGGGGTGCTGTGCAGGCAGGGAGGCTGGGTATGGTCAAGGCAATAACTAAGAGGGTTTAGCTATGATAGCAGTAGGCTGAAACCTGATACACAGGGGTGCATCTTGTGTATGGTAAGTCAGGGTGGGTGCTCTGGGCACCACAGGGGGTGAACTTACTGGGCAGATAGCAAAAGCAGCAGCTCCACCCTTCCACTACGTTCCACCCTCTCTGCGGGTGGGGTGCTGGTGGCTTGAAGCCCCATTCCTTCTTGCACTGGCAATGGGCACCCCTTCCTCCAGGGAGAACCTGGAAGTGACATCACATGACATTGTGACATCGCTGTCCCAGGTGCTGGGGCAGTGTGATACACCACTGCAATCAGTGGTTCTCAAACAGGGTGCCACAGCAAACTCACAGGTGCTCTGCAGGATGTCTCTGGTCAGGAAGAGGAGGTTGCCATGAAAAAGAGGAACTGTGACCCTGGTAGGTTTGGGAACCACTATGATAGAAGGATGGCTAGAGAAGACAAAGGTCTGAAGGAAAACAGCCTGGAGACAGCAGGGCTTTCGAGAAAAGGGACGTAAATGAATGCTAAAGACTGCAAGGGATAATCTCATAAAGAGATATGAGGCAGACTAGGGAACGTAACATTCTCAGTTTGAATCTTAGCCTTGTCATGAACTCACTAGTGGTCTTAGGTAAGTGACTCCTTCTCAGTCTCAACTCTCAGCTGCAACAAGGGATTTGTTTCTTTGGCCCCAATCCTATTAAGGCAGTGATTCCCAAACTGTGAGTCAGGATCCACTGGTGGGTCATAACCTGATTTTTGGTAGGTCGCCAAAGGGTGATGAAAAGATCAGATAACTAATTGCCTCAAGCTCTGAGGTTGGTCAAAAATCAGATATTGTAGCTGCTAATTACCCTGCAAAGAGCTCAGCTCCTGCAGTTTGCAAGCATGTGTAAAATGTAGGGAGATAAATATTTGAGGGTTTACTACTACTACTACTACTACTACTACTACTACTTATAAATAAAATATTATTTCTTTCTAGATCTCCTTTTTTAAAAGTCTGGTAAACCTAGGTAAGTCCTGAGAGAGTGTCATTTGCAAAAGTGGGTCCCGGTGCTAAAAAGTCTGGGAACCACTGTATTAGGGCATTGGGCTGCTGAAAGCTGTGTCCCAGCAGTGCAAGGTCCTTTATGGTGGTGTAGAAGCTGAGCTGCCTTTACATGCTTCCAGCCCACTGCCAAAATGGGCAGCCATGAACCATGTGTAGCAGCGGCTCCTGAGGTCTATGACAGCACTTGTAAGTTGGCAATGAAGCATGTCAGACTCATAGGCAGAGAGGGGGGAGTTCTGAGGAGGATCTGGGGAGGGTAGGAAGACGGTGGGAAGGGATGGATCTCAAGAGCACCAGCATGCATCAGATCTGATCCCCTCCTTTAGAAACCTCTCAACCTCTTTTCTCTCCTCCAGCACACACCACCAAAATGGGTGGAGGAGACCCATAGGCTATTGGGCAACCTACGGGGGAATAAGTAAAATAAATTTACTTACCTCCTGCGTGCTGTCTGATCACACACCCCAAAACAAAGAATGAAGCACAGACTCCACTGGTGTGGCTGCATGCCATAATGTGACAGGGGATGGGATTGGGCAGTTATTTATCTAAAGTAGGGATTTCCAAAGTGCGTGTTGTAACACTTCAGGGCATTGCAGAACACTCACACGGGCATTGCAGGATGCCCCCAGTGGCCCGTCCTACCTCATCTCCTGGGTGTCACAATCTTGGATCTCCCAAAATCCAAGATGGCGGCACCCAAATCTTCCAAGATTAGGGCATTGCCGTCTTGGATTTCATGAAATTTCATAAGATTTGGGTGCTGCCATCTTGGATCTTGCAAGATCCATGATGGTGGCACCTGAATGAACTAAGTGGATGTGGGGGTACCATGACCCAGGTAAGTTTGGGGACCACTGACCTAAAGAGTTATTAGGACAACATCAGGATAATACGTGTGAAACACTTTGCTTTTCCAAGTGGAAAACAACCATGGGAAGAAATTCCAGATGAGGTCATTCCTACACAATAACCGTATGTTTGTACTGGCACTTAGCTGAGGAGAAAAATCTTAAGCAAAGGGTCTCTTAGTCCCAAGATCCCTCCCCACATACTTGCAGTCCTCTTCCTGCCATAGCTCAGAGCTGCTGTCACAGAAGGAAGGTGTTTGAGGATGCTAAAATGTTCCATGTGGCAACCTGCAGACCTCCAGAGGGGCTCCTGGCTTTGAGCTGCTTCTACTGAAATTATGAGGACAGAATTAAGCCTGGAGGAACAAAGTTGCAGAGATTCAAGGGCTGGGAGGCATCAAGAGGAAGGGAGGAAGAAAAACACCAGGGACCAGAGAAAATGAGAGTACGATTGGTCCATTTTCCCAGGATATCTGAAGGACCACATTCTCCCCCATGTGAGTTCCATGGGGGTTCCTTCTCCCCCATATACAGTGAGTTCATGGGGGGGGGGGTTTCCTTGCATGTGCTGCCACTGATTGAAGCTTCTTTGGCAGCAACAACGGGGAGGGTTCTCTGGTAGCACCAGAACTTTGAAATTCCTTCCCAGGAGAGTTAAGAACTGCTTCTTCCCTAGTAACCTTCTGAGAGGGGCTGAAGACCTTTCTGGATAGATTAGCCTCCTCTGTTCAGTGGTTCCTCTGAATAAGCTGTCTCCCCATTTTTATTCTCTTTGTTTTATATGCACTGCATTTTACTGTTTCTGTATCCCTGGTTTTTATAGTATTTTGTCTACAGTATTTTATTTATTGCATTGTGCTATATTGATTGTGAGCTGTCTTGGGCATTTTATTCTTTTAAGAGGAAAGGCAGCATTATAAATCTTTTAAATAAATAAAAAGGTAACTGCAATTCTGCAGCATTTTGGGGGCTTCAACTTGGGGCCAGGGATCTCCAAATTCCCTATGGCAATGCTTCTCAATCTTCGGCATCCCTCCAAAGAGTCTTCCCAATCTTTGGTGTCCCTCCAAAGAATCCCAATCTTTGATGTCCCTTTTGGCACCCCCCGCAAGGGACCGGCAGTGAGGTCATCACCAGATACTTTTGGGTTCGGAGACTCCACGGGATGCTACAGAGGTAAGAGACTCAGGGAGAGCAGGAGTCTGAGTTGGAATATGCCTGAGAAACTTCCCTAACTGAGAAACTTCCCTAACTCACAGCAGGATCTTTTCAAAGGAAAAGATGTGTCTTTGCTAGTGTCTTTGCCTGTGAGCAAATGCCCTGACCACCCTACAGTTCCTCACTCATCTCTGGGCTAGCTGACCCCATTCACAGTTCAGCAAAACCGAAAGCACTATCACTTTGGGAGGGGGAAAAAAAAAACACCTAGATTTAGTCACCACAAATGGACATTTTCCCCAGGCAAATTCTGAACAGAACGTTTAAAAACACACACACACAAAACATCAGTAGCTGGCATAAATTTGACACCAACAAGTCTTGCCCCCCAAAGAGGGATTTTACACAAATACAGTTTTTCAAATACAGATCACATGTAGTTTTTCACATATAGGGAAAGGGCTTCAACTCTTAAGAGGTATGGGGGAGGGGCATGACCACAAAGGAGCAATGGCAGCAACAACAACAGTAACAACAACCAAAGCCTGCCTCAATGTTTTGTCCTCTTAACATGTTGCTACTGGATTCACACAATATAAATCTGATATCTTCAAAGCTCCTATTTTGCAATATGGCTCATGACCTGAGAGGCTTCCTAAAGCACTGAAACAGCAGGGTTCATGGTAAACTGTGAAATTGCTGAATTTACTGAACTGTGCATTACTGAAATTAATGCAATGAAATTGCATTACTCACTTCTTCCTGTGAAGTAATGCAAATCACTACTATGTGGGGGGGGGGGTGTTTGCCAAAAGCACTCTGCACATGCTCAGGTGGGCTTTAGCAGGCCTGCAAGGGAAAACTGTTCTAAATAAATGCCCATCCTTCTGTCTCTGTGGAGCAGGGGTAACCTCAAGAAGAGGTAACCTCAAGAGGGGTAACTCAAGAAGACAACAGCCAGGAGGGGCTAGGAGTTTCTCCTCCATTTGCAGGAGATCTCAATGCAAATGCCTCTTTTTAATATTCCATGGCTGAGTTCTGGCATGTGTCAAGCCCCAGGCAACCAGTTCTGCAAGCCGCTCATGTCCTGGAAAGACCACACAGAGTTTTCGCAGGCTATATCCACTCTCCCCCCATCCCACCTTCCCTTAGAGATGAATGGAGCAGATGGGCAGGATGGACTACAACAGAACTGCTTAATAAGACAACGCCACCCCATGTAGCCAGCGCGCAAATATCCAAAGAGGCAGGAGATGTCAGTTCTGTTCACCGCTTTGCAAAACAATAGCTCCCGGGCTTGCATTCCACTGGAAGTTTCTACTAATTCTGGAGCAAGCAGAGATGCTGGAGAACAGAGACCACTGAAGGCCTGACCAGGTTATTTGGAAGAGAGAGGGCCTCAATTTTCCTACTCTGGGCATTCAGTCCCTCCCGCCGCCCCTCCCATCAAGCGGTGCCATATCGCTGAAAACTCTTTTCCCAACAGGTGGGGCCCAGGATGTACCCCACTGCAGAACCCCAGCTTCTTAGAGTCAAATCCTTCTTTTCTTTCGCCTCACCACACCGAAATGCTAGCTGGCTGGCTTGCTTTTCTTAGCTCAAGAAGACTAACCACTTCTCAAGAATCATTGTACATGGAGCTATTGAGAAAGTCATGTTCCAGTAACAATTATCAAGGTGTATAAGATACAGGTACAGGTCCAACTTTGTTATACACAAATTTTTTTATACACGGATTTGACTCAACACGAATGGCCCTTGCAAATGAGAAGGAATGAGCTGATCCCTGGAGAAGGGGAAAAATGCATACCTTTTGTTTAAAAAAACTGATTTTCTTACTGTTGTAGAGATAGTCATGCAAGCAATCATTCCATTCATCAGCTGAGTCAGGTAAAGGCAGGGGGTCCTTTGTATTTCTAGTTGCTGACTGCCTCTCTACAACACTAAGAAAAGCTGTTTTAAAACACAATTATAAAGGGGACACAGTTTTTTATATTTTTAAACTGTTTTTATTTAACACATTTTATGGTATCAGCAGGGAGTCCCAGAATCAAACTCCTGTGGATGTCGAAGCAAGACCTTATTCCATTAGGAGGAATGAAGGGGCAAGAAACCTGGAAGTGGGTCTTTAAATCTATATTTCTACTGTTATTTTTTTTATCCACAGATTTTTTTTAATCCACTAGGGGCTCTGGAACGGAACCCTTGTGGATAACAAGGGATGACCTGTATACAGACTGTATACTTCTACGAGGGGTCTCCAAACCCTGGTCCTGCTTTAGAACATGTGAATGCTGGAACTGACAGGAATGCATTTGACCATGCAAAAGTGCCTTTTCTTCTCCAGCTTAGCCTCTTTATCCACAAGCTTGGCAGCCACAGATTTGAATATCCACAGATGCCAAGCCCATGGGCAGAGAGCCTCAAAGACCTCCCAGGTGCAACTGGAGGTGCCTTCCAGTCAAATCCAGGAGGTTGTCTGAGGCATGGGGAGTTCCTCTGTGACCTTCCTGCACCTCAGAAGGCCCCACGGAAGCTTCGGAAAGGCACTTCTGTTTTGCTGGTGCAGCCCGCCCCCTCCCCCGCCACCGATACTGTAATCATTAGGTTTTACACGTCTAGGAGAAAGGCTTTTGGGTCAAAAGGTGAAGCTTCTGGATAGGGTTAAGATTCAGAAATAGTTGCAACACTGGCCCCTGTGGTGCCCAGGGCCAGGATTGCAGAATGTCACCTCTCCCAGTTGAGTGCCATTTACTGGGAGCTTTGGAGGACCAGAGGAGGCCACACATGGCTTTCTGAAGGACTTTGGAAATCCTTAAACCTCACTTCTGGCTTTCGCTGAAAGGACCTTAAAATGTCACTTCTGATTTTCACCAAAAATTGGGTGTTACACGCCCTCCAGAAGCCTCAGGAGGCCTCCCAAGGCCAGTGAAGGACATGTACAGACTTCCTAGCCCTCCGAAGGGCATTTGTCCCCCTTGCCCCCCCCAGGTATGCTACTGTGCAAAATGATTTTTTCAGAAGTCAAGGACTGGTTTCATGTCCTCATCAATAGTGTAACACAGGGATGTCCAAACCCTGGCCTGGGGTCCATTTGCGGCCCTCAGGGACCCCCAAACCGGCCCGCAGGGACCCCCAGTCTCCAATGCGCCTCTGGTCTGATATGACTGTACTCAGCGCAAGGGCCAACTGCTTGACCTCTCATGTGAGCTGCGGGCCAAGGGCTCCCTCCCCTATTTGCTGTTTCACATCTGTGAAGCAGCAGCAGCAAAGGAAAGGCTGGCCTTGCTTTGTGCAAGGCCTTTCAGAGGCCTTGAGCTATTGCAAGATCTTCATTCATTCATTCATTCATATAAGTCCCATCTCTAATATATTCATTTATGTAAATGTATGTAAATTTACTCAAATTTTAAATGTAAATTAATTCCTTTTTTCCTGGCCCCCGACACACTGACAGAGAGATGATGTGGCCCTCCTATCAAAACGTTCTGACACCCCTGGTGTAACACATGGCCATTCTTGTGGCATTACCCCCCTCCACACACATATGCACTTGCACAGGCTTACCTGTTTGAGAATCTGTACAGCCATCGTGTGTGTGCAGTCAAAGATGATCCGGAATTCCCGCCCCCGCTTCATCTCTTTGAGCAAAGGTCGGGCGTCTTCTGTGTCAAGGGGCAGCTGGCGGATTTTCAAGCGGATGTTGTATCTAGATGGCGCCATGATCAGCTCTTGCAGCCGGATAAGGCCTTAGGGAGAGCAATGACAACTACAAAACCAGGCACCACGTGACACGGAAGTCATCTTACCCTATTGCCTCCCTCCCACCCTTATTGTTCTTTTACCCCACCTCAAAAAAAGAAATTAATTTCTAGCCTAAACAAATTATGACTGGGTGATCTGTAGACCATGGATCTAGGGGCTAAACAAAGACTCTGTCCTCATACTGCTGCTCTTATCATGATACCTATTTCTTTTACAATATCAAAAGCATTTCTTTAGGCGGTTTTTCATCTTCTGCTCCCCACCCCTGTTCCCCCAGGCTGAACATTCTTATTCTAAAGATGGTGTCAGCTGGGCATGGGCTTTCATGACACAAGGACCCTTTCACTCTACCTGAGTTAAGAGAATGTGCATCCTCACAGCGGGCTCCCTCCAACCCTGCTTACCTGTGCTGTCATCATACACCACGGTGGCCGATCTCCATTTCAAGTACTGTACAAGGTCCAAAATGGCATGGCTGAGAGAAGCGTAATCCGGGTAAAGGTTGACATAGAAAGTGTCCTTGTTATCCAAAGGGTGGTGCTTCCATCGTAGCTGTATGTGAGGGACTTCGAGTGCATTGCAAATGGACTGGACGGCGTTGGTACAGGAGCCCTGGGAAGGCCCAAATATTGCTACAACGCCAAGCGCAAGTTGGTCACAGGCTAGAATGGAAAGGGATCAAGGCCGTCAAGTCACGTCCAGGCAGAGGATCAATCAACAGACAAAGGGGAGCATCATGAAACCCACTGGCATATCTCAAAGATATGAACTTGTGGTTTGTTCAGATGACCAAACATCTACAATTGAGAGTGCAGCCATAAATACAGCTTTTGGCCCATACCAAAACATCAAGACATGGCCTCACTATTTCACCTAGCTCAGTGTTTCTTAACATTTGTCATCCACTGTACCACTCTACGTGGCCCACTTATTCATCACCACACAAGTAACTGGTGATGACATCATTGCCAGTTACTTCTGTGTTGAGAGACCAGAGGCGACGTGACAAACACCAGTGAGAGGCTCAGGGTGGACAGGAGGGTTTTTCTGAGAGCGGAAAAGCTTGCTTTGGAGCTCTGCCCACCAAGCCAAGTCTTCTACTGCTGTTCATTGTGTTGTGTTCCTGGTCTTGCTGCTGGGTGGCAGGTGTCCAGGGGTCCTGTGGGTACCACCAGACACCACTTCAAGTACCACTGGTGGTACCTGTACCATTGGTTAAGAAACACTGACCTAGTTGGTCAGTCAACCCATCTAAATATCTAATTTGTGCTTCTGTGCATACAGTTCTTTCTTTCTTTCTTTCTTTCTTTCTTTCTTTCTTTCTTTCTTTCTTTCTTTCTTTCTTTCTTTCTTTCTTTCTTTCTTTCTTTCTTTCTTTCTTTCACACTTTTCTTCCTCCCCCAATACAATTATAGATTGTACTAAACCTTTAACATAAAAACAATAAAACACAACAGACTCCAATGGATCACAATTAAAATTATATTTCATTGAAAAGTGCCAGCCCCTGATACCAGCATTCAAAAGCTTCCCTAAATAAAAAGATAAGACGCCACCAAAAGGACTCCAAGAATGAAGCCCTTCTTAATTATGGGTGAGGTAATTTCCCAAACAGGATGCCACCACCAGGGCTTAGGAGAAGGGGGTAAAGGGGGTATATTGTACCTGGGCCCAGGGTCAGAAAGGGGGCCCATGAGCCAAAGGAGGGGGCCCAGAATGTTCCTGGGCTCTGACATTTTCCTATCTCACCTGAACTTGCTGATGGGCTCTGCATTAAGAAGGCTAGTAGACCTGGGCTTCAAAGACTGTTGTGGCTGTCAGCACGTTCCCCCGTTCTATTTTGCCCCTGTTCTGCTGCCCCCTTTGCTCCCCTCCCCCTTTGGGAAGGGGCCCAAAAGAAACTTTGTACCCCCTGATAAAATTCCTCTCATAGGCCCTGGCCACCACCAAGAAGGCCCTATTTCTTGCTACCATCCACCTCAGCTTTGCTGGTGGCAGTATAATTAGTAGGGCCTCCTCTGATGACCTTAGAAGTAGGAATACATGGATGGGTAGGAGTTGTGAGCTTTTGTGGGCTTCCCAAAGGCATCTGCTTAGACAATGTGGGAAACAGGATGCTGGACTTGATGGGCCTTTGAACTGATCCAGCTGGGCTCCTGTGGCCTTGAAATGTACATTTTTGTTCTAAACAATTAAGATGGTTTTACATGTTAAAAGTTAGGGGAAGCTGTGCACAAACAATGCATAGAATGGCCATATCCTTTATTATGGAGAGCCCTATGCATTTACATAATGAGGATCATAATTAGCCTCTCATCTTCCCTGGGGTAACACACTGTACAGGTGAACAGCACTTTGGAGCCCTACAGTAGCTTGCCAGAAGAGGAAGCTAATGGGTTGCTCTCTGTTGTGCTACAGCGCCACCACTGCACATTGCCAGAAGGCAGTATTACAGCTCAGCAGGAGGGTTAAGTGACATACAAGGAACCAATAGGGTTCCATCTCATCCTATAAAGTTGCTGACTCAATGCTCAGGCACAGACTGAACAATTTTTAGTTCACCTCTATGTGCTTTCCACCAGACAAATCCTAACAATGCATGCATGACACTGTACAGTGGCTCCTTCTTATCCATGGGCTTGGCATCTGTGGATTTGAGTATCTGCTGATGGTGAGCCTGCGTCCCAGAGGGCCTTCAGATGTGACCGGAAGCATCTTCAGGCTCATTCCAGCAACTTCCAGTTGTGTCTGGAGGTGTTTTGAGGCACGTGGCCTCCCCATGTCTCAGCATAACTCCATATCTCAGAACACACACACAACCGGAAGTCAATCACATGAATCGGAAGTGGTTCCCAGTCATGCCCAAGAAGTCTTATGAAGAAGCTGGTGTGACCTCCAGAGGGTGGGGCATGGCCTTCAGGGAAATAATTGCAGCACCATTCCAGTCCCCCACCCCAGTTTCCAGTATCCACAGATTTCATATCTGTGGGAGGGAGGGTGGGTCTTGGAACAGATCCGCCACAGAACCCAAGGGTCCAGTTTAACTGCAAAAATATCCACCTACTCAGTAAATAATACACATGGGGGGGGCTGTATTTTGGAGAGAAAGAGTTGCCAATTGTTTTGACTGAGCAATGCACAAGTCTTCAGTAGCAAAACATTAATTAAATACAGGGGAGAGGGTGCTTTCCCCCTTTTCAGATAACTAACCTTATTTACTTGTCACATTTCATTAGAATCATCTCCAAATGGAATCACACAAGACTTAGTAAACATTACTCAGAAGAGTTGAGTTAATTTGGATAGGGTTAATGGGTGGAAGAGACATGCCGTTTATCCACTTTGGCTTGGGGTAAAGAGCAAGGCTTTCTTGAGTGGTGTCTTTAAGAGAAGGATTTCAGTATCTCCAGGAGAAGAATTTCAATGTCCATCACACAATTCACATGTCTTCTTGGTAGTCTGGTAAAGGATCAAGCTAGACCTCTGGGTGAGTTTGATTCAGCAATGCTACAGAACCAACAAGCAGGCCGGTGGTCATTTTTACACCACCAGCAGAATTTTCTCTGCTGTTCAACTCTTAACAATATTGGAAGCCCCACAACTGAGTTAATTAGAGGCATACAGTCCACATGGAACTTCATCCTAATCTAATTGTAAGATACACTTAAAGTGACAGTTTCCTTTAAGTTAGTTCTTACTATCAAGATTACTAAACACTTCCAATCGTATTAAAAGATAATAGAATTATCAATTTCTTTGACGACGTGAGACTTTATCTTCTGGGTAGCAGACCTGATCGAGAGTTCTCCAAAATTAGCATCCAAATACAATTCAGAGATAAGGTTTCCACCTTTTTCTTCATGTTATCTTTGTGCTTAAATATCTCAAGTGCCTCTAGTTGCAGTCTCTGGAAATAATGTGATACATGGCTGACTTACCTCTCTGCTTTAACCTTACTGTCACTTAACAGGAAGTCGACACGCCTTGGAATGGTAGAGTTTTGCCTTTGGATATCTGATGATGTCTACAGCAATTGTAGGACGAAATGTTGCTTTTAATTTATCAAACAAAACTAATTGTTTTGGAATTTTATGGCCAGTATACCCAGAGATTTTAACTATGGGTGCTGTGGCCTCCAGCTATGATAATCTGAGAACCTATATTCCACAACAACACCCCAAGTGAGTCAGTTTGCACCAATGTCCTGAACACCTCAAGAGCTATACAGCCCACAGCAAATTTGGTTGGTACATTCAGTGCATCAGAATGGTCGATACAATCTAATTGCTATTACACTGCAACTGTTCAGAGGTTCCAGTATTTAATCTTGGTGGGTTTTGTTTTTTTTTTAAACCAAATCAGCTTGTAGTAACATGAGTCTTCTCAATGGGTGCAAACCGCAAGAGAGGAGATTCCGGTTGGATATCAGGAAGAAATGATTGATGGCCAAGGCAGTCTAGCAGTGGGACAGATTTCCAAAGGAGGTGATGGAGACTCCCTCACTGGAGATCTTCAAGCAGAGGTTCAACAGGCACCTGCTGGAGATGCTTTAAGTAGGCAGGGGATGAGACTAGATGTCTAGATGGGAGACTCTTCTCTGCCATCATTGTGCTTCCTTAAACGCTGGTCCCAAGGGTGGCATCTGTGGGGATTCCAAGGGTTCTCCTGACCTTGTTCCATCATTTCCATACAAGGCCTACTGAAAGCAATCACCTATTTGCTCTTCATTAGCTCCATAACACACCATGCCCACTGAGGAAGTGCAGCAGAAATGGGGAAAAGGCACATAATTTGGGGTGCATACTGAGGAGCCAAAGAACTTCTGAGTCCTGCTTGCATAGACAAATGGACCAAGTTTAAGCTCTTGACCCATGGCCAGGTCAATGGTATGAGATCCTCCATCAGACCTAAACCAAAAGCTGTGAAAGAAGCCTGCATGCTGCATACTCACCTTTCTTTGTGGCTTCAAAGCTATCATGGAAGTGTATCCTCTGGATATCGTAGGTTAAGGTTGTGTTGGGTAACAAAGTTCTATTCCTATTGATAATGTTGGCAGAAAAACGGAAGGCTTGTTCCTCGGCATTCATTCCCTGGGCATTGGGTCCATCAGCATACTCAAAGATTCCTCCTGCAAGAAAAGAACAGGAAAAAAAATTACCACTTTGCTGCTGTCAAAACTCAGATTTCACCTCGAACATCTCAGTCCCATGGGATGCCCAAGACAGAGTCCCAGTGCTGCAATGTACACTTCAGTGGCACATTCTGCGTGAAGTTGAAACATGTGTCCAAACCACTGCCACAAAGCAGCAGCAGCAGCTGGCTGCCACAGCCAATAGCCTGCACTCTAGCAGGTAAGCTGGCATGGGGGTGTTGTCTGTGGGCAGAGAGGAGAAGTAACAGGATGCATTGGGGGATAAAGTGAGTGGAGTTGCACATGCTGGATCTGATCCCCCATTTTTCTGCCTGCCCCATCCCCTCAAACTCCTCAAACTTGCACTAGCCATAATTCTAAGGATACCCACAGATGATTGGGCAGTCAACTGGGGGGAATTTTAAAATTATTTTTACTTACCACCTACAGGCTGTTTGATCACCCCCTCCCACCATAGCATGCAGCACAGTCTTCGTTGGAATCTCTACATGCTATAAGGTGACAGGGGATCAGATTGGTGGCATTTCTTTGTGGGTCATCAAAGGGGCATAGGTCAGAGGCAAAGATGATCTAGAACACTGGTTCTTACACATTTAGCACCCACTTTTTTGAAGGAGAATCAGTTAGGACCCACTGGAAGTGATGTCATGACGGGAAGTGACATCATCAAGCAGGAATTTTTTAACCATCCTAAGCTACAATCCTATTAGGAGTAATCCTAGGAGTAAGTCCCATTTACAATCATTGTTAAAAGAATATACATAGTAGCTTATTAAAAGTACAGGTCTGTAACATTTCTTCAAATGCAGTCACATACCATGATAGCATCAAGTTTAATATATCAAAATTAAAATATTGAAATGAATCTGAAATTGGCTCATGACCCACCTAGTAGTCCCAACCCACAGTTTGAGAAACACTGATCTAGAAGATGGACCAGTGGCCTCACCCAGCATGGTCAGTTTCCTATGCTTCCATGATTTCCTAACCACATGAGTTCCATTCAGTCATCATATACATTATTTGAGAGTTTCAACACAATATGTATTTTGTAAAAATGTCATATACAGTTGTTGGTTGCTACCAGGTCACTTTCACCTACATGTGTACCTACATTTCACCTACATGCAGGGGGTAAATTTGTACCCAGGCCCAGGGTAGAAAAGGGGGCCCAGGAGCCAAAGGAGGGGGCCCAGAAAATTCCTGGAATCTTACATTTTCTGATCTCACCCAAACTCACTGCCTATGCCTATACTGGGGGCACAACTGTGGCCATGCAGTGGCAACTGCTGCTGCAGACCATACACACCAGGCCCAGAAATGCATCCATGACCCTCCTGAACACAGTGTCAAATCTGGGAGTAAACTGGCCTACTATAGTAGCTCTTTGGCTTGTGGATCTGATAACCATGAAGGAGTGTACAGGGGAACAGCTGCAAGGCTACAGTGTGAGTGTAAATACATTGCTGCTAATTTTCAGCAATGGTTTTCTAAATTTCAAAGATTTTAAAGAGACTTAGGAGTGTGTTTGGTTTTCCATATTACTTTATCTAGCTGCCAATGCTGCATGGTTGGGTAGACCTGGGCTCCAAAGACTATTCAAGCTGTCAGCAGCCTCCCCCTGCCCAATTATGCCCCCCATTCTGCCTTCCCCCATTGCCTTTTTCCCCTTTGGGAAGGGGCCCAAAAGAAACTTTGTACCCCCTGATAAAATTCCTCTCAGAGGCGCTGCCTACATGACACTGCCAAAGAACTCTGAACTCTGAAATGCTAGTATGGCACGACTTCCCATTGCAGAAGCCATGCTGATTCTTTCTCAGCAAACCTTCTTTTTCTCTATGCTGTGCAATTATTTAATATTATTAAGAGTATTTGGGGTTCCATGAGAAAAGCCCATATGAGAAACGCACATAGGAAAAAATGCTCTAACCCTTACCCTAACCCAGTGATTTTCAACCTTTTACATCTCATGGCACACTGAGAAGGCACTAAAATGGTCAAGGCACATCACCAGGTTTTTGAGAATTGACAAGGCACACCATGCTGCCACTGGGGGCTCACATCTTCCACTGGCCCTACTAATAAATGATCCCCCCCCCCAAATTCCTGTGGTACACCTGTGGACCACTTGCGGCACACCAGTATGCCATGGCACAGTGGTTGAAAATGGCTGCCCTAACCATTGACTTCTAACCCTAACCATAACCCAAGTGGGCCAAGTTTTTGTGCACTTTTTTTCATGTAGACTTTTTTCTGGTTGCCCTGAATTTCAGATGCAAGGGGGTGGCAACAGGATTCAGGGATTTTGTTGTCTTGTGTGCTCTCTGGGTCAGTTGGTGGAGCACTGTGAGATACAGGAAGCTGGACTAGATGGTCCTCTGCCTGAACCAGTGGGGCTCTTCTAATGTTCTTAACAGAGAGGAATGGATTTTCCTGCCCTTCCACAGCCCTCCAGTTCTTCACCAGTCATTTTGTTGGGGGGGGGGGGTTTCCTCTGCCCTTTTTTGCCCATCCTCCTCAGATCTGTCTCCGAACTCAGACAAGCAGAAAACCTTCTTCTGTGCCAACTCGCACACACCATGGAGCGCCTGCTTTTTGCTGTTCAGAAAGTTGTTAATGCCATTAGCTCTCCCCAAAGGCAGAGCAGCTCATGTCACAGCAATGTACAGCATTCCCAGGCTTCACATCTGTAAGGCTTGTCCTGGATTCCCCACCCACCACCTCTCCAGCAGAAGCAGCAGAGCCCAGGCAGAAACTGTGTAATTGTACTGCCTTGTTTCCAAGATGTAGGAACAATCTCGCCTTTTTCCACCCCCGCTTCTTGCTCTCCCGTGGAAGAGTGGAGAGAGACCTAATCCAGGCACGATCTGATTAACAAGCAACTCAAAATAATTAATGGATGAATGGAATACACAGACGTAGCCAGTAACAGATGGATCTCCCGATTCACTAGAAGAAAGCAAACCTTCCTTTTTCGGTGTCAGGAGCGCTTGTCAGTTGCTGTATCTTAACACAGCCAGATCTCTTGGAGTTCTCCAGGCACTTAATTATGTATTATTGATTAGCATTCCACCCTTCCTTCCCTCAATGAGCCCAGGGACTTATTGTATATTGGAATTATTCTCTTTCATATTCACAGCAACCTTAAGACATAGACTGGAGAGGGAAAATGACTGGCCCAAGATCATCTAAGTGGTTGATGGGCATTTGAACCTGTCTCATACTGTGCGGTGATGATCACCGATTTAGATGTTTTCAAAAGGGAATTACACAAGTTCATGGAAGAGAACAGCAGCAATCTCTCAACAGCAGTTAGTCTTGATGACTACTGAGAACCATGGGTACCAAACTGGGCCCTCAAGGGGGTCACGATCCAATTTCTGGTGGATCCTGAGCCTATTGATGCTGCAACCTAAGATGTGGACAACTTGGAAGCTGAGTCATGTACGTGCACCTCCATGCCATTTTCCACATTGTGCCATTGAAAATGATGCAGGGGACGCATGCACATGTGACCCAGATGACGTCTGTATTGGCCATCATTTTAGATTGCAGCCTCCTGGATTTGGAAGGCTCCAGATCCATCATGGGCAACACAGTGGGTGATGAAAGTAAGTAGTTTGGGAACCCCTGACCTAGTACCTTCATATTCAAAGGCACAGCAACAATGGGAGAGGAGCCTTACTTGTAGGTTCCTGTTGGCCATTGTTAGAAATAGGATGCTCAACTGAATGAGCTCACCTTGCTCTGATCCTTCAGGGCTCTTCTTATGTTCTCAATTCTGTGTTTATCCTCCTTCAGATAAGTGACATTCAGCATACTAGATTGGCAAAAGTGTCCATTTAGCCATAGAGGTGCTCAAATTCTACACTAAGAAAACCCAGCCTCAGAAACCTGAATAGTGCTGGGTATTTTTGCACATATCAGTGTATTTTGCTTCTGTTTCACAAATCAGGAGGGATCAAAACATAAAGAGGACACTGGAGTTCCATCATGCATTCCATCATCAAGGCTCCTGCCCCCATCCCATGTCCCAGATTCTAAGCTTTTACCACGCTCCGGTCATACATTTTTTAGTTTATCTATGAAGCTATAAAAGATGGGGAATTACTTTTAAGTATGCAAACTGAGGTTCTCGGGAATGGATGCTAAAAGCTGTGCCACATTCTGCTTTTCTGCGGATATTATCTCTAGTCTTTAAATGGTTCAGATTCCACTCCTCTCCCCCCCCCCCATCCCACAGAGCTCTCCGATGAGTGCGAGGTGCTGAGAGATGGGACTGTAGCTCAGTGGCAGAGCAGCTTCTTTGAATGCAGAATGTCCTAAATTCAATCCCTGGCAGAATCTGCAGGTAAAACTCAGACAGATGAAACTGCAACTCAGACAGTGTAGACAATGCCAAATGGACCGAGAATCTAAGGCAGCTTCTGATGTTCAGGACTGGTTCTATCTCTGACTGGCCTCAGCCAAGCTTGGCCCTGTCAAAGAGTACAGCCAGGTTAAGAAATGCCAAAGGACTGAGTTTCTGGGTTCTGAATCCAAACAGACCGGGGGGGCTGTGGTTTCCCCAGCCTGCCTGTACATTTTTTGTGAGTTCAGTAAGGAGCACTACCCGGACAGGAAGCCCATCCCCAAAGTACCACTGTGCAAAAGGCTGCCAAAATATAGAAACTGTCTACATAGTTATTATTAATCATCACAGTGTTTAAACTCTTCCATGGAGTTCAGAGCAGCAGGTATGTCTCTGCCTCTTATCCTTTCAACAACCCTGTAAGGTAGGCTCAGTCACGAGAGAGCAAGGATTTGAACCCTAGTCTCCATGCCAAAGTCTATCAACGACAACCGGGGTGGCCAAACTTGCTTAACATAAGGGCCACGTATGCTCAACCTCAGGAGTTTGAGAGCCAAAAGAGAGATGTTTGAGAGCTATGATATTTAAGAAGTCTTTAAATTCATAAATATGTTTGCTTACCATGCACATTATACTTACGTTTTAATCCAGCAGAGTATCAGTTTATACACAATAAATAATTATAAAGTTTGAAAAATTCTTATTTACCTTTTATATTGTTTGGATGCAAAAAGGAGCTCAGCCAACAAATTTCTGAGTACCACATATTACAGGTGGTCCATGGTATCCCTAGGAGATCCATTCCAGGACCCCCAGTGGATACTGAAATCTATAGATAATGAGA
This sequence comes from Tiliqua scincoides, assembly GCF_035046505.1. Classification (NCBI taxonomy): domain Eukaryota; kingdom Metazoa; phylum Chordata; class Lepidosauria; order Squamata; family Scincidae; genus Tiliqua; species Tiliqua scincoides. The sequence continues at coordinate 7,658,901 of NC_089830.1, read as the reverse complement.
TAGGGGGGGGGGAGGCTGTGCCAGCAAACCAGAAGTGCCTTCTAGGTGTGTCTGGGAAGCCTTCTGAGGCTTGGGGAGGCCTGGATGTGACTGGAAGGTATTTCTAGTTTTTCCACAAACATGAAGTGCCTTCCAGTTGCATCTGGGAGGCCTTCTAAGACATGAGGGGGCTTTAGAAGGCCTCAGAAGGCCTCCTGGACATGACTGGAAGGTATTTCTGGTTTTTCCACAAACCTGAAGTGCCACCCTGTACCATGCCATCTCATGCTCCTCGGCCTCTCCATGGGCTTCCTCCTTCATAAAGTCCCCTACCCCTACTACAGTAGTGCACGGAAACCCAAGCCTGAGAAGAAGCTTCATGGGTTGGGGCAAAACCAGGATGGAACTCAGCTCTGCTAGTACCCTGTCCTCCTCCCTATTCCCTGTGAAGCATTCATGAGGTGACAGCCTGTTTTTCCATCACTGCCACACTCCAACTTCGACTCGAGTGGATCAATTATTCAGAGTAATACAGTCAAAGCAAACCTTCTCACTCGAGCACCACATTCGGAAGGCCTGAGCCACTGCCAAGTGTCCTCTAGCAACAAAAACACTTAATGCAGAGAGACGCGAGACCATCTGCTCCTTTCTGCCCAGTGCAGCCTGAGATGGCAGCAGCACTGGGAGAAGCTGGCAAAGAGAAGGGGGGGGGGCTGCCAAATGGGACAGAATATTGGGGGTGGATCCCTGGGGTGCCCAGGAAGGAGGAAGCTACATATTCCACCCATTCTCCCTTTCCTACCGACCTGAGACCAACCAAAAGCAGTTCCATCTCTTTCAATCCGCCATGCAATTCCAAGGCAGAGATTTGCTCTCTCTCTTTCATAATGCCTCAAAATGACAACCGGCTTTATGTTACTTTGATTAATAGCTGCTGGAATTGTGCGAGTGTCTCTCTCCCCCCAGTCTGTGCCTTTTCAAGAGGAGATTTTTCTATTTTCCATGCTCCCTTCTTAGGACACAATACGGCAGCACTGGGACTGGGATTACATCTGTACTTGATCCAAAATAAATTAACACTCCAGGTATCCATTTGGACATAATAGGCTTTTCTTCAAGGAAGGATGCACAGCTAGCAGGTGGCAATGAGATGGCGGTTGGGAGCTGATAACCCATTTTGGATTAGGCTGCAGAAAGGGGGCTTTGTTGCAGTCACAAGGCCACAGAACACATCTAACCCTGGGACGGTGGGGAACCTGGAGAGGAGACCCATTCAGCTCAGCTTTCATGCAAACATTCTGCAGGAAAAAGCATCATACAAAGACTCTAAGTCAGCGGCTCCCAAACTTTTTAGTACCGTGACCCACTTTTTAAAACAACATTCTGTTGGGACCCACCTAGTTTTACGAAACGTTAAAAAAAAAAGAAGTTCCACCTTACCAGCTCAAGTCCCTGTTTTTATCCTTTTTACTATGGTGGGGGGAGGGACCTTCTGGAGCGTTTGTTGATCTCCTCTGGTGGCCTTGCATTCCCCTTCGCCTGACACTCGATAGATGCCAAAGCACATGTGCTTACTTATGAGTCAATATAACTCAGTTTTGCTTTCCACAGGGCTCACTGGTGGGTCCCTACCCACACTGTGGGAAACACTGGTCTAGGTAATTATTTCAGACTACACCCCTGTATACTGGGGTGATACTACATACACCCAGTATCAACTGAATGTAGACTTTGGACAAGATGTCAGGACCTAGGCAGATGTAGACCACAATAAGGTCTCCTCCAGGGAAGAGAAGGGAGGTCAGGCCCCATCAGGCTTCCCTACAGAGTATAACCTAGAAGACGTAGTCCCTGAGGAACCAGAGCCCCTCTGCTCTGATAAGCCTGGGTGATCTAATATCCATCAGCTGAACCCCTGCTTCACAACCAAGTTCCCCATCATTGTCACCTTGTCACCCCAGGAGCAGTGTGGCAAGAGAGACCAACCTGTGAAACCAAAGAAGAGACCATCTGGCCGCACCACCCAAAGGGGCTGTTCAGGAGAAGAAGGCAGTTAGACTCAGCATGTAGACTCAGCATCAGGACTGCAGGAAAGAAAGGGACTTCCTGTATGCTACAAAAAGAGCTTAGTTCCAGCCAGGTCTTTCTGAGTGCAACATGTCATTCTGGGCATCTTTTTGAGAATCAGTACCCAGACCGTGTGCTCCAGGTTTTTGTGTGAGCCTGCTTTGCTTCATGGTTTCTTGTCCCCTGCTGCCTTTGAGCTGCCTAATCTCCTGTCTACAGGCATCCCCCACTGGGGGATACGTTCCTGCCCCCACCCCCACAAATACTGCAGTCTTGGCAGGAGCAAGGGGAAGGCAGCAACATGATCCCCAGGATCATGCTGCTGCAGGCACAGAGGGGGCTTTCCCTATCAAGCTTTACCTGCTGCCAGGGCCCAGGGGGTAAGGGGAGTTCCATAGGGGACTCTACAGGGCTCCCTGCAGCTTGGAAATAGTGAAAAAACATGATCGTAACTCACTTCCGGTTTCACGTTTGCAACCCACAGGTGGGTCACAATCATGTTTTTCAATGTTTACAGGCTGCAGGGAGGCCTGCAGAGCCCCCCCGGGACCCTGGTAGCAGGTAAGGCTTGCTAGGAAAAGCCCCTTCTATGCCCAAAAAGGCATGATCCTGGGGATCACGTTGCTTCCTTCCCCTGCCCCCACCCCTTAAGGGTACAGAACCCGGGGCTCTCAGGTTGGGGCGTCATGATGTCCCAGTTTGAGAACCACTGCTATATAGTCTGAGTGGTCAACTCTGTGTTGAGATTTATCAGTGAGGAACTCTGCTGCCCCCCCCCCAGTGAGGGGGATGGTCTGTATGTAGAGAGCATAGCACAGGGATAGACCACAGTGAACCTTGTACGAGAGTAGAATAAAGCGCAAAGTTTGCACGTGTCCCAAATCTGTATTTAGAGACAACCTGTCAACTTTTTGCGCATTCCACTGCCACAGTCCCTGTATACTGAGAAAAGTGCGTTGCCGGCTGCTGCTACTCTTTGTCCTGCACTGGTAGCCTTTGCAAAAGCCTGAAAAGACTCCATGACACCTGTGCGCACATTCTGTAGCAGTTGCCACTGCGGCACCAGCCTCTCCTGTGTGACAGATGTGCGCAGGAAAATATACCTCTCTTTGCAAGTTCTTTGCAGTCATTAAAGAACCTAATCACTAACTTGGAGCCGTTGATTAATGCATAATCTTAATCATGATTACACAGTGTAATTTGGCGTTAATTTGAAGAGTCAGTTAATTATGAAAATAATTGTCACAGCTTTTCTGTTTTAATAAAATGGGAGAAATGTGCCCAGGCTATAAATTCAACAAAAAAAAAATGTGGCTGCGCCACAGTTCCAGGGAATCTACCTCCAAGTTTGCTTGTCATTGTAAAGGAAGGGCTCCACGGAGCACACTCCAATTATTCAGAGGAAATTTATACAGCATTTAAAAAATAAATAAGACATTCCCACACATTTCAGTGGGACTTGTGCAAGATTAGGCTTGTGCAAGATAAGGATCTGGTATAGTGGTTTGGGAGTTGGACTTAGACCTAGAAGATTCGGGTTCAATCCCTGTTCAGCTTCCTGAGTGACTTTGGGCCAGTCACTATCTCTCAGCCTCACCTACCTCACAGGGTTGTTGTGAAGACAAAAGAAGGGAAGGAACAATGCACACCACCCTGGGCTCCTTGGAGGTAGGGTGGTATAAAAATGTGAAAATAAATGAATACCATCCTTTTTTGTTGGCATCCTTCAGTCTCAGAAGACTATGGTATCGCGCTCTGAATAGTGTTCTGGAACAGAGTGTCCTCTCCAGTGTGCGAAGCCTGGGTAAAGTAGATATGGAGGATAGACTGTTACCCATGCAGCAAATCCCCCCTCTCCACGTCGCTGAAATGGTCCAATGGAAAGGCAGAAGCCAATACGGTTGGTTCCAGCGGCATTGCAGGAGTTGCCAGAACGTGACTGTGTTCAGCCATGAACTGCCTCAGGGACTCCGGCTCCAGATTTTGCCTCGAGATTGACTCCTGAAGCCTTTTCCATAACTGGATGTAGCCACAAGGCAGTGGAGGTTTGTTCCTCAAACCAACAGTAATTTACTTAGGACACTAGTTCCCAGCCTGTGAACTTGGGATCGCAGATCACAGGTGGTTCACAAGACCCTGACGCAACGTCTCGGGGGAACAAAGATCACCTTCTATTACTTCCAGCATCTCACAATCAGAACGGTCCCCCTTGGACATGAGAGATGGCAGAGATGAGCCACTCGCAGCTGGCAACAAAAGCAGTAACCAACAAGTCTTCTTTATAAATAATAAAGCTATTAAATGTCTCATAATACATATCTAATATAACTCCTCTAATTATTAATTGGATTTTTTAATGAGCGGGGGTATGGGAGGTTGCATGTGGTCCACAAAAATTCCAGTTTGTGCCTCAGTGGTCCATGGTGTCTAAGGTTAGGGACCACTGATTTAAAAGGATCATGAGCAGTAGACCATGAGCATAGGGACTTCTGTAAAGTACTGCACTACCCCATGTGGTCAGACCAGCCAAGAACGCCCATCCAAAACCCATCTCTTTCTGCACTGATGTTGAACCACACTATTATTACAAATTTAATTGTATTTTTTTGTGAGCAGGGGAGTGCAAGGTTGCGTGTGGTCTACAACGATTCCAATTTGTGCCTCAGTGGTCCATGGTGACTAAGGTTAGGAACCACTGATTTAAAAGGATCATGAGCAGTAGACATCTCATATGGACTTCTGTAAAGTACTGCACTACTCCATGTAGTCAGGCCAGCCAAGAATGCCTATCCAAAACCCATCTCTTTCCGCACTGATGGTGGATCACACTGGTGAGATCAACTGAGAACATTTTTCTCATGAAAAAGTAGTAGAGGCTGGATCAAGACCACACTGGAGGCAAGGTCCTACAGCCCCCTTATCCACAGTCCCAATCATGCCATTAGCCAAAGAAAACAGGCCCGGAGTGCCTCGGGTTTTGCCCTTAAATAACTTCCTCACATTCTCTCTACTAGACCAGCAGCATGAATGTAGTTCATCAGAAGGAAGGAAGTATTTTAAGGACAAAATCTAACAATAAGGGGAAAATTACACACAGGAGAAAGATCTTCCAACTCAAATTGTGCCCCTGCCAGTAACAGTCACACTTAAGTCAACCCCACGAGTTCACAAAGCAGCAAAAGCTGGGAGACAAATGAACATCTTGTCAATATTTTAAAATCAAGATCCTTCTCAGTTCATGTTGTGTGAAAAACATTCTTCTCACACAGAGACACATGGAAGTGGGAAGGGGAAAAAAATATCGCTTTTCACAAGAGCACAGAAAAGCGTTGACCCAAATTATTGCTAAAGGGCATCAAATAATTCTTAACATTTGGGGGGGGGGAGGAACCATTCCTTGGAGGATGCTTTAGGTCTGCTTGGCTAGGAAGTAGGCACAATTTATTTTATTTAGTTTTCATATTTATAGAGCTCCTTCCTCCAAGGAGCTCAGGATGGTGTACATGGCTCCTCTTTTCTCTCACAACAGACCTGTGAGGTAGGTTAGGTCAACAGAGTGTAACTCGCCCAAGGTCACCCAGGAAGTTTCATGGCTAAGGACCCAATCCTATCCAACTTTCCAGCACTGGTGCAGCCTCAATGCAGCCCCGACATAAGGGAACAAATGTTCCCATACCCTGAGGAGGTCTCTGTAAGTGTCTCCCCACCACAGGATGCTGTGCACGCCCCATTGGTACAATTGGACTGCAATGGAAAATTGGATAGGATTGGGATCTGAGTGGGGATTTGAATGTGGATCTTTCAGGTCTAACTCCAGAACCAGTATACCAGCCTAGCTCCCAATAGAAACCACTCTCATCCAGTACCACTTTATTTTTCTCCCTCTTTCTCCTTAAGATCTATCTGTTGATAAGGCCCAATGAAACCTCAGGGGGTAGAAGATTAGTGGAGGGTGCCCAGTGTGTGCTCTGCCTAACTCTGATTATACTGGGCCTCTAATCAGCTCTCACCATACCTCCTTTGTGTTTTCCCTCTCCCAACTATTTCAAAAAGGCCTAGGGGAGCAGAAGACATTCTGTTTGGAAGAGAGTGGAGTGGTGGCCTAGAATGGCTTCTGTAAGGTGGCTTCTGTAAGGGTAAGTCTTCTTACAGGCTTCTGTAAGGCTTCCCTAAGGTGGCTTCTGTAAGGGTAAGTCTTGCCTCACGAACCTTATAGAATTATTTGAAAAGGTCAACAGGCATGTGGATGCGGGAGAACCCGTAGACATTATATATCTGGACTTTCAGAAGGCGTTCGACACAGTCCCTCACCAAAGGCTACTAAAAAAACTCCACAGTCAGGAAATTAGAGGGCAGGTCCTCTAATGGACTGAGAACTGGTTGAAGACCAGGAAACAGAGAGTGGGTGTCAATGGGAGATTTTCACAATGGAGAGAGGTGAAAAGCGATGTGCCCCAAGGATCTGTCCTGGGACCGGTGCTTTCATAAATGACCTGGAGACAGGGGTGAGCAGCGAGGTGGCTAAGTTTGCAGACAACACCAAACTTTTGCTAGTGGTGAAGACCAGAAGTGATTGTGAGGAGCTCCAGAAGGATCTCTCCAGACTGGCAGAATGGGCAGCAAAATGGCAGATGGGCTTCAATGTCAGTAAGTGTAAGGTCATGCACATTGGGGCAAAAAATCAAAACTTTACATATAGGCTGATGGGTTCTGAGCTGTCTGTGACAGATCAGGAGAGAGATCTTGGGGTGGTGGTGGACAGGTCGATGAAAGTGTCGACCCAATGTGTGGCAGCAGTAAAGAAGGCCAATTCTATGCTTGGGATCATTAGGAAGGGTATTGAGAACAAAACTGTTAATATTATAATTCCGTTGTACAAATCGATGGTAAGGCCACACCTGGAGTATTGTGTCCAGTTCTGCTCGCTGCATCTCAAAAAAGGCATAGTGGAAATGGAAAAGGTGCAAAAGAGAGCGACGAAGATGATTACTGGGCTAGGGCACCTTCCTTATGAGGAAAGGTTACGGCGTTTGGGCCTCTTCAGCCTAGAAAAGAGGTGCCTGAGGGGGGACATGATTGAGACATACAAAATTATGCAGGGGATGGACAGAGTGGATAGAGAGTTGCTCTTTACACTCTCACATAACACCAGAACCAGGGGACATCCACTAAAATTGAGTGTTGGGAGAGTTAGAACAGACAGTGTGTGGTTGGTCTGTGGAACTCCACACAGGATGTGGTGACGGCATCTGGCCTGGATGCCTTTAAAAGGAGATTGGACAAGTTTCTGGAGGAAAAATCCATTATGGGTTACAAGCCATGATGTGTATGTGCAACCTCCTGATTTTAGAAATGGGCCATGTCAGATGCAAGGGAGGGCACCAGGATGCTGGTCTCTTGTTATCTGGTGTGCTCCCTGGGGCATTTGGTGGGCCGCTGTGAGATACAGGAAGCTGAACTAGATGGGCCTATGGCCTGATCCAGTGGGGCTGTTCTTATGTTCTTATGTTAATGCCTTCCAGGAGACACTCTCTAGGACACAACTTCTCTCCTTTCCTCTGAATGTTTCTGCTACCCTTCAGACAGCAGAGAAAAGAAGGAGAATGACAACAAGGAGGAGGTGGTATTTGTGGCAGCACTAACATAAGGGTGGGAAAGACAAGGGGGGTTGCATAGAAAGACAGTCAAGGGGCACTGGTGGTTCACTGCACCATCTCAGGCATTTGTGGGCTTTGGCCAGCCATGAACTCTCTTTTTTCTCCTCTTACTGAATGTTCACACCAGTCTTTGTCTGGTGATCTCTGATAACAGAGGCTTGCTGTTCACACACGGCTGTCAGTGCCACATCATGTGTGTTGCATTGTGCATAGCCTACAAGTAATTACCGACAAATTTGCTGTGTTAATAGCAACTTATGTAAACCGTTTAGGACATTGCTTTTCTAAAGAAATCTGAGATGCATGGGGAGATCTTAGGTTGCCTCATATCTTCCCTACAGAGAAGCATAATTTTCTTCATCAATTGAAACATTCAGCCTGAATGTCTCTCTAAGGGATACTTTTGTACCTCTCTATGGCAGCGTGGGTCAAACTGACCCAGCCATAACCTGTCACAGAAGCTGCAATACCTGACTCAATGTTCCTGACTCAGAATGGCACCAACTGGGAAAAACAGAATTGAAAGGATGCTGTGTAGGGCTTCCTCCCCTCCCTGTTGTGTCAAGGTTTTAGAGTGGGTCACTTTGACACACACTGGGATGAAGGAACGTGGCAGTGCCTCGAGGCAAGAAGCTCTGGAACTGAGCTGTCCCTGGCTCCATAATACAGACACATTAAAATAATGGGGTCAGGGAAGAGTCAACGGGGCACCCAGTAACACTGCAGAATGTTAGAGTGATCAATATAATACAAACCAGCATCTGCCAAACCCAGAGAGCAGCTGGACTGCCTATTGACCAAACAGATTCAAGCGACTCAAGAAAGTGAGCCAAACCACAATGCTATTTAGACAAAGTTACTGAGACATCACTCAAGATTCCTGGGGTGAGGGTGTAGGGAACCCTCCCCTTCTGCCTCTTCCCAAGAGGGAAGATCTACATCAAACGGAGTGGGGTAGGACATGTATGAAGTATTCTCTGCTCAAGGGTCCAGAAGTGTGCTACAGGAAGGGATTGATTTCATCACATACAGACCATGGACAGCTCAAAACAGAGTACACCCCAGCATCCAACTTTACTGATTATCTCCTAGCTGTTGTCACTGTTGTCTTGGACTTTACGCAGAGCTTCCCTGATTCAGGGCATCTGAACTGCCTTCCAGGCTTGAAAGGGGGTGGGTAGGGCAAAGAAGGAGGCAGGGAGGAGGGTGGATCAGGCCCGAGAGGGGGTGGGATAAGCGGTGGCAGCACATGCTGAATCCAGGACCCTTCCCCTTCCCAGGACTGATCCACCTTCCCAGGTCAACACGGATTTGCACCAGTAAAAGAGATGCCTGAGGGGGGACATGATTGAGACATACAAAATTATGCAGGGGATGGACAGAGTGGATAGGGAGATGCTCTTTACACTCTCACATAATACCAGAACTAGGGGACATCCACTAAAATTGAGTGTTGGGCGGGTTAGGACAGACAAAAGAAAATATTTCTTTACTCAGCATGTGGTCGGTCTGTGGAACTCCTTGCCACAGGATGTGGTGCTGGCGTCTAGCCTAGACGCCTTTAAAAGGGGATTGGACGAGTTTCTGGAGGAAAAATCCATTATGGGGTACAAGCCATGATGTGTATGCACAACCTCCTGATTTTAGAAATGGGTTATGTCAGAATGCCAGATGCAAGGGAGGGCACCAGGATGAGGTCTCTTGTTATCTGGTGTGCTCCTTGGGGCATTTGGTGGGCCGCTGTGAGATACAGGAAGCTGGACTAGATGGGCCTATGGCCTGATCCAGTGGGGCTGTTCTTATGTTCTTATGTTCTTAATTGAGCTGGTGCAGGTTCAGGTTGATCATGGCGACAGCTGCAGCTTATCCCAGGGCAAGGGGACAAATCTCCTTAATCTGAGGAGACCTCCAGCAGCCAAACTCCCCCACGGGATGCTGTGGAAGTCACAATGATGCCCCCTGCAGGGAGTTAGATAGGAGTGGGCTAAAAGAAGCAAGGCCATTGGAGGGAACCTCTTGATCCAAGAAGAACATGGCAATTAGCTGGGGTGTTCCAGACTGAGAATCAGCCTCTGCCCATTTGGAAACCTCCTCTCTTCACCCACCTGCCTGTCCTTGATGACACCTTGGATGGGAAAAGAGCTGATAGACATGAAGAGGGGGAGAGTTCCTGGTAGGAGGGCTCCATGGAAGAAAAGGGGCTTGCACTCCTAGATACGGCATCTCTCTCCCTCCAATGAGAGTCCTGTCTCGAGGTTATGTGTCATCCTGTCCATAGCTATGGCCAGCCTTGGTCATATCCTTTGTGTCACTTGTCCGTAAGACTGTAAAAGTCACTCACTGGCAAGACCTCTTATCTCTTTAACTGTTCTCTGTGTTGTCTCAATAAAGTTGCAGCTTGTCGGTAATTTGAGCCAGAGAGTATTTCCTTCCCACCAAAGCAGGAGCGATCTAGCTGCTTCTCACCTATGAGACCACTTCTGTGCAGCGACAGGGAAGCCTGTGGGGCTGGAGACTAGCCGCTTCCTGGCCCACAGGGCCCATTCTGACACATGTAACCACATTTTGCACTGGGTTTGAAAATGCAATTATGCGCTAGGCAGGAGTAGCAAACATTACTGTAGTCGGAGAGGAGATTTCCTTCTGACACAAATGGCACACCGGGAAATGATAAATGTGCCGCAACTGTAATTTTCAAACCGCCTCAGACTTCTCATATGGTTACCAGTGAGATTATCAGAATTGGCAGAACAGCTGTCATGCATTGGGCTCTGTATAGTCGCTCAAGTCTGATAAGGGAAAAGTTGGCAAAATTAGAAGGGGCAGATCCAGTCCCCAATACCCAAAGGCTGGACATTCTAAGTGGGAAGCCCTGGAGCAAGAAACTCAAAGTTGGGGCCTCCAGAGGCACCCCCTAAGTCCAAGTCCTTTCACTGTCAAGAAGCTTGTGCCCCCTGAGTCTGCATAGCAGTGCCAGCCCCAAGCTAGGAGGATTGCAAAACAGCAGAGGAGTGCAGGATGGTAGGCCACAGGGCTATCTCCGGATGAAATCTCTCCAGGCAAGGAGGTAAAGCAGTGGATTGTGACCCAACCTGATTGTTGGTGAGTTGTGAAGTTGAAGCTGACAAGCTGATATTTGACAAGGAAAATGAGTCCTACAAAAAGCAAAACTGAGCCACAAGTGTGTTTACTCACAAATGCAATTCTGGGCACAATCCTAACCAGGTCTACTCAGAAGTAAGTTCTATTTTTTTCAATGGGGCTTACTCTCAGGAAAGCGTGGTTAGGATTGCAGCCTCAGTCCACTTTGAAGGTCAGGATGAGACCCCCCTCCACCACCATAGTAAAAAGGATAAAAACAGTGGCTTGAGCAATTGGTAAGGAGAAACTCTTTTCTTTTTCTTAGTCTTGTAAAGCAAGGTGGGGCCCATTAGAGTGTTGTTTTAAAAAGTGGATCCCTGTGCTAAAAAGTTTGCGAACCACTGAGGTAGAGCCTGAAAAGGGTAGCCTGAACCTGGAGGGATTTAAGGCTTCACCTCCCTCTGAAGCAGTGGTTCTTAAACTTTTAGCACCATTTAGAAAGAGAATCTGTCAGGACCCACCAGAAGTGGCATCATCAGGCAGGAAAATTTTTCCTAGGCTGCAATCCTACCCACACTTACCCGGGAGTAAGTTCCATTTACTATCATTGTTCAAAGTATATACATAGTAGCCTGCTCAAAGTACAGATCTGTCACATTTCCCCAAATGCAGTCACATACCAGGGCAGCATCAAGTTCAATATAATAAAAATAAAATATGGAAATGAATGGGGACCCATCTGAAATTGGCTCACAAACCACCTAGTGGGTTCCAACCACAGTCTGAGAAACACTGCTCTGAAGCATGGTGACCACTTGGATCTGTCCACAGTGCTGAAATCTCAAATGGTCTTGCCTTAAGCATGGCACCTCCAGACCTTCTCAGGGAAAGCAGGGCAGGAGGTCAGCTTCCCAGACAGACAACTGTCCTACTCACTCCCTCTGTAGCCAGAGGGAAGAGTGGAGTGGCTTTTCAGATGCACTCTCAACTTGCATGGGTGATGATGAAGCTTTGATGAGTGTGTCTTTTAAGAACTGAGCATGCCCTGGAATCCTCTACAATGCACAGAAGATCTATAGCAAATGTGTAGGGTGTCTTGACAAGAAAGAGTTTCCCAAAAGGAGAAGGTCTGAAAATGACTGCTTTACAACAACAGCACTCATGGCCATTTGATGCACAATAGAAATACAGTGAGCCCTTCTCATTCGCAGGCTAGGCCTCCTCAGATTTGAGCATTCATGGATGCCAAACTCATGACTGGTGGGCCTCAGAGGACCTCAGGATGAGACTGGAAGTCACTTCTGGTTCATGCTAGCAACTTCAGGTTGTGTCTGGGAGGTGTTGAGGTGTGGAAGGCTGTTTCCTCTGGCTTAGTTCCCCACATGACACAGGGGAGGTTATTTGCCCTGCTTCAGTTGTTTTGCTTGTTAAAGTTTTTAAAAAGTGGCCCAATCATCCAAAATCCTGTATTTGCATGCTTATTGTGGGGTGCGCAGGTAAAAGTCTGCCACTTGTATGAATTGCTTGTAGATAAGCAAGATAAGCTTAGCATACTCTAATAGTAACCATGGCCAGAATCCTAACCTACTTTCCAGCACCGACATAAGGGCAATGCAATTCCAATAAGGGAACAAACATTGCCTTACCTTGAGGGGGCCTCCATGACTGCCCCCCCAACTGCAGGATGCAGCACATACCCCGCTGGTACAGCTATGCCAGTGATGGAAAGTTGGTTAGGATTGTGTCCTAAGGGATCAAGTGTGAAGCAGGAAGGACCTAGTTCAGTTCTCCCCTTTGTTGTGAAAACAAAAGCAGATTTGTGCATACCACTCCTTCTTTCAGCCTCCATACATGAAGCTAGTGTGGGGGCCTGGTTAGAGTATTGGGCTCAAATTGGAGAGACCTGGGCTCAAATCTACTCTGTCATGACCCTGACTGTGAGCAACTGGACTCAGCAATTGACCTGGACTCAGAGAGAGAAGGGCCACAGTCAGAGCCCTGTCACCAGTACTAACTGCCAACATGCCAGAGGACCTATGAGGAGTGATAAGGCTACAGGACTCCAGAGGCCCTCGTAGGTCTTCTGGCAGGTTAGAGCGCAACAAAAGCTCACTCAGTGGTATTGGGTCCAGTCACTGTCTCTCAGCTTTACTACCTCATAGCATTTCTGTGTGAATAAAATTTGGCAAAGGGAAGGAGGAATTTAAATAAATCTCATTCTATTTGCAATATGGATACTAGCCTAACTTATAAAACTGCTGTAAGGATAACTGAAACGCTGGGAAAATTTTGAAGTATCACAAAATTCCCAATTATTAAGTTGCAAAACTACGATGAACATAAAAGCCCTACTGGATAAGATCAAAGGCCCATCTAATCCCTGTATCTCACAGTGGCCCACTTGACAGGAGGGAGCACACAAAACTACATCCTGTTGCCACTTCCTGGCACCTGGCATTCTGAAGTTGCCTACTTCTAAAACCAGAAGGTTGCACATACCCATCATGGCTTGTAACCTGTTATGGACTTCTAGAAATCTATCCAATTCTCCTTTACAGGTGTCTAGGCCAGACACCACCACATACTGTGGCAAGGAGTTCCACAGACTAATTACACCCTGGGAAAAGAAATATTTTCTCTTAACTAGTCTAATTCTCCTGCCACTCAATTTTAGTGGCTGTCCCCTAGTTCTAGTGTTGCATGAGAGGGAAATGAATGTCCTTCTATCAACTCTATCCATCCCCGGCATGTCTCAATCAGATCCCCCCCAGGTACCATTTTTCTAGACCAGGGCTGCTTGAACCCCAGCCTGGGGGCTGAATTCAGAGTTTGGATGGATCCATCAGTCCAGTGAGCAGACCGTTTTGTTCTACCTCTGTGCAGTCCCTCTTCTGGGCAGATCCAGGCACCAGGACACTCCAGGCAGTTGTTGTTGTTGTTGTTGTTGTTGTTGTTAACAGTATTTATATACCGCTTTTCAACTAAAAGTTCACAAAGCGGTTTACAGAGAAAAATCAAATAACTAAATGGCTCCCTGTCCCAAAAGGGCTCACAATCTAAAAGATGCAAATGAATACAGCAGACAGCTACTAGAACAGACAGTGCTGGGGTGAGGTGGGCCAGTTACTCTCCCCCTGCTAAAAAAAGAAGCACCCACTTGAAAAAGTGCCTCTTACCCAATTAGCAGGGGTAAATTAGCAGGGGTAAATTAGCAGGCAGTTGAATCTGCCCCTGTTGCACAGCCTTCTGGAACCGGGCAACAGACGCGACTTCCCAGATCGTCCCGGTGCCCAGGTCTACCAGATGGATGAGCCATGTGAAGGCAGAACAAAAAGCTGCAGTCCACACAGGGGTCGCATTTTCTTAGGACTGTGGTAGTGACTTTGGATGCCGGTGTTCTAGACCAGGGGTCTCCAAACGCAGGCCCGGGGGCCAGATGTGGCCCACAGCGAGCTTCTATCTGGCCCACGGCCAGCCTCTGATCCCCTGAGAGCCTCTGGCCCAGTTGACCAAACACAACCAGAGTTGTGCTTGAGGGGTGGGGGAATGGGGGTCCATTTAAGTGTGTGCTTTATTTCTTGGGCTGTGTTCGTTCTTGAAAAAGTCCTGGACGTTTGAGTCCATTCATTTATTCATTCATCTAAGTTCCATCTCTAATGTGTTTGTTTAAATTTTATATTTAATTTTTTTCACAGCTGTGCCAGTGGGGCATGTGCTGCATCCTCCAGTTGGGCGGTTAGTCACGGAGGCCTCCTCAAGGTATGGCAATGCTTTTTACCCTTACCCATAAGCTGCATTGTCCCTATCTCGGTGCTGGAAAGTGGGTTAGGATTGCACCCTTAGCCGATAAGTCTGTCCGAAACATTCAGAAAAGAATGCATTTAAATAATTTTTCAGTCCCTTTCCTCTACCAGTTCCTATAACCCTCTAATGCAAAAGTTTTTTTTTTTCCTTTTGAACATTTGGTTGTCTGTTCTTTCTATGCAATCTGTTACTTCTATTCCTTGCTCATAAATAGCTTCATCTCCTTCCAGAATCTTAACTTCTTTGACCCGCCTTTGATAAGAATCTCTTATCAACTTCTCTTTCTGATTATTTTTGGATATTTCTCTTATACTTTTCTCTGTTCGTCCTGCTTTTTGTTTTCCCTGGTTGTTCTGACTCTCCCCTCCACCCTGTCTAATCTATCACGTATCCTTTGTTCTGCTAATTGCATTGCAACTACTAAATTGTGCTTTGAACTTGAATGTTGATCATTGACAGCCCAATCCTATGGGGTTTTTGTAACAGCGGATCTGCCAATCTGCTAGCACAAAGGACCTAGTGATTGCAGAAACACTGTGCCTCTGTCCCATGTGACAGGGCTCCACCAACCCAGGTAAGTTAGAGAAGGGGATGGCTCATAGGTGGGAATGGGGAGGTTTGGGGAAGGTTCAGGGCAGGAAGCAAGCTGGAGAGGGTGGATCTTGGTGGCAAGAGTGTAACCCACTCTTAAATGTAATCCAGCCCGGATTCTTTAACCCATTTTCCAATCTGCCCCGATCCCTTTCAGCTTTTGGACTGACAACAGCTACATAGGTGGCCAGAAGACTTAGCCAGAGGGAAGTACAAAAGGGTTAGTTACTCAGAGATAAGTAAAAAAGTTTTATTCACCTCTGATTGGCTTTCTGGTTGCCACACCCCACAGCACTGGATGCCAAGTACACAGTGCAGCTGCACTCTCATACAGTGGTGGTGGGGGGTATGATTGATATGCTAGTTTCTGAAATTTCGCATTAAGCATTCTTTGAATGTTTTCCGTCACAATCCTAACTAGGTCTACTCAGAAGTAAGTCCTATTTTGTTCAGTGGAGCTTACTCTCAGGAAAGTGTGGTTAGGATTGCAGCCTTCATCTATTTTTCCTCAGCAGGGAACTCAGCAGAAAAGGAGATGTAGAGGAGAGGAAACTAGTGGGCTATCCACACTTCCTCTACCGCTCTGTTCTCCTTCCTCTTCTAACAGTCCAATCCTATCCAACTTTCCAGCGCCGATGCAGCCAATTGGGTTGAACTCTGCATTCTGCAATGGGGGCAGTCACTGAGGCTAGGAAAGGTAAAGGAATGTTTGTTCCAATACCTCGGGGCTGAATTGTGGCTGCAACAGTGCTGAAAAGTTGGTTAGGACTGGGCTGAAATACAGGGTGAGGAAGGAGAAATGCTGAAGGTGGACAAGTGGATGGGAATGGGTACCCACCCCTAGATCTACCAGTTGAAGTTACTGCTTCCATCAACATCATGGACAGGACAGGCCTGGGGAGGCCTTCACATTTGCAGATGAATCCTTCCCATCTGCAGCGATCTGATGGATCCTGCCCAACTGCAGTGATCTGATGGGTGAGGAACAGGCCTTTTCTGCAATTTTACCCCAGTTCTGGAATGCCCTCCCTATTTCTCTATACCTGGCATGTCTACACTCATTACTTTCCAGTTCCTGGCATTTATTCATCCAAACTTTTAACTTAGCACGGCTTAAGAGGGATTTTCTTAGGTGTGAGGGTGTTTTACTGCTGTGGCTTTTACTGTTTCGACTTTATTGGAGTTTGGATAAAAATTCTTGCTGCTGTTGCAGCAATATTTGATCTTTTATGTAATTTGTTTTAGTATGCATGTTCTTATTAATTATGATTATTAAATACAGTGGGCCTCCCTTATCCTCGGGCTTGGCATCCACTGATCTGGGTATCTGCAGATGCCAAGTTTACAGCTGGAGGGTTTCAGAAAACCTCCTGGGTGCAATCAAAATTTGCTGGCACAAACTGGATGTGCCTTCCAGCCACAACCGCAAAGCCTTCGGAGGAGACCAAATGTAACCTCCAGGGGGCTAGGTGCAGCCCCCAGGTAAGTTCCTGCAGTGCCACGACCATGCCCCCCCCCCGCAAATTCAATTATCCACAGAATTCAGCATCCACAAGTGGTCCTGGAATGGATCCCTCGCAGATACCGTGGGCCCACTGTCTTCATATACCGCTTTTCAACAAAAAGGAGCTCACAACATGGTTTACTTAGTAAAACAAATCAATAAGAGCCTTTGCAGGATGTGTAAAACATTTTTGGGAGCAGAAGGGTGCATGCCCAATCAATCAACCATTTCCCTCACTAGAGGAAAGGAGGAAGCCAGTTTGCAAGCTCTGTTACATAACTGGTCACCTCCCGCAGATCAGGGAGAAAGGAGCGTGCACATCAAAAGTGATAATCAATGAAGACATCAAGTAGTGAGAGCCAACAGCCCTTGAGATACTCCACAGACAGCACATTTTCTGCTGAGCTTGATAATGTAGCAGGAGCATGATTGCCTTCCCCATATAAGTTCATTTTGGTGAGAGGCATCAATGGCATGACATGTTCTACTCCTCTCGGTGAATCTCCCATGGAGCCTCGGGTGGGTAAACACAGGACACAAAGTCTGCTCATTAGTAAACATGACATTAATAAGCTTATTTGATGAGTAATTAAGTCAGGAGGGTGTCTAACACTCCCGCCCAATAAGCCACAGATTGATCATTTCCTCATCTTTTGTCTTCTACTCTCCTAGGGATTGTCATACCATGAAAGAGATGGAATATATATATTTCAAAAATTGTAAAGAGCCAGGGAGGTAGGGAGAGACCCCACTCATCAAATATTAACTGCAAGTGTCTTTTACTTTAGTTTTAATTATGCCTGCCTTCTTGTATTTTAAATATCAATTGACAGGCAGGTTAAGCACTTACTCACATTCTCTGTTGGATTTCAAAAGTGGGCTAATTGCTCCCCAGAGTGCTGCAATCAGCAAATGAGAGAAGGCACTAATTAGAGCAAGATCCCCTTTGGATCAGATTGACCGTCAAAACTGTAGCAGCAGTTTGGAAAGTTGGAAAGTTTCAGAGGGGAGACAGAGAAAGAACCCAAAACACAGACACTCACCCAACAAGCCCTGTCCCACTCCTATCACACGCACGCACGCAGACTCACCACACAGAGAGCAAGCAAGAGCGCCACATTAATTAATTTGAATTAATCCCCTGGTTCTGTATTCATGAGCATTAACACACTTTCGTTAATGCCGGCAGTAAAAGGAACTAAAAATGAGAAACAACACAAATTTGTTCAATTGCTTGTCCCTTGTGGGTAAGAATGGGATTTAGGTGTCCAAGCAGGGAAGCTTAGCCAAAATGAGACAGAGAGATATTCCCTTTCTCTCTAGCCATCCATGTGCCCCACAAAGAGGTATGTGGGCTAATAAGTTTTATGTGAGCTACTAACTGAAGAAGAGCCGCACTGGATCAAGCCAAAGGCCCATTTAGTCCAGCTTCCTGTATCTCACAATGGCCCACCAGATGCCTCCAGGAGCACACAAGACAATAATAGACCTGCATCCTGGTTCCACTCCTTTGCACCTGGCATTTGAGGTAGCCTACTTTTAGAACCAGGAAGTTGCATGTACCTATCACAGCCTGTAACCCGTGATGGACGTTTCCTCCAGAAATCTGTCCAATCTTCTTTTTGAAGGTATCTTGGCCAGGTCCCATCACCACATCTTGTGGTAAGGAGTTCCACAGATTAATTGTACGCTGGGTAAAGAAATGAGAACTATTGTGGATCTATGCCAGGGATTTGGCCAGTTTGGACACTGGCTGGAGGTCAAGACCCCTCAGAGCACCCATCCAGCCAGGTCAATCTCTAGGTACCATTCTAGTGGCAGTGGTGCAAGTCAGCTGAGAGATTAGCACCACCTTTGCTTCACCTGGCACCATACTCCCATCTACATAAGCAGTGTGCCTCAGAAGCCCCTGTGTCATTTGTGGGGCTTCTAAGGGACCCTCCCATTGGATGGTGGGATAATATTAGGAGCCTTTGCAAGAATGCCTATTGGATAGTGCAAAGGGCAGGAAAAGTAGGAGCCACTGGCAAGGGTGTCGGTAACACTAGCAGTCAGCGTTGTTGCTACTTCTTCTGTGGCCTGGGGTAGCCAGTCATGGTCACTTGCGATCCTGGCCCCCATGCCACCAGGGGCCAGAAAATGCCACAAAATGCCATTGCCCCATGAGTTTGGAGGCCTAAAAACATCACTTCTGGTTCATACCGAAGACAGGAAGTGACGTTTTTGGGCCTTCTGAGTGATGGAGAGGCTGTACGAGGCTTCCCTGGTCCCCAATAGGCCCTCAGAGGTCTACAGAAGGCCTAAAAATCTCACTTCCAGTTTTCGCTGAAAGCTGGAAGGGGCATTTTTAGGCCTTCTGGAGGCCTCTGAAAGTGTTCTAGTGCAGGGGTGTCCAAAGTTTTTGGCAGGAGGGCCACATCAGCTCTCTGACACTGTGTCGGGGGCCGGGGGAAAAAAAAGAATTAATTTACATTTAAAATTTGAATAAATTTGCATAAGTTTACATAAATGAATATATTAAAGATGAACTTATATGAATGAATGAGGGTCTTGCAATAGCTTAATGCCTATAAAAGGCCTTGCACAAAGCAAGGCTGGCCTTTCCTTTGCTGCCACTGCTGCATCACAGATGTGAAAGAGCAAGCAGTGGAGAGGGCTCTCATCCCACAGCTCACACGAGAGGTCAAATAGTCGCCCTCACACTGAGAGAAGTTGCGTTGGGCCAGTGCGGGCTTCAACAAATCTCCGGAGGGCCAGAGGCTCATTGAAGACTGGGCCACATTGAGAGGCCTCGAGGGCCGCAAGTGGCCCCCGGGCCGGGGTTTGGGCACCCCTGTTCTAGTGGGAGGGGCCCTCAGAAGGGTTTCTAAGGTCCTTTAAATGGGCCTGTCTAGGGAGAAAAAGTGGGCGGCAGCGGGGGGGGGGTTGTGGTGGCACGGGGGGTTGTGGTGGCACACCCCTGGGTGGTGCCCTGGGGCATCTGCCTCCCTGACTCCCCAAGTATGCTCATCACACCCCCCCAAGCACACAGAAGTGAGAGAAGCAAAAAGTCACTGCTTCTAGCTGTACTGAGAAGCAATGCAGAACACGAAGAAGGCACTTGACCCAGCTAGGAGCCAAGTAGCTTCATCAGTGGGTCACAACCTGGATGTGGCTTGAAACTCAGCACAGCTAGGTGCAGTGGCTTTTTCCCCGTCTCTGTGTTCTCGAAGGAGGAAGGAAGGGGGTGGCAGGCAGATTGGGATGCCACCAGAAGGGAGCTCATAGTTGGTTGAGCCTCATGTGGCACCTCCTTTAGGTATGGTACCCGGAGCAGCCCTCCTCACTGTCCCCCGCTAGCTATGCCACCGCCAGCAGTTTCATATGACTGAGCATTTAAACACGCACATTTCTCCCTGCCACCTGCTGTAATTTGACGTCATAAATTCCAAGAAGGGCCAGCTCACGTGTAATTTCAATGGTGAAATACAGGCTGCAGGGAGCTTCTCTGGAGTTCAACATGGAGTCCAAATGGAGTTCAAGATGCAACTCCATTTGGAAATGTGAAAAAGGCGAGCCATTTGCTGGCAAGACGGGCAAAATGCCATGGCTGAAAGCCTCCCCTGAACCTAAACACTGCTCAGCACTTTTCAAGCATTCACTCCCCCTACTTCTCTCCCTGCCAGTTTAGCAGACAAATTGTCAGTCATTTATATAAATTGCTCATTATTGCTGGCTTTACAGAGGAAAGAGGATCCTCCAAGGTATTTAGTTAAAATAAAACTGTGTGGAAGTAGCTAGAACCAGAAGAGCTTTGGCTGTTATGGAGGACTTTGGGGCTTTTAACAGCAGAACAGACATTTCTAAATAAATCCACTTCAGCAGATGGCACCTTTTGAGGCCACCATTCTCTCTTCCACTGATTGTTTGGCAAACTGAGCCAGGAGGCCTTGGGGCCAATCCACTTTCCTTTCTTCCATCACAATAAATAGAAGAGCCAAAGAAGAGCGTGTCTGGAAGTTGTAGGGGCCTCCACCCCTCACCAGCAGCACACAGAAGACAGCAGTTTTTAAGGAACAATTGACTGGAACTAAAATACTTAAAAAAACACTCAACTTCTTCCAAGGTCCAAAGGAAAAAAAAAGTTCCACAGAAAATAGTTACAAGATGAAAAAACAAGACAAAACACACAGCTGAAACTTGGAGGCCTAAACCAAACTTCTGGCTTTGGGCAAACTTCAGGGGAGAGGCAACATACCCCCTGACACCATAGGAGTGTCAAATATTTTTTCCCCCCAGTATGCCTCTCTGAGCAATGCTATATTACCACATAGCATAGAGGTAGCAACAGTTGGCTAGCAGTCATTAGGAGAATAGAATCATACTGTTGGAAGGGACCTACAAGGCCATCTAGTCCAACCCCCTACCTGTAGCAAGAATTCCTCCTAGAGCATCTCCAGCAGGTGCTTGTCGAGCCTCTGCTTGAAGGTCTCCAGTGAGGAAGAATCCACCCTCCCCTTGCAATCTGTCCCATTGCTGAACCCCCCTGACCATCAAGATTTTCTTTCTGATGTCCAACCAGAATCTCCTCTCTTGCAGTTTGTATCCATCAGATCTATGGTGGTTCTACTCTCAGAGGAAGATGAACAAATCTGTCCCTTCTTCCAGCCCTTCAGGTCTTTGAAGAGCATTTCTTATTCCTTCTCAGCCTTCTCCAGGCTAAATATACCAAGTTCTCTCAACCTTTCCTTGTAGAGCTTCTTCACCTCGTCCCTTGCCAAGATCATCCTTGTTGCTCTTCTCTGAACCTGCTGCAGTTTGGTTGCATCTTTCCTAAAGTGACAGAGCCTGTAAAAGTGACGCAAACTTGGTACATTAGTGTCTGAGCTGAATGCATCACCCCTAGGGAGTCTGTGCATTTTAGGCCCTGAAAAGGACAACACTTCATTGTGTAATTTCATTAAGTATGACAAGGGCAGTATAATCCACTCAACCTTGGGTGTCCAGCCATACTCAGCTATATGAAACAGGCAGGACTGGGTCCTTTCCTTATAGAAGAGAGGGGGGGAAGGAGGGAGGGAGGGAGCTGTATTGCTGTCCCTTTAAATATACTGTTAAGGCTCCTCAACTCTGCCACTTCAGTTTGACCTGGCCTAATTTGATGGGACACAGTCACACGTTTAGAGCAGAAGGCAAGGACTGAAAGAGGAAGCAGCAGATGCTACTCCAAGGAAAACAAGATCCTGCCACTGACTGCAAAGAGCTGTCCATGGTCCTGGGAGAATTTCTACCAGGCTCCCATAAGTCTTCTTTTGCACGCAGGCAAAGATTCCCCAGCTACCTATAAAAAGCTTGACTGTGAAGTCCGGCTGACACTGCTTTTGCTTGGGTGGTTCTCCTTGTGACTTTGTTTTCTAACCACATTGTTTTTGGGTGCAATCCTAACTCGCAATGGAACAGGCAAGCCAGGAGGCTTGCGCTGTATCCAGCACAGGATTGTGGCCAACAGCGGCTTAGCCTGAGGCAAGGGGAAACTTTTCCCCTTACCCCTGGGTAAGGGCTGCTGGCATTTATGGGTCTCCTTGGACTTGCGCCACCTACTGAGGCTGGTTGAGAAACACTGTTCTATGTTCTGCCTACCTATGTAAACCACCTTGAGTCTACAAAACTCAAACAAGAAAGTCAACAAGAAAGGCAGTATATAGTATACAGTATACTATATAAAGTAGGCAGTATATAGTACAGATGAACTTGTTATCCAAGAGGGTTCTGTTCCTGGAACCCTCGTGGATACCGAATTCTGAGTGATATCAAATCACGTGGATTTCAGAGTCCCCTGAGCTCTGAACGCAACCAGAGCCTTGCTCTGGTCATGTCTGGAAATGTTCTGAGGCCCATGGAGGCTGTGCACAGTCTCCATGGGTCTCAGATTGGTCTCCGGAGGTCCTAGAAGGGCACTTCCAGTTTTTGCCCAAAAACTGAAAGTGCCCTTCTAGGACCTCCAGAGGACTTTCTGAGGCCACTTCTCCAGAGGCAACTTTCCGGAGGTTCTTCTGAGGCCCATGAAGGCCATGTGCTTTCAGCTTCTAACCTGCAGCCTCAGCCTCCAGTGTGCAGCCTCCTGAGGCCCATGGAGGCCTGCAGCCTCCAGCCACATGCAGCCTAAGAATGGCCTCCTGAAGTCCTAGAAAAGCACTTGCAGTTTTCAGGCAAAAGCTGGAGGACCTCCGGAGGTCATTCTGTGGCTTGTGGAGGCTGTGCACTGGCCTCCACGAGCCTCAGAAGAGCCTCTGGAGGCGACCGGAGCACAGCTCTGGTCACCTCTGGAGGGCTCAGGTGGGGCCAAGTGTGGCTCCAGATCCATGGATGGAAGTGGAGCCAGATCCATGGATGGAAATTCCACAGATAAACAGGCTTCACTTGTATTTAATGGCAATATAAAAGCAGTATACAGTATACTATTGTAGAAACTACTCGGAGGAGGAGGTTCCCCAACAGGTCAGTTTTGAAGAGGCAGGACCTAATCAGGAAGAATGCTAATAACAGAAAGATCCTCTTATCCAATAAACCAGAATTCACATACCTCGTATTTGAGCATTAAGTAGAAGATACAGTTAACAGTTGTTCACATTGATATCCTTGGAGGAGTACATTTCTTCAGCTGCCTTCCAAGAACACACCTCATCCCACCCAGCAAATCTACAATGCCTCTGGATTTGAAACCACCAGCCACCCAATTAAACATCCAAGGACTACCACTGGAGACCCAGTCTCATTTCAGGAAGAAAAAAGAAGCCATGAGAACATAAGAACATAAGAAAGAGCCCTGCTGGATCAGACCATAGGCCCATCTAGTCCAACTTCCTGTATCTCACAGCGGCCCACCAAGTGCCCCAGGAAGCCCACCAGATAACAAGAGACCTGCATCCTGGTGCCCTCTCTTGCGTCTGGCATTCTGACATAGCCAATTTCTAAATGGGCCACTGCCTGCAGGGTGGAGAGATCTAGACTTAGCTGTGATTTGCAGCAGAAAACAAATGGGGCAAATTGGTTGGGGAGCGACAACAGGATAAAGCTGGGCGGCAACAAAAGTGTGTGCTGTCCTCCTCTAGAGGAGGATTTGCTTGGTTAGTGAGCAAGGGCGAGGAGGAGGGGGAGCACATTAGTGAGTGCATGAGGAAGGGGAGGAGAATTGTCACGCTTTCCTGCCACCGACCTGTAACGCACCCTCTCTTGAGAGACACTCTTGCTTTTGGTTCATTTTGGCATTAAACATTCTGTTTGCATTTTCTGAGATATCCCCTGTCACTTAGGGTGACGGTATTCTCCTGCGCATCCGGCATTTAACAGATGAGCAGTCAAGTGGCAAAGGAACTACGTTACGAATGTTTCTGGTTAAATTAACTGATTAAAACACACAAGCATACACACCCTAGGTAAAATGTACACATCAACACTTTATGCTGACTAAATGATAAATTAATGGAATATGATGGGTGGCTTTGTCAGAAACAGCCGATAGGAACTGCCTGGAAATGGAATTTATATGTTGGTGGATAGAATAGAAAGGGGGGGGATCTAGAAACGGAGAAAGCTCAAAAAAAAAAAAAAAAAAGGATGCGGAACCATTCAGAATCCCCATCAGTGATTGGTGATGTGAAAAAAGCCAAACCCATGGAACTCCGTGGAACTTTGATGTCTTCAGGCTCTCCTGTCCCAGCCTTGAGACCAGACAGCCCAGACAGCCCAGTACACTCATGCTACATCTTCCAACACAACCAGAAAAGATGCAAAATCAGAACGCTGTACAGAGTGCCTCCTTATCCATAGTCTTAGTATCCGCAGACCCCACCATCCATGGATCAAGAGACTAAGGGGTGCAGGGCAGTCTCTGGTACTCCCAGAAGTCACTTCTGCATTGTGCTGAGACCTACGACCCCAGGGGTGGATCGTACCAGCAGGGGTCGTACCAGCAGAAAAGATCCCCCAGGATGGAGGGCAGTCCAAGCATTGCCAGGAGCCCAGGCATTGCCAGGAGCCCAGGCAGGTAGATCTGGGCTCTAAGTCCAGGTGGGAGCCCAGATCTACCCACTCAGCAAACCTTGGCCACGGAGGTCGGTAGATCTGGGCTTCAAGTCCAGGTGGGAGCCCAGGTCTACCCATTCAGCAAACCTCGTGCACAGAGGCCAAAGTTCAACCAGGAGCCCAGGTCTATCTACCTGCTTGACCTGGGCTCTGAAGTTGTGCTCAGGACACAGCCTCCGACACAAACACTGGATCAACCTCTGCACAACCCCCTTCCTTGGTCCTGACATGCCCAGCGGAAGCCTTTGGAAATGCTTCTGTGATGCATGTTAGACCCAAAGAAGGGGGTCGCATGCTTTGGCGTGACCTGGAAATGGCTTCAGAGGGAGCCAGAGACTGCCCTGCAACCCTGCAGTTGGCGTGGTTTGTGGTGCTAAGATAAAGAACATTTTAAAAACTTTTTTCTACTTTCAAAAATTTTTTTAAAGCGGGCTTGACTACCCGTAGACTTTGGCATCTGCATGCATGTATGTGCATGAGTTTATTCATTCTTTCTTTACTCAGTCATAATTCTGTCCACTTTATGCTTTTCTTCAGAGAAGAAACAGCCCACAGAACAGCCGGCTAAATGGGGGGGGGGGGGTTTCAGTGAAAGAAAAGCTCTTGAAGCTTTGCTGGCTGTCAAATACTCCAAAATGAGGCTGGCAGTTCTCGATAAATATGATGCTTTGCTGGGGATTATAACCAGGTGCTGCTGTAAATCCTGAGTGCACAAGCCACAAACAAGTGCCTTGGCATGAAAGGTTTTGAGCTGCTGCCACGCTTTCATGTAGCAAGTCACTTGGGGGTGGTGGTGGTAGGAAAATAAAGGTGTGTTGCTAGCAGCTCACAGTCTCTGACTGCACCTGTTCTTCCGACACAGCAGCCTGTTTGCTAGAGTGGGCATCCGGGCTGTGTTTTTAGCAAGTTTGACACATGTTTGGCTCAGCGCATGCTGGTTGTCCCTCTGCTGTCACACTGTGGCTACCTGCCAATTATAGCAAAAACTCGCCTGTCACAAAACATTATGGTTTCCCAGGGATGCAAGATGGATGCTGGGGATTCCATGATCAGAGGTTAGAGAATGAAAAGTGGGGGGGGGGGGAAGGAAAAGACAGACAGCAAGGGAGCAGGCGGCAGCCACAATTTCTGAAGGGAGCTGTAGTTCAATGACACAGCACGTGCTTTCCATGAAGAAGGTTCCAAATTTAATCTGGCAAGATCTCCAGGCACAGATGGTAAAGGTCCCTTTCTGAAATCCTGGAGATTCACTGTCAGTCAGGGCAGATAGACCTAGATCAGTGTTTCTCAACCGGTAGTACTCATACCACCAGCAGTAGTCAAGACTATGTCTGGTAGTACATGCAAGTTCCCCAGAACCCCACTGCCTGGCAGCAAGACCAGCAGTGCAATGAGACAAGCAGCATAGGAGGTTCACAGGTTGAGCTCCAGAGTGCACTTTAGGGGGCTCAAAAAAGCCCTCCCATCCACACTGAGCCTCTTACAAGTGTTTGTCACAT
Source organism: Tiliqua scincoides (assembly GCF_035046505.1). Classification (NCBI taxonomy): domain Eukaryota; kingdom Metazoa; phylum Chordata; class Lepidosauria; order Squamata; family Scincidae; genus Tiliqua; species Tiliqua scincoides. The sequence goes on along the minus strand of NC_089830.1, from coordinate 7,632,655 downwards.
TATATCTAGCCTCCCAAACCAGAAGTAACTGGCAATGACATCACTGACAGTTACTTCTGGTAGTACTTCCAATAGGTGGACTATGCGAAGTGGTACAGGGGATGGGGAAACATTGAGAAAAGCTGACCTAGATGGACTGTCTGACTAAGGATAAGGCAGTTCATAGGTGGCTGTGAGTCCCAAGAGGTGTGAAAGAAAAGGTATGGGTTCAGAGAAGAGCAACAGGGATGATTAGAAGACTGGAGAACAAGCCCTGCAAAGAAAGGTTGCATACCTGAATACCTGAAGGGCAGTCATGTGGAAGAAGGAACAAATGTGTTCTCAACTGCCTCTCAATGTAGAACCAGATTCAATGGATACAGAGTGCAAGACAGGAGATTCTGGTTCGACACCAGGAAGGAATTGGAATGGAATAGAATGCCAAGAGAGGTGGAAGAATCTCCCTCACTGGAGATCTTCAAGCAGAAGCTTGACAGGCACATAGAAGCTGTAGGTAGAAGCTGTAGCTGTTGTAGAAGCTCTAGGAAGATCTCCTGCTACAGGCAGGGGGTTGGACTAGATGAGCTTGTGGATCACTTCCAAATCTATGATTCTAAGAAAGCAAGAGGGACATGATTTCTGTGGAAAAGGAGGCAAGCTCACAGTCCCAAATGCTGGCAAGATACATGGCACAAGGTAGGATTTGCTTCTCAAATCAGCTGTACCGAGAAGGGTCAGGGTTTCTTTCTGCTTGACTAAGCTTGTCAAGAGCTACTTGCCCATTCATCTGTGGTGGATGAAAATCATCTCCAGGTGACCCAGCAAGGAAGCTTTACAAGAGTCAGTTCCTTTTATTATTACGTTTTAGGCTGCAAATTATTCCTATAGACAGGAATTTTGCTTTCAAGGTTGATAATAAATTTGATCTGCATTGTGTTTTAATGTGGAGTGTCTTCAAATCAGCTCAGAGCAACAAACGTGGTTCTTCCCCACTCAATCCCCATTCTCTCCTCCAACAATCCTCTCTGATAAGTTAGACCAGGGCTTTTCAAACTGGGTGTCATGACACCCCAGCCAGAGAGCCCTGGCCACTTTTCCCTTAAGGGAAAGGGGACGGGGGGGAGGCAGCAATGTGATCCCCAGGATCACATCGCTAAGGGGACTGCAGGCACTGGGATGTCTCACCAGCACCTGCAGCAGCCTGTGGGGAGTGTGGGGAGCCCTGTGCAAGTGTCTGCAGGGCTCCCTGCAGCTCAAAAAGTGAAAGAGCAGCCATTGCACTCCACTCCTGGTTTTGCAAAAGTGGAGCACAATTGCTCCGCTTTCACTTTTAAAGCTGCAGGGAGCCCTGAAGAAGGTTGTACAGGATTCCCCACACCCCAGACCGACTGCTGCAGGGACGGGTGAGTGCATCCCAGTCCCTGTAGCCCCCTAGCGATCCTGGGAATCGCATCGCTGCCTCCCCCCACCCCTGCAAGAACTTACTGCAGTTCAAACTCCCCCTGAGAGTTTGAAAACCGCGGAGTTATGCTGGATGACGCATGATTGAGTCTAGCTCAGCCAGTTGAGTTTCACCACTAAGATGGGATTTAAACCCAGGTCCTAGCCTGGTTCTGTAACTAGAACTCACACTGGCTCTTGTCTCAGTCACAAAATAACTTTTTATACTTCCCCATGAAGAAAGTGGACACTTGGCAAGAGAGAAGTGGGACAAAAACAATGATAGACTCATTTCAAAAAAATGATTTATTTGAGAGTGGGGGGCACTCTCCGGGCCCATGAGGGGGGTTAATTTGTACACTGGCCGGGGCAAAAACGGGGCCCAGGAGCAAAAGAAGGGAGCCCAGAAATTTCCTGGGACCTTACATTTTCCAATCCCACCTGGACTCGCTTTCCCATGTGGGATGCTGGAGGCTGCCACAGACCGCAAGCACCAGGCCGACTGAGTGTCAAATCTGGGAGGAAACTGGCCTGCCATGATAGCTCTTTGGCTTATGGATCCCCTGAAACAGTGTATAAGAGTTCAGGGGACACAGCTGTGGGGCTACAACTGCTGCAGAAGTATGTTTTGGAGCATGCAGGACACTAGCCATTCTAGTGTCTGCTAAGTACAATGATGATGCTAATTTTCTGCAATGATTTTCTACATGTAAACATTTTAGAGAGACTAAAGTGTGCATTTGGTTTTCTGTATTACCATATCTAGCTGCTGTATTACCATATCTAGCTGCTGTATTACCATATCTAGCTGCTGATGCCACACATGCAGGTAGACCAGGGTTCTGCATCGGGAAGCCCAGCAGACCTGGGCTCCAAAGACTTTTCTGGCTTGCCACCATCCCCCAACCCTGTTTTCCCCCTCCCTGCCCCTGTTTGGCCAATCCCCATCACCACCCTCCCTCCACTCTGCTTAACCCCTCCTGTTCCCCTTGGGAGGGGGCCCAAAATAAACTTTTACCCCCTGATAAAAGGCCCTGGGCAATCTGGACAACATATCTAATTTCCTACTCATATATGCAATAGAGCGCCCCCCTCCCTCCACGTTCCGGCTGCCTGGAATTTTTCCATGGCTTTAAACTGGGAATTTATTGTTTTGACATTTCTTTCAATGACCCACTTTGACTCTCAACATTTTTTTTTAAAGTGCCCCAAAAAAACCTCCACAAACGATCCCCCAAATCAAGCAAGCAGATCAAAGCACTAATCTAAGATCAAAGGCCCTTGGCACTGCTACAGCGGAAACAAATTAAGTTAGCAACAGATTTCTTGAGAACATTTACATTGCTAATTTGCATAAGAGAGATTAAAATGAAACAACCCCTCCCCTCCTTGCATGCTTTCTTAATCAGGAAAAAGGAAACCCACAGAGCTGCATCAAGCATAAAGCAGGATCAAGTTAGGGGGCAACAAACTACCAAATCAACTGCTAACTTTGTAATGGAAAGAGGTTTGACCAGCTCAGAATGGAGGTCAATTCACACCACTAGTTTCAAGAGGCAGAACGCATAGTCCTTCTCAATGCAGGTTTGACATGCTGAGCCAGGCTTCTCAATGACAACCCAACACAAGGCTAGGATGAGGGTGTTATTGGCTAAGAGCAAGGGTGCCCAAACCCCAGCCCGGGGGTCACTTCTAGCCCTCAAGGACTCACAATCCAGCCTGCAGGGAGCCCCAGTCTCCAATGAGCTTCAGGCCCTCTGGAGAGTTGCTGGAGCCCAAGCTGGCCCGATGCAACCGCTTTCAGTGTGAAGATGACTGTTTGACCTCTCACATGAACTGTGGGATGAGGTTTCCCTCCACTGTTTGCTGTTTCATGTCTGTGATGCAGCAGTGGCAGCAAAGGAAAGGCCAGTCTTGCTTTGTGCAAGGACTTTTTTAGACCTTGAGCTATTGTAAGACCTTCATTCATTCATACAAGTTCCCTCTCTAATATATTCATTTATGTAAATGTATTCAAATTTGAAATGTAAATTAATTCCCCCCCCCGACACAGTGTCAGAGAGATGATGTGGCCCCTTCTGTCAAAAAGTTTGAACACCCCTGGCTAAGAGCACCAGGCTGTGAGCCAGCACAGCCTGACCAGCACTTGAGTTTGTGGCAGTGGATGATCAATGCAGGATTGAGCTAGTTCAGTGTTCATCAAACCTGTCGGCTGTGACCCAATTACGGTTGCAAAGCCTCATGGGGTGGGGGTCTCAGCAACCTTTCAAAGCCTGTACAAGAGAGGGCTTGGACCCAATCCAAACATGGGATTGTCTCATCAAAACTGAGTTCTTGATACAGTCCTGCACAGCCTCTTCTCATTGTCTTGCCCTGCAGCTCCTAAGGTTGGCCCTGCTCAGGCTGCTACCTCACAGCGTTGATGTGAAGACACAAGAGGTAGGGGGAAATGGGGCAGAGGTGAAAGGGCAGGGGGTGGGTGGATCGGGTCCCAAAAGGGAGTAGGATCGGTGGTGGGCTCCCAGTCTCACTTTTTATTTATTTATTTATTTATTAGCAAAATAGCTGGCATAGATCTCCATAGGGGCCAAAGCAGTGGCAGAGAAGACCATCAATGTAATTGTGCCATCAAAGTGCTTGGCACCTTACATGTTATCTTCCTCAAACTTGTGAACCTTTTGCATGCTGAGTGGTGGACTTGAGTAATATGCTTTGCTGGACCATTTATTTCAATGCACTTTTGCCACTGTTAGAAAATTTTGATTTGATCACGTGATGGGATTTACAAGATCAGATTCCAACGATGACAAAACCCACCATTCTCTGCACCCTCAAAGCACCTTCTTTCTCCTCCTCCCGTAGGCAGGAGGAAAATGCTCTCTCTCCACCCTCCACCCTTGCAAGAATGGAACAAGCCAACATTGTTTGCAAATAACAGGCTGATCCTGCAACAAGAAGAGATAAGAGCATCCTCTGGTGACTTCTGAAGCAGCAGCTGACTTGCCCTGGAACTTGGTGACAGTAGAATAAATCAAGAACATGGAGATATGGCATTTACCGCTGATTTTCATCCTGCAAGCACCCTTTAAACTTCAATGCACAGTGGCAAAACACGGACTCGCTTGAAAGCTAACAATTATTGGGTATCTGTAAAAACAAAAGGAGCCAGGGCTTAGACTAGGCAGCACAGCCATAAATAACCTCGCCACTGCTTGTTTATCAGTATGCTGGGCAGACTTGTTTGTACAAGGGCTCTCCCATCCACCAGGAATTAGAGTCCAGCCAGACACAAAATGGAAAAAGCAAAATACAGTGGGCCCTCCCTATCCACGGGCTTGGGTATTGGAATATTCATGGATGCTGAGCCCACAACTGAAGGGCCTCAGAGGACCTCCCAGGCTTGACCAGAAGTGGCTTCCACTTGTGTCTGGGAGGCTTCTGAGGAAGCCAGGAGTGACCCCCAAGTAAGGAATTGTGGCACCGTGCAGGTCCCTCTATGGTTTTCATTATCCATGAAATTTGGTGTCCTGGAATAGATCCCCCCACGCATACCAAGGACCCACTGTAAACATGCAACTAAAATAAAGCCAGTTCATCAACCAATGCTGGTAATTTTGCCTGTGGTGTCAATCGGACAAAAGCACATGGAAAGGGTCCTTCAGGAGAAGGATTTTCTGTGATCTAGATCACAGTATTTCTCAACCAGTGGTATGGGTAACCAGTGGTACTTGAGGTGGCGTCTGGTGGTACTTGCAGGACCCCTGGCAGCAAGACCAGGAACCACCTACCACCTGGCAGCAAGACCAGGAACATAACATTACAAACAGTGGTAAGAGGCCTGGCTCAGCTCGGCAGGCAGAGCTCCAAAGCATGCTATTCCATGCTTGAACAAGACCTCTTGTCCAACCCAAATCTCTTACTGGTGTTTGTCACAACGCATCTGACCTCCCAACCCAGAAATCATTGCCAGTTACTTCTGGTGGTACTTCAAATAGATGGACCATGATGGCACAAACCTTGGCAGGGGACAAACCTTGAGAAACACTTATCTAGATGCCTCCAGGATACACTAGCAGGTTCACACTTACTAGTGTACTGCTGAGTCTAGAAAGGTTATGGAATACAGGGCAAGAGAAGGTTATGGAATACAGGGCAAGAGAAGGGAAAGGCAGAGATAGAATGGGAGATTTGGGAATAGGTCATGGCTCGGAGGTCGAGCACATGCTTTGCATGCAGAAGGTCCCAGGTTCAAAACTTCACATCTTCATGTAAAGCTGGGAATCCTGGTCACTGACCTGTCAAAGTAGACAATACTGAGCTAGATGGACGAGCTGAAGATAAGAAGAATCACAAGAGTGATGGAAGGAATTGGCTAACAGGAATTTTTCTTTTCAAGAGTGACAGAAGGACTTTTTAAAATATTAATTTAAGTAACCTGACATTGCCTGGCATTGGATTCACTGGTGTATTTGTTTTGGCAAGATGTACAGCAAATTTATTATTAAGAATATCTATTTACTATTTTTCAAAGATGTTCAACAAAACGGTTTGCAAAAAAAATCAAACAGAGCGGGCCCTCTGTATCCAGGCAGGATCCAATCCAGGACCCCCAATGGAAACTGAATTCCACAGATAATTGAATCCACTGGAGGGGGGAGATGGTGTGGCACCACAACTTACCTCTAGACCAGCCATTTTCAATCACTATGTGCCGTGGCATACCAGTGTGCCATGAATGGTCTGCAGGTATGCCATGGGAGTTTGGGGGAGGGTCATTTATTAGTAGCGTCATTGGGGGATGTGAGACCCCCACCAACCGCATGGTGTGCCTTGTAAATTGTCAAAAACAATTTTAGTACCTTGTCAGTGTGCTGCAAGACAAAAAAGGCTGAAAATCACCACTGCTCTAGAAGTTGTGCAGAGCTCCTGGCCACCTCAGAAGGCCTCCTGGATGTGACCAGAAGCCACTTTTGGTCACGTCTGGGAGGTCCTCCGAAGCCCTTCAGCAACCAGCTCAGCATCCGCACATATTCAAAGGCTATTCACACTTACCTAATAGTAATTCCCACTAAATTCACTGGAGCTTACTTTTGAGCAGACATGCATAGGATTGCGTTGCAGATGTCACAACTGTAATCAAATATTGAGTTTGGCAAATGGATTTCGGCAAAAAAGCACATGTGTGCCCCCCCACACACACACTTTTATCAGCCTACCCCAAACATTTATCAGCTTGATCAAATTGCTTCTGGCAAGTCCTGCTAATGAAATCAGAATTCCTTCAGGTCGACACGGCTGCTTTCCTTCCGTGACAACAAAAACAGACACAACAAATCCCACTGAGGCATCCCCAGCTTTCCAGTTCAGTTTGGTTCGTTCCTGTGAAACGTCCTTCAAAATGGAAAGAAAGAAAAGGAGAAGGAAGAAAGTGTTGAGGGGGGAAACGGCTTCTGTTTAACCCAATCCATTTTGTGAAGCCAGCACTTTATGAAGGTAGAGATCAAAGGTCTGTAATAGATCTCAGCAAGATTCAAAAGGACTTAACATGATGGGTAGACTTGATGGTGGGTCAAACAGGTGATTAAATTACTCTGTGCTGCTGCTCCCATACCAAAAGGAACAATTGTTGGGCAGTAGGGTTAAATTTGGAAACTTTGGGTACAATCCTGAAGAGCTGATGGGCCAGTGCAAGCCCCTTGTGTCAGCCCACCAGTGTCACAAAAGTGCCATAAAACACTTTCACGCCCCTGGAACAGAGGCCAGCCCAAGCCCAGCTGGGCTGGCACAAAAGGTGAATCCACACCTTTTGTGGATTCACAATCCACGCTGAGCTAGGCTGGCGTGGAGGTCTGGAGGGGATGTGGGGAAGGTGGGAGGTAGGTATTTCCAGGTGGGGGAAGGGCAGGTAGCAGGTGGGCCCATGGGCAGACGGCGGATAGGGGGAGCCAGGATAGGGAGCCAGGATAGGGGGAGCCAGGGGGGAGCCAGGATAGGATAGCCAGGATAGGGGGAGCCAGGGGGAGCACTTACGTTTCCTCAACATTTCCTCATAGGGCTTGTTCTCCAGCCCTCATTGCCCTTCACTGAATCTACTCCAGTTTGGCTGCATCTTTCTTAAAGTGAGGTGTCCAGAATGGGACACAGTACTCCAGGTAAGGTCTGGTCAACATGGAGTAAAGAAGGAACACTACTTCTCACGAACCACATGGGGTATAATACAGACACACCACTTTTACATACAAGTAAAAAAGCCCAAGTTTTACTCACAAGTAGCATTTATTCCAGGGTCAAAGGGAAAATGTCCTAATGTCCCTAACATTGCACTGGCCACAAATGCAGCCTTGATCCAGCCTTGATTTTATAATCCAGTCTTGATTTTATAATCCAGGTGTAACAGTAGACATTTTAAAAAGTAGCTTATGGTAAGGCAGAGCCAGAAGAATTTTTTCCCATTTTTTTTTCAATTGAGCTTTCCAGAGTTGAGAAGCTGGAACTGATTCCAGCTTTAAGCACAAACTGAACTACCTGCTCCACTGCTGGACCCAAATCTCCCCCCCCCTTTCTTGGTAACTAAAGCAAACTTAACTATGAGTCAGGAAATTGAGAGAGTCAATTACAAAATCTCGTAATTGGAACTCTTGTGATTTAACACCAATTACAGCAAGGCAGAGCAGGGGTGGGGAGTTTATTAATGGATGCAAATCCAATTAAGGACAAACTTATGTCACTTGGCAGAATGAAGAATTATTAAGGGGTGAAACACAGGAGTACTGAACAGAAACACTGCTGATCTTTGAATTGTTAATGAGGAGCTGTTGGTGCTCCCAGTGGTAACTGGCATGCAAACCAGGAGTCCTCACAAGTGCTGGGTGGGCAAGGAAGGGAGACAAGGGCATCGCCTCCCTCACCTGATGAGCGTGGTATCTATAAAACAGGGATTGTGGAGGTCTGGGGTGCACAAACATTATTAGGCGTGCATTTCATGTTAGGCCATGCTCAAGATTAAAATACTGCAGAAACAGGAATCTTTACTAAATTTCCACCTGGGCCTATCTCCCCAAGGGACATTCAAAGGGAATTTGTATGCTTGGGGCAACCAGAAGGGGGATAAAGGGGAGCCACAGAGCTGGGGAGGGGTTGGGCAGTACAGTGGGTCTTGGTATCTGTGGGGGATTCGTTCTAGGATCCCCGTGGACACCAAAATCCATGGATGCTGGAATTGGTGTGTGTGTGTGTGTTGTGTTGCTGCAGTTACTCACACTGGGGCCGTGCCTGGCTCCTCAGAACACCATGGATGTTCGACCGTGGATGGCAGTTTTTTCATCTACCCCAGACTGGTGAGGGAGGAAAGGTATATTCAGTAGGTTTCATGCATTAAAAATTGGCACTGTGTTTAATAAAGTAGCACAATTAAACCCAATTGCAATCTGTTGTCTTTTCTGGAGGGTGTGAGTGTAAATAGAATGCTAAATGCAGGGAGGTGGCAACAAGATACAAGTATCTTGTGGTCTTGTGTGTGCTCTCTGAGGCATCTGGGGGCCCCCTGTGAGATACAGGAAGCTGGACTAGATAGGCCCTGGGCCTGATCCAGCAGGGCTCTTCTTATGTTCTTATGACGGGAAGCCACTTCTGGTTCAGGCCCATGACTTTCAGTTGCAAACAAGAGGTCCTCTGAGGTATGGGGAGGCCTGCACCCCACTCCATGGGACTTCCTTGGTCTCAGAACACCTCCCTGATATGGCTAGAAGTAGCTTCTGGTCATATCCAGGAGGCCCTCTGAAGCGTGGGCTTGGCATCCACAGATGCATTCCGTGAAAGTCAAGTCTGTGGATATCGAGAGCCCACTTGGTATCAGCAAGTCTACAACACCAGAAGAACAAAAGATTTGTGGAAAAGATCCAAAATGAATGTTTGTTTTATGGAGTTCTATGGATATCCTAGAACAGTGTTTCTCAAATGGTGGTTTTTGACCCACTAGGTGCGTCATGAGCCAATTTTAGGTAGGCCCCCATTCATTTCAATATATATTTTAATCTATTAGACTTGACACTACCACGGTATGACTGCTTTTGGGGAATGGTTTCAGATATGTACTTTTAACAGGTTACTATGCTTTTAACAACGACAATCAATGGGGCTTACTCCTGGGGAAGTGTGGATAGGATGGCAGCCTTTGGGATTTGGGGGATTTTTTAAAAAACTGATCAGCAACTCTCCCTTTTCACCTAAGCATGGGGTCTTTACCAGTGGCTGTTATTCGTGTCTTACCTGTATTGTTTTTAGATTGTGAGCCCTTTGGGGTTAGGGATTTATTTATCTACAGTATTTTGCTAAGTGAATTATTATTGTTGTTGAAAACTAGTATACAGTGGGTTTTTGGTATCCGAGGGAATCAATTTCCGGACTCCTGAGGATACTGATATCTACAGATGTGGAAAGCCTTCATAGCATCTCCCAGATGCAACCAGAAGCACCTTCCAATCACATTGGGGAGGTATTCTGAGGCCCAGGGAGATGGCAGGCTGCCTCCCCAGGTCCTCAGAAGGCCCCTGGAGGCCTCCAAAAGACACTTCTGATTTCAATCAAAAACCGAAAGTGCCTTTCAGAGGCCTCCAGGAGGTCTTCTGAGGCACAGACAGGCCACACATGGCATGTCCATACCCCAGAATCCCTTTTGGATGTGATAGGAAAACTCTTCTGGTCAAGCCCAGGAAGTTTGTGAAGCCCTCCCAACACAGGGTTGGCACCCACATTGGGTCAAATCTACAGATGCCAAACCTGCAGATGAGATAGGTGGACTGTGTGCACATTCAAAGTAATACAACTACTATTTACTACTCTTAAGCACAAACAAGCAACTCGGTTACAAGAACAAGCAAAGGCCAGGTTCAAATTTTCCAGGCAGGCAATCAAGAGCATACCATAACCCCCGCTTCATGTACCCGAATGTACTCAATGAACAAACCTGATATGCATCACACAAGCAACCCTCACATCTATGAGCAGAGAGAGCTCTCATCTTGCGGCAACTGTGATGGAGTAAAACAGAAGCTCACCTTCGGTGCCATCAACACAAACCTGATTCCAGAGAACATAGCTTGAGGTATGAGCAGGATTATCCCAATTCAAATCTCATTAGTTGTGAATTTGCAAGGATAGCCTCAAGCCAGCCACTCTTTGCTCAGCCTCTTCTCTGAAATATGGCAACAATAAAGACTAGCCTACCTCGCAGGATTTTTGTAAGTGTTCAATGACCTCAAGCATGTGAAGATGCTCTGAGCACTTCGGAAGAGGACTTAAAGTCTTGTTCATGCACAGAAAAGTCCATCGTTGAACTATCAGCAACTGACCATGAACTGACTCACCAAAAAAGCATCATACTTTGGTAGGGTGTTTTTTTTGGAGGGGGGGGGGAGAAATGGGCACACATGCAAACCACTTCTTGGTAAGTGCAACTGTAAGTGCCCCTCCCTCCATCTAAAGGCAGGGTAGTCACAAGAGGGATGCACCCCTCAGATATCTGGCACCCCTGGAGTCCAGGAGTTAAAAAAAAAAAAAGACAGTTGCTGGTTGAGCAACAAGGACCCAGTCAGACCTCAGTAGCTATTGGTATCCTGTCAAGAGACTGTTTAAACTTGGACCCCGTATCTGCTGGCATCAAATCCATGGATGTCAGCTTCACAGATATCAGGGATATCTGACAGATATGCAGTTATCTGACTGTATCTGGCTCAGAGCATGTGGTCTTCACAGCAGGAGCTTGCATTGCAGGGGTGAGCCACAGGACTAGCTAGGGAAAGGCTTAAAGCCTCACTACAGTTTATAGGAGGCAGTCAAAAGTAGGGTGCTTGCAACGAAAGCTTGCAAACGGAGTTGCAAACAAGGGAGTTTTATGTGGGAGTTGAAGCGGGGGAGTGCAAGCGAAAGATTCTAGCAGCAACACCAGAGACTCTGCAGACTCTAAGGAGTACAACCCGAAAGGAAGAAGCTTTTGCATTAAAAAAAAAACTTCCTACCAGAGAACATACTGGTTCTGATAGCACAACTATATAGGCAGCCACTGCAAGCATGTGGCCCTTCTAAGAGATAAGCTGCATAGACCAGACCAGACCATAGACCTAGACCATAGACCTAGAACCAGTGGTTCCCAAAAATTTAAGCATCAGGACCCACCTAAAAAAAAGTTTATCTTCATCAATCATTTAAACCTCTGTGGCTAAAATGGTGACTGGGCAGCAGTGCCCCCCCCCCATCAAATAGTGGCATGTTTGACCCTTGATGCACCTAAACTAATCTGCCCCGTCAGTTTTGTGAACCACCAAAAAGTGGGTTGTAACCCAATGGTGGGTCCAGGCCCACAATCTGGGAACCACTGGCCTAGATCTAGAAGCATGTCAAGCCACCCTTTAGCTCAGTGGTTCACAGCCTTTGCCCAAAGGTAAGAGAACCACTAAGTCTCTGCGGGCTGTTACGAGGGGTGGAGGTCTGGTGATATCGGCAGTGCTGGCACTTCTTGGCTGCTAAGGGGAAAAAGGGGCTTTCTGAACTTACCCATGTTCAACAGTGACTGGAGATGTTGCAAAACCAGGATAAGTCTAAAAAGCCTTTCTTTGTAATCATTATCAGTGTGAACCTGTAAGCACCATTGCCACTGACACCACCGGATCGCCACTCCCCTTAAGAGCGTTGCCCACTGCCTTTGGGGGTTGTGACCCCAAGGTTGGGATCCAATGCTTCAGTTTATCAGAAAGAATGATGAGTTCCAGCATACAACAGAGGAAGCTCTTTTGGGAGTGCTACAGAACTCACATGCCTCTGGCTAGGTTTATGATTGATGAGATCAATGATAGCACAACAGAGGCATGGCTTTTGCACAAGCATCCTGGGCTTTCCAGTGATGCAACCCGAGATCCACCACTGTAAGTCCCCCATAGGATTGGGCCATTAGTGTCCCCACACAACCATCTTCAACACATGCTGCTGACCTGTCAGATCTATAGATTACATGCACCACATGGAGAGTGATGCCCAAAGCCATCTCAATGTGGCTGATACTCTGTCCTTGAGGTGGCCTTGTTTTCTTCTCCATCTTCTTCCACCAGGTGAATTTTTGCCTTGGTCCCTTCCTTGGATGAGACTGAACAAAGCTGGCTCCAGACTTCCCAGAACAGGAGATGGCACACCAAATGCTGCATCCCCTTAATCTGGCGGCACACTGCTCACCCACTCCTCCTCTACTACGCCTCCACCCCTGAACTTAAAAACTGGGGAATGGGGCAGAAGAGGAAATATGGCGGATGAGAGTGTGGTGGGCCAAGACTTTTGGAGACACTCTATCCCACTATTCTCTTTTATTCCACACTTCCTCTTCTGCTCCATTCCCTTTTTTCTTTTCAAAACTGGGGAGGAGGAAGGGAGGTGGACAGAGGAGAAAGAGAGTGTCCATCTGTCCGTCCAAACTGCTGCTTGAGGGGGAGGGGCCAGCCAGCAGCCAAGCAGGCGTGCCTTTCTCAAGCTCTTGAAAGGCACTCTGTTTTCCCCCAAAAACTGTGGATCTGAGGAGATCCGAGGATTGTTTGTCAGGAGAGACAAACTCCTCCATGTGACGGCATGATCCCTGAGGAGACAAGGCCTGGCCAGGGGGGCTTTTCCAGGAGATTCTGCAGTCTTGGCAGCAATGGTGAAGAATTCATGCTGAATCAAGCTGAAGGCCTCAGCAGGGAAAGATGTTGAAAGACTTAAGTGTTATTCCGTTTGTGTGTGCCTGGCGTGGACTGAGTAATTGATTGCCTGATTTGTTTTTTTGCCATGAGAAGAGGAGGAGGGGGGAAGTTCCCCCCCAGCTGTCTAATGTTGTGAGGAGAAATCGTAGAGGAGATTTGCCAAGCTTGTTATGGATATATGAAAATATAACAACTTTACAACATTTTTTTAAGTTCCGTGGATTACAAATTAACTACCCTTGGAAATTTTGTGTATTGGAGCGTTTATTGCGGTGGTTTGATGCTGTTGTTTGGGATTGCCTGAAAGAGCGGCTGAAAGAGCTGACATTCCTGCGGATTGAGAAATGGCGTTGCCAAGGCTACAACTATAAACAAGATAAGAGAAATATAAATAAAATAAGAACAGTGCACCAGTGACATCTAGTGACATCTAGTGGATTTAAAAAGACATTGCAAGAACTGGATTTGTGTTTATAATTGAAGCAAGGAAGATAATATGCTGAGGACATCTAGTGGTCTTAAAGAACACTGCGAGCAGAAGGTTTTATTTTGACTATAATTTTCTTCTGTTATTGCTGATGAGAGACTAGAGCAGCAATTTTCAACCACTGTGCCGTGGCACACTGGTGTGCCGTGAATGGTCCCCAGGCGTGCCACGGGAGATTGGTGGAGGGTCATTTATTAATAGGACCATTGGGGATATGAGCCCCACACCAACAGAAAGGTGTGCCTTGACAATTGTCCAAAAACTGATGGTGTGCCTTGACAATTTTAGTACCTTGTCGGGGTGTCATGAGACGAAAAAGGTTGAAAATCACTGGACTAGAGGATTGATTGTTGATGTGATGTATAGATAATTGAAAAAGAAAGTGAAAGTGATTTGTTTGATAACAGATATTTGAGCTTTACAGGAAGGAAGAATGAAGATGGCGGGCAAAACAGTGAAAGTCTGAGGCCCACCAGCGTCTGAGACACGACTTGGAAAATTAGTACAAGAAGAACCAAAAGGGAAAGACTGGAAACAGACTGTGCAAGACAACATAGAAAAACTGTTGGCAGTGGTACAGCAACTAACAAACCAATCTGTGCAAACTCAGGCTAGTGTGGATGCTTTAACTAAACGATTAGATGAACTTAGTGGACAACTGATGGAGGTGAAAATTACATCAGAAGAAAATAAAAGATTGTGAGATTGGGAAAAAAGATAAGAAAAGATCAAGCTAAAATATCGGAGATAAAAGAAAATCAGCACGATGAAGAGACAATGTTAATGGAAATTCAGATGGATAGTGCAGCTTGAGTGTTGAGGATACAAAATATACCAGAAGAGAAAGGAGAAGATACGTCACAACGGATTGTTAGATTAATATCAGAATGGATTGATACACTGATGGAGGAGATATCTAAAGAATTGGACTCAGTGAGAAGAGCGAGCACTTTTTATCTGAGAAAACACAAATTACCAAGAGAAATCCATGTGAAATTCATCAGAACCTTTTACAGAGATAAATTATTGAAGGCCTCACAGGAAAAGGAATGGATAGTGGATGATAACAAACAGCCCAATCCTAATGGGCAGCCCAATCCTGAGCTGCCCAGGGAGCCGCAGCATGGCAGAATCGTGAGGGCTGCCGCCGAATCCAGCACCTCCCGCGCTACCGCGGGAGGCACTTTGGGAGTAGGGGACATTCATCCCCTTCCCCCGGGTAAAGGAGGCAGCCCCGCAATGGGGCTACTCTCTTTAGTGGCGCTCTTTGGGCGCCGCTAAAGGTGCTCGTGTAAGGCACGCAGCCTTCACAAGCGCCTAGGATCCTGCGAAGCAGAGCTCCGTGGATCCTCCTCCCGCCCGCCCCCAGGCATGCCTCTGGCATGCCCCCCTCCCCACGTCACATCGGCCTCCCCGCCCCCTCCTCATGTCACACTGGCCTCCCCCCTCCCCGGAACGCCCCCATGCCTGCCCCCATTTCCTGTTCCGCAGCCCAGCGGTCACAGGTACCACTGAGCCGTGGAACGCGGGCGCCTGCCGGGTGGTGGCTCAGCACCCACTGGAGCTGCGGGAGCCCAGCGGTAAGCCCCGCAAATGTACCTTATGGCAGGTTTGCAACTCTGGTGCGGCGTGGACCACAGGATTAGGCCCAAAGTCAACATTTTGAGACATGTTCCATGAAGAGTGAGGAAGAAAAGCAAAGAATAGGAATACCTGACAAAATTTTTAAGAGAAAAGCAGATACCATACAGATGGCTTTCTCCGGAAGGTATGTTTTTTTCAATATCAGACACAGAGATATAATATAAATTCAAAAATGAAAGCAGAAAACATCTTGAGTACAGTGATGAAAGACGAGATAAGAAACGAAGAAAAGGAGGAAGAGAAATCGAGAAGAAAAGAATTAGAAGAATAGACCAGAAATGGAGTCGGATGAAAAGAAATCAGATCACTTAGAAACAACAGATGAATCAGAGAGGGAAGAGCCTAGAGGAGCAAGTAAGAGGCGCTCACCAATAGTAACAAGAAAAAGACAAAAAGAGAGGAAAGCTAGTAAAAAGAAACGTGATGTCTAATGAATAGGGCATTGTTGGTAAATAAAAAATTTGGAGAAGTTTTTGTGGCTTCAGATGAAAAAAAAGAGGTGTTGCCATTTATGTTAAAGAAAGATTGAGATCAAAATTACTATATGCAATACAAGATGGATTATTGGACTTTGAGATGCAAGAAGTAAAACATGCATGATAAAATGGGTGCACAATATAGGCCATAATATCACAAAAGATCAATGGGAACAGATCTGGAAGCATAATAAAAAACTTACTAGAGCAACAAATCTTATATTATTTTAGGTATTACAGATAAAGAAAACAATGTGTACCTTGTTATTATGATTTTAACTGTAGCGAGGATCTTATATGCTAGATATTGGAAGGATTCTAAAATACCAATGAAAAATGAATTAATAGAGAAAATAATGAATGTGGCGGAAATGGACAGACTTTCAGAAATTTTGGATCAACAACAAAAACCAACACAAATTGAGCAATGGAAACCCTTTTATGCTTGGTTGAAAATGAAGTTTTAGAAATATATGATAGGGCATTTACGAGACATAATAATAATAAATAATAAACTTTATTTATATCCCGCCCTTCTCCCTAAAGGGACCCAGGGCGGCTAACAACATATAAAAAAACACATTTAAAAACATAAATTAAAACAAATAGATAAAAAACATTAAAAACACATTAACAGAGACCTTAAAAAACAGTAGTCAGATTAAAAGACAGAATAAAAAGAGTACAAAAGAGCAAGTTACAGAGGAATCAGGCCTGTAAAAACTACAAAATGTGTAAAAAATATTTAAAAGGCCAAAGAATCAGAAGGCTTGTGTAAACAGCAGTGTCTTCAGGCCTCACCGGAAACTCTCAAGAGAGGGAGCCATTCTCAAGTCAAGGGGAAGGGAGTTCCATAATGTTGGTGCCACTACCGAGAAGGCCCTATTTCTTGCAGCCGCCCCCCGGACCTTCTTGGGTGGCGGCACTTGTAAAAAGGCCTTCTCTGATGACCTGAGAGGGCGAGCCGGATTGTACGGGAGTAGGTGGTCTCTAAGATATCCTGGCCCAGAGCAGTATAGGGCTTTAAAGGTCAAAACCAGCACCTTGAATTGGGCCCGGAAACGAATGGGCATGATTCCATTCGAGACATGATAGTATTACATATATATTATATTTGATATGATATGATACATGAATGATGAATGAAAAATGATATTAAGAGGTAAATTTAGAAGAGGAAATTGATTAAGATATGTAATGATTTATTAGTTTTAGTGATATATGATAATGATATATGATTTCCTGCACCCTTTGTTTTTTTGTGTAGTGAAGTGTGTTATATTTTTGTGTCATGTGTTATGTGTTGTGTGTGTTTGTTTATAGTTGTTTTTAGAAAATAAATTAAAAAACAGACTGCTGCTTGAGACAGCTACTCAGTTGGCCTCATGGATGGGTCAGGCTAGAGATTAAATCAACTGGAGCCATTGCCTTCTCTGCTATGTTGTCCCAGTGGAAAAAGATACTACTTTGGGAAGTTCACCAAGACACAACTGGACTGGAATGCAGACAACATGGGACAGTTCCCTTAATTTAGCAGGTTTGTAATGTGTTCTCATTTACTTATTTTGTCTGTTTTAACAGGCCTGCTTCACAAAGTTCAGCATAAACAATGGCTCCTTCTGTATCTGTGCAAATTGAGATGCCGGCCTTTTTTCAAGGCATTTTGTGTAGCCCATAAGCTAAAATGGTTTCTCTAAATGAACACTTAACCACTAGAAATTGCTTGCTTAAATTACCATTGATGGGCTGTAATGGCTGATGGCTACTAGCTAATGAAACATGCCCCATCTGCTCGGGTGGGCATAAGAGAGCAGCATGTTGGCGTTTTGGAAGGCATCTAGCAAAGGAGTCAGAAGTTTGAGCATGCAGCTGGCTGGCAAGAAGAACCTAGGAGGGCACGAATGGCATGTTTCTTGGGTGAAATGCTACTGTGGTAAAGACTAGCACTCACAGAGTTTCTGCCTGCATGCTCAGTGTGTGTTTAAAGGCTGCCTTGGACATTTCCCTTAGGATAGAAAAGGCGGGGTATACATCTTTTAAATAGTGTTCATTCCTAAGAACAAAATAAGAGCCATGGTGGATCAGGTCAAAGGCCTGTATCTCACAGCGGCCCACCAGATCCCTCTGGGAGCACACAAGACAACAAGAGACCTGCAGCCTGTTGCCACTCCCTTGCATTTGGCATTCAGAGATAGCCTATTCCTCATGGCTTGTAACCTGTGAAGGACTTTTATAAATCAATCCCCTTTTAAAGGCATCTAGCGCAGATGCCATCACCACATCCTGTGGCAAGGAGTTCCACAGATTAATTATAAGCTGAGTAAAGAAATTTCTCCTCCTCTCTCTCTCTCTCTCTCTCTCTCTCTCTCTCTCCAAGGAAACCCTACACAGAATTGTGTCTCAATACACCCAGAATGCTTTTCAAAGCAGTCTCCCTCTTCCCCATCTCACCCACCTAGCAAGAGAGGTCTTGCTGGAGAGAGACTATGTCACAAGGGCTGAGTTGCATTCCGAGGGACAACAGGTTGCTTTCAGTATCAAAAATTTGCCATGGTTAAACTGGAGGCAGGAGACAGCATCTGGAAGAAAACAAATGCCTACCCAGGGCAGCAGCTGTAGATGTAGCTGTTTTTTTCTCAAATAAAAAGAGGGAGCACCAGAAGCTGAGAACCAAATTGGCGCCACTTTCACACCTTCAGCAGGAGTGGAAAACCCTCTGCGGTTAAAATCTGCAGGCCCCAAAATGGCATTTTATTCCTGAGTGGTCACCTATTCCCTCACCCTTCTGTACTTTCGCAGGGCTTCCAGTCAAGAGGGAAAATCCTTGGCTTGCACAATAGGAAAAAAAAATATTTATTTTAAGGCTGTGACAGCATCTCTTTCCCACCCCTGCAGGTATTTCTGATGCTTGAGAAGCACACAAAAATGAAGGGATAAGCCTGGCACTGAGCAGCCAACAGAAAATGCAATTGGTGAGGAGGAGTTCAGGCGCACTTGAGAGTGGAAGCCCAGCAGACAACTGTCTCTGGGTGAAGAAAGAAAGAGCAAGATGAGATGGCATCTTCAGTGTGGCTATTTGCTATATTTTTTAAGTGGCAAAGCTCTCTGCTCTTTGTTGCACCGTTTGCTATCAAACATTCAGATGCAGCTCACTATCTCCATTTCACAAGTTGAGTAGAACCATAGCTTCCAACTTGCAAGAAATAGTGGTTCTGCTTTACTCTGTGTTGGTCAGACCTCACCTGGAGTACCATTTCCAATTCTGGGCACCTCACTATAAGAAAGATGCAGCCAAACTGGAGAGGGTTCAGAGAAGAGTGACAAGGAGGATCAGAGGACTGGAGAAGAAGCCCTAGGAGAAAAGGTTGAGGGAACTTGGTATGTTTAGCCTGGAGAAGAGAAGGCTGAGATGGAGTAGGGTAGTAGTCTTCAAAGACCTGAAGGCTGTCACATGGAAGAAGGAACCCTTTTGTTCTCCACTACCTCTGAGAATAGAACTAGACCCAATGGGTAAACTGCAAGATAGGAGATTTTGTTTGGACATCAGAACTTATTGACTGTACGTTTGGCAATGGAGCAGATTGCCAAGAGAGGTGGTGGACTCACTGGTGATCTACAAGCAGAAGCTCAAGAGGTCACATTTGGAGGTGTTCTGAGGTGTGTGGAGGCCATGCGTGACCCCCGAAGGGCCAGGCAAGGCCCACAGATTGCACCACTGCCCCCACCACAGATTTCATTATCCGCAGAATTCAATATCTGTGGGGGGTCCTGGAACGGATCCCCACGGATACCAAAGGCCCACCATACTTATAAGTGGAACGTCTCTTTTCTCCTCCCACTGTCAAGGCAGTGTTTCTCAAACTGTGGGTCAGGACCCACTTGGTGGGTCACGAGCAGATTTCAGGTGGGTCCCCATTCATTCCAATATTTTATTTTTAATGTATTAGACTTGATGCCACTATGGCATGTTACTGCATTGGGGAAATGTGTCATCTGTACTTTTAACAGGCTACTCTGCTTTAACAGGCTACTCTGCTTTTAACATGCTACTCTATGCTTTTAACAATGATAGTAAATGGAACTTACTCCTGGGAAAATGTGCATAGGATTGTTAAAAATTTCCCTGCCTGATGATGTCACTTCTGGTCATGACATCACATCTGGTGGGTCCTAACAGATTCTCATTCTAAAAAGTGGGTCCCAGTGCTAAAAGTGTGAGAATCACCGAGTTAAGGTGTTTCATAGCATGGAACATGGATCAGCATAGATTCAACTTTGTATGGCACACCAAGCCTTGCCCTTTGACCTTGGATGCTCACTTGACGCCTTTTTAATACAGCACACTTTTGACCTTTCTCTCTGCTCCTTCTATGGCCTGCCAGGAGAAAGTCCAGCCTTCCTTCTCCTCCACACACTTCCTCTTTCGCTCTCCTCAGCCTTTGGGTCGATCCTCTTCATGCTCTTCCCCAAATGAGTCGAGTTTTAGAGACTTACAGTGGCATCTTCCCACATTCTTCCCTCTCTCCTTTTGTCATTTCCTCCCTGTGTTATTTTAGAGCATAAACGCCTTAGGAGCACAAACCTGTCCCCATTGCAAACGTCACTCTGTGTGTCTCCACTATAGGTCAACAACGATGGAATAATAAACATCTCCAAGCCCACGTATCTCCTACCTTGAGCCACCATCCAAATTCATCAACACCCAGCCCCTGTTCCTCACCTGTCATTACCAGACACGCATGCCTGGGCAGGAGAGCCTCCGTGAAGCACAGTGGGAGTCTTTTCCCTCAAATACGTGGCACTCCCCCTCGACCCAGACCTGGGCCCAATAAATAATTCACCAGCCTCCCCACGCAGGCAGCTTCGCCTGTCTGCAACCTCCGGCTGCTGCTCCATTCTGAAGCCTTTTAAATGCCTTAATCCTTTTTTTTTTTCTTTTTTTTCCAGAGACAATCATAAATTATATGGGGAAAAAAAGGATGCCAGCAAAAGGGAACTGAATGAACAAGCTGAAAGAAACAGGCTCTTCAGTCAGGATTTCAAATCTGTGAGACACTGATTTTTACCCTCAAAAGTCATCAGCCTGATGAAGAAAATCCCATGTAATTAAGAAAGATGGATGGTGTTCTTGCTCAGCAAGAGGAATTTGCTTCCCAAGACCCCAAAATCTGTTGTATGTTCTCAGAATGATACACAGGGGGGCACTCAAGTCTCCATGGGCTTTTCATCATTGATACCTTCCCATCCCATCCCAATGCACTATTTCCCATGATCGCAAATTAAAAATTAAAGCTTAATTGTTAGGGCAGTTCCCAATCCCCCCTCCCATTTTAAACCTGCACACAAGCTTACCTTAGAATGCCAGATGCAAGGGAGGGCACCAGGATGCAGGTCTCTTGTGGCCTTATGTGCTAACTGAGGCATCTGGTGGGCCACTGTGAGATACAGGAAGCTGGACTAGATGGGCCTTTGGCCTGATCCAGCAGGGCTCTTCTTATGTTCGATTAAGTTTTCTGCCTCTATAAGGTCAAAAATTCATACTTGTTCACACCATCTTTCAAGTAACTCAACCAGATCAAAGTACAGGTGGGCCCTTTTTATCCAGGGGCTCGGAACCCAGGGATTAGACTCACTGCGGGCTCTAAACCCACAGTGAAGGGCCTCACTTGACACCCCCCCCCAGATCTGACCTGAAGTGCATTCTGGTCATGTCCAGAAGTCTTTCTTAGGCCTGGGGAGGCCGCAGGTGGCCTCTCCTGGCTTCAGAACATTCCCCAGAGGTGTTGGAAAGACACTTCCAGTTTCTCCAAAAATTGGAAGTGCCTTTCAGACACCTCCAGATGCATGTCCAGTTGCGTCCAGAAGTCAGGTGAGGGCCCAAAATTGCTGATGGAGTTATGCACAGATTTCAGCGTCAGCAGGGATTCTAGGAATGGAACCCCTGCCAATGCTGAAGGCCAACTGTACAGTTCAGGTCAAAGCACAATAAAATCTGTGCTTACTGATCTAAATTATGTGCAAAAAAAAAAAAAGTTCTCCCTTCTTCAAAAATATGGTGGCTGTTGGGGACTTAACCCTCATCAGCACAGACTTTCTTCAGCAATCTCGATTACTACGACATGACTTTTGGGGAGAGGGTTGGGATTATGTACAATCCACTCCCATTCATACAAGTGCTGCTGTAATGGTGTTTGCCCCACAGCTAGTATATATGGAATCACAGCCAAGATCAGCAGCACACAAAATCACCCCCTGCCTAGACACATACCATGTTTAGACACCTAGGCCTGCCTTCTGTCCATCTCCATCTCCCAATCTTTGTTCAACTTCTAAATTTGCAATGCAAGAAACTACAGGGTGCAAACTGAGAACACATGGTTTTGATTGATCTACTGCTGTGCTTTTAACTGCTCGATTAATTTATCAATTAAAGTCATTACTGCACAATAAAGAGCGATATTTTGACTCTCTACAACATCATTTTATTTTTACTGAGATTGACATCCAGAAGTTGGTAACCATGTCATCCAAAAGAGGCAGCTTCAACTAAAAATATGCATCTTAAAATCAATCTTTGGTCCATGATTTTATAAAAATCCTGTACAGGGAGACCTTGTTATACATTCCCCCCATTATGCACTCCTCTGCTTTTAAGTCCTCAATTTTTCGAGAAACTAACTATAAATGTTTTCAAACTTATATCCAGTGGTTCCCAGACGATGAGTCTCGGCTCCCTGGGGAACCACAAAAATCAGCCAGGGAAGCCACATAATCTTTGCAAAAAACACACTGCCCTATACAATGTATAGGATTGTAGCCATAATGAGGAGCCAATGGCCCAGTAGGTCAAGAGAGCTGTCAGTCAAAAAAGTCTGGGAACCACTGACTTACATCATAAGAAGAGAAGAGCCCCACTGGATCAGGCCATAGACCCATCTAGTCCAGCTTCCTGTATCTCACAGTGGCCCACCAAATGCCTCAGGGAGCATCCAAGACAACAAGAGACCTGCATCCTGGTGCCCTCCCTTGCATCTGGTATTTATTTATTTATACAGGTATTTATATACTGCCTTTCTTTTGGTCCTCAGATCTCTCCTCAGACTTTAATCCAAGGCGGTTTACATAGGCAGGCTGTTCTAACCCCCCCCCCCCAGGATTTTTACAATTGACTAGTTCCAGTCTTTCATAGAACTCCTCCTTCCTGCTGGATTCCTTCCCGGTCTGGCCTCTCTCTGGCCCTTCGCCTCCCACGCTCCACTTGACGGCAACTCCTCTCTGCCACCGAGGGTCAGCTCATCAGTATATCAGCGTGTCATCAGTTCTCAGGTACTTCCGGTTGTTTAGAACTGGCAGCCTCAGATCTTCAGGCATACAAGGCGGCAACTCTACCAACTGAGCCAGACCTCCTGCTTATAAAGGGTAACACCCTGAAAATGAGAATGCATGAACCAATATCAGCAACTGGAGACTGAGCTGGAAATGTTTGGGCCAGGGTTTGATTTACATTTTTAAACTGGGGATGTACATCCCAATTTGGTTAAGAAAACCCCAAAGTTGCCTGCAGCCTAGATTTGGGGGCTTTGGAGCTGTGACAGGTTGTTGAAGTTCCATTCAGCTGAACCATCCTAATATCAACAGTTGAAATGTCTGGTGCCAATCAGCTGTAGATATCAGGGGGAAACAGTTGTGCACATAGCAATTTATTCTTGGGACATCTGACTGAGGCAGAAATGTGTCAAGGATCTTGCTCCATTGCCCTGTGCTTCACGGTGCTCACCAACAGGTGAGGCAAGTGACACATGTAGGTGAAGGTGTAGACCAGAAATCACGCAGGTACACCAGCATGCTCCAAGTAAAAACTACCTCCTTCCTTTGATCTTCCTGCAATATCCAGAAGATGCTGGAGGAGACCTGTCCACCAAAGGAACGTCACACAACCATCTTTAATATCCATAGCAAAGCAGGACAAAAGTCAAAGGTGATAAAATCAGACTCCAGATAACTGCAAGAGACAACTTGGTACCCTGAACTCCACTCTCTTCACCTCATCTAAGAGGGAGACTTCTGGACAGGGAGAAAAAGAGAGCAGAGAGGGCATGAGGAAAGCATATCGATGAGATCGCCTTGGCACATCTTCAGACAATCTTGGATGTTCCTACAGAGATAGCTGGAACTACTTGAGCCAGGAGATTGCACTGAGTTGTTCCTAAACCAACCCAGGTCATGACACCCCCACGGCCTTCCCAGCTCAACCAGACAACACAATCTTGGATCTTGCAAAATCTCATAAGATTCAATATGACTATGCCCATATCCCAAGAGATAAGGGCACCATCTTCTTGGATCATGCAAGATTTTATGAGAGCCAAGATGGTGGCATCCAGGGGGAACAAGTAGGAGGTGTGACCAGGGACATCCTGCAACGCCCCTGTGAGTGTGCCATGACACCTTAAGGTGTTGTGGCACACACTTTGGGAACCCCCGGTGTAGCGGTTCAGGAGTAGGACCTGGTAGATCCAAGTTCAAATCCCTGCTCAGGTTTGAAGCTTCCTGGGTGATCTTGAGTCAGTCATTATCTCCCAGCCTTGCCTACCTCAGAGGGTAGTGAGGACAAAAAGAGAGAAGAAACTATGAACACCACCCTTAACTGGGGGAAGGGCAGTATAAAAATGTAAATAAATAAATAAATACTTGTCATTGCTACAAGGACTGGCACCCACAATGTGGCACCCACAGTTGTGTTCACCCACAACAGAACTTTGCAAAGAATCTGTAGCTATTATATGGGGAAGGGTATATACCTGCCTATGGCTCAGGAAACCTGGGAAACCAAGAGATGCCATTTGAAGGTGACGCCCCAACATCTTCAGATGAACATTCTCAGGTTTCCCAAGTCAGAAGCTGAAGTGAGACTCAAAGTTAAGCACCTTTATCTGCTTTGTGAAAGCAACCAGCCCACCCCCTTCATCTCCATTTCCATTGAGCTTTGCTCTGTTGCTTCCCCCTTCTTTCCTTGCTCTTTTGAATACTTAATGGGTCTCCTTTACAGCAAAAGAGCATACACTGGTTTTAAGTTCCTCTCACATGTATTATTTATTGCAGACAGTGAAAAGTTATATTTTAGGAGAGATGTCTCCAAATCTTATTAATATGCATGGAGAGGGAGAGAAATAGCCAATAGGGTTTCTGGTTTTATTTTTCTTCCCACTTTAGTAAAAAAAAAATAACCCTGAAATTTGCTCAGATGCTAATAAGCAGGGACACTTTTCGGAGCTAATGATAGTTCAGCTCAGGTCACCTCTTGCCTGTGTCAAAAGATGCATTAAGATCCACTTAATATAAAAAATAACTCTCCGGTCTTCGAGTGGCGACCTTTGCTGTCCACACCGAGACACAATGTATATAAATAGTGGAGAGGACATTGCTGAAGGACAGCCTTTCCTTCAGCTCAATAACAAAGATGGCTTTCGAAAAGCATGCGGAAAGGTCCGGGATTTTGAAAGTCAAGTAACAGGCACCTGGGACCATTGTGCAGAAAATCTGGCATGCTTTTTTGCTTGGAGGACATAATCATTTCAGAAAGAATACAGGAGGTTGGAAGAGCTAATTAGAGTCCAATCCCTAGCTGTCTGTCCAGGAAGTTTATCAAAATGAATGAGAGATGCACCCCCCCCCCAACTGAACATATGATTTTCACATATGTGGTTATCAAAGATCACCTGCAACCATAAGATCTTGTCTGCCACTGAGAGCTTTGGGGGAGGCTCTGCTCTGTGTCCTGCCACCATCAGAGTCAGGGTGCCATCAGGGATTAACCAGGTCGGACAGTGTCTGAAGGCCTGCCTCTCCAAGCTAACCCCTTGACCCTCAAGGACCAGTGGCAGAGCCCATTGTGTGACCAGCAGGTGGAAAGAGTATGCCATGGTAGGCCCACTGCAGGATTTGCCCCGGGTCCACCAGCTGCCCGATACTGGTCAGAGGAACGATGGGTGGGAAAGCAAGACAGGAGCTTCTCAGCTCTAGCCCCTAGACCAGAGGTGTCAGTCTAACAGTGGGCCAAATAGCATTCATGGTCAGAAGTTGCATCATTAAGCTAATTACCCCTGCTAATTGCGTAAGAGGCACTTTTTCAAGTGGGTGCTCCTTTTTTTAGCAGGGGGAGAGTAACTGGCCCACCTCACCCCAGCAGTGTCTGTTCTAGTGGCTGTCTGCTGGGATTCCTTTGCATCTTTTTAGATTGTGAGCCCTTTTGGGACAGGGAACCATTTAGTTCTTTGATTTTTCTCTGTAAACCGCTTTGTGAACTTCTAGTTGAAAAGCGGTATATAAATACTGTTAATAATTAATGTTAATAATTAAGCAGGAAATGATCTCATTAATCAGATGGTGGCCAGAAAGAAGCACCCGGTTTTCAAGTATGAACTCAGCTGCAAATTGCAGAAGACAAAATATGCAAAGCCTCATCATATTTTCAAGATATGGGAGAGCCCAATTATCACACAGGCTGCACTTTCAGCAGCTCTGTTTCTGCTGAAGCATCACTTTGCAATGTGCCTCTTAGTTGCTGAGCTGCGACATGATGCCTCAGAAGAAGTGGCGCTGCTGAAAGGGCAGTACTGGGAGAGCCAAATTATCACACAGGCTGGATAGAGAGCTTCTGTGGGTGGTATTCGGGCTGCAGGCATTGTGTTTGACATTTGACACCCCTGCCCTAGACCAGTGTTTCTCAACCAGTGGTACAGGCACCACCAGTGATACTTGAGGTGTTGTCTGGTGCTATTCCCAAGACACTTGGACACCAGCGATGTGACACAACAGACAGCAGTAGGAGTCTTGGTTCGGAGGGCAAGTTTGTGGAGGAAAAATCCATTACGGGGGTACAAGCCATGATGTGTATGCGCAACCTCCTGATTTTAGAAATGGGCTTTGTCAGAAGGCCAGATGCAAGGGAGGGCACCAGGATGAGGTCTCTTGTTATCTGGTGTGCTCCCTGGGCATTTGGTGGGCCGCTGTGAGATACAGGAAGCTGGACTAGATGGGCCTATGGCCTGATCCAGTGGGGCTTTTCTTATGTTCTTATGGCAGAGCTCCAAAGCCCTTGAAAAAGCCCTCCCATCCACCTTCAGCCTGGTCTTTGTTGCATTTCATCTGGCCTCCCAGCCCAGAACTGGTGGTGATGTCATCGCCAGTTACTTCTGGTAGTGCTTTGAATAGGGAGGACCATGTGAAGTTGAGTGTTGGGAGAGTTAGGACAGACAGAAGAAAATATTTCTTTACCCAGTGTGTAATTAGTCTGTGGAACTCTTTGCCACAGGAAGTAGTGATGGCATCTGGCCTGGATGCCTTTAAGAGGGAATTGGACAAATTTCTGGAGGAAAAGTTCATTACAGGTTACAAGTCATAGTAGGTAAGTGCAAGCTCTTGGTTTTAGAGGCAAGCTGCCTCTGATTGCCAGGTGCAGGGGTGGGCACCAGGACGCAGTTTGTGTCTGTTGTCTTGTGTGCTCCCTGGGGCATGTGGTGGGCCACTGTGAGATACAAGAAGCTGGACTAGATGGGCCATTGGCCTGATCCAGCAGGGCTCTTCTTATGTTCTTATGGTATGGCGGAAGACAAACCTTGAGAAACACTGCCCTAGACCAGGGGTGTCCAAAGTTTTTGGTAAGAGGGCCACATCATCTCTCTGACACTGTGTCGGGGGCCAGGGAAAAAAAAAATTAATTTACATTTAAAATTTGAATAAATTTACACAAGTTTACATAAATGAATATATTAAAGATGAAGTTATATGAATGAATGAAGGTCTTGCAAAAGCTCAAGGCCTATAAAAGGTCTTGCACAAAGCAAGGCCAGCCTTTCCTTTGCTGCCGCTACTGCATCACAGACGTGGAACAGCAAGCAGTGGAGGAAGCCTTCATCCCACAGCTCACACAAGAGGTCAAACAGTGGCCCTCACACTGAGAGCAGTTGCATCGGGCCAGTGTGGGCTCCAACAAATCTCTGGAGGGCCAAAGGCTCATTGGAGACTGGGGGCTCCCTGAGGGCCATATTGAGAGGCCTTGAGGGCCACATGTGGCCCCAGGGCCGGGGTTTGAGCACCCCTGCCCTAGACTATGGCACTCCTTGCCTTGGCTTCCCTGGCCCCTTCCTTATGAGCAGCTTGTCAGCTGGTGAGGGCTTTCCTTTCAAGGAGTGTCATCAATACTGGTTAATTCTTCCCCACCGAGTTGTCTGGTTTTCTTTCCTATTCCATTTACATTTTTCCAGCATTTGCATTTGGGTCATTTGTTGCTCAGTGCTGTCCCTGTTCCTACTTCGAACCTAAAGCTGTTTTGCTGCTATTTTGTTTTTTCCTGTGTTTTGACAACTACACAACACTGTTGCTATTTTTAATTTTTCTAATTGTACGTCATCCAGCTGAAGAAAGGCAGGATACATGTTTTTTTTTTTTTAAAGAAGTAAGTCAATCCGGTCAGCCACTGCAGAGAATGGGATGCCAGATTAAATGCAACAGGACTTTTCTTATGGTTTCTGTTGGTCTCTGGGGGAGACCGAGTCAAGCTTATGCAAGGCTGCTTTTGATGTGATGAACACAACAACATGTAGCCAGGCATAAAGATGCTTCTTTGAGCAGGGCCCCCAATTCCCTGAAGTTTCCTTCCAACAAAAATTTAAGATGGCTTCAGAACAAAAAAAGTAATTACAAAAAAAAAAAAAAAAATTGCAACGCATATCAACAAAACACAAGTAGCAAGGCAAACCAATTTGGGGTCCAATCCTATCCCCTGCCAGCCCCTCGCCTGGAGTACTGCTAACAGAGCATGAACTGTTCGCTGTTGTGGGCCAGGAAACCAAACAGTCCAGGAGAGGCAAGTAAAAATCTACTTTACTTACCTCTCCATAGGCCTCCTGGCCTCCAATGGGTATTCTTGAACCCACACCCGGCATTTGGTTAATGCCTGCATGCTGCTTGGGAAAGAGGTCTACCACAGGGTGACATTCTGGCCTCCCACACTGGGTGACACAAACCCCACTGGCGCCACTGCCCCAGGGGCAGTGGCGCCAGTGGGGTTTGTATCACCCAGTGCGGAGGCCAGAATGTCACCCCTATGATAGACCTCTTCCCAAGCAGCAGGAAGGACAACAACCCAAGTAGCTGGTATGGTGATGCACCATTGCTCCACCTTTGCTGGGTTTTCAGGCTACAGCTTTTGATAGAACAGAGATATTTCAATGTGGTTGTTTCATTGCATTCTGCATGAAATTACACATTGAATGACGTATAACATGATGGTATTATTTGAAAATATCAGTATTTTCTGCCCCTCCCACCCCTTGCCTAGCTTGCTCCCCAGCCCTACCTTATCTGCTCCAGTGGGTTGACTGAGAACCACTGTCACACACATGCAGTCTCTGGCCAGCTGCTGTGGTGGCCATGGCCCACAGAACCGTAAGAGCTTCATAGGACTGGGTCATTAGATGACACACATACACATTTTCCAAGCCCCCATTCAACACAGTGGGGCTAACTTCTGAGTAAATGTGTATAGCAGTGGTTCCCAAATTGTGAGCCGGGACTCCCCGGGGAGCCAAGCAAAGCAGCCAGGGAAGCCACAGAATCCTTGCAATAAACCCACCACCTTATACAATGTATAGGATTGTAGCCTAATGAGGAGCCATGGCCAATGGCCCAGTAGGTCAAGGGAGCCACCAGTCAAAAAGATTTGGGAACCACTTGTATATATGATCATGCTGTTAAGTCAGCAAACATCTCAGTCCAGCACACAGGAAGATAATAAAAATCCACATATGTTAAATTTGTGTTTTGTTTTTATAAAAAGTTTTTTTTGTTGTTGTTGTTTACAAAACCATTTAGCACTTTGGCCAGGCAAGTCTCTCTAGCAAAGATCTTTCACAGGACTGATGACATGTTTGAGAATGCTCTACTCCTTGCAGAAAACCATCACACCTCAGATGGGAGGACGAATTCTGAGTAGGGTCTCAGATGTTAAGGAAAGCATTAATGGAAGAAGATACAGGAGGTCCTTAGATATGCTGTCATCCCTGGAAAAGTCCAGATGGGAAAGATCACAAGGGTAGTCTTGGCAACTGTGCTTATTCCTTCTTCGAAAGACTTATCAAGTGTTCCAAAGCAGAGTATATCCCAGAAGCAGTGGCGTCACTGTGGGGGGAGGGAGGTTGTAGGCCACACCAAATGATGTACTCAGGGGAGAGTAATGCCACTACGGGTCAAAATTGTGAAAATCTTGGTATTTTTGAATAATACCAGCATGTTATTTGAAGGGTAATTTGAAGGGTAATTTAATGCAGAATGCAATGAAACAAACCACAGTGAAATATCTGGAGTCTATCAAACATTCTGGTCAAATAGGCAGAAAAGGAAAACACAACTGCCTTGTGTAACAAAAAGTGAGTTTCTTTATCACAAAACTGACCAATGAAACTGTTTGTTCCTAGAGCCAATGAGGTGACATAGCAGGGAGGAGGTCCATCATGGGGGTGACACAATGAGCTCTCGCACCAGATGACATCAACCCTAGTGACATCTCTGCCCAGAAGAGCTGCAAGGCTATCTTGTTTGGGACGGTTAAGACATAAAAAAGAGCACTTTCTTTTGCGGTGCAGCATTTTAATGTCTGTTCTTTACCAATTCCTTTACTAAGTTGAAGGTTGCAGATTGCTACCCACTCCCAACCCCTTGAGATTTAAGGATTTACTGAACTGTAGTTTTCTGGGCGACTTTCTTTTCGCCACATCCTCACTCCCAACTTCAGCAGCATCACTCTTGAATCTGACCACAGCAGACAGAAGAGATGCACAGACTGCAAGCCAGCATGCCCCTGCCTGCCACCACCTTCCTTTCCCAGCATAGCGCATCTCCTGCCCTACTTATGTCAGAGACACAGATCGGTCTCTCTTGCAGATGAATGAGAAAGCAGTTCAGGGCATAGCCTTTGGGAGCCTAGTTAATTTCCAGGTCACACAGGGTGTTAGAACCTAAATGAAATCAATTTCTGTTCCTCTTCCAATCCGGCAAGGTCGGAAGCCTGCCGTGGCACTTAGGAGGGTGCCATTTTGTCAGCTCCCATTAGCTGTGAAGGCTGGAACCAATGATCCAAGCAGCTGCAGGAATCAGGGTGGTAGACATTTCCTAAATTCTAACGATGGGAGTCTGCACCGAAATATTAACACAAGGCTTCCTCATGGAAACAAATAGCACTGTACACACAGCTTTGTAACTCGGGTGCAATAGTCACAATGCCATTGTCAATGGTGACAAGGGCAATGACCAATATGGGGTGCTCTAAGGACAGCTGAAAGGACAAGTTCAGGGAGTAGGAAGTGGGACATGGAGGGCAGAGAGGTGGAGAAACACCCTTGGCCAGTGGTGTTGCTGGAGCCTCTGGAACATAGCGACATCACTTCCAGGTAGCGACTTCCAGGTAGTGACTTCCAGGTAGTGACATCACTTCCAGGTTGTCCTCAAAGAGGAGTGTGCAGTGGAGGTGTGATCTGCCCACTGCCCTCTTTCCTCCTCCTTTAGAGGCTCTCATTGATCTCAAGGAGGTCTTATTGATCTCCTTCTGCTTTGGAAGCTCTCATTGATCTCCAGGGGTGGCAGGAAAATTGCGCCACCACAACCACTAAGAGGTGGTGACAGCACAAGGAAGGGAGAGGCAAGAAAGGAAGGAGGAAGGGGTGGCGAGGTGATCACACTCTTAGTGTCTCTAAGTAATCCCCAATTGGGACTGAAACACTAAGAGGCTGCTGCTGTCATCTTGGCTGGGCCTCGCATGGCATGTCCCCATGTGACACTCCAGCATGGCACCCAGGGCATACCACCCACCACTTGCCATGTCACTGCTCCCTGGCTCATTAAAACAACAACAAAAAAGAACAAAAATTGCATCACACCAAACTGAACATGAAATAAAATCAAGGTGCATAAGCCCCCAACCCTATAAAAACACAATAAGCTGGGGGGGGGGGGTAAGATAAGCACTGATCACAGTGAACTTAGATATGCAAGTTAATTAAGAACTTGCTTTCTTTAAGGAAAAAAAAAACATAGTTCTATAAGACAGAAGCAATGAAGAGATAAGGCATGGCTGGTAAAGGTGAGATATTTATTTTATTTTTTATTTTAGAAATTTATATCCCGCCTTTCTGTCCAGTGAAGGACACTCAAGGCAGCTCACAGTTAAAAATATATTAAAAACATAAAATATACATATATATACATATATACATATATATATAAGACAATAAAATACAATAAAAACCTGGATCCCAAATTAAAACACATTCAACAAGTGCCATGCCCCCTGGTGTCCCTAAAAAAAGGTCTCCCTAAATAAAAAGGTCTTAACCCCCCACTGTAAGGACTCTAAAGAGGGAGCTGTTCTCAATTCCAGGGGGAGGGAGTTCCACAGATGGGGAGACACCAACGAGAAGGCCCTCTTTCTTGCCGCCATCCCCCTCACCTCCGCTAGTGGCGGCACAGTCAGAAAGGCCCCCTCTGATGACCTGAGAGGACGGGTTGCATTGTATGGAAGGAGGTGATCCCTCACATACCCTGGACCAGAGCCATACAGGGCTTCCTCACAGAGGAAGAAAGGGAAGAGGAGAAACTCAAGGGAAATGCATGCAGGCAGGATCCTAGTGGCATTACTAGGAGAGAGCAGGGGGTACAAACCACACCAGGTGATGCACATAGGGGGTGACACCACTACTGGTCAATTTTTTTTTAATCTTGGTATTTTTGAATAATACAATCATACTACATATCAATCGATGTGTAATTTCATGCAGAATGCAGTGAAACAAAATGTGTTAAAATATCTCTATTCTATTAAAAGTTATAGCCAAAAAATCAGCAAGGGCAAGGAGATGGTACATCACCATGCCCACCATCCAGGGCATTGCCCTGCCCACTGCATAGGAAGAGTTCCATCGTAGGGGTGGTGTGCTGGCCTCCCGAACCGGGTGACACCAACCCTAGTGATCCCACTGCATTGGATCCTTAAAGCATTAGCAAGGAGAACTTTTCAAGTTTCCAAGAACTCTCTGGATTCAAATATTTGCAGAGAACCAACATTATCTCCCCTCCCCCCCAGCCCTAACTAGCAGGGCAAAAAGAGTCAATATTGTCTCCATCCAAAAATACATTTACAGATTTTGACCAGGCTGCTCTGATACAATCTGTGCCCAGGTTCCAGCCCCAGCGGATTCTTTCTCCATTAAATCACTCCCGTTATTTGTACCGACTACCAAACCAAACCACTCGGTGAAGAATTTAACTTTTGCCCAAAAGTAAATTGACTTGGCACCACTGATATGAACAGAACTGACATCTCTGTAGGCTTGACTGCAGACACAGCAGTTTTAGAAGCTTTTCAGAGGTAGTTTTGGAATTTATAGCCTTACATAAAATCTCCCTACAGCCCTTCACAACTTTTGATGAGATTTAGGAACCTCTTGGGACCTCCCTTGCTACACTTCTTTAGAAGTGCTCCAAGTTACAGCCACTAATACATTTTGTGTCTGCCCCCCCCCACACACACACTTTCCTGAGCAGGGAAGCCCCTCCGGGAAGATGAGAGCACCAGGGTCTTAATGGGGTCTTGGCAAATCTATTTGCGGATCGGGATCATTTATTGCAAATCTATTAGATATAACAGAGGTGCAGTAAGAGGCACCCAAGTCATACTTTTCTAAGTCATACTCCCCCCACCACCAGAAAAAAAAATCACAGTTCTCTACTCCAAACTACATTCCTGAAGGTCTCAGCAATTCTCAGCAACCTTGAAATTACACCAGGCAATATCTCCAGCCCCCTACCTGCTTTTTGCAAGTGGGTGTGACCTCCACCCATTAACCCAGTGGTTCTCAAACTTCGGTGTCACAACGCCCCAGCTAGAGAGCCCTGGTCTCCACTCCCTTTAGGGGCAGGGAAGGGGGAGGCAGTGACATGATCGCCAGAATCAAGGGGCACAGGGGCTTGCCCGTACTTATCATAGCCTGCAGAAGCTTCCTGGGGGTACGGGGAGCCCCATGCCAGACTCCTCAGGGCTCCCCAACATACGGAAACAGTGCAGATAACGATTACAACCCACTTCCAGTTTGCAATCACGAAACTGGAAGTGGGTCGCGATCGTTATTTTAGCCTCCCCTGTGGGGCTCTCCACACCTCTGGGAGGCTGCTGCAGGCTGTGGTGAGTCCACGCAGGCCCCTGAGCCCCTCAACAGCGATGCAATTCTGATGATCGCGTCGCTGCCCCCCTCCCACGCAAGAACTTACAGTGGGGCCCAAACACCCTGTGAGTTTGAGAACCACTGCATTAACCCGATGTCTAGGTCAGGGATGTCAAACTCATTTCATACAGAGGGGCTGAAGTTAGCATTCATGGTGCCTGCTGAGGGCCCAAAGTGGCATCATTAAGCTGAAAGTGACATCATCAAGCAGAAAGTGATGGCCAGAAATAAGCACTTGGTTCTCACACAGGAACTCATTAACTGCCAACGACAGAAGTGAAAATGTCCAAATCTTGTTCATATTGTCAAGTTATGCAAGAGCCCAATTATCACGCTGGGAGAGCCCAATTATAGCAGGGGGTGGATCAATTGCTTCCAGGGGGAACATTCAGCTTGCAGGCCTTATGTTTGACACACCAGGTCTAGACTGTGGATTCTAAAGGTCCACCATTGTCACTTCTCTTGGAAGAGGTTTCCAGGAGAAGATCTAATATTACTATAGGTAATTACTCAGCCCTTACAACTCAAAACCTTGAAACTGGTCTGGAACTGGGGCCTGGAATAACAGGGAATGCCAGCAGATGCACCTACTCCAAAAAGAAAACTGAAACCTTTGTCAAGCTCTTTGCATGCTAACTCGTACCATCCCTGTACAGGCGTGCGCCGTTTAACAACCATTCGCTTAACAAAGGACCACATTTATGACAGTGGTCAAAGCACAATAAAGATGCTCTTAATGAGGCAATCACATCTGCCGTAGCCTGCAGCAGAGGGTCTGTTTATACAACATAGAGGCTTTTAACATAAAGAAGAGGCAATCAAACTCCAGCAGCCTGTGCAGCCAGCTAGTGCCTGGCAGGGAGTGTCTGTTTACACAACAAAGGCAAGAGATTGGACTGAATGTTCACTTAATGACCTGATCACACTACAACAGAAAACATAAGCTACACAATTACCAGGAGAATCAAGGCCCAAACCTTTCCATGTGGTATGCTGTCACAGCAGCTTCTTCGCTGATATTTATTTATTTAATTTATTTATTTATTATATCCCGCCTTTCTCCCACACCAAAGGGGACTCAAGGAGGCTAACAATATCAACATAAAAATAAAGCAATATATATTAAAAACATTTACAACATTAAAAACAATTAAAACATTAAAACCACAGGATCACCACAATTAAAACGTAAGTCTTTTTAAAAAAAAAAAGGGAAAAAAAGCACCAGCTCCCAGTATCAGTTAAAAACCTTCATAAATAAGAAGTTCTTGAGGCCCTACCAAAGGTCTCCAGAGAAGGAGCTATTCTCAATTTCAGGGGAA
Source organism: Tiliqua scincoides (assembly GCF_035046505.1). NCBI lineage: Eukaryota > Metazoa > Chordata > Lepidosauria > Squamata > Scincidae > Tiliqua > Tiliqua scincoides. Next base: position 7,597,309 of record NC_089830.1, on the reverse strand, counting down.
GGGAATTCCATAAACGGGGCGCCACCACCTATTCCTATAAGGTCCTATTCCTAGCCATCACCCCCTTCACCTCTTCTGGTAGTGGCACAGTCAGAAGGGCCTCCTCAAATGACCTGAGAGGATGGGTAGGATTCTATGGATGAAGGTGGTCCCTCAAATACCCTGGATCCAAACCATATAGGGCTTTAAAAGTCAAAACTAGCACTTTGAATTCAGCCCAGAGATGAACTGGCAGCCAGTGTAACCACCGAAGCAGTGGCCCAACTGAGTTGAACAGACACATGGGCAGCTGTGTTCTGCACTAGCTGCAATGCTAGCAGCTCTGGAGTGGTAGCAGCTGTGTAAGACACAAAAGTTCTTGGAAAGATGATTGTGATGCTCGTCACAAACCCAAACTGCTGTGGAGGCTCCCAATCCGTGCTGAGTCAAATCCACAAACCTGTGGATGATGAGGACGTACACAGCAAACCCTCAACTTAAGGAATGCCAGAAATAAAGGGACATTGTCTGCGTCTTTGAAAGCCCATCATATGTTTTGTGCATGTGCATGCAAATGGTCACAAACCCATTCAGCTTTAAAGGGACTACCAGCATGAATGGATACCCCTCCCCCTATCGGTCCATCAAATCAAGGGTTCACTGTACATGCCGGAAGTGTAGGCCATGAGCTGTCACTTTTGAAGGTTAGGAATGAATTGGATCTCATCTGCAAGACAGATTCACACTTCCAAACATTTCTGCCAAAAAAAAACCCCCACAACAAACCAGCATAACGCATAATGATGTCAACTAAACTGACGGCTCACAGAAGCGGAAGGGCTGACAGCCTGCACTTGGGATGAGAGCCCTCAAGGGAAGCCGTGCAACGGGAGCAGCCGAGGTGCCAGCTCCAAAGAGAGAGTTGTACGACTAAGACGACTAGGAGATGGTTTGCGTTTACCAGGGGAGTACTTTGGTTCTGAAACGGCCCTGAGTCCTCAGGCTACCTCCCAACTCCAGACATCCACACAATGGGCTCCGACGCTCCTTGTCAAACTCTGCGGCTGTCAAACCAGCTTTCTCCAATTGCTGCAGCAGCAATCACTGCAGCTAAAAGGGCTAGAGATTGGCTTTCAGGGATCCAGATTGACCTCAACGTTTGCCAGGTCACGAAGATGTCCAAGATGCCATGAGCCATGAGCCATCATGTCATCAAATGTTTGTGCTAAATCCAATCATGGTCCCTCTTCAAATGGTTCCAGGAAGGCACCTCAAGAGCACAGCTATAGGGTTGTAGTACAGAGAAAGGGCCAACATTCAGTGGCATCACTAGGGAGTGTGGTAACGGCAGACCAGACTGGGTAACACCCTTGGGGGGACGGGACGACACCACTATTGGTCAAAAATTTGGAACCCTTTTGGAAAATTTGTATTTATGAATAATATCATCATGTTATACAAGTCTACCCTTGTTATACAGGATTTTTTATATACAGATTTGACTCAACATGAATGGCCACTGCAAACGAGAAGGAATGTGCTGATCCCTGAAGGGGGAAATACATCTCTTTAAAATCACAGTTTAAAAAACTACTTTTCTTACTGTTGTATAGACAGTGATCATTCCTTTCTTCAGCTCAACCAGGCAAAGGCAAGGGGTCCTTTGCTATTCTAATTGCTAACTGCCTCTCTACAACAGTAAGAAAAGCTGTTTTTAAACCACAATTTTAAAGGGACACACTTTTTAATTTTTTTTAAAATTGCTTTTATGGTATCAGCAGGGAATCACAGAATTAAATCCCTGTGAATGTCGAGACACGACTTTATTAGGAGCAACGGAGGGGCAAGAAACCTCGAAGTGGGTCTTTAAATCTATTTTTCCAGTTTTTTTTATCTACAGATTTTTTTTTTTTTTATCCACTAGAGGTTCTGGAATGGAACCCTAGCAGATAATGAGACACGACCTGTATACCATTTGAACATGATACTTCCATGCAGAATGCATGAAATAAACCATGTGCAATTATCTGTATTCTATAAAGGTTATAGTCAATTAACCAGAAAAAGAAAACACAGCAGCCTTATGAAACAAAAAGTTAACTCAAGCCTGACCAATGAGACTGATTGTTACAAGAGCCAATGAGGTGGTGCTATGACACAGCAGGGAACCAGTAAGGTTTTAGTATAGGTCAGCTCAAAGTTCTATGTCTCAGAGCTAACTCTAGAACTCCTATTCAGTTGTGTGATCAAGCTGGCCACTGGCTTTTTGTGTTGTTTTTACTGATTTGTTGGGTGACTTATACTGTTCTATATTAAATAAATAAAGTGAACAGGGGTGACACCAACTCTAGTGATACTACTGCATTTAGGTTGTGTGTTTTATGTGATACTGTGTAAATCATTCTATATGATCTGATATGGGAGGAGGTCCATCACAGGGGAGTGTAACACAGTGAGCTCTCGTACCAGGTGACACAAACCATAGTTTGTGCCAATATCTTGTAGTGCTGTGTAGTCCTCTACTCCATTGGTTCCCAAATCCCTGCATGGGAGACAGGAACAACGTAAATGTTTCTGTGGGCGGGGAGGGGGTGTGGGGACAGGGGCAGCAATGGCACTGCAGCATGGGGTAGAGATGGCCTCTTACAGGCTCCTTGTGGCCCGAAGCCCACTCTGATATCCTCAGAGTGTGTGAACAGCCCTTATCTCCAATCAGCAGTTACTTCCGGTTTTTGCAAGAAAATAAAAGTAGCTGCTGATTGGAGAGGTGGATTACACAGCCACGGACAACATTGGAGGGGGCTGCAAGCCTCCAGGAGCCTGAAAGAGGGCAGTTCTCCCCCTCAGGTACTAAACAAGCCCCTTGGTAGCAACAGAGCTGCTGTTACTGTCGCTGCCACTGGAGTTGGGCCACTCCGCTTAAGAGGGAATGCCCTGCTTCTGGTTCCCTTGGTGGGTCGCAATACGCCACTCTGGGAACCACTGCTCTACATGCTAATTCCCAGTTGATCACATGGGCTGTTAATTGCTTGGACAAGAGGGTTGAGATTAATTTTGTTCCGAGGATTGAAGCAGGCATAAATGACAAGATCTATGGTACCAAGAATTCACAAGCTTTGCGATCATGAGGATAACAAAAGCCCTATGAAAGGCCCATGAAAGTCCAGCACTCTGCTTCCCACAACAGCCAGTTACATGTCTCTGGAAAGCCCACAAGTTACACCACTGAATTACTGCAGATGAATGGATACATCAGCTTAGAACAGGAGTGTCCAAAGTTTTTGGCAGGAGTGCCACATTGTCTCTCTGACACTGTGTCGGGGGTCGGGGGGAAAAAAAGAATTAATCTGCATTTAAAATTTGAACAAATTTACGTAAGTTTACATAAAGGAATATATTAACGATGAACTGATATGAATGAAGGTCTTTCAATAGCTCAAGGCCTTGCACAAAGCAAGGCTGGCCTTTCTTTTGCTGCTGCTACTGCATCACAGACGTGGAACAACAAGCAGTGGAGGGAGCCCTCATCCCACAGCTCACACAAGAGGTCAAACAGTCACCCTCATGCTGAGAGCAGTTGCGTCGGGCCAGTGTGTGTTCCAACAAATCTCCGGAGGGCCAGAGGCTCATTAGAGACTGGGGGCTCCCTGAGGGCCACATTGAGAGGCCTCGAGGGCCGCAAGTGGCCCCAGAGCTGGGGTTTGGGCACCCCTGGCTTAGAACAAGACATCAAAACAGGAAATGACATTGACATGGGGAGGAGAAAACAAAGGCAGAGAGGAAGAGACCTAAACCAATTTCAACCTAGAAAGATGGTGTCGTGGTCAGTAGCATTGCTAGGGGGTGTGGCACGTGTGGGCTGCTCCAGGTGACATGCGCAAGGGGGTGACACCACTACTGGTCAAAATTTTTAAAATCTTACTATTTTCAAATAATACCATCATGTTATATATCATTCGATGGGTAATTTCATGAGGAATGCAATGAAACAAACTACATTGAAATATCTCTATTCTATCAAAAGGTATAGCCAAAAAACCAGTGGGGTGGGGTAATTGTGCATCACCATTTCCACCGCCCAGGGCGTTGCTCACTGCATGGAAGGAGGTCCATCTTGGGGGTGAAGTGCTGGCCTCCCACACTGGGTGATGCAAGCCCTAGTGACACCACTGGCTCTGATGTACAGCCAGAGTACAAAAGGAGCGTGTCTGGCTTTTTCCATCCCACAGTAAAACAGCAATTAGCCCTGCAGTTCACATCAATGGAAAGTTGATGGAAAGAAAGGTCCAGGAAGCTGCTATTAGACTGACATGGGAGAAAAGCACATCATGGAAAGCAATCCTTATTATTAAATAATTCTGCAATGCATGACATCTCAGAGGACAGATAAGCTAGAAATAATGTTTTCAAAAAGCAGTACACATTTTCCGTCATTGGTGCTAAACAAAATCATTGAGTACGTGACAATTATACAGCCAAGGGAACCAGGATTTAGTGAAACCGAAGGATGTCACTAATAATAATAATTGAGCAGTGAGGTGGTTAAGTTTGCAGACGACACCAAACTTTTCCGAGTGGTGAAGACCAGAAGTGATTGTGAGGAGCTCCAGAAGGATCTCTCCAGACTGGCAGAATAGGCAGCAAAATGGCAGATGCGCTTCAATGTCAGTAAGTGTAAAGTCATGCACATTGGGGCAAAAAATCAAAACTTTAGATATAGACTGATGGGTTCTGAGCTGTCTGTGACAGATCAGGAGCGATATCTTGGGGTGGTGGTGGACAGGTCGATGAAAGTGTCGACCCAACGTGTGGCAGCAGCAAAGAAGGCCAATTCTATGCTTGGGATCATTAGAAAAAATATTGATAACAAAACGGTTAATATTATAATGCCATTGTACAAATCGATGGTAAGGGCACACCTGGAGTATTGTGTCCAGTTCTGGTCGCCACATCTCAAAAAGGACATAGTGGAAATGGAAAAGGTGCAAAAGAGAGCTACTAAAATGATTACTGGGCTGGGGCACCTTCCTTATAAGGAAAGGCTACGGCGTTTGGGCCTCTTCAGCCTAGAAGAGAGTCGCCTGAGGGGGGACATGATTGAGACATACAAAATTATGCATGGGAAGGATAAAGTGGATAGAGAGATGCTCTTTACACTCTCACATAACACCAGAACCAGGGGACATCCACTAAAATTGAGTGTTGGGAGGGTTAGGAAAGACAAAAGAAAATATTTCTTTACTCAGCGTGTGGTCAGTCTGTAGAACTTCTTGTCGCAGGATGTGGTGACGGCATCTGGCCTGGATGCCTTTAAAAGGGGATTGGACAAATTTCTGGAGGAAAAGTCCATTATGGGTTACAAGCCATGATGTGTATGTGCAACCTGATTTTAGAAATGGGCTATGTCAGATGGAAGGGAGGGCACCAGGATGCAGGTCTCTTGTTATCTGATGTGCTCCCTGGGGCATTTGGTGGGCCGCTGTGAGATACAGGAAGCTGGACTAGATGGGCCTATGGCCTGATCCAGTGGGGCTGTTCTTATGTTAATTTAATGGGGGGCAGCAAGAACAACAGAAGTATTCCCTTGAGCAGCTCATGAAGAGTATCAAAACCTCTGCTTATAGCAAGACACGTTGAAACCACAAAGGCTCCAACTGCCAATTGCGTAGTTGCTACTTGGCCTGAATTTCCGAAAGGGTATAATCAAATGCTCAAGAGGTCACCAGGCACATGATCACACCAGGGCATAATCCAAGTCTCCCTGGTGGCGAAGAAAGTTTAGAACCATGACAGCCCTGGTCTATGATGACATATCATCTACTAAACTCACAGATATAAGAACCACAAAGGTTTTGCAAACATACATTCAAAAAACCCACATGGAAAGCTCTGAACTCATGGATGAGGAGGTGAAAAAGTGGGAAAGAGGATATTTCATTTATTCCCCCCCCCCCCCAAAAAAAAATACCCTCACTGATGTCTCCTGGATAAGGAAACCCATGGATTTTGCATCCCATGTACTTATTTCATGGGGAAATGCCCATTATCAGGTGGGTCTCTGATAGAATTATGACTACTAGATGTGAAATGCTGCATCAAACCACCCTCCCCTTTCACACCATTAAGTATTAAACCCAGTCCAATATAAACACATTTTAGGTGCATCTTGTGAACAGCCAAGATAATGGTAGACCTTGGAATAGGCTGGCCTCATCCGTATTCCTCCTGGATGAAGCCCAAGACAAGCACACTCCCATGCAGAGTGTAAGAATCAGCATGAGAACAGGAAATTCTGGATGGCGCACAGATGCAACCCCTTTCTTGGACACCGAGTGCAGCCTGACTGCTGAGTAAGCAAGTGCTCCGAGGTGGAAAGTTACTCAGAAAGATTAAATTGCTCAACCTACAGTGTTCCAGCTACAGATTCTTAAATCATTCTGATGCCTCAAGACTATGGAAATGGCAACCGATGCAAGTGGATGTAATAATCCCAAAAAGTTTTGTTGCAAGATGCAAACAGAGTGTGGGTATGTCTTTTCCTCAACCACTTCAGACCTGCAACAGCAAGGTATTCACAGATTTGAAAACCCACGGGTTCTGAACCCACAGGTGGGCCAGCATCCAGCTTCCCCAACCCTCAGAAGACCTTGTAAGGCCCTCAGAAGGCCAACAAGCTCAACTTTCCATTTTCAGCCAAAAATCAGAAGTCATTGTTTTCAGCCTTCTGGAGGCCTTTGGAGGACCAGAGAGGCCACACTTCTGGAAGTCTTCCAGACACTGTGCTTTCCCACTCTCTGAAGGACTCAGAAGGGCCTCCCAAACTGCCCAGAGCACATCTTCAGGTTTAGAGGGCTTGGGGCCCCCCAAAACACACAGATTTCATTATCCTCTGGTTTACTTATTCGTGGGGGTTCCTGGAACAGAACCCCCATGGATAATGAGGGCTGCCGGGTGTATTTATATTTTTAATGCAACACCCACGATCACTTCTCCTAGGAAGTTTGGGAAGCACTAAGTCTTTGTGGGGGCAGGGAGAAGGCAGTGACATGATCCCCAGGATTGCACTGCTGCTGGGGAAAGGGGTTTTTAAACTTACTGTGGGTCCTGCAGGCCCTCCAGGGGGTTCAAGGAGCCTGGGGAGCCTCTGCAAGTTGCAGAGAAATGTGGAGCAGTTCTGCTGCATTTCTGACAAAATAAGAGACATGGCATACCACAGGGACCTGGAGGCATGCTGGAGCGAGGTGAAGGAGCCAAGGAGGAACTGCAAGCTGGCCAAGAAGGCCAACAGTGAATCTAGGAACTCCATGACAACCAGATCTTTCTTCAATGTCCTTGTCCAGTTCCTCTGTGTGGATTACAGGGTGGTCATATCCCATCTTGGTAGCTAAGAGGTGGCACAGCAGAGGAGCTGTGCCACTACACTGAGGGACACAGGGGAAGAACCACAAGGTTAGGACAATGTGGTCTTCAACCTGCTGCACTCCAACCCCAAGGAGTGTGCTTTCCTGCTGCCAGATCTATCCTGCAACAAATAAGTCATTGAAGTGGCCACCGGTAAGTGGAGTGGGGACGAGACCTCTAAAGCATCTCCAAGGAGCTGTGTGGATAGTGGTGTAGCTAAGGGGGGTACACTGTCCCAGGTTCCACACCCTGAGGCCTTATGAGGCCTTATGAGGCCTAGAGGCCTTATGAGACTTAGAGGCCTCCAAAAGGCACTTCTGATTTCCCCTGAAACCCAAAGACCTGTTTAGGAGGTGTGCCTAAAAGAGTACTTTTCAGAGACCTCTAAGAGGCCTTATGAGGCCAGGGGAGTTGCCTGCTTCTCCTTGCCACTGTCACAGGCCTGTCTGCTTCCTCAACATCCCAGATAATTTTAATTCACCACAACAAGTCTGACTACTTACATATTTTCAAACCTTTCCCTTGCCTAACATTTTGCAGCCCTTTCTCTGCCGATTATACTCCGGTCTTCTGGAAAGGAAAGAACAGCATGGAAAGAAAAGAACTTGGCAGCTGAAAAGTAACATGTAAACTAAGACACCCCCTCAACGTGTGGTACCCAGCAGAAGGTATGGAGAATGTTTAAAAAAATGGTGGTGTTATGGGGGTGTTAAAAATTGCAGGGGGTTATGGGAGGTATGAGGTATGTTAAAAAATTTTGCACCCCTGGGTGCCAGATGTCTTAGCTACTGGGCATAGAGAGTGTCTTTCCTACCCTTGGCTCATGACACTGGGCAGCAGTGAAGCTCATGCAGTGTATGCTGATCACCTTTCCAGGGGACAGAGGCCTATGTGATGGAGGCCTTCTTTGCCATGGATTGATCCCCTCCACAACCCAAGGGAGAGAGTAGCACAAGGAGGGCACATCATTAGTGGTCACATAACACCCCTTTCTTCTTTTTTGATGTGAATAATGGCTTTCTGTGCCCACTTTGGTAGTTGTTGCTGAGGTGAAATGCATTAATTACACTGTTGGAGACAGTTTCTGGGTACTTCATTGAGAACTGTACAGTTAATTACGTTAATCAAATAACTTCATCTGCCATTTCACTGCATGTAACTCCAGATCTTTTATGAACAAGTCAAATAGTACTAAGTAAAGTTTTTCAAGTGGCTTTGGCCAAAATCAAACTCAACCCAACCTACCTTCCATCATTATGATCTTTCTGAAGTTGTGACCAGGATAATTGCAACCCACCTCAAATGTTTTCCTAGCTTTCCAAACTCTGGCTGGGGGGCCAGATCCAGGGTTTGGGAGCCCTCCGTTCTGTGAGAGGAACTTACTGTTCTGCCTTCACACCGCGTTCATTCCCAGTCGATCTGGACACCAGGATGTCCTGGGCAATTGCGTCTGCCCAGACGTCGTGTTGCACAGCCTTCTGGAACACCAGGCAACAAACACAACTGCCCAAAGCATCCTGGTGCCCAGATCTACTGGAAATGAATGCGGCACAGAAGCAGAATGGTAAGTTCTGATCTGAACGGAGACCGCTTTTTTGAAGGACAGTGGTCATGAGTTTGGCAACCACTGTCCTAAGGCAAGGAAGAAAACTACAGTAAAATTCACAGATGCCCAAGTTTAAGTTTCAGGATGTTTTGGCAAGGGAAGCCACCACTAGAAACAAGTTTTTAAACTGATCCCTGGAAGAAAGCCGACAGGAGCTGAGGGGCATCCGGTTCGGAACTCCTCATCCCTATGGGACGAGGATGGGGAGGTTAGAGAACAACAAGGTAAAGGCAGGGTAGGAGAAGAAATTGAGAATGGTAGCGTGATGGGATGTGATAGACGGTTTGGCATAGTGAGAGGATGCAGGGACAAAGGAGCTAATAAGCAGCCCATCCTGGGGCATTCCATGTACAAATGCTTTTATGGAAATGCCCAAAGTCTCCGAGCAAAGATGGGAGAACTGGAATGTCTGGTGACTAGGAAAACATTGACATAGTGGGCATAACGGAAACCTGGTGGAATGCGGAAAATCAGTGGGATACTGCAATCCCGGGCTATAAACTCTACAGGAGGGACAGGGAGGGGCGTGTTGGATGTGGGGTGGCCATTTACGTTAAGGAAGGGATAGAATCCAGCAAAGTAGAGATTGAAGGTGGGTCCGACTCCACCATAGAATCTCTGTGGGTTAAATTACCAGGCCTGGGGAGCGATGTAATACTGGGGGCGTACTATCGTCCTCCAGACCAGAAACCGGAAGGGGACCTTGAAATGAGGAAACAGATGAGGGAGGTGACAAGGAGGGACAGGGTTAATCATGGGGGACTTCAAATATCCTCATATAGACTGGGTCAATTTGTGTTCTGGTCACGAAAAGGAGACTGGATTCCTTGACATGCTAAATGACTGTGCCTTAGAGCAGCTAGTCATGGAGCCCACCAGAGGACAGGTGACTCTGGATTTAATATTGTGCAGGACCTGGTTAGAGATGTAAATGTTACTGAGCCATTGGGGAACAGTGATCATGCTGTGATCTGTTTCGACATGCACATCGGGGAAAGAATACCGGGCAAATCTCTCACAAAAACCCTTTACTTCTGATGAGCGGACTTCCCTCAAATGAGGAGGCTGGTTAGAAGGAGGTAAAAAGGAAAGGTAAAAAAGAGTCCAATCTCTCCAGAGTGCATGGAGGCTGCTTAAAACAACAGTAATAGAGGCCCAGTGGAAGTGTATACCGCAAAGGAAGAAGGGCTCTGCTACGTCCAGGAGGGTGCCCGCATGCCTCCTTCCGCAAATGGAAGTCTTGCCCTAATGAGGAGAATAAAAAGGAACATAAACTGTGGTAAAAGAAATGTAAGAAGGTGATACGGGAGGCCAAGCGAGACTACGAGGAACGTATGGCCAGCAACATTAAGGGGAATAATAAAAGCTTCTTCAAATATGTTAAAAGCAGGAAACCCGCCAGAGAAGCAGTTGGCCCTCTGGATGGTGAGGGAGGGAAAGGGGAGATAAAAGGAGACTTAGAGATGGCAGAGAAATTAAATGAGTTATTTGCATCTGTCTTTACGGCAGAAGACCTCGGGCAAATACCGCTGCCCCAACAGCCCCTCCTGACCAAGGAATTAAGTCAGATAGAGGTTGAAAGTGAAGACGTTTCAGACCTCATTGATAAATTAAAGATCAATAAGTCACCGGGCCCTGATGGCATCCACCCAAGAGTTATTAAGGAATTAAAAAATGAAGTTGCTGATCTCTTGACTAAAATATGCAACTTGTCCCTCAAAATGGCCACAGTGCCAGAGGATTGGAGGATAGCAAATGTCATACCAATCTTTAAAAAGGGAAAGAGGGGGGACCCGGGAAACTATAGGCCGGTCAGCCTAACATCTATACCGGGTAAGATGTTGGCATGCCTCATCAAAGACAGAATCTCAAAACACATAGACAAACAAGCCTTGCAGAGGGAGAATCAGCATGCCTTCTGTAAGGGTAAGTCTTGCCTCACAAACCTTTTAGAATTCTTTGAAAAGGTCAACAGGCATGTGGATGCAGAAGAACCCATGGACATTATATATCTGGACTTTCAGAAGGCGTTTGACACGGTCCCTCACCAAAGGCTACTAAAAAAACTCCACAGTCAGGGAATTAGAGGACAGGTCAATTGTCATGGATTGAGAACTGGTTGAAGACCAGGAAACAGAGAGTGGGTGTCAATGGGCAATTTTCACAATGGAGAGATGTGAAAAGCGGTGTGCCCCAAGGATCTGTCCTAGGACAGTGCTTTTCAAACTCTTCATAAATGACCTGGAGACAGGGTTGAGACACTAAGATGGCTAAGTTTGCAGACGACACCAAACTTTTCTGAGTGGTGAAGACCAGAAGTGATTGTGAGGAGCTCCAGAAGGATCTCTCCAAACTGGCAGAATAGGCAGCAAAATGGCAGATGTGTTTCAATGTAAGTGTAAAGTCATGCACATTGGGGCAAAAAATCAAAAGTTCACATATAGGCTGATGGGTTCTGAGCTGTCTGTGACAGATCAGGAGAGATATCTTGGGGTGATGGTGGACAGGTCGATGAAAGTGTCGTCCCAATGTGCGGCGGCAGCAAAGAAGGCCAATTCTATGCTTGGGATCATTAGAAAAGGTATTGAGAACAAAACGGCTAGTATTATAATGCCGTTGTACAAATCAATGGTAAAGCCACACCTGGAGTATTGTGTCCAGTTCTGGTCGCCACATTTCCAAAAGGACATAGTGGAAATGGAAAAGGTGCAAAAGAGAGCGACTAAAATGATTACTGGGCTGGGGGACCTTCCTTATGAGGAAAGGCTACGGCGTTTGGGCCTCTTCAGCCTAGAAGAGAGACGCCTGAGGGGGGACATGATTGAGACATACAAAATTATGCACGGGAAAGATAAAGTGGATAGAGAGATGCTCTTTACACTCTCACATAACACCAGAACCAGGGGACATCCACTAAAATTGAGTGTTGGGAGGGTTAGGAAAGACAAAAGAACATATTTCTTTACTCAGCGTGTGGTCAGTCTGTAGAACTCCTTGCCGCTGGATGTGGTGACAGCATCTGGCCTGGATGCCTTTAAAAGGGGATTGGACAAGTTATGGAGGAAAAGTCCATTACAGGTTACAAGCCATGATGTGTATGTGCAACATCCTGATTTTAGAAATGGGCTATGTCAGATGCAAGGGAGGGCACCAGGATGCAGGTCTCTTGTTATCTGGTGTGCTCCCTGGGGCATTTGGTGGGCCGCTGTGAGATACAGGAAGCTGGACTAGATGCACCTATGGCCTGATCCAGTGAGGCTGTTCTTATGTTTATGTTTCTTAAGTTTGTCTAACCAAAAGGTGTCTGTCTCACTCAAACACACACACTAGAATAGACTAAAGACTATCAACAATTATCTTCACACCCAAATCCAATTCCTCCCCCTTGCCGCGTACTGCTGCTGCTTGGCAGAGCTGTGTCAGAAACCTCTGCCAAGAGCATCATGGCAAGAGATCCTGTTGATGTATTTGGAGAGGAAATTACTGAATACACAGTATAGCCCAGGATGAAGAGATAGTAAACAAGCCTTTGTTTCCCCAAGCCAGGGGCACATGGAAGCAGATCACACATGTGGGGAGCATTTAAATTGTGCTTCTCCCCCTAGTATTTGCTTCCTTGGTAGATTTAAAATCTTCTGCTGAATTTCTGAAATCCAGGGTGGGGTCAGTTGTTTTTTTCCATTTTATGTTGGGTGCATCTGGGGCTGGCTGACAAACTGTATTTAGGGAGTGCCTGTCAATGCCTCCTCATCAACCTGGGGGTAAGTGGTGAGCGGGGTGCCTCCGGGCTCTATCTTAGGCACAGTGTTGTTCAATACCTTTATAAATGACTTGGACAAGGAAGTTGAAGGAATGCTCACACAATTTGCAGATGACACCAAACTGGGAGAAGTAAGCCAATAACCTAGAGCAATGCTTCCCAAACTGTGGGTCGGGACCCACTGGTGGGTCGTGACCTGATTTTTGATGGGTTGCCAAAGGGCTATGGAAAGATCAGATCACTAATTGCCTCAAGCACTGAGGCTATTGAAAAATCAGACACTGTGGCTGCTAATTATCCTGCAAAGAGTTCAGCTCCTGCAGTTTGCAAGATAACTGCTGCTAACTACCCTGTGAGAAGCTGATTTCCTGTAGTTGGGAAGCATGTGCAAATAGGCTGAGAAAAAGAGAAAGAGGTTGAAAATATACAGGGAAAAGGGTTTTTCTGGCTATTATTACTTATAAATAAATAATATTTCTTTCTAAATATTTTTTTTTTAGAGTCTCGTAAACCTAGGTGGGTCCCAATAAAGTGTCATTTTTAAAAAATGGGTCCAAGTGCTAAAAGTTTGGGAACCGCTAACCTAGAGCAGTGCTTCCCAGTCTTTGGCATCCCGCGATTCCCCCACACACTGTGTGCAGCTGCCGGAAGTGACTGGCAATGACATCATAGTCAGTTACTTCTGGATTCGGAGACCATGCGGGACATTGGGAATGGCCAGTAAGAGGCTCCGGGCGGATGGGAAGGCATTTCCAAGTATGTGAAACCTTGCATAGGAGCTCTGTCCACCAAGTCGTGCCTCTTACTGATCATTTCTAGTGCCCCATGTGGTCTCACTTCCAGGCAGCCTGCGGTGCCCTCACACCACTGCAGGGCAACACAAGCACAGTCCTGCCCCTAGAGAACGGGATCCAGTATTATCTTGACATAATGGAAAACTAAGCAAGTGCAAAAGAAAAAAAACACACTAAACTTCAATAGGGATAATGTATAGTTCTGCATTTGGATAGGAAGTAACAGCGGTACATATATAAGTTTGGAGATACCTGCCTGAGCAGTAATTTGTATGCAAATGATCTTGGCATTTTAGTAGACTATAAGCTAAACAAGAGCTGGCAGTACAATGCAGGGCAAAGAAGTTTGCATCAACAAAAGTATAGTATCTATCTAGATGGGGGGCAGATTTGCTTAACGTAAGAGCCACATACAATAAACTTCAGAAGTTTGAGAGCCACAAGAGAGATGCTTAAGAACCTAAATATTTAAGAAGCATTTAAATTCTTAAATATATTTACTCACCATGAACATTAAACTTATGTTTTCATCTAGTGGCCTCTCAGTTTATAAGTAAGTAATTAAAAAGCTCAAAAATTTCTTATTTACATTTTATATCAATTGTGATGCAAAAAAGGAACTCAGCCAACATATTTCCGCAAGCCGCACACTGTATGTCAAAGAATCCCCTGTGGCTTACAAGCCACGGCTTGACCACGCCTGATCTAGAAGTAACTATACCACTGTACACTGCACCCAGTTCTGGGCACCACGGTTTAAGGGGGTTATTGACAAATAAGGGGAGTGAATGAGATGGTGAGGGGGCTAGAGACCATTTCCTATGAGGATAGGTTGAAAGAGTTATGCATGCTTAGTCTGGAAAAGAGATGGTTAAGGGGTGACATGATATCTACTGGCTATTCTGGCTCCTGTGCTGCCCCAAGTCATAACCACAGATTGCCACCTCCCCCCAAAACTAGGAGAATACCCCCCATGGGGCCTTCTGAGGGTCAGCTCTGGAAGGCATAAAACCCCACTTCTGGTTTTCTTCCTAAAACCAGGTGGGGTTTAAAGAACACTGCCCATAGGCCTTAGAAGGCTTCCAGAGGGCCAGAGGGGTGCATAGCCTCCCCAGCTCTCCAACAGTCTTCTAAGGACTTGGGGTTGGGGGGCTTAAGAACCCCCCTTTTGGTTTTCGGACAGTGGATCCTCCTGGATGCCTTAGAAGGCCTCCATACTGGGACTGAGGAAGGCAGGGGGGCAAGGAAGGGGGCACCTCCCCTGCAGGCATGACGCCCAGATACATTATATACAATGATCTGAGGGGCTGTCATGAGGAAAAATGGATTGGTTTTTGGTCACTCTGCAGCATAGGACGAGGACAAACGGGTTTAAATTACTACATGAGATTTTGATTGAACTGTATGAAGAACTTCTCAACAATAAGAACTGTTTAGTGGAAGAACAGTCTACTTCGGAAGGTGGTTGACACTCCATTGTTGGAGGTCTTTAAGCAGAGACAGGATAGCCATCTATCAGGGTGTTGTAGTTGTGGGCAACCTGCAGAGGGTTGGACTCCACAATCTTGTAAAAAGGAACCTATGCTATGATCCTGTGAACACATTTATCATGAGACACAAGCCTATGTCCTGCCACTACATCTCAAGTTCAATCAGCAATTGTCCTGATGCCCCCAATTTTTGCAGGGGAACACAGGGCTTTTCATGGAAAAAATAAAACTCCTCTTTTGATGGATTGGGCCAGAGGTCCCACTGCCCCACTCCACTCCCACCTCTCTCGGACTCCTGGAGAAAAAAGAGTTTTAAAATTGCCGAAAAATTTCTAAGGTTATCAAGATCCTCCATGGGCCTGCAGCTGACTGCTGAATAAACATCAGAGGCAGCTTCTTTCCCAGGCACACAAATGTATAAACATTTTGCCAGATGCATTTTTCTTCACGTCTGGAGGGAGGCTACCCTAATACATCATGCAAATGGCAAAATGACATTGCAGCTGCCAGGGCAAATGGGGGCTTTGTATTAATGGAGAGATGGGGGGGGGGGAAAGTCCTTGGAGATGAAGATGGCTATCTAGACTGTAACAGTTTCCACATCAGAGCGCTGAGCTCCAGAACCTATTTTCTGTGCTAGGAAGAGACATCTTGAAAAGCAGTACATAATATCCTTAAGACAGGTCATACTTGCATATCTGCATATTTGGGACCTGCGGTTTTAATTCATGGCGGGTCATGAACCATTGGGTTTGAAAGACCTATAATCCTCCAACGGAACCAGAGCTGTGCTCCAGTTGTGTTCGGAGGACCTTCTGAGGACCAGGGAGGCTGTGCTTAGCCTCCCCGACCCTCAGGAAAGCCATTCTATCAGGGATGTTGTAGTTATGGATAACCTGCAGGCCTCTGTGGCCTCTGGGAGGCTGGAAACTGTCATGGCCTCCCCAACCCTCAGAAAGCCCTCTAAACATGACTCTAGCAAGCTCTGGTCACATTCAGAAGGTTAGCATGCCCTGACCCATGGATTTGATTATCCACAGGGGTTCTGGGAAGGGAAACCACATGGATGCAAAGGCATAACTGTAATAATAATGTTATCTGAGTAGGAGATTCCAGGTAATTCGAGTTTAAAAAGATTGTGGGTAGCAAGGGCTGAAAAAAGTCCTCCCGCTGTGGAATCAGTCCAGGTTCAGAAGTACAAGTTGGGAGGGGCTGTTCACATCAAACCTAAGGTGAGTGTCACAAATTCATCTCCCATTCAGATTTTAATCCAAGCAACAGAACTAACATCCTCCTGCCCGGCCGTCTCTGAAAATTCTACCCTTGTTACCAGCCCAGTGCTCTGTAAGGAGGACACCACAGCAAGCAGGGAGGGAAGGCAATTCCCATCCCCTCTGGTGCATAAGGTCACAACTGCAGTGCACTATCCTTATCAACGGACACTGGGTGTGCCATTTCCCCTGCACCGCTGCAACCCACAAAGGTTCTTTTTTGTTTTTTGTTCTTCTCCATGTGCTCATTTGTCCTCCATCATCACTCAGGATCCAGGCACACTCTCCATCTGGCACTACCATGGCCATCCCATCCAGCCCAGCTTTTGTTCACTTTCAGCCAAGATGGTGTAGTGGTTTGGGGGTTGGACTTGGTTCTGGAAGATCCAGGTTCAAATCACTGCTCAGCCATGAAACTTCTGGGTGAGCTTGGGCCAGTCTCTCTCTCTCTCTCTCTCTCTCTCTCTCTGCCTTACCTACCTCACAGGGTTGTTGTGAGGACAAAAGGAGGGAAAGAACCATCTACACCACCTTGAGCTCCTTGGAGGAAGGGTGGTATAGAAATGTAAAAAAAAAAACATAGGGCACAAGCCTAACCAGGTCTACTCAGAAGTAAGTTCTAGTTTGTTCAATGGGCTTACTCTCAAGAAAGTGTGGTTAGGATTGCAGCCATAGGCACTGCTGAAGAGCCTCTTGAGAGCCATGAGTCTATCTCAGCATCAAATTGCACATGAGCTGCACGTTTTGAGCTCCTCATGTTTTGCTTGGGAGGGGTGCAGTTTGTAGACCTAGTGCAATCCATCCACTAAAATGTCATCAATTCATTAACACTGCAGCTCTAATTAGAGTTCTGGGAGGAACAGAAAGGCTATCAATTCAAGAGAAAGCTTATCCACCCAACAACCAGAAATGCATGCCATTTAAGACCACAGAAAGCTTCCACACAGCTATGGGTTTACATCAGGGGTGCTCACACTTTTTTGGCTCGAGAGCTACTTTGAAACCCAACAAGGCCCGGAGATCTACCAGAGTTTTTTTTACAATGTTCGCGCCATCATAACATATAACATTTGTGTGTACAATGTATGTTGGTGTACCTTGAGCCCCACTGAGTATAACAGGACTTACTCCTGAGTAGACATGCCTAGGATTAGGCAGTGAGGCTGCAATCCTAGCCACACTTACCTGGGAGTAAGCCCCATTGAGTACAATGGGCCTTACTCCCGGCGTTTCCTCCCAGAGGCACCTGAAGGGGGGGGTCGGCACTCCACGATCTACTCATTTTGCCTCGCGATCTACCGGTAGATCGCGATCCACCTATTGAGCACCCCTGGTTTACATGATCCAAGCATGTCAGCCGAAACACAGAGGGAAGGCATGACTACCTCTACCCAGCCACACAGAGCATCCCCCCCCCAAAAGGACCTGTTAAGACACTCAAACAAGGTAAAATGACTGTGCACAGGCTGCCGGGGGGGGGGGGCTCAGGGGAGGAGGAAGCATTGGAGACTTCCTGGTCAGGGAAAGAGCCCAACACAGTGAGGACCCCTTCCAACATATATTGATTGAAAGTAGGTACGTTGCCTGAAAAGGTTTCAGACTTATGTGGCTAGGGGCCCCATCCTTTCCTCCCCCCAAAAAAATCCCCAATGCAGCCACACCAAAAAGGTGTGTGCTGTATCCAGTGGAGGCCATGGTGGCTTACCAAGGGGAAAAGTTTCCCCTTGCCTCTGGCTGAGCCCCTTCTAGCCCCAATCTTGCGCTGGATATAGTGCAGGCCTCCTGGCCTGCCTGTTCCAGCGCAAGGTAGGATTACGTTGCACATTACCAAAACCAGTATTGGAGGAATATTGGAGGAATAGGAACTGAAGAATTTGCTTAGGCCTTAACAGCCAGAGACCCAGGACTGCAACAATACCGCAACCTGCCCACCGGCGCCTGTAAATGAGCGACAAATCCTCAGTCCAGCCTTTCTCAGCAGGAAGAGCGACGGCATCACCTTGTCTCAATTACCCTGCCAGAAAGCAGATCAAGGAAAGACAGCAGAGAAGGGACGAGCCTTTGACAGAGTGGCTGGCAGTTTCCTTGCTCGGAAAAGATGACAAAGAGAGAAAGGATAAACTAGGGGCTTCACTCAACACACAATCAACTCCCCTGGCATTACTGATACTTCTGTTGCCTCATGCAGTGCAAAGCAGGGGCCAGAAACTGCCTTGGTGTTTCACTGCCTTGGTGTTTCAATCCTAACTGGGGCTTACATCTCACAATCTGCCACTGTAAGTACCAGATCTATAGCATAAAAGCCATACAGCTGTGGGTCACGCCATGGCCATCAGCACAGGTAGCCAGAGGTCCTGCGCATGTGACAGCAGCTCCCATATATCCCACCAGAGAAGGTAAGGCGGAGGCAGGAGCAGTTTGGGGGAGAGCTGGAGTGGGGAAATCCTTTTGAATGCTGTAGGTCTCTGAGAATTCTCATGAACAAGCAGCAAGGATGGTTCTTCCCCATATGAACAGAAGAAGAGGTTGCACACACTCATCATGGCTTATAACCTGTAATGAACTTTTCTTCCAGAAATCTGGCCAATCCCCTTTTCAAGGCATCCAGGTCAGGTGCCAACACCACATCCTGTGGCAAGGAGTTCCACAGACTTATTACCCACCGAGTAACAAAGTTTTTTCTTTTGTCTGTTCTAACTCTCCCAACATTCAATTTCAGTGGATGTTCCTTGTTCTGGTGTTGTGTGAGAGGGAAAAGAACATCCCTCTATCCACTCTGTCCATCCCCTACAGAATTTTACACGTCTCAAGCATGAGTCTTTTTCTCCACTCCACACTTTGTAGGTCTAAATCTGTTGTTCCCAAGGTTGTCTTGAGGTCTGAATTTCAACTACACAATTTGTTAGGATCTTTCCCACCCCACACTCCTTAATTACTCCACAGGCTCAAGGGAGTTATACTTCATTTGCTTAGAATCAGCTCTAGTGTGCAGCTACTCCTAGAGCAGCTTACTCAGCAGGGGTTTCCATGAGCAGAACCATGAACTTTACACATATATCAGAGTCAATTTGTCCTCGTGTTTGCATCAGTTGAAGCCTTGACCTTCAATATCCATGCTAAGATTCATCAGCACAGCATTCCCCAACTCCATAGGCCAACAGGGGCCACTTCTACCAGTCTGAGCAGCCAACATAGAAAAGTGCATACTGAAGAACCTCCAGAGGTGGATTTCTAGGATCACCATAGGGAAGTTGCAGGGGGAAAACGACCCATCTTTTCTCAGAAAACTCCCCACCCTCCCAGTGGAGAAACATAAAAAGCAGCATGTATCTGGACAAACCTGAATTGCAAGCTAAAAGAACAAAGTCCCACCAGTGAAGTCACTAGAAGGGGTAGTGGGTGCAGACCACACCGGGTGCCAGCCTTGGTGAGGTGACACCACACCATTCAAGACTCCGTTTGGTGATCTGTAGCCTGCTCTGAGCCGAGCTGCTTCACACTCTCACTGATGGTTGTGTTTGCACTGCTTGCCAGCAGCAATACAAAGTGACTGGGAGCAGAGCGGGTCAAATATTGCCAGATGGAGGCAGTCTGGAGGCAGGTTTTTTGCATTAAAAGCAATGCAATAGTGCAGATTGGGGGTGACACGATTACGTCATTACGTCACCCCTGAACTTCTGGAACACCAAGCTCTTTCAGGTAAGCACTGCACTGGGTAGCACCCACCCCAGGGACCCCTCTGAGTCCCACTATTTAAAACAGAGTTAAATTATGTGCAACTATCGTGAAACACATTCTTTCCTGTTTACAGTGCTTAAAAAGAAATCAAAGTTTTCATTAACATTCCTTGACTAATTCACTCTTCAGCTCTCTTCCATTAACATTTAATCATCCCTCTGAACAGAACTATTTGGTGTTCACTCAGCTAGCTTCATGTTCACATGAAAGCACCCACAATCAGGTGAAAGGATCAGCATGGAATCATCGGGTGAGATAACAGCATCTACCCCAACCTCATTAGCATCCCCTGTCTTTCCCTATCTGCCCTCCCGTCTTCCCCTCCACTTCTCCATGGTGTCACCAAACACCAGCAATTACCGAATTAGGAAGAGATGGTTTCAAAATCTTCCTGTTGAGTTCCTTTGCCCTTATATCATTTCGCTTCCTTGCCTTAATGCTAGAAATTGCAACAGGCAGCTGCATTCAGAGAGCTGACAGATCCTGTTGTGCATGCACAAAGCTAGACAGTGCTGTGGTGTACAGTCAGTTCTCATTATCCGCTAGGGTTAGGTTCCTGGAAAACCTAGTGGATAATGAATTAGTGGGTACTGAATCATTGAGCCTATGGGGAAAATGGGGTTTGATTCCAGGGGACACCCTTCACCATATACTTTATGTACATTATGAACCTGAATCTCAACTTGAAGAGCTATGGGGCTGGGTGACAGCGAGGGCTCATCAACATCGCCAACATCTTATGCTTCCTCCTCTGTGCTGAATATCCCTCAATGCATTGTAGGTTGCTGGCCCAACAACAAAGCCTCAGAGTTTAGCAGTGGGGAGGGGGTTGCTTCACCCATTCTCCTTCTCCACCTATCTTTTAGCTCCTTTCCTGGACTTGACCCAGCCCCAGTCAGTTCTGAGACACCCTTCCAGAGGCCTCTCACCATTGCCAGGATTGTGAAGGTTCCGCTGGAATCCCCAGGATGGTGCCAGCACACCACAGAAGCTGACACAAATGTGTCCTATTCTCCTCAGTCCAATACCCCATCTCCCGCTGGCTGTATACTTTATAGGTGTCTCGCCCCTACACGGTGCCTGTGTAGCCTTCTGTTCATGAGAAGACCACTGTCTCTTCGTCTCCTCCTCCCACAACCTCTCTCACTCCTGCCTGCTCGTAGCCGTGCCAAGCCCCCCACCCCACCCTGAGACACAGACTGTGAGCGTAGGTAGCAATTCTGTCCTTCGCAAATAAGCAAATTCATGTATAAAGAGGACTGATTGTATTTATCTTTTTGCATTAAATGACAGAAACCAGTAGAACACCTAATTCCGCTCTTAATGGCTACACCAGGAGCCAAAACATCCCCCCCACAAGATACTCAACACATCCTCTCCAGGTGCAACTCCCCTCATCCCCTCCTTAACATAAGAAGAGCCCCAGTGGATCAGGCCAAAAGCCTATCTAGTCTAGCCTCCTGTATCTCACAGTGGCCCATCAGGTGCTTGTGGGAGCATACAAAACAACAAGAGACCAGCATCCTGCTGCCCTCCCTTGCATCTGGCTTTCTGAGGTAGCTTCCTTCTAAAATCAGGTAGCTGCACAAACCCATCATAGCTTGTAATCTGTGATGGAGTTTTCCTCCAGAAATGCCCCATCCCATTTTCAAGGCATCCAGGCCAGATGCCATCACCACATCCAGTGGCAAGGAGTTCCACAGTCTAATTACACGCTGGATAAAGAAATATTTTGTCTGTCCTAACTCTCCCAACTTTATGAACATAAGAACAGTCTCGCTGGTTCAGGCCAAAGGTCTATCCAATCTAGCTTCCTATATCTCACAGTGGCCCACCAAACGCCTCAGGGAGTACCCAAGAGAACAAGAGACCTGCATCCTAGTGCCCTCCCTTGCATCTGGCATTCTGAGACATTCAATTTTAGTGGATGTCCCCTTGTTCTGGTGTTGTGTGAGAGAGAAAAGAACCTCCCCCATCCACTTTATACATCCCCTGCATAATTCGGTACATCTCAATCACATCTCCACTCAGGCACCCTGACTACTCCTTATCCTACTTCTGGACTGTATTCTATAATTTGGATCTTCTGTTTGTAGAATCTCTCCAACTCAAAATTGATGCAGTATGGACCCCACTGATTCCACCCAGGTACCTTGTCAAGTTGTCTATGATATCTGTTGGCCCAACTGCTGCTAGGTCATTTTTAAGACACACACATACATAACCAACTCAAAACAGTCTAGCAACATTGGCTTCTTACGAATGGACAGAACCGCCCCCCCCCAAGTTGGTTTTGTTAGCTTTCTGCAGACTGGCGATAACCTCTGTTCCACCCCCGCCTGCTCTCTGTGTCCCAACATTGAGCATTTCAGTAATTGATTCTGGAAATTATACGTACAGAATTTCTGCCATAAACTTGTGTATCTCTCCCTTTGCTGATCAGCCATTCATACAAGTGACATTAGCATATATCTTTTTAAAAAGTCAATAGCAATCATAGCAGTTGCATTTAAGTTTCTTCATGGACATTCCCTAAGAACCGCATATGGTCACAAACCGATCAGCCAGGCAGCAGGATAATTAATGCCAGGAAAAGGCCCCTGGCACTTACGCCCTGATCTTTGTCTGAGCTTGTATCCAAGAGAAAGCTGAAAAGATGCAACCAGTATGAGCGGCAAATCCATAAACTCATAAAAAGAAATAGCACAAAGTAAGGGGTGAAAAATAACTTTCACATGGTTATTTTCCTTTTCACAGAATCATAGAGTTGGAAGGGACTCACAAGGTCATCTAGTCCAGACCTCGGCCTGTAGCAGGGAACCCTCCTAGTGCATCTTTTGTTTAATCGTGTGATCACGCAGACAATCAGTCCCAGCACTAAGTGCCCAATTCACTATCCTCCAAGATAACCTCACTAAAGTTAATAGGAAGGTTTTGTTCAGTGCTCTAATAACAAACGTAAGGTAAAAGTGGCTTACAGATATGATTATATCCAATGCTTTCCATTGACTACACTAAGAAGAGTGGCGTTTCAATGCCCCCTCCAAGTGTGCATGGCACATGTGCCACTAGAAATAGTTAACATGAATGAATGGGAAGCTGCAGCAGGAACAAAACCTGTCTACATGCACAGCTGCCTATACCAAGCCCAGAAATCCAAACCAAAAGAATGGTAGAAAACTAACCAGGACCAATTTATATAGAACTTCAAAATCCAGTCGTGTAATGCAGAGGGCAATGATATTGGAGGCATCCCAATGGTTTTTTAGACAGGATTTGAACTAACATCAGAATCATAAAACTGGAAGGTGCCCACAAGGTCATCTAGTCCAACCCCCTACCGATAGAAGGAAATCCACCTAGAGCATCATCTCCAGCAGGTGCCTGTGAAGCTCTGCTTGAAGGTCTCCACTGAGGAAGAACCCACCACCTTCCTTTGCAATCTGTTCCACAGCCAAACTGCCCTGACTGAAATTTCTTCTTGAGGTCCAGCCAGAATCTCCTCTCTTGCAGTTTGTACCTGTTGGAACTAGTTCTACTCTCAGAGGCGGTTGAGAACAAATTTGTCCCTTCTTCCATATGACAGCCCTTCAGGTATTTCAGGAGCAAAATGCACAGCAGAACAGCAAATATCTTATTTCAAAGGAAGAATAAAGCAGGTTGGTAAACTCATTTCCCAAGGAGGGCAAACTGAGAAGCTTCAGTCTTGCTTTTATGCCTTGGAATTAAATCACTCTGTTCAAATAGTCAACTGTCCAATTAAAAGCCAAGACAATATGCCTCTTTAGCGGTTACCTTGCCAAACAGGCCCAACTGAATGGTGCATCTGCACATATAAGTCTACCACTCTATTTCAGCCGTTTATGGAATGCAAAAACAGAAAGGTTTTTTCCCAGATAATCTGTTGCCAGGTGCCTAGAGCCAATAGACAGATGAAGGTCAAGAAATTCTTCCCCAAGATAATGGGAAGTTCTGAACTTACACAAACACACCACACACACACAGAAAATTGAAAGACATGAGTATACGGTGGGTGGATGCCAAGTGGGGCTTGGCAACTCAGTGTGTGAGAGGCAACTTGGTGCTGCAGCGGATCACAAGATGAACATGAGCCAGCAGCGTGATGCAGCTGCAAAGATGGCGAACGCGATATCATGTTCCATTAGTAGAACCACAGCTTCCAAATAGTAGGAGGAGGAGGAGTTCCACTTTACTCTGCACTGGTCAGACAGCATCTAGAGCAGTGGTTCTCAAACTCTAAGGGAGCTTTACTCCCTCAGCAAGTCTTTGCAGGGGAGGGGCAAGGGCAGGGAAGCAATCCCCAGGATTATGTCCCTAAAGTGGGGGGGGGACGAAGGGGGGTTTCTTGCACTCACTTTAACATTGGGGGGCTGCTAGAGGCTGCAGGAGGTGCAGGGAGCCCAGCACCGCCCTCTGCAGGGCTCCCAGAGAGTTGGAATCTTGAAATGGAGCTATTGCAAAGAACTTCATTATGATCGCTCCATTTCAAGATTCCAAGCCTCAAGTAACTGAAAGCACCCCCCTTCGCCCCCCTTAGGGACATGATCCTGGGGATCACTTCCCTGCCTCTCCTCTTCCGCTGCCCGTTAAAGAGACAGGGTAAGCATTACATGAACTGGTGGGTCGTGGCCCACCAGTTTGAGAACCACTGATCTAGAGTATTGTGTCCAGTTCTGGGTGCCACATATTCTGTAACACGTATTGTGTCCAGTTCTGGGTGCAGCAGAGTCTAATTGCACTGACTTGGTGCAATAAAGCTCAGGCTGGCCCTGCACCCCGTACAAGTAAGCAACAGAGGGGAGGGAATCCCAGCCAGCAGAATGCTGGTGCTACATACCATGTCACTGCCTCTGTCCTTGCTTCAGTATTGTAAATCCTAAGGAGAAAAGGGTTACACACGGGGCCACTACTGAAGGACTTTGCAGGGCAACACATCTTTGTAGGAAACACATAGGGCTATGGTTCCCAAACTGGTGGGCCACAACCCACCAGAGGAATAGGAAGAGGGCCATTACCCCTTAAGGGGGGTGGCCCAGAAACGGGTGCCCCAACGATGCCACAGCAATTGTGGCCCTGCCGGGACTCACAGAGTTTACACCTCCCTGAGGGGTTTCACTGGCCTCTGGGAGGGCCTATTTGCAGCCCCCTCTGTGGGCCTCCCTGCTGCTGCAAACAGCTCCAATCACCAATCAGAACCCACTTCCAGTTTTCCAGCCAGTGTGACCCCCCAGGAAGGTGCAAAAGCCCCTTGGTCCCACCAGCACCACGATCGCTGTCAGGGCCTCCCTCCACCCCCACAAATACTTACCACGGTCCCAAAGCCTGAGTAGGAGTTTGGGAGCCGCTGATATAGCGGTTCCCAAAGTCACACTGAACCTGCAGCAGGTCTTCCAAGTCACACCCCGCAATCCCTCAAACAGGTACCCCTGCAGTCATAATGCTGCTAGCGCACTATAAAAGCACACTTTGCTCTTAACAGTCATTTGCATTTTCCATTTTCTTTTCCATCAGGAAGCTCCAACTTTTGGTTTTGGAAACATGAGATTTGCAACCTGCCCAGACCCTTTCATATGCAAAGTTCATTGAACTGAATGCCATGCTTACTCTGGATCTTAGCAGCAGATTGGGCCCCTCAATCTAAAACAGTTTCCCCTTGATGCTATTTCTTCCCTGCTGCCCTACCCGCTGCTGACTTTTTGCGTGCTAATTTCTATATTTGACTGCGAATAAATCACCCTGTTTAGCAGGAAACATAACAAGGGGCGATATTTCAAGCAATGCAGGCAATTTGTTTTGCGGTGCCAACAGCCCTAACGTAACCCGAGTTAAATAGATTTTTCTCTTCTCCCCCCCTTCTCCTCCTCTTCTTAGCACAGATAAATCCCATGTGTTCTGAATTTCGATGTCAAGATATTTATGGAGTGAATATAAATATGCACAAAAACAGAATACCCTCCAGGGCTGGAAATCATGCAAAGCTTGGCTGAGTGCAGATGGCAGAGGTACCCGGCGGTTCTGAGGACAGCAAAACAAAGATGTCCTTTGACTCGCACACTGCTTGTCCAACAACAGGCTGCATCTACACTGTTGTCTTTAAGGCATCTTCATAGAATCCTGCAGTTGGAAGAGGCAATGTGGGCTATATAGCCTAATGCGCTGCTCATTGTGAGAAGTCTAGAGATAGAGCATTCCCAACAGAGGATTTATTCATCATCTGCTTATAAGAAGATCAGGCCAAAGGCCCATCTAGTCCAGCTTCCTACATCTCACAATGGGGCCCCCAGAAGCCTCAGGGAGCCAGAGGTGACCTGCATCCTAATGCCACTCCCTTTCATCTAGCATTCTGAGGTAGCCTTCTTCTAAAACTAGGAAGTTGCATATAGGCTGCAATCCTAACCACACTGTCCTGAGAGTAAGCCCCATTGAATAAAATAGGACTCACTTCTGAGTAGACCTGGTTAGCATTGTGTCCATAGTCATCTTGTCTGGTAACTTGTGTTGGACTTTTCATCCATCCGTCAATCCTCTTTTAAAGGCAACTAGGCCAGAAGCCACTACCGGTCAATTGGCCACATAGGCCAACACAGCCCAGTACAGGGTAGCCCAGTACAAAATAGCTTCACATGTTACCATACACTTTTATATACAGAAATACACACACACATGCTCTACAATGCCCATGGGAGAGAGAAACCACATTTTGCATCAGATGTTCTTAGAAATCGACATTATATAGCCTTTGGCATTATATCCACCTTTGGTGAAGTGTCTAACGTCCTACAGAGAGTGATAAAAAGAAAGTAAACCCATCCAAGTGCGCGGGGGGGGGGGGGAATTATATAATAGTAGCAGTGGAGAAGTGTCAAATCATTCCCAATCTTTGTGCGCCTGGATCCACAAAGTGGCGATATCCATCATAAACCAATCATAAGCACGGCGCCCAAAGTGTAACACCAGAGGATTCACAGGAGGACATCATTCATTAAAAAGAGGCTCCGGATCACATTTTCCACATGTGGGGGGACAAATGATGCATTGGGGAGATCTTTGTGTTATGCACTGAGCTCCATAAAAACAGCTCCTTTTCATTGTCAGTGTTTTACCGCCTGCCTCTTGAGTAGCGGAAAATCTTGCCTCAAATCAAAGCCAAGCTCAGTGGTCAAAAATCGAGCTTTCATTAGCAGAAGAATCCGGCAAGTAGAGCCTCCACACTCCAGACTCATCACCTCTTCATTAACACATTAGTCTGTTTTGTTTCCAAGACAGGAAACAAATCCACTGCTACCCATTTAATTTCCATTGTCTCATTGTTGGATGCAAGATGACAAGGACCTTACAGATCTATGAAGAGCTCATCAAAGAGAGTACTTTCCCAGCAGACATTCAGAGTAGGAGGCAGAGAAGAGTTGAGTCACCCAGTTCAGTAAATGCACGGGAGCCTTCTACGCCATTTAGTGCACGCCCCCCCATCATGTGCTACAGGGTTCTTGGGTACGTTTGTAATGTGGAGAGCAGTCCCAGGCAGGCCAAGAATGAATAATCCCATCACTCTTTAAACCGAAATTTCTATCATGGCACCTGAAGTAATGCACCAGATACTGACCCCAGCTTGACCAGCAATGTGCCTGCCACTCTTCCTCATCCTTTCACTTTCTTGACTTTAGATAGGAAGAACAGAACAAGGAGCAAGAGTGTATGGGAGAGAGAGTGGTAGGGCAGAGCATCAGTGGATGAGCCAGGCAGTCTGTCCTCTCCACCAACCTGCCACCTGCAGCAATTGTCTTAGACAGTGGTTCCCAAGGTCTTGCCAGGGCATCGTGGGCTGCTTGCTGCCCCGACAAGGGTGACCACGGTGTGAGCCTCCAAGCAGTGGCAGGAGGCTCAGCGTGGCAGGCAGGGCTGCAGTGCGCAAAAACCATGCGCTGCAAAAAGCCCACCCTCCTGCCGTGACCCTCTTACGCTCTTTCAAGGCTTGCAAAGACCTTCAAACCCGGAAGTGAATGTCCACTTACATCATCGCATGACGGTTTCACTTCCTGATTCCAAGGTTGTCGCAGCCCCAGAAAACTTTGGGAACCACTGGCCTTAGGGGATCTCATCCATGGGCTGGCCCTGTTCTTCCAAGAGAATGGAGACATGGAAGATGTTCAAAACCTTTTCTGGAATTTGGAAAAGCGGGTGCTCCTATTTTACTTAGCAAGGGGAGAGTAACTGGCCCACCTCACCCCAGCAGAGTCTTTTCTAGTGGTTGTCTGCTGGGGTTCTTTTGCGTCTTTTTAGATTGTGAGCCCTTTTGGGGCAGAGAGCAATCAGTTATTGGATTTTCTCTGTAAACCGCTTTGTGAACCTTTCATTGAAAAGCGGTATATAAATACTGTTGTTGTTGCTATTGTTAATAATATGCTGTCACCTCTCATGTTACATGTCATTATTCATCACTGAAAAAATGTGGGGGGGGGGAACAGTTGCAAAGCACTGTCATTTCACCATGTCATACTGTAGACCAGCCATTTTCAACCACTGTGCCGTGGCCTGGTGTGCTGCGAATGGTTCCCAGGTGTGCCGCGGGAATTTGGGAGAGGTTCAGTTATCAATAGTTATCAAATCATTGGGGGATGTGAGCACCCAATGACAGCACAGTGTGCCTTGTCAATTGTCAAAGAGCTGATGGTGTGCCTTGACCATTTTAGTGCTCTGCCAGTGTGCCGCGAGATGAAAAAGATTGAAAATCACTGCTGTAGACCCTCTATATCCATGGGCTCTTCATCAATGAATTAACAGTCCATGGATTGAAAACTTATTAATTTTTTGTCCCACCGACCCTGCTGTAACCTCCTACCAGCTCTCTCTAACTGCAGCACTTGTTTCATTGATGTAAGCCCAGGCAATTTCCACCATTTTCTCAGTGTTACAAGGTCAGACAGGAGCACCTGTGGATTTTGGCATCTGTGTGGGGTCCTGGAACCAAACCCCCACAGATATGGAGGGCCCACTGTATGTATATTTGTTTCCTGTTTTATGATTAAACATGAACAAAACACATATTGTAAATATAAACAACTCCATCACATACACAAAATAGAGTCAAACTCAAACTCAAACAGACCTTTATTGGCATATAATACAGATACAACAGCAAATACAGACCTAAGGTAACTAATACAAAGAAATACATGACAACCAAAGAGGTTCAGGATATTTACCCCGTAAAGATATATTGTCAGATGTTATCTCTTAATTCTTTTTACCACCATTTGCTGTAAATAAACCACCAAAAATAAAGTCAATCAACAGAGTCAAAGCCACTGAAAGAATCATGGTTTACACTGGAAAGTGCTAGAATGCATGACTTTCACCAAATTGCAGAATTCAACGTTTCAAAACCTGTTTGATAAAGAATAGCAGGTTTTTTATTTATTTCTTTTTATTTTTTTCCAATTTGCCAGGAGTTTAAATAGTGCTAGGAGCTCCTATAGTTTTCTAAGCCACTTCATTTTCTTTGTCTTCTAGAGCTTTGCAGAAACTGACAAGGCATTTGTTTTTCATTTGTTTCAAACACACACTTTGTTTATCTAGACCACAGACTTTAAAAACTGATTTAATAGACAGTCCCTTTCTGAGGATCTATTTCAGCTGGATTTCAGACCTCTGAATTTAGAAATTCCTGGACAGGTGAAAAAGAGCACTTGCAATTCCCAGTGGTGTCACTACGGGGATGAATACCGCACCAGCTGACACACACAGGGGTGTGTGTCACCCCAGCCACTACTAGCCAACATTTTTAAAATCTTGGTATTTTGAATAATACCATCATGTTATATATCAATCAATGAGAAATTTCATGCAGAATTCAATGAAATAACCCACGTTGAAATAGCTCTGTTCTATCAAAAGTTATAGCCAAAAGCTCAGTGGGGGAAGGACAATAGTACCTCACCACACCCACTGCCTGGGGCAGTGATTTTCAGCCTTTTTGATCTCGTGGCACACTGCCAAGGCACTAAAATGGCCAAGGTACACCACCAGGTTTTTGACAATTGACAAGGCACACCATGCTGCCAGTGGGGGCTCACATCTCCCATTGGCCCTATTAATAAATGACTTTCCCCCAAATTCCTTCGGTACACCTGTTGACCACTCACTGTGCCATGACACAGTGGTTGAAAATGGCTGGCCTGGGGCATCACCCCACCCTCTCCATGGGAGTAGGTCCAACATACGGGTGACACGCTGGCCTCCCACACCGGGTAACGCAAACCCTTGTGATGCCACTGCTAACCCCACCCTTGAGAAGTGTGAATGCAATATCATAGCCGCACGCTACAGACTTGTTCACTACTCAGTGACAAAGCTCTGAAATGTGAAAAGACAACAAGGGGGGGCAAAAAGCCCCCAAATGCTTTGCCTCCAAGGGCATCACTTCCTGCCAGACAAGAAATGTGTTTCAGTGTTGCTTTGTACAAGACTTTGCACGGTTCTTCATAGCTCACTTTGTGAATGATGTGAGGGTCAGAGGGACAAGTGCAGACTAGAGACACAGAAGAAGAAAAATGGGAAGATGTGAAATGGAGAGAGGCGGAGGGAAAAGGCAGGCTGCCTGTTTGATAAAGAGGACTCTGTCTTAGTCCTTGCAACCCAATAATGCGGTCCAAGCATGCTTGTCCCACACAGTCCAGAGGGACTTACTTCCAGGAAGAGGTGCATGCTATTAAATGTTTTCAGACCCATTTTGTGCAGGAAAATGAAATCACAGGCACCTCCCCGACCGTATCCACAGGGATCCAGCTCCCCTCCCTGCAGATACAGAAACCACGGTTATGGGGAAAACCTATAGGTGCAATGCTCCATGGGCCCCCTAACCCCGTGCACCTCTTGTCTATTACCTTCTGTTTTCTTCATTAACAAACAGTCATGTTTTTTTTCTCTTTTATAGACACTACAAGAGGAAAACGGTATGCAGACTGCCTGCTTCCCCCCCCCTTTTGTAGGGGATGCATACAAATCATGGCTTGTAACCCGTAATAGATTTTTCCTCCAGAAACTTGTCCAATCCCTTTTTAAAGGCATCTAGGCCAGATGCTATCACCACATCCTGTGGCAAGGAGTTCCACAGACCAACCACACGCTGAAAGGTGGGGTGAGGACTGTGTGGTTGGAGAAGGATCCAAGTCTGCTCTGACTTACGAGCTGGAATGTTTGAATGCTGAGCTACACAAAATAACAGCACAGGCACAATGTGTAATGAGACATTTGGCTGATCGTGGCTGATGTTTGAAGCCTGAATGGATGATGTCACTTCTGGCCATGACATCACTTCCAGATTAATGACATCATTTTCAGTGGGTCCCAACAGATTGTCATTCTAAAAAGTGGGTCCCGCTGCTGAAACGTTTGAGAACCACTGCTCTTGGCAACCCCATGGAAGAACGCAGAAGACAGACAAGCTTTTAGCGCATGCGCACAGGGGATTAAATAGCCAAAGATTTCGGAAGCCGAGGCCTCAGTCTCTCCCTTCCATGCACACACACACCCCTTCATCCTTTCTGGGTCACCTGATTAAGCAACTTGGGTAGTGTTCCCTATTACAGCACACCACCAAATGCATTATGTCTTTGTTATGCTAATGCCACAGCGCCACACAATTTAAATAGCACTTCCAGAAAAATTAAGTATGTTCATTGACACAGCGAAATGTTTTCACCCTCTGCGTAACCTTCACAGTTTCTGTACAAAATCTATCAGTCAGTAAACTATTCATCTGTGAATGCTTACCAATTATTATGCTAATGCCTTACAATACGTTACTGCCGATTCTCTCTAAACGCCGGGGAACGCGGTTGTCTGGCAATATCTCACCCATATTATAGCCCTATCAATAAACACCACAACAATTCTTGCAATGGGATTTTCAGCTGCAGAGATGGAACAATGGATATTCTTTCTTCTGGTTACCGTTATTGCTACAATTGGATACAATTCTGTATGCCGAAAGCAATATGTTCTAGAGCCAAGTGGAAACTGTCTTCGGGGTTTCATTTCTGCTTTTGTTCTTTCTAAAAGCATCTCACAGAATATTGGAGTTGGAAGGGATCTTGGAGGTCATCTAGTCCAGCCCCCTGCTCAGCACAAGCAACTACAGAAACTCCAAGAGGTGGCCATCCAGTCCTTGCTTGAAACCTCCAATGATGGTGGTCCTGTATTCTTCATATTTGAACCACTTCAACCAATAGGAAGAGGTGCAAGGGCTTCCCCATCCACAAGACCAACAGTGGCTGTTGTCTTAGCAGACTGGGGGAGGCATCCACCTGCATTTGCCCACCCACCCTCTTCCACCACCTGGATTAAAAAAGGAGAGAACAGAGTGGAGAAATCAGTGTGGAAGAGAGGAGAGGGGTGGGCTAAGCAGTGTTTTCTAAACATTGTTAGCACTGGTACCCACTTTTTAAAACTTCCCACTATCAGGACCCACCTAAGTTTACAAGACTTTTTGAAAAAGGAGATCTAGAAAGAAATGATTTATTTATTTTAAAAAACTCAATTTGTTTCTCGTAATGAGGCAGCCCAAATGAACTTTAATAAATGTTCTCCTTCTCTTCCCAATTCACCCCAGAAATTTTTTTAAAAAAGAATAAAACCCTGTGTGTTTGTGTGCATGCGTTTAACTCTTCATTATTACACAGGCTTGCAAACTGCAGGAGCTCAGCTCTTTGCAGGGCAGTTAGCAGCTATCTTGCAAACTGCATTGGAGGCTCTGCACCGCATTATGCAACCCACCAAAGATTGAGTTGCAACCAAGCCACAGTTTGGGAACCACTGGGCTAGAGTATACCTGTAGCGGCATTGCTAGGGGTGTGAGGGGTGCGGGCGCACCGGGTGACAAGCACAGGGGAATGACACCACCAGTCACCGAAATTTTTTAAATCTTGGTATTCTTGAATACTTCCATCACTTTATATACCTTTTGATGTGTAGTTCCATGTAGAATGCAAGGAAACAAGCCACGTTGAAATATCTCTTATCAAAAGTTAAGTCCAAAAAACCAGAGGAGAGAGATAGTATAACACCATGACCAGCGCCTGGGGTGTTGCCCCACCCACTGCATGGGAGGAGGTTCATCATGGGGGGTGACGTACTGGCTTCCCACACCAGGTGATGCAATCCCTAGTGACTCCACTATATACCTGCCTAAGCTTCAGCGGTGTTGGGGTCTTGAAACTTGGTCAAACAACTGCCAGAATGGCCCAGCTTTACCCCTAAGGCTCAGGAACTTCCCTGAGCTGTTTCAAGGTCATGGCAGCCCACCCCCTTTATCCTCTTTTCCCAGGCAAAACACATCACCTTTACTGTGATTGTCATCAAGTCGCATCATCTTAAAGCCAACAAGGATGACAGGAATGCTTCCTGCCTTCACTCTGAGAATCCTGGAAGGAAAAAAACTGGAATGCTGTCACAGCTGTCTTCAGCCAGTTTGATCACCTCTCCATAAATACCACTGAAATGACCCCAATGAAACCTCACAGGCTGGGCAGCCTTCACCAGGGCTTCTGCCATTGAAAGGCAGAGGTGTCACTAGGGTTCGCATAACCCAGTGCGAGAGCTTATTGCATCACCCCCATGATGGAACTCCTCCTGTACCACACCATACAGGATAAATTACAGCATCATGCACGAAGTCTAAATGCAGTGGCATCATTAGGGTGACATGTGTAACCCTCATTCACTTAATTAGTTAATTAATTAATTATAATTTTTTAATTTTAATATATAGTACAGGTCATCTAACAAATCAAAAACCACCAAATAACCAATAGCCAACTTGATGACACTCACGTAACAGAAAAAAGAATTCTAGTTCTGAGACAAGGAAATGAGAGCTGACTCATACTAACACCCGATTGGTTCCCTGCTGTGCCATAACAACAAATCATTGGCTCTCAGAATCAGTCTCATTGTCAGATTTGAGTTAGGAAAATCCACTTTTTGTTACATAAGCCAGTTGTGTTTTCCTTTTCTGGTTATTTGGCCAGAACGTTTGATAGAATACAGATACTTCACCATGGTTAGTTTCATTGCATTCTGCATTAAATTACCCATCAAATGGAATATAACATGATGGTATTATTCAAAAATACCAAGATTTTCACAATTTAGGCCAGTAGTGGTGTCACCCCTCCTAAGTGTGTCACCTGGTGTGTATACTACAAGTGGTGCCACCCCTGAGGGTGTCACCCAGCGTGCTCCACACCCCTGAGTGACACCACTGTTGAAAGAGATACTGTGCATTGCATTGCTCATCAGCCACAGTAATGTATTCTTGATGTTCAGAGAACCATGTGAATTTGACTAGGCTGAAAGAGGAAGAAGGGAGGGGAAATGCTCCTCGGTTCTGCACGTCAGGCAATAGGGTGGAGGAAGGAAGGGCGCACACACACCACTCGCAGGCACCATTCACAACTTCCTGCTGACATTGGAGGGATGAGTAATGGGCACATTTGGGAGGACTGGTGGGAAGGAAGTGGCCGTTTCCAGGCTCTGAAGCAAGGCTTGGGAGCAGCATTGGAAATGTGCTGGTCTTTTGGAGGGATGGTTTAAAACCCTTAGAGCAGTAGTTCCCAAACTGTGTGCCATGGTACAGGGCACCATGTTGAACTCACAGTGGCGCAGCAAGATGTCCCCAGTGGTCTCTTCTTCCAGCTCCCCTGAGCACCACCATCATGGATTGTGTGGAATCCCACAGGATTTTTGAAAAATCTCATGAGAATCATGCAAGATTTTGCACAATCTAAGATGGCAGTGCCCAGGAGAGATGGGAAGATGGTGATGCCATCTTGGATGATGTGAGATAGCACGAGATTTTGCAAAAATTGTGCGAGATTTTGCACAATCCAAGATGGCAGCATCTGGGAGAGCCGGGAAGCGGCCACTGAGAAAGAATGATGCAATACATTTGGGAACCACCGCCTTAGAGGATCATTTCTAAACTTGGGTGAGAAGCAGGAGTCGGTACACAAAAATGCTGACTCCAACCCCACCCAAGATGGCTTCTGACTCCACAACCCTGGTCAGGAGAACTTCACCAACATCTCCAATTTCGGTTTGACAATCCTTTTAGCTCTAAGCTTTTAGCTCTCCTCTTTATTATTTTCTTTTTCATTAAACTCATTTCTATCCCACATTTCACTAGACAGTCCCAAGGCAAGTAAGATTATAAAAACAATTTACAACAAAATGGCAATTAGAGACAGATAGAAAATAAAACATGACAACAGCAGCAGCAGACACTAGAACAAGTGAAAAGGCTTGAGGGAAACAGGCAAGTCTTAAGTACCTTTTTAAAAGCAAAGAGAGAGGAAGTCTCGGCTCTCTGTACAAGCCAAAAAGACTTGCTCAATGAGGGCACACGGAGAAGAACTTCCCCTGAAGTCCTTAACGGACTGGATGATCCATGTGATAGACAGTAACAAGGACCTAAGCCAGTAATTTCAAAACTTTGATTGTTAGCTACCTTGACCTACAGGGCCATTGGCTGTGGCTACCCATTAGGGCGACAATCCTACACATTGTTTAGGGTGACAGATTTTTCATGAGAATTCTGTGGCTCTCCCGGCTGGTTTCCCCAGCTCCCCAGGGAGCCAAAGGTCATACTTTGGGAACCACTGGCCTAAACCATACAGAGCTTTAAAGGTAACAACCAGCAACTTGAACAGTCTGGAAATGGATGGAAAGCCACCACAGTTCCTGCAGGGTGGGGCAATATCTCACATGACTCCCACCAGCAATGTGGCTGTTCCATTCTAAACTGACTAAAGTTTCTGAATACTTA
Organism: Tiliqua scincoides; assembly: GCF_035046505.1. Classification (NCBI taxonomy): domain Eukaryota; kingdom Metazoa; phylum Chordata; class Lepidosauria; order Squamata; family Scincidae; genus Tiliqua; species Tiliqua scincoides. Next base: position 7,561,426 of record NC_089830.1, on the reverse strand, counting down.
TCAGTCCTCTCATGCACACAGACTATCATCGCCTGCACATTATATGAACACTATCCCAGCATTGGTCTGAGATGACTTTTGGTGCCACCCCTTCTCCAGCTTCCCAGGGCTGGCTTGAGATTTGCATGCCCCATAAGGAGGAATGTAGAAGAGGTGACCAGGCCAGAGGGAGCCTAAACCCCAGCTCCCATGGAGTTTAGCACAGGCCTAACAGTTTTAAGGTGGACCATCCTTATCTACAGGCTTGGCACCTGTGGATGCTGTGCCCACGGCTGGAGGGTCTCAGAAGGCCTCCTGGATGTGACCGGAAGTCACTTCTGGTTGGTGTGGTGACTTTTGGTCATGTTTAAAGGTGTTCTGCAGGGAGGCTGCCTCCCATTGCCTCAGAACACCTCCAGATGCAGCTGGAAGTCACTGGTACCAACTAAAAGTGGCTTCTGGGTCATGTCCAGGAGAAGGCTATACACAACCTCTGGAGGGCCAGGCACAGCTCCCAAGTAAGTTATTGCAGATTTCATTATCAGTTCCTGGACTGGATCCCTGGCAGATACCAAGGTTCCACTATATTTTATTTTTGTATTGTATTTTTTGAGTATTTTGTAAGCTGCCTTGGGCATATGCTTTGGTGGGGTATAAATTCCCCACCAAATGTTTTTTCCATATAAGAAAATATAGGGCCTTGAAGCACAAGTCCCTAGTTGGACTGCACAGTATATCTACATGTTTGAATCAGCCCTCAGTCTTCCTGAAGCTTCATTGGAATGCAGGCCAACAATGTCAGATCTAGCAAAAGATCAGTTGTCAGTTTTACAACCAAGCAGGGTATTGTTCCAAGAACTGCTAAAGAGAGTTTTCTTTTTTATGGAGTTCTGGTTTTTATGGCAAAGTAGAAATCACATTCAATGGAAGGCAAGCAAATTCTGGCCACTGTGAGTATTTCAGTTCACAGTCTCTTATCATCACCCCCCACCAACAGCAAGTTTTCCATAACAGACCCAGTTTCTGCTCAGTGAAACTGGTGGGCTGGGAAACTTCCCTTACAAGGAAGGCTACAACATTTGGGGCTCTTCAGTCTAGAAAGAAGGTATATGAGAGGCGACATGATTGCCCAGGCTATACATTCCAAGTTCCATCAACCTTCTCCTTGTAGGGTTTGTTCTCCAATTTCTCATATAGAAAAATGACTGGCGGTTTACTTGATGGATGGCTGGAGAAACCAACCAAGTCAACACACTTGCCTCTTGAACCCGAAACTGTCACTTCTACTGCATCATAAATTATAGGAATTAGTTGGGTAAATTTTATGAAGTGTCTGCTTTCGACCCTGCACAGGCAGGAGCTGGGGGCCTGGTAAGGATGATTAATGGAGCAGTTAAAATGCGAAACCAGGTATGAAAGGAAACCTCCTCCTCCTCCTCCATCCTCTGTTCCTTGCATTCATGGTAGATAATGTGGATGTTTGCTTGGTGCTGTCATGGAATTACATTTGCTAGCAATTTGTTTACAGTTGTAAACAAGAGAGGTCTTTGAATGATTGGTATCCATGTACATTACAGTGTGCCCTTGATATCCATTTCAGAGGATCTGTTTCAAATTCTGCAGATAACTGAGTCTATGGGGGGCCCTGGCATGGCACCACAACAACTTGCCTGGCGACCATGTCTGGTTGCACACAACACCTGGCCTCCTCACTGTGAGTTACACGAAGTTAGACTAGACGGGTCCTTGGCCTAAACCAGCAGGGCTCTTCTTAAGTGACTAGTTCTCCCACCACCAGTGAGTGAAGCAACTTCCCAACCCAGCAAGGGGCTCGCTCCTTTTGCCTGCAGCCCTTGCTTCAGGACACAGAGAGCCCTAATCCAGCCTCAGCCAGAACCCTGGGAACCTGCCTAAATTCCTTCCATTCTCTCCCCGTTTTTCTTGTCTTCCCATTCCTTCCCACTGCCGCATAACCCCCACTTCTCAAACACCAGCCCTGGCTGCATCAGGTCCCAAATTTTCCGATATGGTCTTTTTCCCTTCTCTTCCCCCTCCATACTTACATCATAACCTGTCCCTTTCCCTTTTAAAGATTCCCTCTTGCCTCTTCTTAAATAGCAGCTGATTACATTTGGGGCCTAGCCAAATGAATGGCTAAGGTAGTGTTTTTCAAATGGTGGGTCAGGACCCACCAGGCGGATCGCGAGACAATTTCTGGTGACCCCCATTCATTTCAATGTGTATTTTATTTTTAAAATGTGGATAGTATTGTAACCTTTGGAATGTCTGGGGAATTTCTTTTTTTAAACAAATCAGCAACTGATTGGGAGGGTTCTTCTTTATTTTAAATAAATTGTTAAACTTATACTTATTGAAAACTTTTAATTACTTGTTTGATTAATTGATCTGATTTTATCGTATGGAGTGATAAAATTTTACTGCTTGATGATGTCACTTTCGGCCATGACATCACTTCCAGGTCAATGACATCACTTCCGGTGGGTCCCAACAGATTGTCATTCTAAAAAGTGGGTACCAGTGCTAAAGAGTTTGAGAACCACTGGGCTAAGAGATACTACACTGCCAGGTATTCCTCTTCCCTGCATTTGTAGATTATCTCCACCAGAAAAGTTCATTGGTTCCACCTTCACTCTCACTTCCCTAGGCTTTTCATGTCTGACCAGTGAGTCAGGCTCCCAGCACATGACGTATGTTACCCCTGTGCACACATGTCTGAAAAGCACACTCAGTGACCTACAAGGTTTTGACTTCCACTGGGGCTTGTTGAGGCTCCTAGCCAAGAAAAGCCATCAAAGGATGCCACCACCCAAAACAAAAGGACCAGGCCATGCAGACCTAAACACAGGGGGTCCATTGTGCATCACCCATATGCATCTTCCCCAACAATAACCCTGTTCAGAGAGAAGCAATGGAAGGAAAGGGTATCTGTTGCACAAACACTGCATGGTCCCTGTCTCATTTTAGGCAGGGATGTCTAAAAACAGTGATCATTATTGAACTTTTCCCCTGAAAGCGAGACCAATAAAGAGAGCTGGGACAACACAGAAAGGAATTGGATTTTGCAGGCTGGCTCTCACTTCTCAAGCACTTCTCAAGCACTATGTGTGTGTGTGTGTGTGTGTGTGTGTGTGTGTGTGTGTGTGTGTGTGCGTGTGTGTGTGTGTGTGTGTGTTCAAAGGGGGGGGGGCTTGTACTGCAGTGTACTTTGGTGCAGCTGGAAAAGCAAAACTCTAAAGTGCCAGCACACAGGATCCGCTGCATGTGATGAGGCCATAAAACCCCAACTATAAAGTTAAATAATTTACCATAAATATCTAGAGCTCTCAAATTATTATCTGCATTACACGCCCAAGACTCGCAACGATCTCTGCATTCAGCCAGCTGCAGATGGCACCGGAGCCAGACAAGAGAGCCCTTGACAAGAATCCGTGGCGATAATTACTCCCGACACAGCTGCGGCTTTTCCCCGACTCCTCCTCTGGTGAAACAGAGATGGGGGAGAGAAGTACCGGTACATACATTTGGGAAAAGAAGGGGGATGTTCACCCATTGGACAATAAGGCATTTAAAATGTAAAGCCAAGACACTTCCCAAAACTCAGGCGGCTGAAGGATGACAAATGACATGCCTAAGTGGAACTCTTGCCTGCCACGGCCAGCAACGAATAAAATCCTCCCCCCCACTGCTGCATGCAGGGCAGCTGAAAGAGTCTACCAATTGCTCTCATTCTGGCTGACACAGTTTGTACCTTTCAAGAAAGGAGAAGCACTTTATCGGACTAGGGAGAGAATTGCAAGTTGTAACAGAAGGACCAGGGCTGGGCACCTCCCACAGGAGACAGTTGTCCATGACTTCCAGCATGATTTAGATGCATGCTTTCTCTGACGTCCCAGAGAATTCAGTGGAATTTACTCCCATATACATGCAAATAGGATCATAACCTGTGAGAGACCGGGTGGAGAGGATCCCGAAAGAATGAGAAAGGTGTGGGTAGATATGGGAGGGGGAAAAAAGATAAGGAGAGGCATGGTTATCTCTGCACATGTGAATTTGAGAGAGAGTATTGTGTGCACATGTACAAGACTGGTTCACATGCCTGAGTGATCTACTTTCCATTGATTTGATATGGTCTGCCATGGAGTCACCTGATCTTTGTCTTGGCTGACACTTTCCACAAAACATTATTGAAATTGTCCTTTGGACTAGAAATTCTTGGCCCCAGTTATTTCCCATCCATAATATGAATTGGCTAATTTCCAAAATTTATTGAGGCTTAATTTCTTAATATTTTTCTATATATGTTTATAAATGGAACTTAATGCTACAGATGCACTCAACTGGCTGAGTAATTCACTTTCAGTTCTTCCTTTTATGCTTGTGTAAGGGGTTATCTGGGTACCACATCCAGATGTACCACTTGATGGCAAGGGACTGGCAAGCATATGGAATAGCTGGAGATCTGAAGATTTATGCCATGGATTCATGGCATACCTTGCCTTTACCTCTGAGCTTTGTGAATGGCTGCATGGGCTTTTTAAGGTGAATCACAGACTGCAGGTTGGGTTTGAGGTGGGTGTCATCTCTTGGCAAGCTGAAGACCACCATCCTTGGACATAAAAGCAGCAAACAAATAGATGTCCTTTTTTTGGAATACAACACCACTATGTTCTGTGGGATATCCCGATATTTATTATCTAGAGTAGTGTTTCCAGAGGCATCTCTAGGGGGAGGTGCTGGGGGTGCAGGTCACAACAGGTGACACACACAGGGGCGTAACACCACTACCGGCCAAAATTTTAAAAATCTTGCTATTTTCGATATATTTTCATGTTATATATCATTTGACGTGTAATTCAATGTTGAATGCAATGAAACAATCAGCATCGAAATATCTCTATTCTATCAAATGTTATAGCCAAAAAAACCAGCAGGGGTGGAGCAATGGTGTATCACCACACCCACTTCCTGGAGCATTGCCCCACCCACTGCATGGGAGGAGGTTCATCATGGGGGTGATATGCTGGCCTTCCACACTACAAACCCTACTGATGTCACTGAGTGTTTCCCAAACAATTTAGCACCTGAACCCACTTTTCAAAATGACACTCTCTCAGGACCCACCTAGCTTTATGAGACTAAAAAAAAAATCTAGAAAGAAATAATATTTTTGTTTGTTTAGATAAGTAACCCCTAGTTTTGAAGACATGTCCCCAAACTACTTGCTATAAGAGGTAATTCAGGTAGAACTCACGTGCATTTTTTCCACCTTCCTGAATATTAGGTCATCACCTACAAAAATTTACAGCCCAATCCCAGGCATGCCTGCTTAGAAGTAAGTCCAATTAGTCAATGAGGCTTACTCCCAACTAAGTGTGGTCATATATCTGAGCTAAGCTCAGTCATATCATTGCTCACCCCTAACTCCAGTTCACTAATGGATAAGTTAAATTGCACCAAGCCCTCCAGATCCATGGGAGGCTGTGCTACTTATGTCCCTTCATGGAGAGAACTGTCAATATTGTCTTCTGGTTTTGACCAAATACAGAATGTCTACTGAGTCAACTTATTCGTGTGTCAACAGACTTCCATCTGGATACCTTTCCAGAAGGTGTCAGAATCCTGCCCTTCCATTTTATATTGCAAACAGATCTTACACAGCAAAGATTAAAGCCTCCTGGTAGATTAAACCACTTCATTATTGTCATCTCATATTCCTTGACCAGAAGCACACACCCAAAACTTCAGTGTTTGCAGCACCAATTCCTATAGGACCCTCACTGAACTCAGGCAGGTGCCCTCCCAGTCAATAGCTGGCAGTACCAGTTTCATTTTTCTAAGAACCTGTGCAGAAGACTACAGCTGGGAAATACATATTCATACAATTGTTCACATTCTGTGTGTGTGATACAAAACATATTTTTAAAGACTGTATATGAGGCACACAGCTAGAGAAGGTTTGTTTTAAATATGCGCTTAATAAACCCTGGTTTTTAAATGTGTAATAGCGTCGATTGCGTTCCAATTAAATACTTATTTGATTCACTTAATTAAGATTGGGACTATAATGAGTTCCAAAACGCTTTGCCTTTCTGGTCTCCAAGACCCACGCACACACTCTCGTCCTCGCTCACTCACTCTATCTCTCTCACACACACAGTCCCTCACAAATTGATGCTTGTTGCAAACACCCCATTTGCCTCTCTAATTAGCTTTGGTAAGCTTCTGAATGGCCATACAGGGTGGGGAGAAGGTAGACACTTCTCAACTATTTCTAAGGGTTTGGTAATGTTTACATGTTCTACAATTCAGAGGAGTCATCCCAGGATGAGATACATATTTTAGAGCAGTGGTTCCCAAACTGTGGGCCCATGGCCCACCAGTGGGTCCCAACCCAATTCTTGGTGGCAATTCTTTGAGACATACAAAATTATGCAGGGAATGGACAGAGTGGATAGGGAGATGCTCTTTACACTCTCACATAATACCAGAACCAGGGGACATCCACTAAAATTGAGTGTTGGGCGGGTTAGGACAGACAAAAGAAAATATTTCTTTACTCAGCGTGTGGTCGGTCTGTGGAACTCCTTGCCACAGGATGTGGTGCTGGCGTCTAGCCTAGACGCCTTTAAAAGGGGATTGGACAAGTTTCTGGAGGAAAAATCCATTATGGGGTACAAGCCATGATGTGTATGCGCAACCTCCTGATTTTAGAAATGGGTTATGTCAGAATGCCAGATGCAGGGGAGGGCACCAGGATGAGGTCTCTTGTTATCTGGTGTGCTCCCTGGGGCATTTGGTGGGCCGCTGTGAGATACAGGAAGCTGGACTAGATGGGCCTATGGCCTGATCCAGTGGGGCTGTTCTTATGTTCTTATGTTCTTATGGTGGGTCACAAAACTGACAATTAGACTAGACCAGTGGGTCTCAAAGCTTTAGCACTGGGACCCACTTTTTAGACTGAGAATCTGTCAGGACCCACCAGAAGTCATGTCATAACTGGAAACGACATCAGCAAGCAGGAAATTTTTTAACAATCCTAGCCTGCAATCTTATCCATGCTAACCCAGGAGTAAGACCCTTTTACTATCATTGTTAAAAGCATATACATAGCAGCCTGTTAAAAGTACTGATCTGTGACATTTCCCCAAATGCAGTCCCACACCATGGTAGCATCAAGTCTAATAGATTAAAAATAAAATATTGAAATGAATGGGGACCCACCTGAAATTGGCTCACTACCTTCCTAGTGGGTCCTGACCCACAGTTTGAGAAACACTGGACCAGGCAATGACTAGACAATTATATGAGACTATGTGCATCAAGGTTAAACTATCTGCTACTTGGATGGAGCTCTATGGCCAAATAAGCTTTATAGCCACTGAGGCTTGAGTAGTTGGCAAAGCGTTTTTTTTCTTTCTTTCTAGGTAGGTCCCGATGCTAAAAAGTTTGGGAACAATTCTTTCAGAAGCGAAAACAGACAAAAGAAGTCCTCCATCCAGTGGGCCCTCCTTATCTGCGGGTTCAGCATTCATGAATCTGAATACAGATTCTGAACCTGCTGCTGGAGGGCCTCAGAGGAACTCTTGGATGTGACCAGAAGTGGCTTCCGAATGCATCCAGGAGGCTTTAGTGGAGGCTGTGACCTCAGGGGTGCTGGGAACAGCCCCCACATAAGCAACTGAAGTGCCACAAGCTCCCTCCCTATAGTTTTCATTATCCATGGAATTCAATATCCGTAGCAGGTCCTGGAACTGATCCCCAGGGCCCACTGTATCTGGAATCCAACTATCCCAAGGTCTTATTATACGTCATGGTTTGTTCTCAAACAACCTCTCAAACAACCAAGTCTCTCAATCTATCTCATGATAGATTTGTTCTCAAAGCAACCTCTGAGAAAGGCACAAAAGGCACAGGAGATGCAAAACCTCGCCACTGCCTTATAACATTGGAAGGAGCAATTCAGCAAAACTGCTGGAGGACATCTTGAAGTCATCTTTCCAAAAGCAGCTATCAGATTGGGGACACAGGCTACGCTGAGGTGATCTGCTCCATCATGATTTTAAGAGGTAATAATGCCCATAATCAAGAAGTTAATGAGGGGACATTATCATGAACCAGAAGGATATGATTGAAGGAGCAAGCAAGATTGGGAAGTTGGAGCAGGAGTCGTGTTACAGCCAAAATAGCACCAGAGTAGATTTCATCATAGTACATGCTGGTCTACTAAACATCATTCAGACTCTTAGGAAGCTTCCATACTGAGTCAGACCACTGGTCCACCTAGCTCAGTATTGTCAATACTCTCCAGGATTTCAGATAGGACTTTTTCCTCTGTCCTATTTATCCATGCCAGGAATTGAGACTGGGACCTTCTGCCTGCAAACATGCAGAGCTCTAGTCCCTTCCTTTTCCCTTCTGAAAGCCTAAGCATCTTAGGATTGCAATTCACTGGGCCCTCAGAATCCATAGGGGATCTGTTCCAGTACCACCTGCAGATACCAAATTCTACAGATAATGAAAGAAGCTGGGGGGGCCTGCATTGACAGACTAGAAGTACCTTTCAGAAGCATCTAGGAGGCCTCCTGATGGAGGCCACACACAACCTCCCCATGTCTCAGAAGGCCTCCTGGACACAATTGGAAGGCATGGTCACGTCCAGGAAGTCTCCAAGGCCCTTCAGCCATGAGCTTGGCACATGCGAATATTCAAATCCACAGGTGCCAAGCCAGTGGATAAGGAAGGCCCACTGTATAGCCATCTATTGAAATGGCATGAAGATTCTACAGCTCTCTTGGTTGCTTGGGATGACATAATGCCAGAAACTTTTGTCTGTGGACCAAGCTATCACTGCTCTAGTCACCAACATTGATACTACCTATGGCACTAGACTGGTCACATGACCCACTCAGAGACTGCCTTTTAAACCCATGTTATCATGGGAGAAAAGGCTGTTGTTGCACCTCTGGTTGACTTCTTGTGCTTACCCCATGCCCTGAATTGCTCAGAGTAAGCCCTGAAGTGCTGGTCAAAGCGCATGGGGAATCCCTGCTCAGTCAGAGTGACATAGAACACTGTGTACATTGTTGATTGGATGGGTTACCCCGATGAGTGCTATTGTTCTCAAAAAGCTTGCTTGTCCAATCATGTGCTTCCATTGTGCTGTACATCATTCCCCCCCCCCTCTATGTGCATGTTGGGAAAGGGATTCCCCAACCACCACAAACTGCCCTGCAGCAAAACCACTGCAGGGCTGGTAACTAGCAGATCCAGGAATGGAGGCCCAGCTGGTGGAGTGGTAGCAGCCTTTTCTCCCATCATAATGAGAGAGCGCATCCATCAATCTCCAGCTGGGTCATCTGGCACCCCTGTATTTGGCCACACTGCAAAATCTTTGTCCAAGAATGCATCACAATGCATTCACTTCCTGGCCATGATGCATTCTGGGGCAACTTTGGGGGAAAGCAGGAAACTCGGAGCAACATAAATGAGGCTGCTATTTTTAACCTTCCCCTTCACTTTCCCTCTTGTTTAAAAAGGTATCACCGGAATCTGCGGAACTGTGGATAACTGAAATTGCGGATATTGGATCCGTGGATACCAGGCCCCACCTACATTATCAAGTTCCATTAACATCCAAAAGCTGATGGTCTCCCTCCACACTCTATGGCTCACATAGGTTTGGCTTCCCTTCCCCCAAACCATAAAGTAACATGCCTTATTTCAGAGAAAAAGCTGAAGCTGGTTTTAACACTTACATATACACCCACATGCTTAAGTAGTTTACATAGTTAAGTGAATGAATGAAAATATGGTTTTCCTATCTTAAAGAGGCTCACAATCTAAACAAAGATACCAGAGAATAGCCCCCTGGAAAAGACACTGAGAGTGCAATCCCAACCATGTGCTTGGCCAGCGCCTGGGAGGGTCGCAAACATGCTGTAAAGCACATTTGCGCATCCTTGAGTGTCAGCTGGGCTGTGCCAGCCTAGCTTGGCCTGCGCAGGAGTCGGGGGGGCATGGGGTGGGGAGGAGGCTGCGAGCGGGCCCGTGGGCAGGCAGTGGAAGAGTGGGGGTGGGGCCAGTACTCAGCACTTGTGCTGGATCCTGACACCATTCCCGGGCAGCACGGCACATCTCCGGCTGCTTGGATCTGCGCTGCCTCTTTAGGTGGCGCAGATCCGAGTAGACTCATTGGGGCTGTGGCAACTCTCCCCAGGGTAAAGGGAAGTGTTTCCCCTTGCCCCAAGCTGAACCGCTTGCAGCCTGAAACCCGCACTGGATACGGGGCAGGCCTGCTGGCCTTCCTGTTCCAGTGTAAGTTAGGATTGCGTTGCCCAACAATTAAAACATTAAAACAAAATCCCAGATCACAATAATTAAAATATAAATTATTGAAAAGCACCAGCCCCCCCCCCCAGTATCAGTAAGAAACCTTCATGAATAAGAAGGACTTAAGAACTACCACTTGAAAGGTGTCTCTTTATTCAGTTAGCAGGTAACAACAGCAAGTGAGAAACTCAAAGAAATGCCAAAGCAAGCTCCAAGGGATTGTTCTCCACAAGCTTATTGGAGATCTTTTGGTTTCTATCTTATGTGGGGGATTGACTGCTGTGAACTGGGGCATGCAAGGCTGTGGTGTCAAAAGGATCAGTGCAACACCCTTAATAACCACAACAGCACCAGAAGCAACAGAGGCAGTTGAGAGACCAGATCAAGTACAGGCACAAGCCTGAGTATGACTCTAACATATTTTTGGGGGGGTGGGGGGGGGAGAAGAGGTTGAGGACTTTGAGCTTGTCTCCAATATAGGTCCAGCCTTTTTATCTGCAGATTTGGGATGCAAACATTCAACTCATCGTGGGTTCTGAACGCACAGTGGACAGCCAGACCAGAGTTCCTGGGTGCAACCAGAGGTCTTCTCCAGTTGCATCTGTGAGACCTTTCTGAGGCCCGTAGAGGTGGCATGCAACCTCTTTAGGCCTCCGAACACCTCCAGACATGACTAGAGAATATCTCAGGTCGCATCCAGAGGTCCTATGGACCGGACCTGCAGACTGGCTTATCCAGGGGTTTCAGTATCCAAAGGGGATCTAGGAATGCATTCCTCATGGATATCAAGGTCCAACTGCATATGTGATCGCTCCACTTTCACTTCGAACAAACTGGGGAGCCCTGCAGATGCTCGCGCAGGGTTCCCCGCAGCCCCAACAGGCTGCTGCAGGGACTGGTGAGTGCATCTCAGTCCCTGCAGCCCCATTAGCGATGCTATCCTGGGAATCGTGCGGCTGCCTCCTCCCTGCCGCCTCGCTGCCCCCGTCCCTTAAGGGGAAAGAGGCCAGGGCCTTCAGGCTGGGGCGTCGTGATGCTCCAGTTTGAAAACCACTGCTGTAGAGAAAGAGCTACACTTACACTTAACACTTACATGCAGTTAATTGGCATTAATTAGCATTAATTATCATAGAATGTCGTTACCTATGAAAGCTTCCATCTGTAGCACAGGAGACACAGACACATATGTACATATATTCAGACACAACAGAAATTAAGAAAGAGAACATTTCCATGCCAAAAAGCAATCAGAGCAGACCTTCATGCCACAGGAGGATGTAGTGTTTTGTAAGATGAGTACAGCTTGCTAGCATGTCAGTCTTTTCTCTGCAAGGAACAAATCCAACAATCCACAGGGAAAGTTCAATCGGTTTCACCACTGCCTGGTCCAGTCCTAACAGTTAAGCAGTGTGTACTTGTACAGTGTATTACGTTTGTAAGCTGGCCGATACAATAGCCAAGCATATTGTACCAACATAGTGAGGCTAATATGTACCAATATGGTGTTTCTAATGACCTGAACAAGGCAGTGTGACAATAGACAAGACTCTTCCCAAATCCTGTCACTTTCACAGAGCAAAGGCATACCTTTTTAAAAAGAACCATTTGCCTGTTCTGGAGCAAGAACCTCAACATCCTCAACTGAAGCAAACATTCCAACAAAATGTTATTATTAAAGAGTTTTTATATACCTCTTTTCAGCAAAATGTAGCTGGCAAAGCAGTTTACATAGCTAAATCAATACATAGCCCCCTGACCCCAAAGGGGTTGCAATTAACAGCAGAATGAGAGACCTGTATATTCCAGAAATGAGATCTTCTTCCATACTTGGGCGTTCCAGGTCTAGAGATCATTACTCTGGGGCAGCCAGTTAACATCCGCAGTGCCAAAAGGGACAAGCCCTCCAAGTGTCAAGTGGATGGCCCTGTTCTTCCCCTTTTCTATAACCCTGGGGAGAAGGGGGTGACTTCCCAGTCAGGGGAGTAATAGGGTACAGTGAAACCCCACCTGGATTTGGAGTTTGGTGAGAGGGTCTCTTTTCTGGTTGATTTTGTGCATGGGTGGGAGTCCTTGCTGAGATAATGTGTTCAGGTGAACAACCCCAAACTGTTTTTATTAGTTTTATTTAGTGCAGTGTTCTTGAACCTTTGGGTCATGACCCCAGAGAGGTTGCAAAGTCTCACTTGGCGAGGGGGGGGGGAGGTCCCTGCAACCTTTCAAAGCCTGTGCAAGAGAGGGCTTGGATCCAATCCAGTAATGGCACTGCCTTCTCAAAAATGAGTTCTTGATATAATCCTGCACAACCTCTCCTCACTTCCTTGCCCCACAGCTCCTAAAGCTGGCCCTGCTTAGGCTGCCACTTCACACAGTTGTTCTGAAGACGTGAGACGTTGTGGGAAAAGGGGCAGGAGGGGATGGCGGGATGGATTGGGTCCCAGAAGGGGTGGGCAGGGTCAATGGTTGGTCCCCAGTCTCATACTTTATTTTGGGGGGTCGTGGTACAAAAATGTTGAAGACCACTGATTTAGTGTTTTATTTCATAAACTCCATTGTTATTTTTAATCAAATTTGTAAGCCGTCTTGGGTATTTGCCTTGACAAATGAAAGGCAGCAGAAAATTTTGTAAATAAATCTGAAAAAAGTGCAAAGAAGACACCAGTAATAGCCACTGGAAAAGATGTCATGGTGGGGTGGAAGAGGGAAGGTGTCCCCTTGTATTTTGCAGGGAGAGAGAAACTATTTTGAAAGGTGCCTCTTTGCCCAGACTGCAGAGGCAAATGAAAGCACTCCTGAAAAAGGGTTCTCCAAATCTCCTATTACAATATACACAAGATCTATGGAAGGATATGGACTCCCATCCCCAAAATGCAAAATAAACAAGTGAAGAAAGTCCACAGTTCATTGTGTCTTCTTGCCACGGAAGCATATGCTGACCTTTACATTGGGAAAAGCATTAACTTGTGAACGGGAGACACATACATTAATTGAGACTTCAGAGTCCTAATTAAAGCACTTTTAAGGAGCATGTGTGAATCGACTCTTTGCTTCTTTATTCTCTTTTCTCTTCCCAGCCACCCCCACACCAGGCTACCAAAGTTGCTATCATCTAAAGGTAGGGGGCTGGCGGCAGCTCTAGACTGCTAAATGCTGCAACATGGAATCCACTGTGATAAATTGAAGTAATTGAAGAAAAATGCAAAATAGCCCGCAAATTAGACAGAGAGATGACTAAAAGCTTCTCAAATCCAAGGGCTCACCTCTCAGCAGCACCATCTCAAATGACGCTACCCGTAATTTACACACTCTCTCGCTCGCTCTCTCCACCCCCTCCCCAATTATAGTAAAGACCTCCCAGTAGCTTTTAAAGGGCATCCTATTATTACCTGATAGTTATCTGTGACATGCATAGAGGTGTCCAGGATGTGCCTTGATGGGCTGTAATGCCGACAATCCATTTCACTGAAAACTCAGTTTGCAGAACACAGCAAAAGGGGGTTGGGGGTGGGAAGGAGCCAATGCCAAGAGCTATACTTTTAGCTTTCTCAGGGCCCAATCGTATGACCCATCATTGTTGGCACTGAGCTCCAGCGCTAGGTGTCGTAAACATACCGTAAAGCATGTTTTTGGCATTGCGGGAGGATAGAGCACCGGTGATGGGCAGTACCAGTTGGCACTGGGCCCAGGGATAGGAGAAGGGTGCTACTGGAGGCTACCAGAGAAAGGCTACTGGGTGACAGTGTGGCCTTCTGGGGGAGGGGGAGGGCGGAATGGGGGAGGGGCTGAGGCAGGAGGGGCATGGGACCTGCAGAGGCCTCCTCCACCAGAACCTATCCTCTGTGTCGGGCTGAAAAGCCCGACATGGAGGTTCTCAAGTCTGTTCCAGCAAAATAGCCAGTGCAGACTTGAAAAGCCCCATTGCCAGTCCTGGGGCCACTTTGCTGCCACTGTTCCTCCAGGTGCCAGGAAGTATAGGATTGGGCTGCCCCTCACTAGCCAAATTCAAAAAGTGAATCAAAGACCTGATTTATCCAAGAGAAGCATCAGATCACAGCCAGCTGGCCAGCTTTCAGTCTTTCACTTGGATATGGTCCCCCAGGTCTGGAAGCAGAAGTTCTCTTGTCCTCCTTTAGAACCCCCTTGTTCTTGCATAGAAAACATAAGATTTGGCCCATAGAGGGAGGAGTACAAGAAAGGGGCAACCAAAGACTTTGTACTCTCCGTTTGGGCAGGGCCAGCATTAAGCCAATTGGATTGATTGCTCCCAATTGGGCCCTGTGCCTAAGGGCAATCTACTCTAGTCTTGCCAAATACACACAACACATTGCAGACACCTAACACCACATTGCGAGTTTTATAGAGAACAGCAACTATTTTAATTTTCTTCTGGATTCTTAAAGTCAGTAGTATTTGTTTATACAGTTAATATTTGAAATTTCACTGTACAGGTCATGCCTCATTATGCACTAGAGTTCTGTTCCAAAACCCCCAGTGGATTAAAAAAAAAAAAAAATCAGTGGATACCAAATCTGTGAAAAAATAGCTTTAAAGACCCACTTCCAGGTTTCTTGCTCCTCCGTTGTCTATACTGCATCTATATAACCTCTATACCTGGGGTCAGCAACCTGCCATTCTGGAGCCGCAAGCGGCTCTTTCAGCCTTTTGCTGTGGCTCCGTGCGGGGCCAACCTGTCTGGGGGGAGGGGCTCGCCCCTCCCGCGACGCAGCCCCCGCTCACCAGCCCAAGCGCACGAGCGAAGCTCCCACTCCTGCGGCTGCACCCCATAGGAGAGGGCACGAACGGGCTGGCGGAGCAGCTCCTGCCCAAAGAGCCCGCACTGCCGCTGAGGGCGAGCCCCCGCCGCCGCACATTCCCTTCTGCCCGAGCCGCAGCGCAAAAGCAAGCAATTGAGTGCAGCTGCTCAGTCCTCCTCCCAAGCTCTGAGCACAATCCTGTGTGTGTCTCCTCAGAAGTAAGTCCCATTGTGCTTGCTCCCAGGAAAGTGTGCACAGGATTACAGCCTTCAAGCTCCCTACTCAGCATTCCCCCATGGCTTACTCGCCCTTTCACTGCCCCATTTCCTGAGTGCAACTGCTCTGCCCTCCTCCCAACCTTAGAGCACAATCCTGTGCGTGTCTCCTCAGAAGTAAGTCCCACTGTGCTTACTCCCAGGAAAGTGTGCACAGGATTACAGCCTTCAAGCTCCCCACTCAGCATTCCCCCCATCGCTCACTCACACTCTCAAATTTGTTTAAATATTTATATGTCACATTTCCTGCTATTTGCACAGAATCTGAAACAGTCAAAAAGCAAAATAAAAGCACAGAAGTGGCTCTTTTGTACTAAACCCAGATTGCTTTCCTAAAATTACAGCAATGGACAGCAACACCACACCCACAGAGCTCTTATTATCCCAAAATGATAAAGACTCTTTAAAAAGTTGCCTTTAAAATTCCAATAACAGGGTAAGGAAGAATGACATCTTCACTTAAGGGCTTGTCAGCCATCCCCAATTCTTCCCTGGTTAAGTTTTTCTCAGCCCCAGTTAAGCATTTCAATTTTCAGAGGACTGGCACTCAGCGCTTAACATAGGTAAGTAGGGGTAGCAAGACAGTATGTGAATACACAACTTCTGTCTCAGGGAAATGTATAACAAGACAGCAGATCAAAAGGAGGATCAAAGCTCCCAAATTGTCAGTTGTAGACAGACATAACCATGAAAACATACTTCAAGATTAAAAAAAAAAAAAGTCCACCATCTTCAGAAGCCTTTGAAATTGAGATTATGGCTATCCACAGAAAAAAGTAGGTGTAGTTACTTTGCCAGACTTCACATCCAAAGTAGAGGAACAGCTTCATGGCCCCAGAGCAGAGTCTAAGAGTATATGATGTAGGCTACAATCCTATCCACACTTTCCTGGGAGTAAGCCCCATTAACTATAATGGGACTTACTTCTGAGTAGTTATGCATAGGATTGGGCTTAAAGACACCTTATTGAAGCAACATAGGTTGAGCCTGGTCACTGAAAGGATGGGGATCCATTCAGGAAGAAAGGAAGTTTCACAACCCCAAGAAGTTAAGGACAGAACAGAAAGATTCTGTACCTTTCACTTTTTAAAGCTACCTTTCTGTAAGAAGTGTATTTAAAGATGAACTCCAAGCAACACAGTGGTTCCCTTGGCATCTGTGGTATTGGTATCCATGGATTTGATTGTCTATGGATCCGTAGATGCCAGGAGACCACTGTAGGGCGGTCTCTGGCAAAACCGGAAGCCACTTCCGGATCATCTCAAGGTCTGCGACTCCCTCCTTCAGCCCAGAATGCATTGCAGAAGCATTTGGGAAACAATTTTGCAATTCATTCTGGAACGGACCGGGGCCAAGGGAGGGGGTTGTAGGCCTCAGCGTGACCCAGAAGTGGCTTACAAGAGCACCAAAGACTGCCCTGTGGTTGGTACAATTTGCAGTGCTAAGGTAGCGAATGCCTTTTTTTATTTTTTAACTTTCTAAACTTGTTTTAAACTTTTTAAAAGTAGATTTGATTATCTGTGGATTTTGGCATCCACAGGGGGTTTGGGAATGGAACCCCCATGGATGCCACATCCCCTGTACAGATATATATTGACTGGAATCAAACAGGGTGAAGTGGAATGTGTCAGACACAAACCAAAGTCTTATAGGAGATCTTCAACTAGCTGAACTCCAGTTTTCAATATGCCAAGGAGGTCACAATTGGAAACAGAAAGCTGGATGAAGATTGCAGTCCTACATACGCTACATCAGGATGCCCAAACTCTGGCCAGCGGGCCACTTGCAGCCCTCTGCGGGTCCCCATCCGGCTCCCCATCTCCAATGGGCACTCAGCCCTCACCCCAGCCTGTGCTGGCCCGCAGTGTGAGCTCCGCACCTTGCTTTCCCTCGCTCTCACTGAGCTCAGTGGCAGTGAAGGAGAGACAAGCCCAGCAGGTGCACAGCGTCTTTTATAGTGGGAAGGTACTGTGAGACTTGCAGGTCTCGTGTTACTTCCCATTATAAAGGACCCTGCGCGAGCGCGTGCTGGCTGGTCTCTCCCTGCCTTGCCCATGGGCTGGGGTGGGTTCCCCTCCCCTCCCGCAACCTGAGCTGGGAGAGCCCAGGAGAGAGAGAGAGATCCCAAGCCCAGCCAGTAGCACATGCCTCCTAAGGATCCGAGGGAGGGAGGACTGATTGGCTGGCCAGCCAGCCAGAAGGCAGGCAGGCAACAGCAGCACATGCCGCCCTAGGTAGCGAGGAAGGGCGCTTAGGTGGGCAGGCAGGTAGGCATGCAGCAGGGTGAGCGGGCAGGCAGCCAAGTGGGCGAGTGGGCGGCCAGGCGGGAGCACATACCACCCAAGAGAATGAGGGAGGGAAGGAGGGAGCGTGTGGCGGCAGGCGAGCAGGGGGATGTATGTGTGTGAATGTGTGAAAGTGGGGGCGTTTGTGTGTATGAATAAGATCATAAACTGGCTGGAATATCTCCCCCCCCCTTATGAGTGTGAATGCAATCATAAACTGGCTTGAATCCATTCATTCATTTTCTTTCTCATTACATATTCATTTATATAAATTTATTCAAATTTGAAATGTAAATAAATTCTTTTTTTCCCCCCGGCCCCCGACACAGTGTCAGAGAGATGATGTAGCCCTCCTGCCAAAAACTTTGAGCACCCCTGCTCTATAGCGAACTGTATATCCTATTTAGTTAAGTCTCACTGAATAAGTGGAGTAAGTCCCATTGAAGTCAATAGAGCTTACTTTCATGTAGACATCCCTAGGATTGTGCCATAAATGGATCTTGATCTGATTCAGGCTAGTAAAGGCAATTTGTATGGTCCAAGCCAGCGTTTCTCAAAAAGCATGCTCCTTGAACCCCCAGGGCTCTCTGAGACCCCCTTCAGGGGCTCCACAAGCACACCATAAGTGGCTGCACCACTCCACACATGTGCCAGTGTTGTGGGGCTCTGCAAGACTCCATGCATGTGCCAGCAGGGCTCCTTCTGAGAGTTTGTCCAGAAGCGTAAAGGGCTCCGGAGATAGAAAAGTTTGAGAACCGCTGGTCTAAGCTATCATTCCAATCACATCCTTGCTGGTACTTTTTTTTTAATGGTTTGCCCTTAGTCAATGATGCCCTCGTCTCTCCTCTCCTTCATAGCCCATGCACCAGCCTAATTCTGAAACCAAATGAATCACTCAAGGGCAGAAATGTTGCACATGTCGCAATTCCTGAAGCTGAAGAGCAGAGCAATTTTGCTTTCTCAGAGCCCTTTGGGAAACAACCCAAGGGAAAAGAATGTTAGATATAAAAGCCTATTGCTATTAAAAAAAAATAATAATGCCTCACTCCATCAAAAGAATGTACCAGCCCCAGTGAATCGACTTTGCCTCACTGATGGGGAGAAAAAAGTAACCAAATGGAAACCGAGAAGGTGACCAGCACCATTCCAGCTGTTGGAGATATCTTAGAACAGGAATCATTTACGACAGGGCAATCTAACTTTTACCACTAATGGGGGCTGCACTACTCTGGCCTCACACCCTAAGGGCACAAATTGGTAGTTAATTGGGTAACTGGGTAATTAAAAGGGTAATTGGTAGTGACTTGATGACATCACCACCAATTATTTCTGAGATGCCAAAATCACCTGAAAGAAGAGGAGGAATGAGAATCAGGTGTTGGAGGAGGAAGTGGTGGTAGGGTGCCACGGGGCTTTTCAATCTCCCTGCCACACCATTCCAGGCCCTGGCACAGCAGGGAGATCGTACAGCTGCTGAAACAAGAGGGGGCGATGGGTGCGGCAGGGTTCTCAAGACCCACCACAAGAGGCCTTGTGGAATGCATGTGGTCCATGGGCCTCGTGTTGGAGCACCCTGATCTATGGCAATTTTGAGCCAATAAAGCAGCTTGACAATATGTCTCTCTCTCTCTCTCTCTCTCTTCTCAGTCACCTGACAAGGCCTCTTCTTCCGTTTCCCAATCTGATCATCTAAAAAAACCCAAAAGGTGCCAACCTCTTGAAGGAGTCAATTATTTTCCAGAACGACTAATTCCGAGGTAATTATCATAAATTGAATCAGATGGTCTATAACCATCATAAAACATACAACGTGGCTTTAAAAGAAAAACTTCATTAGCTCCCCTGTGGTTTACAAGCAATTTTCTTCCAATAAAAATGCAAACACACTGGTTTTGTTGGGTAATGATCATCAATAATACCAGGCACAGGCATTCCTTTCCCCAAACTGGCAAGTATGTTTCCCAGGATGCTGGCAAATGTTACAGGCTCACCCACCACCTGCCCACTCACCTATCCTCGAAGACACCCTTGATTTCTCCAGGTCTTATTTCCAAAAATGCAAACTGTCACAACAATTTATGATTGGAACAATTGCTGGAGCAAACAGTCATTATTTATATGGAAACAGGTTTGCTGCACATCTCTCAGAAAGGCACGGACTAGCATCAAACCACACAAAAGTGGCCTAAAAAATGCAAGAGGGTGTGACTCAATCAAACTAGAAGGCAAAAAGCTAAATTTAGAGTCAAACTGTTGGTGGAAAAGATCCAGGCCGATCTATCCAGAAGGCACTGGGGATGCTCTTGGCTGTATCTGCAACATTCCGTCAGTGTTTCGCAGCAGCGGCGTCACTAGGGTTTACGTCACCCGGTGCAAGAGGCAAGCATTACCCCTATGATGGTTCCCCTCCCATGCAGTGGGCGGGGCAATGCCCTGTGCTATGGGCTTGGTGGTACCATCGCCCCACCCCCACTGGTTTTTTTGCTATCACTTTTGATAGAATAGAGATATTTCAATATGAAGCATTTCATTGCTTTCTGCGTGCCTTTATGCATCGATTGATATATAACATGATGGCATTATTCAAAAATACCAAGATTGTAAACATTTTGGCAAGTAATTGTGTCACCCCCCTATGTGCGTCACCCGGTGTGGCCCGCACCCCTGCACCCCCCAAGCAACGCCACTGTTTTGCAGCAATTCATGCCCCAGCTTAAATGGAAGCGACCTTTTCATGTTCTTTAGAATATGAAAGGAACACTAACTACCTGATGCCAGCTGCCTAGGAAAGGGAAGATGGTGTAGCACTGCCAGCCAGAGGCAAGGTGGCCTTTGAGGTCAGATACTTTAAGGAAAGAATTAATGTGCTTGCAAGGGGAGCGATCTCCGCAGTCCTTTTGAGCAACACAACTTCTTGAAGGAGAACGATGCCACTTCTCAGCAGCAGCGGCGTCTTCCGCTCAAGGAGAAGGTGACCAACATTCGCAAAGCTCCTTGTGGTATCCGCCAGCACATGCACGGACAAAGAAGAGTATAGTAGAATCCAACCACAAAACTGCAACCCCAAGAAGACAAAGTGCTCCTTCCCTCCAGTGGGCAGCCAGGTTGCACATTCATAATCACAAACTGGGAAATCATTGCTATTTTGCCTGTTTATTATTTATTTATTCTCCACATTTTTTTACCACCCTCCCTCCAAGGAGCTCAGGGTGGTGCACATGGTTCCTTCCCTCCTATCTGTCCTCACAACAACCTTGTGAGGTAGGTGAGGTTGAGAAAGAGAGAGAGTGTGTCATGGTCATCCAGTAAGTTTTATGGTTGAGCAGGGATTTGAACCCGCATCTTCCAGGTCTAAGTCAAACTCCCGAACCACTGCATCATCCTGGCTCTGTAATTGACTCTTTAACTGACCACGAAAATTGGAATTACAGGTTGAGACTAATTATTTGCATGGGTTCCATTCCAAGGACTCACGTGGATAAAAAAAACGCACTATAGCAAATCAATTTAAAAAACAAAGTTTCTTTGCTCCAGTGATTGAAAAACAGCCTTGCTGACCTTTTGACTCAGATACTCTTAGTCATTAAGAAGACAATCCATCAGCACTTCACTCAGCCCCTCCCTTCACCAATGCAAAATGATCACCTTTCTTTCACATGCTGGGGGAAGGGAGGGGTCCAAAGGAGAGAGAAGGATTGATGGATTGTCAGCCAGCTGCGCTCTCTCTCTCTCTCTCATTAAGGAGGCTATTGTTAAAGGACTGTTCAGTTTTTTAAACAGATTTTAAAGGGGTGAATTTTCCCCTTCTCCAGGGATCAGCACATTCTTTCTCATTTGCAGGGGCCATTCGTGTTGAGTCAAATCCATGTATAAATAGGCTGGACCTGTACTGGTAAATGCCAAATAGCTGTCAACCCTGTTTTTATTTGGGAAAACGTCAGTCAAACTCCCAGAATTCTTGAAGTACAAATTGTGAAATATAAACCGAGTGAAAAGAAACAGAACTTTTCCTTCCTTGGGGTCTGCCCTAATGATCAACTATACCAGTGGTTCTCAAACTGCTGGGGTCACAATCCACCAGGGAACCAGAAAAAGGCCATTCCCCCTTAAGAGGAGCGTCCAAGAAGTGGGCAGCAAAGCAATTACCAAAATTGTGCTGCTGCCAGGGAAGGAAAGGGTTTTTTTTTTTAACTTCCCTGGGGGGTTGCTATGGTTCTCCAGAGAGTCCGGGGAGCCTGCAACTGTCTCTGCAGCCCACCCCACACCTACTAAGTAGTGTAAAACAGACACTTCTGGTTTCACAGTGAAAATGCTCTAGTCCAGCATTTCTCAAATTGTGGGTCGCGACCCGATGTGCAGTGAGTCATGAGCCTGTGGGGAATGCTCCCTGTAGCGCCACAAAGCCTTCTTTAGAGCACCTGAAAACTGCTTCCAGGTTGCACCAGGCCTGCAGCCCCCTCCACTGGCCTCTGATGGCCCCAGAATGCCCCAGTGAAGTGACTGCGAGCAACTTTTGGTTTGCAGATGCAACTTCCAGTTGGACCAGAAATTACTTCTGGCCACTTCCGCGGGGTATTCCGAGGCCCTCAGAGGCCAATGGAGTGAGTCACGGGCCCGGCTCAACCTGGAAGTGGCCTCCAGGGACTTCCAAGAAGGCGTTAGAGCACTACAGGGAGCACTGCATCATGACCCACTATGGAGGATGAGGTGGGTCGTGGCACTAAAAAGTTTGGGAACCATTACTCTAGTCCACCAATCTTCTTCTCCATGAGTTTTCTCTAGTCAGTTCCCCTGTATTTTTTTGAACCCAGGAGATGGGAGGCAGAGGAGGCTGGTATGCAGACAGATAAGGAGCGGCCTACATTTTGTGTGCTGTTCAGTGTGCTGCAGAGTGGGATCTTGGGCTGACCTAGAAGCGGGCTTCTGATTCCAGTACAAGAAAGTCTAGAACTCTTTTCTTCACAGTAGAAGTTACGAAAAGCCATTTCCAAAACCAGAATTCAGTGGGGACCACATTAAGAAAATTGGAACTACAATAAAACATTATTGTTTAACAGCAGGGTGAGATGGTTGGCAAGGCACATCTGCAGAAGCTCTAATTCCCAAAACTGGCAAGGGTTTGCATACGCACATGCTTTCTTTCCAGCTGTGCACCTCAACTGTTGTTGCAGTCAGAGAAAGACAGGCATTTGGGGTGGGTGGGGTAGCAGGAACCACCATCATATTCCTGGTGAAAGTGGAAGATTTAATTAGGTTGAGAGTTGCCTCCAAAAAAAGTACTAAAATTAAATGTGAATTCATAATGGACAGTATTATGGATAATGAGATGCAAATTGGGCTGGGTTACAGCTTTTAGTGCGCAATTTGCTTTCTCTCTAATTGGAAGAAATGGATCCGGCCCCAGAAGCCAGGTACTCAAAATGTAAAACAGCCTCGCGGCGGGGAAAGGAAATGGTTCCATTCCAAACTCAAATATCCAAAAGAGACATCAATATTTCACTATAACAAAACAGGGCACAACAGTTAACATTATTTTAACAAAAGTGTCAGCCAAGCAAAACACACAACCCGAAAGGATCCTTTGTGGATTGCAGCAGCGTGGAGTCTAAATGGGGAAAAAAGACTTCTGGAATCAGCTGTCCCGAGCAAATTCATCCGAGACAAAGCTGGTTGACGGTTTCTAATTAGACTGTTCACTTGTCTGGGTTTTTGCTTTGATTTTATTTGCCTTTTTTCATTCTACAAAAATATCTCTGTGTAGTTCCTTCCAGGACTAATGATAAATCTTCATGGTGTGAAGAAAGACAGACTCCTTGTCTCTTGTGAATAAACAGTTCAAGCCTTCAAGAGTAAGAGGTCTTATGAAGCCAACTTTCGCCCCCTTCCCCCGGGTAAATCAAGTAGCCCCACAATGGGGCTACTCAATTCTACAACGACCTGAAGGTTGGTGTAGAATGAAGAGCCTCCAAGTCGGGCAGCCAGCCCAACACAAAGGCTCTGGATCTGGTGGAGCAAAGCTCCATTGGTCCCGCCTCCCTCCCACCCCGCTTCCTCCCCCTTGCACTCCTCTTCACCCCCCTCCACCTTCCCCCACCCTGGAATGCCTCCTCCCTGCCTTCCCCCATGCCTCCACCTACCTCTCCAATGCCTGGTGGACCACGCAACCGCCAAGGATAGGAAAGGTGCTCCACCAGTGCTAGGCCAGCGCTGGGCTAGCACTGGAGCTCCACCAGCGTTAGGGCCCACAAACGTGCCATATGGTGAACTGGTGCGCACTCCTTAGGATTAGGTCGCAAGATTTGTGTTTACAAATGTGGGGCATTGTAAGTTGGGCTTTCAATGTTTCCTTAATGATGTTCAATTCTCTGTACACTCCTGGGGGTGCCTCTAGGTAGAAAAGGCAGACTATACATGTTTAAATAAAGATTTGGTAATGCTACCAGGGAATGAACTCGCTGCAGGATGCTGTGCTCACTCCAGTTGTGAGGTGCTTCAGGGGGTGGGGTATTTGATAGGATTGGGCTGTAAGTCTCCTTGAACTGAGTGGGACCTACCTCTGAGCAGACATGCATAAGATTCTGTTGGAAGGCTTGCGATTCCCTACCTGTTTTCCTGGGGCAAGTCCCTTTGAACTCAAAGAATTTACTTCTGTGAAATGTGCAGTAGGACAAGCTCTCTCCTCCTTTCTGGGTTGGCATGGGGGGGGGTGCGCCTGCAGCAGTGAAGGTGCAAGAAGAGACACACACCAAAGGGGCCTACTGGAGGGAGGGAAGAGTGTGTGCTCCACATGATCTCCCCTGCCCTAGAATATGTGTGAGAGAGAGAGACAGTTAGCTTCTTCTTCCATTTAAAAAAAATAAATCTCTCCATCCTCCTCCTCCTCACCATGGCTCTCCTGCATCTTCCCCAGGCCAGGTCTGGTGGCTGGTTGCCAGTGGCATTCAAAGAGGGTGGCTGGGGGATCAGCTCCAGGTACCAGGCTGCAGGGGGGTGTCCGAGAGGTTGCCCCAAGATGGCAGCAGCAGTGGGGGTGACCCTGGCTGCAGCCATGATTTGGCTTGTGTTGGCTGCAGCCACTAGCAAAAGAATACCAAAAGTAATTCTGCAGTTGGGGGGGGTGTGTGCCAAAAATGTATGATCCCCAGGTGCCATATGACCTCGGTACACCACTGCTGGCTGCTACTACTCATCACTGCCACCTCTTCCTCCAGGCCACCCCAGCAATGGCAACAAACAAAGAGGCCCAGCATCTCCCATGGCCAAGGCTGCAGCTACTACACTCTAGTCTACAGGAACAGCTGTCTTTCAGCCTCTTGGCTACTCCTAGGCATCCAGAAGCAATTTTGAGTCGCCATGGTGACGTGGCACCCAGAATTTTTTGACAGTATGCGCACTGTCTCATTTTCAGCCCAAGTCCCTGAAGTTTGGGTCCCAGCTGATGTTAGAAAAGCGATACACAGAGGCGGCAAGAGAGCTGAACCAAATGCAGTGCCGTCTGTCCCTGCTTATAAAAAGGAAAGGCTGTCAACCAATTAAAGGGCCTGTTTTCAACTGGTTTATCCTTTCAATTCATCTGCTACTCAGAAAAACAAACGCGTGTCAGTGCCTTTTTGGAGACTACTGAAGAAAGCAAGAGGCTATTCAAAATTTAATAGCTGAAGGCTACTTCTCTTTGTTAGGAAAAAAAATCCATCTTTCCTAATTTCTTTTTCAGTCCCTGTTGCTAGAGGAAATAGCACTAGAACCAGGGGGCATCCACTAAAATTGAGTGCTGGGAGAGTTAGGACAGACAAAAGAACATATCTATTTTCCCATTATGTAATTAGTCTGTGGAACTCCTTGCCACAGGATGTGGTGACAGTGTCTGGCCTAGATGCCTTTAAAAGGGGACTGGAGAGACTGATGGGGGGAAAGCCCATCACAGGTTACAAGCCATGATGCGTATGTACAACCTCCTAGTTTTAGAAGCAGGCTACTTCAGAATGCTAGATGCAAGGGAGGGCAGCAGGATACAGGTCTCTCGTTATCTTTGTGCTTCCTGAGGCATCTGGTGGGCCACTGTGAGATACAAGAAGCTGGACAAGATGGGCCTTTGGTGTGATCCAGCGGGGCTCTTCTTATGTTCTTAGGTATCTGTTTCCAGACAGTAAGATAGGTTTATAGCCTCTCACTAAATACAATGGGCTTACTTTGGAGTAAAATAAAACACCATTTTCAAACACTATCTATTCCAACAAACACACCACAAAACAAAATAAAGCAGGATAAAGCATTAAAAATAGTAAGTGCTGGGGAACGCAGGATCAGGGGACCACAGCAAGCCTGGCAGAATCACTCCCCTTTCCAGGAGCACAGTTAAAACAAGATTGCTCGACCCCCTTCTTGCCCACTCAGCTACATCTGCAAGCAAAGAGGCTTGGGAGTCAGCTCCGTTGCTTGAAGTAGTGGCCAGGGAGGCAGCAGCAGAAGCAGAACCCAGGGCCAGACTTAGGGCGATTCAGCTGATCAGGCTGAACTGGGCCCCGCATTTGGGAGGGGCCCCACACCACAGCCGCCACCTCGCTCTGCAGCTGATGCTCCGGTGCGGCAAGCAGAGCTCAGCGAGCGAAGCGCTGCTCTGCGCTGCCCTCCCACCCACCCCTGCATCTAAACGACCCAGAACTGGGTTCCCAGAAGCAGCTGACGGTGTCATTATCACACCACCTACTTCCGGATGCCACACTTTGTAGTGAGCCCCGCACTCATTGTTGCATTCGTCCCAGTGAGTACGGTGTGGAGGGGAGACGGGGGGCCTCATTGCTCCTAGGGACAGCCCTGGCAGCACCCACCACACATACACACACCCGTTTACCCTCACCTTCACCATCCCTTGCTACTTTTAAGCAAGCAGGCTGAATGAAGCACATTCGAATTAAAAAGCACTTCCACCATCCCTTGACTATCTGAACCATGACCTCCCTCCTATTTGAGAGAGAGGCTGGGCAGGGGCAGGGTAAGGGGATGGGGTGCTCCAGGATCTCCACACTGCTGCTACCCCCTCTCTGCCCACCTAGTGCTTCTTTAAACAGGTTGGGCAAGTTTGCTCAGAGTCCAGCCTATTCTGAGGAAAGAGACAAACAGGCAAGGAGCAGAAGGGCCGGGATGTGCAGGCACAAACAAAACAAAGGGGAGGCAGAAAATTAGGGTATCACCAGCTTGGGCCAACTCTGGCCATCACTTGTGTGTCATAGACACACAACTTTGAAAGGGCACTAACTATGTGCCAGGTGGAAACAGAATACTCCGAGCTTGTCTTCCCCCAAAATGCCCTCGGAACACGTAACAGAGAGCTAAAAAAAAAAACACCACAAGCTGAATTTATTGCTCTGGCACTGATGGATTACTTGAACGCATTAGGTAGATAAAGGAATTGATTATCCAATAAATCACCAAGTGCCCTAAGAAGGCAGTTATAAAAAAAAAATAGTGAGGAGGAGAGAAAGAGAAAGAAAAGTCTGTTGTGAGCAGATGAAACTCTCAAAAGAACAAGGGGAACAGTTGCCTATCATTTACTCCATGTGCAAAGGTGACGCACCCTTTGGGAGCTCTTAAGGAACGAACTCAAAGATGGTGTAATACTACTCCATCCATTAAAGGTACCTATAAAGGAGAGAGAGAGAGAGAGAGAGAGAGAGAGAGAGAGAGAGAGAGAGAGAGAGAGAGAGAACTGCGCTGTGCATTCACTTCAGTGCAGAGCCCCTCAAATGGAATCCATGATCCCCTGCTACCCGATGTGTGGGATGGGGATAGAGAGAGTGAAATTTATGGACAAATGGGAATGTTAAGTGGGATCTTTGATTGAAGCACATGTCACACATATATGCCTATGTTAGTGGGCCCTCAGTATCCTTGGGGGATCCGTTCCAGGATGTGACCAGGAAGTTACTTCCAGTTGCAGCCAAGAAGCATTCCCGTGCTTCAAAACACTTCCCAGATGCAACCAGAAACTGCATCTGGTCAGGTCCAGGAGGTCCTCTGAGGCTGCTGGCTTGGCATCCGCATATACTCAAATTCACGGATGCCGAGCCTGAGGATTAGGAGGGTCCAATGTAACACATAATACTCACAACTCCTGAACAAAACTACTTCCATGCCAACCTAAAGACAGTCACTACAAGCCAGCCCAAATGAAAGGTGTCCATTTTTGCAAGAAGTGAACCAAGAAAATCACGCTTCCTTCCTGCCCGCCCACAAAACCCAATTTCATGAAAATATGAGAAATCTCGCCCTACCCCCATAGTCATGCCCCATAACAGATTATGGACTGATCTATAAGGGCTCCTTGGAAAGGACACAGGAGACATTTGGACTGCACTGGAGATTAATGCAATGTGTCGTGTAAAACTGAGAGCTTGCCAAGGGCCTAATCCTAAACAGTATGTGCCGGCTTTCTGCTGGTGCGCACTGTCGCAAACCCTCAGTGCAGGTCCAGCACCAGTGCTAGCTCAGTGCCAGCTGGCACCAGGCTAGTGCTGGTGGACCGTCACTGCTCTGCCACTCCATGGTCGCTCAAACGCTGGGTCGTGGAGAGGTAGGTGGGGGCATGGGGAAAGGTGGGGAGGAGACGTTCTGGGGGAGGGGGAGGGAGGGTGGAGAGAGGGCAGGGAGGAGGCGTGCTAGGGGGAGGGAATGGAGGCGGGACCGGTGGAGCTTTGCTGCACCGGATCCTGAGCCTTCGTGTCAGGTTGCTGGCCCAACACGGAGGCTCTTGAATCTATGCTGACCCTTGAATCGCCTTAGAATCAAGTAGCTCTGTTGCAGGGCTACTTGGCTTACCCAGCAGAAGGGGGTGAAAGCGCTGCCCGGGTAGTGCTCAGGATGCAGCAGCAACCATTTTCAGAGCTGCTTCAGTACCATGTGCCAGGCAGCTCAGGATTGGGCTGTAAGTTTCCAACATTCAGGGTCATTTAAGTTTTCAAAAAAGAAAAAAAATCACCTGCATCTGGCTGAAGCTCAAGTTTGTAAATGTGTCACTTCAAAACAAAACCAACAATTTGCTTTTTACAAACACAACGCGTGCTAGTTTGAGCCACGTATGCTTTCCAGGAAACAATAAATCAAGGCTCCTTTCTCGTATTACATTTAGGTATCACATTTTTCTTCATGATTGATGCTCCCCCATTCTTCTTATACTTAAATCCAGTAAGAGAACATCATGCAGAAAGACAAACGACACAGTTCCCAACAAAAAATAATTAGCGATTGTGTATCTCCAAAATGCACGGCAGACTCTCAGTCATCCTTGCAACTACCACAAAAAGTTAGGTTTGCATAATTATCTCACACTGTTTGCAAAGGAGGAGAGTCAAAAAAGTTTTCAGGAATGTGTCATTATGGGGCAGCAACATGCGCAGGTTACGAACTTACTCTGGAGACGGTGATGTTACAAAATGTTGAAATACTATACTATACAGAAGAGCCAACAAAAGGTCTATGCATGTGCTCACAACAGCTACACAATCAGGGAGCACCTCCAATGTCCTCACATAGGGTGTTGGAAGAGCTGCACCATATCTGCTGAGCCATCCACTATACCGTTGATCCTTGGTATCCACAGGGATTCCATTTCCAGAACCCCCATGAATACAGAAATCCATTGATAATGAAATCCACAGTCGGGCCTCACAGGACCTCTGGACGCGACCAGAAGTGCTTTCCGGTGTTGTCTGGAGGTGTTCTGAGACACAGGGAGGCTGTGCATGGCCTCCCCACACCTCAGAAGGCCTGCTGGAGGATTTTAAAAGGCACCTCCAGTTTTCCGCTAAACCAGAAGTGCCTTTCAGAAGGCTCCAGCAGGCCTTCTGAGTTGCAGGTAGGCCACACACAGCCTCCCTGTGCCTCAGAAGACCTCCTGGTCGCAACCTCCGGTTATGTCTGGGAGGTCCTCTGAGGCCTCCCAACGTGGGCTTGCGATCCTTATTGAGTCAAATCCACAGACAGCAAATTCGTGGATGATGAGGACCAACCTGCCTATATTTAGCAAGTGTGGAAATCTTGGCCCCACCAGTAGGGGGATGCTTTGCTTTGTTCAGAGGTTCTCAAACTGGGGCATCGAAACACCCCAGCCTGAGAAGTTATGCCCTTGTCCCTTAAGGGGCAGGGGAAGGAAAAGGCAGCAGCACAACCCCAGGATTTTGCCTCTGCCAGGACTGATCGGAAGTGACTGTCACTTACCTAAACCAGCTTCTGCCTCCAGAGGATGTGGGGAGCCCTGCATAAGCCTCTGCAGGACCTCTCCCCCAAGCCTCTAAAAAAGTTTTTAAAAAATGGAACCCACTTCCTTTTATCAGATCCAAAACAGAAGTGGGTTTTAACTTTTTTAGAGGCTTCAGGAGCCCTGCAGAAGCCTCTGCAAGGCTCCCCACAGCCCCAGGGGGCAGGAGTTGGCTCAGGGAAGTGGACATCACTCCTGATCAGCCCCAGCAGTGGCATGATCCTGGGGATCATGCTGCTGCCTTTAGCTTGCGTTGGCACACACTTACACCTCGAGGAGTGAGAACTAAGGGCTTAGTTTAAAGGTTTGTGAATTGCTCTCTCTCTCTCGCCCCTCCCCCCGCGATGAATAGCAGGCCTCTTGCTTGGCTTCATTTCCTGCTTTGTTGCTTGCCCCCATGTGTAGCGATGGCTGCAGTTCTCCCTTTGTTCTAGGAAAGCTCTGAACCACATGTGTGGCAGTGCTTTAATCCGTCAGCGCTGCTTTCATAGAACTGGTTAGGGGAGCATAGTGCCTTTAGCCCAGGGTAACGTGGCAAGAATGTCAGAAATTCTCAGTGAGAATTGCATGACTGCATAATATTTGCAACCTGGCTTACAACCCCCAGGCTTGGTTGGCAGTTGTGAAAGCAAATGACCTGGGTCACAGCCTGGTGACCAGGTTCCTCCCTTGCCTTTGATTGCAGGATGACACCTTCTGAAGGCATCCACCACATCATATTTTACCCCGGTAGCAGATTTGTGTTGCCTAGGCTGCCTCCTCACCAGGATGAAATCAAGCGGCAGAGGAAAGGGCTTGTCACAAATCCGAGTCCAAGTACTGCTTGCGACGAAGGAAGCACTCAAGAAATGCAAGTGCTAGAAAACAGAATGAATAAATGATGGGGCAGCCAACGTTAGCAGGAACATCTGAGAGAGGGAGGGAATCTCACACAAAGGGATGCACCTTCCTGGGGGACTGGCTTTGATTGCAGTTAGCAACAGCTTCGACTCCTGAGCTGGGAAGAGCAATTTGGACGACACCAAGCAGCTGCAGACCCTTGCATTTTCTAACCTTGGTTGGGGAACATGCTGACCCAGACAAGAAGCTCCAAGAAGGAGCCACCCTTGGCAGTGTCAGGGGAGTCCATGGCTCAGTCCTGGGGCTCAGTGCCCCGGGCTCAAGCTTCAGCCACAGGCTTCCGATGTTAACCGTGAGCTTTCTCAATCTGAGCGGCGGTTTCTGCGCTGCTCCTAAGAAACAAGAACTTCTCCGCTTCCCCGGGGAAGCCTAGGAAAGCGGAACTGGAAAATCCCCGGGGATGAAGTAATCCAAGCCTAATTCACCAACTGTTTTATTTATTTATTTGCAGCACACACAAAAAAAATCTGGATATTCCTAGCTTTCAACTAAAAGGCTCAGGAACTGTCAGCATCCACAAAGGGACACCCACTATATTTAGAACACTCAGCTATGTTTGCATCAACCAGGGAGGTGGAAAAAGGCTTTTCTTTCTTTTTTTTTAAAGGAAAAAGGAAAAAGGAAAAAGGTGGAAAAAGAACTTTAAAGGAAAAAGGAAAAAGGAGGAAAAAGGACTTTTCTTTCTTTTTTTTTAAATGGCTGAACTGCTATGCAAGGGATTTGAAATAGTCTTCAGGCAACTGCAAGCATCCCCCATCACACTGCATCTCTCTCTCTCTCTCTCTCTCTCCCCCCCCCCTCTGCCCCCATTTCCTTCTCCCAAATTTGTGTTTGAGCCGCTTACTTCAGCTTTTCTCAAACTGCGGGATGGGAACCACTAGGGGGGGTTGCGAGGCAATTTCAGGTGGGTTTGCATAGCACCTAGCTCAGGCAATGTTGAAAATGCAGGGTACAGAGCTGCCGGGCAGGGTGGGCTCCCGGTGAGAGAGAGGCCTGGTGCTTTGCCCCGAATAGGTGGGAAGATGGGACACTGGAGAAGTGGGAGGTCTGTTTGGTTGGAGAAGGATCCATTCTGCTTTGACTTCCAAATTGGAACATTTGAATTCCAAGCTATGCAAAATAATAGTACAAGCGCACTGTGTAATGGAACCTTTGATTGTGGCTTAGGTTTGAAGCCTAAATGGATGCTGCTGCTTCTAACAAAAGTATCTGTTAGATGCCTCTAAGAGGTCTTCTGAGGCCCAACGGAGCACAATGTTGTTGTATTGGGGGGGGGGTATTAATGATTGTGCCCCCAGGTGTTCTATGCTTTAGCTACGCCACTGCTTTCATGCTATGCTGAATAAATAGAGGAGCCATACCCTCTGGCTTGCCTCCCCCTTCCCCAAACCAACAACTTCCGCAGCAAAGGTTTGCCTGGTTTGCCCTCTTGCAACCCTCTCTGCTCCCTACTGCTTAACGCTCCCCTGTTTTCTTAGCTTCCTCCCTTCACCTCTGCTCTGCTTGCTTTAATTGGGAAACTTTTAATGCAAGGAAGGTGTGCCCCTTCTGGAGTCTCTGCTGCCCTTTTGTATCTCAACACCAAACAGAGACTACCGAGTAGCAGAAACAAGCATGACATACTTCATTTGGACATGCACCCTCTTCCCCTGCAGTGCCAGCCAGTACCTGGAGGCAGCCTTCACAGCTTGCAGGATTCAAGTCACAATTGGAGGGGGGAAAGAAAAATCACAGAAGCACCAGGCAAACAGTCAGAATCATGCAGCCAACTGAAGTGTCTCCCAGATCCAATACTTTGCAATCTCTCATCCTACACAAGTGGGGACTCCAATACCAGCTGGCAGGTTCCTTCCCCCCAAGGTAGTATGAAACAGCAGAAGGTGCAGGGGACCAGTAGCATTGCTATGGGGCTGCGGGGGGTGTGGGCCACACTGGGTGATGTGCACGGTGGGAGGGGTGACATCACTATTGGCCAAAATTTTTAAAATCTTTGTATTTTTGAATAATGCCATCATGTTATATATCATTCAATGCATAATTTCATGCAGAATGCAATGAAACGAACAATATTTAAATATCTCTATTCTATCAAAGGTTATAGCAATAAAACCAGCAGAGGTAAAGCAATGGTGCTTCACCATGCCCACTTCCCAGGACATTGTGAAAGCGGACTGAGGAACAACCCCTACTCATGAGTAAATGTACAGGCGCAGCTCAGTTTCACTTTCCATAAGGCTCAATACATATTCCTGGTGTCAGCTAATAAGCTTGTCAGTTTCATGACCCACCAACGATCAGGTCGTGACCCATCAGTGGGTCCTGACCCATGGTTTGAAAAATACTGCTTTATTGTCTGAAAAAAGGAGGAAAAGATCAGTGAAAGAAAACATAGCATATCCCATGTATGCTTGATGTGGGGGTGGGATGTCTAGTAACAACTCAAAAGTCAGGTGGGCCTGTGTGAAGTTCATCTTGGGGGTGGCGTTAAGGAGTGCAGCGTCTACTGTGCGGTTCAAACCCAGCCATTTCCTCCCTTGTTGGCAAGAAGAAAGGGGAGCTGCAAAAATAGGTTTGCTGACCTTTTTCACTTTAGTATAAGACTTTACATTCATCTAGGGCCTTGTTCCGTCACAGGAACCCATGGGCACACCCCGTTTACGGTGTTTAAATAAAGTCCACAACAATGTCCACAAAAGGGGGCCAGTTACATCAAGGGTCCCCCCCTCGTTTATTTCTCACCGTGAGTTGAGTCAAGGATGTTGTGTTCCCCTCTGGATGGTTTGGGGTTGCGTTCTCGCCCCCTTCTCACTCCCATAGGTTGTCTCCGGCCTAGATATCACAGGGTTCCTCATCCAGACTGATGGGAAGTTGTTCTCCCCCCAGGTAAGTGGGGTCAGACTGCATGTGCTCCTGGGGTGCCCTCCAGCCAGGGCTCTCCAATAGCCCTGGGAAGGGTCTCCAGCCGGTGGCGTAGCTGGAGGGGGGTGGAGCACTCAGCCTGGCAGGGGGGTGGGCGAGTGGCCCCTGCCTTCAGAGCCGTTCCTGGCGGGGCGGGGGGAAAAGGGAGTCATACGGCTCCATCCTGCCCCCCCCACCGGGAATGGCTCCGAAGGGAGGGGCCGCTCACCCACCTCCCTGCTAGGCTGAGTGCTCCGCCCCCCTCCAGCTACACCACCGTCTCCAGCTTTTGTAAACCAGGCTGTCCCCTGGGCAGGTTCCTCCTGCTCCCTCCTTGGGCCGCAGTCTCGGGCCTCTGCCTGCGTGTGGCTGCCTCCAGGCTGTGGCTGCCCCCAGGTTGCAGCCT
This sequence comes from Tiliqua scincoides, assembly GCF_035046505.1. Lineage (NCBI taxonomy): Eukaryota > Metazoa > Chordata > Lepidosauria > Squamata > Scincidae > Tiliqua > Tiliqua scincoides. Next base: position 7,527,329 of record NC_089830.1, on the reverse strand, counting down.
CTCCCTCCTCAAGAGTCCAGGCCTTTCCTCTCTCCTCCCAGACAGAACTCAGGAAGGTGCTTCCTCCCCCTGTGGCTGTCTGGCTCCTTCTTCTCCTCCTGGCTAGCCCTTCAAACCCTGCCTCTTCCTGGTCCCACCTGGGCCTGAGAGCCCGTAGGATCTCAGGCCTTCCTCTTGCATGCCCCACCCTCCCTGTCGAAAAGGGCTGCAGCTGGGATGCCAAGCCACTTGGGCCCTGCCCAATGGGGGAGTAGATTGTGGCTGCAGCCCTGGAGCCTTCCCCTCTCTGAGTGGCTTGTTGCCCCCCCCCCGAGGACAGCCCCCTGGGGGTTCCCTTGGGCTGTGCTGCTTCAGTCTTCATGCAGCTCTCTCCACTAGCAGGAGCATGAAAAGGAATTCAGAGATGCCAAGCTGATTGATTTGCATAACTGCATAATAACATCAAGCAACAGAATTTGCTTTTCCTGGGTGTAGATTACCCCCCCCCCATCTGAAAACAGGTCACCCTCTTCACATGCCACAGACCAAGTGCCAACCTTGCAGCCAGGTGCCTAGACTGAAATGCAATTCTTTCAACACCTTAAGAGATTTGGCAGGTTCAGGTGCCAGTCTGACATGATGCATGCTGGCACCCTGAACATCCACCTTATACACAGACAGTAAAAGATTCGCTTCCACCCAATTGCTAACAGGCCATGTTGGTGGTGGCTACTGGGGTGCAAAGGTGCTCCACCTGTAGGAGCAGAAGGCAAAATTAAAAATTAACTCCCACACCTAGCTCACCAAGGGCTCTAAATTCATGACAGAACAGTAACACACAAGTCCAACGCCGGGTCCCAGAAGATCTCCCTCGCTCAGCACAGCTTGTGGCTTATTCCATATTTTATTTACTGCTTTATTGCAAGAGACAAAAGATGACAGCCATCTATTTATTAAACTGGAAAACACACAGCCTACATCAGGCATTTCTGTTCTCATCATGATCCACTTTCGTGCCTTTAGAAACAGCCTGATTTTGCCCTCGCTCAGCTTGTCACTGCGGAATTATTTATCTCTTTTGCCCATCCCGGCGTGGGCCGGGGAGGAAGGCAGAGGCTTTCATCTCCAAGCAGGTGACCAGCAAACACAAATGGCAAAAAGCAGCAACAGACCATGCACTGCTATTCCCAGGGGAGAGCACCAACCTCTCCCTGGAAGGGATGTTCACATCAAGAGGACTTGAGTTTTGTTAAGGATGGCAGGATTTGGGAAGGAATAAACTGACAGTCTGCTCCGCTCTCAGGTTTCTACAGGGAGCTTTGAAAGAATTAGAGAACAGGCTCCCAAGAATGACAGCCTGGATTCCCCCCACCCCACCCCCAGATGGCTGATAAACCCCAAAAGTCCATGCAGTTACCTGATTCAGGTTGCATCAGCAGCAGATTGAAAGGGGTCCAAGAGGACAATGAATTTGGGATGCCTTTTGCCCAGTGACTGCTACCACCACCTCCCTCCACTCTGCCGCAACTACATTAAGCCCTCGGTATCTACAGGACACATACACAGTTCCAGGACACACACACACACACACACACACACACACACACACACACACCCCGAAAGTTGCAGGCAGTAACCGGAAGCAACTTCCAGTTGTAGCTGGGAGGCCTTCTGAGTCTTGGGGAGACCCATTTGGGAGATCATCTGAGGCCCTCCAGCTCCAGGCTTGGCATCCGCAAATACTGAAATCCATGGCTAAGAAGGGCCCACTATATGTGCTTCCCACTAATCCTCAGAACACCTCCCGATGCAAGCAGTAGACACTCCCGGTCATATCCATAAGTCCTCTGAGGGCTTTCCCATGGATCTCAATATCCATGGGGATCTGTGAACAGATCCCCTGGAGATACCAAGGTTAAACCTATAGAGCTCTTCAAGACATGGTTGAACGAGGAGCAAATCTGAATTCAACCAGTTCTTGTTCCTCATTATTCTTACACCACTTTACCATTTCTATCATGTGCTTTTGTTCTTTGGAAGATGCCTCTATCAGGTTACAAGCCCCCAAATGACAAGAACTTATCTTCAGGTACCACAACCTCTTGAGAAACTAGCTTCTCCAAGGTCAGCTCTCAATCTCCCAGCACCTGAAGTGGCCTCCTTACTGTCCTCCTTACCTAATGGCATGCCAGCCAGTGCATCCTTCCTCTTCCTTCTGCTCCTTGGCTTTGAAAAGAAAAAGGGGAATAGAGCAGAAAAGGAAGTGGAGAGATTCTTTGATGCTCTATCCCAGTGCTTTATGAAGTTCCCAGGTTCATGACGCCCACCCTGCCTCCACTGCAAACACAGTGTACTGCTCCAGGAAGCTACTGGCAATGACATCATCACCAGTGATTGGTTTGGAGTCTGCAATGCTACAACCAGCAGTAAGAGGCGCAGGGCAGGTGGGTTGACTTTTTCAAGTGTGTGAAAACAGTGTGCTGGTGCTCAGCCCCCTACAACTGTTTGTAGAATTATGGTCTTGCTGCCAGTCAGTGGGTGTCCCATGACGTCCCTGTGCATTCCCCATGCCACCCAGGAAGCCATGCCTTACAGATTAGGGACTTCTGCCCTATCCTATCACTTTCTATCCCATCTAGCCCATCTTCCACTCTATTCCCCTCTTCCTTCTTCAAGGTGGGCAGCCCCTCCCAGTCATCCGATGCCCGAGTCAATAGTGTCAGTTTGTCTCATGGACAAGCCAGTCCTGCTTCTCCTTGTGAGGTCAAGAACTGAAGTTGCAGTCTTAGCAGACTTATTTCCAGGTAAACATTCATATAATGGTATCAAAAAAGAGGTGCAGGGTTCCAGTGCCTTCCAAAGTCAGCCAGAGCTAGGCCCTTAGCAATAATTTCAGCACTAAACAGCACCTCTTTTTTTCAGTCTCCAAATTACACCTTGTTTTCCTCTCACTAGGAATGTTCTAGGATATTGATTTCCCAGGATTCCAATCCATTTTAAAAGGGGGAGGCAGAGAACTTATATTTTTGTTTCAGGGTAGAGATACAAAGGGGGGGGGAAATAGACCAAACACAGTTGTTCCCCTACTTTGCAGCCCATTAAAATATTTGGCCAACAAGAGTACCAAAGGGGGGGATTGCACTGCAGTATGGAAAAGAATAGCAAAGCAGGCAATTATGGGGCTTCAAGCACCTGCTGCACATGGCATGGGAGTGGGGGGTGGGAAGGGGTGTTTCTGCAACATCATATCTCCACAACGCTGTGCTAGCCCATGCTTTGATTCAGCAGCCCCACACCATGAAAGGCAATGAAATCAGCACAATTATTAAGTGGCAAGGGAAGCCTCATTCCACAACTGCACAGAGAGACAACAAGATAACACTTGGATAGTTGGAGGGTGAGGGAAGGGCGGAGATAAGATGCATGTGAAGTGTCATCGAAACACACTGCCCTCTGCTGACAATTGGTGCACCTGCCACACCGAGCACCTGCTTCTATCCCCTCTTACTGGGTATCATGGACATCAACACAACTGCCCTGTTAAACAGGGCAGGACAAAGCAAGTTACCTGGCCAGGAGGACGACAAATGCAGTATCGACTCAAGAAGAGTTATTATGAAGCATTCCCAGACCTCCCCATCCCCGGATCACCCTGCATTAAGCACCACACATAAGAGACAAATCATAGAAAAGTCAGGTTTAAAGTGACATGAGGACAGACAAAAGATGCATCAGCGACATTCATCTTCACGTGCAATCGGGAGAATTGTGACACAGCCCTCTAGACTAGTTGCCCGGAAGATCACAAATATGATCTGTACCTTTTGCAAAGAGGACCGATCCCTGGCCCTCTCTTTCCTCCAGAACTCAACACATCCAGTCTAATGCGTTTCACAAAACAGTGCCCCCCCCCCCGACACAATGCACACCTCCCATTCATGAATGCATTCATTCCCATTTAGGACCAACCGAGTATTAAAAAAAAAATGACCTGACTCTCCCACTCTGCTTTCCACATGCCATGCCGGCCATGTGGGTTTCCTGTCCTGCTGCCAGACCGTAATATGGTGTGCATGGCTCTCCAGAGAGCAGGAATTAAGTAATTAGATTTGCCTGCCACAAAAGGGTAACACAGACACTCTAGCTTGAAATCCATCTTGCTGCTGTGCAGTTTACACAGTCCCCCTTCCCCACCCCACACAAATCATCAGAGACTGCGTGACACGAAATTAACAATACAAACCATGATCAGGTTTAAACTAGAGTAAATGCAGGAGGATTTCAGAAACATCAGTGGCCAGAAGACACACTGAAACAGCCATTCTTTTTATTACATAGGCCAACACACATTCTGCTATCTTAAATGTCAGACCTATTCCTGGGTATATTTGGGGTGTTGATTCCAAAAATGGCATCAGTTTTGCCTATCACATCTAGTTTCAAAGAGATGGCATAGCCTTGTTAGTGAATAATTTAAGCAGCTTCTTCATGAGGAAGCCTATGCCATGGCTTCCTCACGAGGAAGTTGCTTGACCCATTCATTATGCCATCTCTCCGAAACTAGACATGATAGGGCAAAACTGATGCCATTTTTGCCCAGATTCATATAGAGCCACCATAAATTTTGAAAAAAAAAAAAAGTTTTTCTGACCCTCAGTTTCACAGCTCTGTGTTATTATATAAGAATGCAAACTTTCAAAACTCCAAAACAATATACATCTGAAAGAAAAACCATTAAGGTGGGCTCTGGTTATTGCGGGGGGGGGGGGAGTGCTTTGGTTCATCACTTCACACTGACCAAGATAATTCTGTTATTTCATTGTATGTATTTCTAAAAGCATTCATATATCTCACAGATTCCATGCCACAGGGTCCACAGGAAGGCTAACCAACCAGCATAGCATCTAATGATAAAATCATTTTTTAAAAAAATCAAACAGCAGCCATCAAACCAAAGAAACGTGGAGGAATCGCAATCAGCCAGCAATTCCATAAAATGAAAACTTAAAGAAGGCCATTTTGATATGCTGCCTTGCTGCTGTCGATGAGGCCATCAACTAGGGCTGTAATCCTATACACCAGTGGTTCTCAAACTTTTTAGCACCGGTTTTGCTCCCCCAGCCCGGAATAGTTCTGAAAGGGAGGGGGAGGGGCCGCTTGCACACCGCAGCAAGACTCCCTGCAAAACTTAGCGCTTTGCACCCCTTCCAGCTATGCCACTAATGAGCATTTGTGCCTCTTCAACCCTCTTCCTGTGCACAGGCGCAAACAGGGTTCATGCCAGGTAGAGCACGGAAGAGAGCCAATGGGTTGCATCCACATTACAAATCTGGGAAACAAATCCATGCACATGTGCACGGGCTCACACAAAGATACATTTTCCATCCAGTGTTATACATTGAAACATTTATTGATGTGCCTTTAACGTGGCTGTTCTATTCACAAAGGCAACATACAGTTTTTCATTTACTGCTGTGCGTGGCCTTTGGCAGGGCTCTTTGTAATCCACTTCCCAATCAGCAAGGCCTAAATATAAGTACAGCATTTGCATGGAAATATATGCACCTTTGCAGAGCCATCTTTTGTTTTGGAAGGAGGCACGGCAAACCTTAGCAATGCAGCAAATTTTATTTCCTAGTTGTTTGGTTGCAAGAAGAACTCTGTGAGACAGGAAAGGCTTCCTATCCAGCATTTTTTAAATCAGTGGGTCGTATCCCCAAGCAGAAGGTATTCTCTCCTTGTCCCCCCATCTCCAAGTTGCATTAGGATACTTTCAAACCCAGCCTGGTACTGAACATTCCATTGTAAATTGGCCTGAATACGAACAGACGTAAGGTTTCATTCCGCTTGGTTCCATCTCTGATTAAAAGACTTTTTTGGTTTGTTTTTTTGCTCCTGAGCCGGCAAGGCCAGTTCCTCAAGTTAATGTTTTCTAACTTCGTTGTTCCATTCCCAGGTGGCGATAAGCCACTTGTCTGAAGCTATTTACTTTGCACAGGGAGGGCAAGGGAGGGAGAAGAAGAGACATATTGATCTTCATTCAGTTTGCTTCTCCTCCTGTATAGCAACACCTTATCGCATCTAGAGCTACTGCTGCCCAAAGGCCTTCTCTCGTTGTTTTATACTTGCAAAACCTGGAGACAGGCATCATGGCCCACTTGACAGGGGGTGACACATCGAATCAGAACTTTCAAACAGCAAGTGCCTTGCACCAATTCCCATCTTGCGCGCACAGATGTAAAATCATTGCGCTGTCCTAAAGCGGAACCCTAATCCGGCAGAATGATCCTGACAAAATCACCCCTGATCTTGCAAATGTTCCCGTCCTGGCTTCGCTTTGATAGCACTGATTTTCAATTATGCTTCTGCAAACGGGGAGCCGAGTCACTGTCTTTTCGAGGCATTGCTCCAAGTTGATACTGTATATACCTGGGACAAATCTGACATTATTTCTCCAGCTAGCAAAATAAGCATTGCGAGGAAGGCTGAGCAATCAGGTGAGTCTTTGGAGGAGCTATAGCTGCATATGGAAGCCAAACAGGTCTCAGAACACCTGGGAAGCAAGTCACCCACATGTAGAGGTGTGAATGCTTGCTGTTGGAGACTGCTCATCTGCAGGCAACACAGAACACTCTCCTACACATACCTACACAGGGTCTTGTTGAACTCCAGCTCCTTGGAGGCCATCAACCTACTTAATCACTCCAGCAATTTAGCACCAACTTGGAGAGAACTGTCTCTCCAAGCTATTAATCACATCCAAGTAAAAATATATAGAGACTTTTAAGTCTGTTTCTCCAGGTTGGATCCCCAAAACCACAAAAAATAAACACTGTATTCAATTACACTGTATTCTTCACTGTGAACACTGTGAAATTATAGTTTTTTGGGGGGAGTAGGGATAAAGGAAAGAGACTATTCAAGTCCCTTTGTGATGGGAGAAACTGAAATGCTTCTCAAACAGAAAGGACAAGCAGAAACAAAAGCCCCGCAAATAATAAATCAACCTCTCAAGGAAAGACAATTCTGAATTGAATTTGAACACAATGCCATTTCTGCAAAATAATCAATGAACTATTTTACTTCGGCAGACGACAACCACCCACACGCCTCCCTTCTGCGTCGCTTGTAAATTATCCAAAACAATTGATGGCACAACTCTTCCCGTTCACAAATTAGCATTGCTCGTCTCTTCTCCCAGCCTGTTTATTGAAAAACCCGGTGGCCCTCGTCCCAGCTCCCTGAGATGCCAACAGCAAAATCCACACACCCCCTTCCTTGCTGGGGATGCAACAAGAAGTAGACACAAACAGAAGAGGCGTCCCTTCCAACAGTCAATCTGCAATCCAACAATATAACTACAAGCCGGTGCCACAGTGTTTGTAGGCAGAGGAGACAGAAGGTGGCTGTCTCTGCGAACTCTTGGGGGCAACAAGCGACTACATTGGGGTGCAGTGCTGGAACGGGTCCTGTTCTTTGGGTCCAACCCAGTTTTTCCCATTCAAATCTAAGCCACCACCCGCAGTCATATATGTGTGAAGAACAAGGCAGCAAGATGTTGGAAGATCCAGCTAGAAAAATCAGCGTGCCCTCGTCAGGCATAGGCTGATAGCAGGCATGAAAAAGATCCACAAGAATGCATGTCTATGACTGTACCCAAATTCAGAGTTTGCAAGGATTCTATTTTTTCCCCTCCTAACCTGTTCCACTTCTGCAAATATTTGCCTTGCTCCAACAAAGGAGTCTCGGAACTGATGCTTCTATCCCAGGAATTATTGGCCACAGCCATCAAAATATCAGGTATGCCATCTGCAAGGCTTAAAACACAATCACCAAAGAATTTGCCATCTTCTCTAACAAGGCTTTCTCCCCCCCCTTTGATCCTTACTGTTTGTGATGTCACAGCACCCGTAGGAGGATACCAGAGCCTTCCCGCATCCTTCGGCAAGGCGGCTAGAGGTTGGCGGGAATAAAACGGCAGCCAAGAAATGTGCTAAAGAGATAAATGCTGAATGAGTTTGCTTCCTGGAGAGAATCAAGAGACATTTACTTCCAAGAACAATGGCATTTGCCGGCTACTGGAAACCACCTCAATTATACCATTCAGATGCATGGAAAGCCATTTAGGATGTACCTAGAGTTGCACCACATTGTTCCGCAATACTCATTCCTAGGACTAATACTGTAATACATGTCCCCCCAGGATAATGCAATACCCCCCCCCCCCCAAAAAAAAAAAAACTACCTAAATTCAGTTGCCCTGAAAAACCTAAATACATTCCATGGAAAAAAGCACTATATTCATCTGACATCTAACATAGATTGATAAATCTGATTTTGGCAAAGTCAGAAAGATACAGGAAAATACTGAGATATTTAGACAAATTTCAAGGGGAAAAAATTCTACTGCACAAAATCATACATTCCCCTCCCTGTGCTTTTCACATGTGCAATCTTTTATTATATTTTTTTAAAATCAGCATCAAGTTTTGCCATCATTTACTAGGTAGTTACAGGCAAAAAAAATCAAAAAGAGCTTCTTCATTTTTTACAGAACTCTTTCCTACTTCTTCTCGGTTTATTGCATTGGATCTTATGTCAACATGAACCAACCCAAAAAATTAAATTAAGAAAGCAGGGAAGGAGGGAACCTTTGCATTCCTAAAAAGGAACAGTGATCACATTCAAATTCTGCGTCAACTTTACCTTAAACATTAAATTTTAAATTTAATCTTTAAAATGCTGCAGTTGCTACAAATTTTCTCCTTGCTCTGCCTTTTCAACTTTCTGCTCTCATACGGCATTTATTAAGAGCTATATTAGGAGACCTTTACATTTCTTAAGCACTGACTCATCACAGGTAGGATTCTTGCACCCAGTTCCAAGAGAAGCCCTAATAAGTCAGATTTGTAAAACAGTTTAAGTATATATAATATACTTTATTATACTAATACTAATATTGGCCTTATTGTGGTTAACTTGTGTGCACAGATGAATCTGCCACGGCACAGGCACACTGAAGGAGTCTTCTAGAAATAATCCATTCCAACCAGAATGGTTCAAACTACAAGTTCTCTCCACAACACTACTGATGTCTTTTCACTGCTCCCCTCCAAATTCCACTCCTTAGGAGGTGAAGGTCAGTTATACCTCCTAAACAGTTATTTCAAGGATCAGAAAAGCATGCTGATTCTCAGGTAAAAAGAGCACAACCCTAGCCAAGCAACAAGAGTTGACAATCCCCCTGTGTTATGTCAGAATCACGTTTACAACCATGGTTACATCCACAGACTATCCAAATATCAACAATGGCAACATGGCTGCTCTGGGCATAGACTTGGCGCAAACTCAGATGAACCATCTCCCCTCCCCATTCAGCATGCATCGATTTTTGCAGTGGGCATTCTTAAATCCAGTGGAATCCATTCGACAGAAGGTTCCAGAAGACGATGGACTCCGTCTTCAGCAAAAAGGCTTCCCAAGGCCAAGCTGTGTTGGCCTCTTCTTGAGGCACACCCCCCCCCTTGCCATCTTGAAATCATGCAGGTTTGTAGACACCAACTGGGCCTGCTCAGGAACCTGGCTCCAAAGGCTCGTCAGATTATAGCAGCCGTGTATTTTTTTTCTCAGCATTGCAAGTTTTATTTAATTCATTCATTCCAATCCTGGTTTTCACTAAATAATCCCAAATTGGCTTGCAGCCATGCTCACACCAACTGAGCTCGTCAGGAGAAACTTGACAACCTTTGCAGTTGTGACACAGTGTCAAATCCAAATAATCCACAAAAATTCAGCCAAGCATACTGATCAGCTCAGCCTGGGGTGGCATGGTTGAAAATCAGCTGGAACACATGAGAAACAATGACCCTCAGAGGATCATGAGAACTGAGCGCAAACCCAGAGATGTTCACACTACCTTTCATATACACAACACAGAGCTTTGTTGGCAAAGCTGGCCTGAAAGGCCATTAACCAGAATTGTCAACAGATAAGAGTGTAGAATCCAGAATTCACATTGTGAAAAATCTCATAGACTCCTAGAATTACAAACACTTCCAAATCATGGCTGATGTCACCATCACTTTGGTATAGACCCAGGAAAAACAACCTGGACAAACAACCTCATCAACCACTAAAGGCCTGTTGGTTCATCATTTGGAAACCATCCTACTGAACTGTGAGCGCACCCAACAAGCAAAGACCAGGTGGGGATTGTGTGCACCAACCCCGACAACTGTTTGCCCCTCTGCAATTGTGATCATGGCCGAACACCCTCCCCAAGACAACTCTGCAGTTGTCAGCACAGCCGCCCTAATGCCAGAGGAGAATTTCCTATTCCTGGGAATCTCTTACACAGTGGCAAGTATCTTAAATATAAATTGGGGGGGGGGGGGCAACAGGCAGGAAAATGTCTCAAGGAAGATTTTGCAACCTCCTAATAATTAGAAGGAAGGGGTACCCAAAAATGTCTCAGGGCAGCCCCGTATTTGAACCGGTTTGCTGCACCATGACAACTTCCAAAGACAAAGCAAATGTAGCTATTTAAAGCCAAGGCTGAGATTAAAACATTCTGAGAAAGGCTGGAAAAGACAGGAGGGAGGCTAATATAACTTTGCTTTAATTAAGACACAGGAGCATGCTTGGACTTTTATAATTCATTTTGTCACACATTAAAAAATTTACAGCCATTCCTCTCTCTCTCTCTCTCTCTCTCTCTCTCTCTCTCTCTCTCTCCTCCTTTTTTCTGCCTTTCCAAAGTCAGTAGTTATTTAATAAAATAGCCCTTCCAAGTTGCAATTTGCGAGTTTCCACTTAAATTACTAAACAGTAAATGTGGCAGGCAGGCTTTGGGGGGTGGTTGTATTATCAATAACAGCTTGCACGACATAAAGAAGGGGGTATCGACGAGGTGTGTCAAAATCCAGTTTTGAGAACATAACACACCTCAGGATCTCCTTGCAGGGGAACAACCCAAAACATTTAAATCCGTCTTGCACCAAGAAACGAAGGGCTGAACTCTGGCAGTTCTCTCTGCAACTTGCTGGACCAGAGCATCCCTTTAGCACAGTCCCTGCTGGACCAAGGTGAGGCATCTCTCCAATAGCATCTCTCCAAAAGCAGCAGCAGCCACAGCCTCTATAGCTTAGAAAACACTATTTCTGCAGTACACAGACACACAAACCCAGGGCAAACTTTGCTCAGGAACAAAAGGTTCACCTTCCTCGACCCACACAGACAAAGGGAAAGGCCAGCCTCCCAAGGGTCTTAGAGCCCAATCCTATGCATGTCTACTCAGAAGTAAATCCCATTGTAGTCAATGACGCTTAATCCCAGGTCAGTGTGGATAGGATTGAGGTTTCAGGCTGCAATCCTATAGACACTTTCCTGAGAGTAAGGCCCATTGAACATAATGGGACTGACCTCTGAGCAGACTTGCTTAAGACCTTTGAGCCCCATCCTATACCTGTCTACTCAGAAGCAAGCCCCATTCTAGTCAATGGAACTCACTCTCATGTAAGTGTCCCTAGGACTGTAGCCTGGGGCTGCAATCCTAGCCACACTTTCCTGGAAGTAAGCCTCACTGACTAGAATGGGACTTACTTCTGAGTAGATAGGCATAGGATTGGGCTCTCAGTGATTCCCACATCAAATGGCTGGGAGGGGGGAAGAGTGAAGAAGACCCTCAATACTGTCTACCCCCTCTTTTTGGTCACCCCATAGCCAACAAGTCAACGGTGACCCCTTTGAGCATTTCTACTCAAAAGTAAATCCCATTCTAGTCAATGAGGCTTACTCCCAGGAAAGTGTGGATAGGATTTCAGCCTTTGTCCTTTCCTGAGTGACCCCGCCCCCCCAAAAGGCAGCTCAATAACTCGCAAAAGTGTGCACCAGGAATGTCACCTAAATGACCCCTCCTTTTTTACCCCCCCCCATCTTCACTCTGGGAAGAATTGCAGAGTAGCAGGTGGGGGGCAAGAATAAGGGTCCTGTCCATGTGTGTGTCCCAGATTTTGGCTACTGGATCAACCAAGTGTGTCCCCCCCCCCAAAAAAAGGCAGCTCAACAACTTGCAAAAGTCTGCACCAGGTATGTCACCTAAATGACCCCCCCTTTTTACCCCCCCATCTGCACTCTGGGAAGAATTACAGAGTCGCAGGTGGAGGGGGAGTAATAAGGGTCTTTTGTGTGTGTGTGTGTGTGTGTGTGTGTGTGTGTGTGTGTGTTCTCTCCCCCCCCCCAGATTTTGGCTACTGGATCAACCAAGCCCCCCCCCCAAAAGGCAGCTCAACAACTGACAAAAGTCAGATCCAGGTATGTCACCTAAGTGACCCCCTTTTTAACCCCCCCATCTTCAATCTGGGAAGAACTGCAGAGAGTAGCAGGTGGGGGGAGGAATAAGGGTCTTGGGTGTGTGTTCTCTCCCCCTAGATTTTGGCTACTGGATCCACCAAGCCCCCCCCAAAAGCCCCCCCAGAGGCAACTGGCGAGCAAGTCCGGCGAAGTGCATGCAAGCGGCGCCCCCCCGACTCACCGATGCGGATGACATGGGGCATCCCGTGGCAGGAGTGCAGGAGCCAGACGAGCCCCAGGAAGCCCCCGGCGGCGGACTCGGTCAGCAGCGGGAGGAGCGGGCGCGGGGCGCGGCGGCAGGTCAGCAGCATCCTGGGGCGAGGCGAGCCCCGGCCCGGCTCCGGAGCGACTCCGGCGCCCCGGCGCTACGGCTCCGGCCAGGCTGCGCCGAGGATGGGCGGCGGCGAGGAGGAGGAGGAGGAGGAAGGCGCGTCCCGCTCCGGGCTGCCTGCGCCAGGCGCAGCGGGGAGCATCGTAAGCGGTGGAGGCGGCCGGGGGAGGCTCCGGAGCCGACACGCCCGGATCGGGCGGCGCCCGCCTGCCCCCCGGCACCCCCTCCCGGAGCCCCCTTCCCCGGGGGAGCAGGACCACCGCCCCTCTGCCAGCACCCGCCGATCTCCCACCCAGGCGCCCGCAGCCCTGGCTGGAGCTGTCCACGCCAGCCGGCAGGTGGGTGGGCGGGCGGCTGGCTGGCAGACAGGCTGGCAGACTCTCGGCAGAGAGGTGCCGGGGCTCAAGTCTCCCAGCAAGGCACGCCCTCTGCACGGGAAGCCCTGCCCCCTGGTCCCAGACGAGCCAGAGCTCAGGTGGGGGGGAAAAAGCACTCTGCACATGCTCTGGGGTGCTCGCTTTGTTCTTTTTTCCCCCCTCTTCTGTCTCTCCCAGACCTACAGTGGAAAGCTGGTGCCTTCGAGGCTCGCGGCCCCCTTTTACGCACAGAGTAGTGTAGCCTCAAGAAGTAGCCAGGGTTGCTCTTTTGGGTGATTTCAACGGCCAGCTCCTTCTCAAGACTCGGCTGCAAAGTCCCCTGTCGCCTCCAGAGGAGAGAAAAGCAGACAGCACACAAGGAGGCTGAAGAGTGAGCTGCTGGCCTCTGAACATGTGCAGAGTGCCTCCATCTTTTTTCTTCCTCTTGAGAGTCCATGCAGCCACTCCCTACAGATTTGGGGTTGAAGGGTTTGCAGGGAGGAGCCCCCTCACCTCTCCACTGAGGAAGGAGGAACCACTGGGGGTGGGGGGAGAAGCAGGGAGACAGGCGGAGAGGTGTGGCCAGGCTGGGTGGTACTGGAGAAGACTGGGATAAATTCGAGATGGGGCCAGTGAGCATCAAAGCAGGGGATGCTAGAAAGCAGGGAGGCTGGTGGGAGGCTTCTGGTCTCTAACTTCATTTACCAGGGTGGGAGTTAGGGAGGTGGGATAAGGTATGGGGGTGTACAAGGAGGAGGAGGGGCAAGGAGCTGGAGTGCACAGAGTTCACAGGATCAACCCCCGACTCTCCACTCCTGACTCTCCCAAGTGACCCAGAGAGATCACTACACCTGCCTAGAGGAGGAGCACGTAGCCAGCCCAACTCTTTTCCTTTCCTTCTTGGAATATTCTGTACTGAATATAGATCTATAGAATATTGCAGTGTTTCTCAAGCAGACCACTTCGCAAGGTCCTCTGTTTTGAAGTACCACCAGAAGTTACTGACGATGACATCATCACCACTAACTTCCGGGTTGAGAGGGCAGATGCAACACAACAAACACAAGTAAGAGGGAGGGCTTAAGTGCAGAAAAGCATGCTTGGAGCTCTGCCCGCCCAGCCGAGCCTCCTACCACTGTATGTTGTGTTGCGTTCCTGGTCTTGCTGCTCGACAGCAGGGGGTCCCGTGAGTACCACCAGGCACTACCCCAAGTACCACTGGTGGTAACCATACCACTGGTTCAGAAACACTGAATCCTAACTTTCCTTCTTTGGAATCCTTCCCTTTGGAATAGTCAGGATCAAAGCGGCATCTCCTGTGGCACAGAAAATCTTAGGTGGAAAAATGTGGGGCCCGTTGCCCAGAACTTTTGGAAAGTACCACAACTGAAGGAAGGGCACCAGGATGCAGGTCTCTTGTTGTCTTGTGTGCTCCCTGAGGCGTTTGGTGGGCCACTGGGAGATACAGAAAGCTGGACTAAATCGGCCTTTGGCCTGATGAAGCCGGGCTCTTCTTACGTTCTTAAGGCAGAGCGAGTGCACACAGGAAGCTGGGGACAGAGTAGGGTTGAGTGGAAAGGAAGGGACACACAGCCTATGCACGTCTGCTCAGAAGTAGGTCCCGTTATAGTCAACGGGGCTTACTCCCAGGTAAGCGTGGATAGGATTGCAGCCTCATTTCCCTAATAGCACCAGCAAGCAGACAGCCAACGCTGGGGTGGGTGATAAGAAGATCGGGTACATGAAAGAGGACTTGGAGACCAGGGATCCATTGCTAGCAGGGGCTGTTTGGCATGCACGGCACTGAGTAAATGTCCTGGCCCTGTGCAGAGAGTTCATGTCTGGCTGCAAGAATTGCTTGCAGTGGTGGATGCACTCCACGCTGCACATCACCCCCCTCCGGCCTGCATCATCCCCGTCATGGCTCCTCCAACCAGGAGTTATCAAACTGGCACCAGATGGGTCCCCGAGGAAATGCCTCCCGCACCACTGTAGAGGGAGCCCATTAATCAGGCCAACAGTGACAGAGCAGGTGGGGGGGGGATGTGACTGCTGGCTGCACACTTCAGGAATCCTCCACCTCAGCAAACAAGATTCTGCACCAGCAGACACTCTCGGCAGTCCTCTGGGGGTCGGGGTCTTCCCACCCCCAAGGCAAGGCAAAAACACATTTGGAGCCTCTCTGATTGTCATTGCCAGCAATCAGAGAGCCTGTATCGACTGTGGAAGCCTCCCGAAATTGCTCAGCCACTGCAAAGGCGAATAAATGTGTTTAAAGTAGGGAAGGAATCATTAAGTTAATCAGATGTGATCATTCTGCATGTGAAAGGCCCAGGAAACCCACCCACTTGCTCCCCCCAGTGAATTCAAAAGGCTTGATTGGTTCATTGCTCATTGTGGGTTTGCAAAGCATTTTGGCTAGACAACCCCCCCCAACACACACACACCCCTAACTTTTCTTGCATTATATTATCCCATTGTCCTGCTGAGAGAAGACATTGGAAAGCCTAACAAAACAGAATTAGTAAGACTGCAGCCTTAGACACCCTTTCCTGTGAGTAAGCCCTATTGAACACAGTACATCAGGATTGTGCCCTAAGGCGCTGAAGGACAGGCCCCAATCCAAACTGTGCAACTCCTTCCCCTGAGAGGCCACACATACATTTAAAACCCTAAACTATCCTGAAATTCCCCCATTGTCCTTCACTTTACCTTGCTTTAAAAAAAATAAAAATCCATAACCTTGAGGCACATTGCAAACTCAAAACAAGCCAGTAAGTAAATCAACCAATCAGCAAACTGCTGGGGGAACCAACATTAGGAGGTCCTCATAGCACCAAGAATGCCCAGTGCAAGGTGAAACCAATGTAAAAAGATGTACCTATGACTTTAAGAGAAGGATGGTCACATGGGAGGGCAGCCCAGGTAGGAGAGTTGTAACCCAAAGCATATCAGTACAGGTATGTAGTTGCTAAAACAGAGTTAGACTCCTTTCTGAGTTAGCCAGAGATGCTTGGGCTCATGAACAATAACAGAGCAGAATTTTCATGCATCACACCACATCCCAAGGACTGTATTCTGTTGAAAATCCCGGTGGAGCTGACATTCCTTTTTCCACCATTCAGTGCTAGAAAAAAATTAGCTGCCTGCTGCTTCCCACAGCTTGGTTTCTAGCTGTGGGAATCCCAAGTTGAGTGATGCTTGCACACTTTAACTGGGGCAGGAACCCAGAGCCTAATTCAATGCCAGTCTATAGTAAATGGGGCTTACTCCCAGGTAAGCGGGGCTAGGATTGCAGCCATTCGGCATTGTGCACCAATGGGCTGTCTTTCTGTATAAAGGGATCCTTCAGAGAGCAGCTGCTGGTCGGAATGAAACACAGTGGGCTGGCAGGGGTGCAAATTCTTGACACCAAAAAGATCGGATCCACATGTGAGAGTGGGGACAGAGCAAAGCAGCAGAGTCCACTAGTGGCACCTGACGGGTCCACTAGTGGCACCCAGCACACAAATTTCTCTTCCTCTTAAGGCATGCAACTTTACAAACAATAAACAAAAACCTGGTTTCTTGCTTTTGTGTAGGGCAGTGGTTCTCAAACCTTTTGGTCTTTTTTATGCTCCTAAAATAAGTCTCAGGGAGCCCTGCTGGTGCATGGATGGAGTCTCGGGGAGCCACAGAGTGCCAGCACATGCGCAGAGTGTCATAAAGCAGAACCCAATGCCAGATACTGGCAAAGGGCCTAAACAGGAGGGAAAGAAGGAAGGACAACCATAAACAGGGGAAGTGGAGGGATGGACAAAGAACTGGACAAGTGGCGGCCACATATTGTGCTCATGTTGCTCCCAAAGGCTTCTCAGGGAGTCCCAGGGCTCCTAGGAGGACACTTTGAGAAATGCTGTTGTAGGATGCCAAACAGCTAGGCCATGTTTCTTCTGCTCCCTTGAAAACCCTAGCATAGACCCATGCTAACCCATTTTTGGGAAAACCCATGGCATAGATTAGGTCATACCAATGAGACAAGGTACCATGCACTTGTACCTGCTTTATGTGTGTGTGTTCAAGAAGTCCATTCACAACATAGCAAAGGCTGCACATTCTTGATTTCTTATGTACCTTAAAACAAAAAACAAAATCACATACCCCATTTCATTTTCTCGTATCCATGAGCAAAAAACGTGCAGATTTATAGGGGGACTCGGTCCTATTAATTTTAATGCCAGCCTTTTCAAGTACAAAGGAAAACTGCTTACAAGAGAGGACAAATGTTGAAACATTTTATTAATCTCTAGGGAGGGGGAAAAGGAAATTGCTGATGGGACAAGAGCACTTTCAAGTTCAAATCAAAACAGGGTTTGAAAGATGAGCCACCCAGAAAAGAGGTGTGAAATAAGCAGTTTTGCCTTGGGGGCTTTTCAGTCTCAACTCTAATGAAGACAAAAGAAGGGCTTTTTAAAAGAAAAAAATAGTAGAAGGAGTGAGTAAAATGGTTCTGGGTGGAATTAGCCAGAGCTGCCTGCATTTTGTTTAAATTTATATGCATCAGGTATAATACAGCCACAATCAGGGTGAGTTATGAGGCCCTGTGTACACATTACGGAGATTCATGCGCTACAGTTCTAAAACACCAAGTAAATATGCCTGGGAATTGGCAAGGATGGATTTCCCGGTCTGGAGTGCCCTCTACTGAAACATTCCCAAGTTCTTCACATTTGATGGTTAGACGCTTGATTGATGGGTCGGCAAAATTGAATTTATTTCCTAGGTATGTTTCTCTCCCACCCAAAACACACACACACACACACACACACACACACACACACACACACACTTTGTAGAGTTCTGCCACACTTGCCCCTTTGTAGAGTTCTGCCAGTGGGTGTAAAAATACCCAAAACCGTAAAACTTTTTAACCCTGTTGGATCTCCCAGGCACTTTCAAATAGAAGTGACCAAAGTTTTGAAGGTTTTGTATACAGGTACCTCTTGTTTTATAGGTGGTTGATTTATGCATTTTTCAAAACCAGGGTTGGCGGGTGTGAGAGAGTTCTATAGATGCTCTCTGGTCACAGTGGAGAATAGCAGCATGAACATAAGAAGATCCCTGCTGGATCAGGCCCAGGGCCCATCTATTCCAGCTTCCTGTATTTCACAGCAGTCCACCAGGGAGCACACAAGGCCACAAGAGACCTGCATCCTGTAGCCACCCTCTTGCATCTGGCATGCAGAGATAAGCTACCTCTAAAATCCAGAGGTTGCATATAGTCACCATGGCCTATAACCTGTGATGGACTTTTCCTCCATAGATCTGTCCAATTCCCTTTTAAGGGCATCTAGAAAGGGTACCATCTCATGGTAACAACTCGCCCCTACCTACATGCATTCACTAAAACCCCAACCCTCCCTCCTCCAATCTGGTCTCACCTTTCAGGGGTTTGACCCTTTCTTTTGTGATAAAACCCCCATCAACAACTGCACAGTGGCCAGTCAGCATCCAGCCTAGCCAGGAGCATGAGTCGAAACTATAGCATCTGCATTTCAAAATGTCTACTATGGTTCTTCCCCCCCCCCCTGCTGTTTCTGTAGATTTGTCAGGGAAGCAAAAGCTACTGTACAAAGTCATTACTGTACAGCTGGAAAGAGAGGTAAAAGCCAAGCAAGAAAATATATGACCACCACTGCCTGCCCAGAATGTGCCCTTGAAAGAGCTACAGCCGTACGGTGCTGTGTCAGTTTGAAACAAACATACCTTCCGCTGTGAACACAACTGCAAAAAATCAAGTGAATTTGCTGAACGATTGAGAATCGGAGATGGCTCCACTTGAATGGAGATCAGAGATGCCTTCTGTGAAATCCATGCCGGGAACCTGGCCAATTCAGTCAATTTTGTTCCAGAGGAAAACTGGAATGAATTGGGAGATGAGATAAATGTTCCATTTGAATATTTATAATATTCCCAATTCTCAGTTCTGAGTTTTCTGTGTTGTAGAATCTGGGAGAGAGAGGAAGGTGGCATAAAATATTATTTGGTAAGTTAATGCTGTAAATGGCTAACTCAGAGTTTCCCAAACTGTAGGTTGTGACGCATCGGTAGGTCATGACTCTACATGCACTGGGCCAGACACAATGCTTCTGAATAGCCAGCAGAAGTGACCAGATTTGTGGACACAACTTTTATGTTGTGGGTGCAACTTCTGGTTTGACTGAAAGCAGTGGCGGAAGTACCCAGCCCTGTGGCCAGGGGCACATGATGGAACCCCCCTGGCTGTTGCCAACCCCCGCACACAAATCCATTCCCCCCCCCCCGTCTTATACTCCCGGGGTTTGGGGTGCTCAGAATTCTTGGTTCTCAAACCCTAGAGCCCTCAAGGACCCCTGTTCAGTAGTACTGCCACCACCCTGTATGTGCCAGTGTCTCAGTCCACAGACCCTCTAGGCTTAATTCTATTCCTTGCAGGCACTGAACACTTTCTTTAATTAAAGCCTCAGTCCTCAAGTCACTAGTCCTCAATGAGTATTTGGTAGCTTGCTGAATGGCTAGGCAGGATTCTGAACCTTTGTCCCCAACAGACAATGAAACAACTTAGTAAAAGGATTTTTACTTTATTAAATACATAGGGTTACATAAAGTTTCAAAAGGCAGCAAGTGCTAGAGGCATAAAACTTCTAGGAAACGTATCAGCATTAAAATAACAAAGCTAACTGGCTATTTCTATTATCCCCTAACTCTCACCTGGGTCAGCTTTCTTTTGTAGATCTTTCAGCTCCAGGTTACCTATGAGGCCACATGGCCCTGGTGGACCAGGCTCTCAACCTGCAGGATGTTGCACCCACAACCTTTTCCACCAAAAAGACCCGACACCCCCTTTGGGCTTTGTTCTTATACTTCTCAGGTTAACAGGATGGAGGTGACTCTGTACTTATTTAAACTGTCCAATCAGAAACTCTTGGGGACAGAATCTTCCCGAAGTGGGGCTGGATGCTAGCCCTCTCAGCTCTCCCCTCCCCCCTGGAGGTCCACAGCTGCATTCCCTCCTTGATGGGTGCCTTTCTGTCTGCCTAGGTGCTACATTATTACCTCCCATTGAGTTGTTAATTGCGTTGGCTGTTCTTACATCCTTGCAGCTAGGAACTGCAAGCCACTTCTCTGTTACTGGTTTAGTTTGGTTCAGGCTGTACATGCTACTAGGCCTAAACTGTACATATTCATGACACACACTCACCCCCACTCACCTGAGGCTCACAGAGCCTTACACGAGCTCAGGCTGCATCAAGGAAGGCTTTCCGATGCTATAAACTGTGCTTCTGGAAAAATGGAAGCACAGTTTCCAAGCCCTTCGGGAGCCTCAGAGAAGCTTCCGTGGAGTCCTAAAGGCTTGTGCCTGGGGCATTTACCCCATTGAATGTAATGGGAGGTCTGCCACTGACCAGAAGTTGCTTCTGTGGGACATTCTGAGGCCCACAGAGACCAACAGAGTGGGTCGTGGACCCAGCCCAACCTGGAACAGATGTCTGAGGTCTCCCAATAAGGCATTCTGGCAATACCAGAATGTGGAGCATCGCTTCACAACTCACAGTGGAAGACGAGGTGGGTCATGACACTGAAAAGTTTGGGAACCCGTGGGCTAACTTATGGTTTCATTATTAAGGGTCCTTCAAAACTGAATTTCAAATTTAATCAGGTTTAGCACTTGTATAGCACTTCTGTTGTACAAAGTACCATATGTGCATTGTGCTTTCAATAACCCTGTAAAGGAAGGGTGTGCCGTTAACTCCATGTTAAGGCTCCGAGTCAAGGCTGAAAGTGGGTGATCTGCTTAAAGTTGCGTGAGCTCATGGTAGAGGAGAGATTTAAACTGCAGAAGTCTTGAGTCAGATCTCCATTTCTTCACCCTTTGACATTTCTCTCTAGCTCTAGCCTGAAGGCAAGCACCTGTTTTAGTACAGTGGCCGGGGGGGGGGGGGGGGAGTGTCCACTTTGTGATGCAATCAGGAGGTTTGTTATATACCAGGGGTACTCAAATTGAGATAAAGAGGCATTTCTAATATTCTTGAAAGGCTGAGAATATTAGGAATGCCTCTTTATCTCAGTGAGTTCAATGAAACATGCTCTGGTAAGAACACTTACCTGGCATAAGATCTGTTTGACTCAAGTAGGGCTGCAATCCTAGGCGCACTTACCTGGGAACAAGTCCCACTGAACATAATGGTACTTACTTCTAAGTAAACATTTATAGGATTGCACTGTTAGATTTCTGAAAATATTAGACCAGAAGCCCAATGCTATGCTTGATTTACAACAGAGCAGTGTTTCTCAAACTGTGGGTCGGGACCCACTAGGTGGGTCGTGAGCCAATTTCAGGTGGCTCCCCATTCATTTCAATATTTTATTTTTAATATATTAGACTTGATGCTCCCTGGTATGTGACTGCATTTGGGGAAATGTTACAGACCTGTACTTTTAACAGACTACTATGTATATGCTTTTAACGATGATAGTAAGTAGGACTTACTCCTGGGTAAGTGTAGGTAGGATTGCAGCCTAGGATTGTTAAAAATCCTTGATTATGTCACTTTCGGTCATGACATCACTTCTGGTGGGTCCCAGCAAGATTCTTTTTCGAAAAAGTGGGTCCCGATGCTAAATGTGTGAGAACCACTACAATAGAGGAACTCACATTCCACTGTTCTAAATGTGCTGGTAATGCCTTTATGGCACACCACTGCTGAGCATGAGGGCGCCAGTACCAGAAACAGCTGGCAGCTCCTTGCACACACTAAAGGGCCACACCAAAGAAAGTAAGGCATGGAGAGAGTGGGTCGTGGGCAGGGAAGGGGAGGTTTGGAGGAGGGGGACGGGGTAGTTTGGGGGAGGTTCAGGGAAGGGAGAGTTGGATCCCTGTGGCATTGACTTCTGCTGGGATCTTATCCCCAATTCTCCAAACCAACCTGCCAGTTTGCTCCTCAATTTTAGATGGGAAGTCCAAATGGCTGCAAGAGGTGATGTGAAACAGGACTATCTCCTTTGGAGGGGGTCTTACAGGTGGGGCCTCCAGCCCTTGCCTGACCAACCCCTGGGATAGTGACAGTCCACTGCGGTTGCTGTTCCCCACACCAGGCAGCCAGCACCCATGGAGAAGTTTTCATAACTGCTTCAATAACAGCAGCCCAACATTACTTGAGAAGCCAGCCAAGGTCCTGTGGGGAGGCTTATGGGGGGTGGGGAATGGGGAGCAGGTGGAAGCAATGGATACAGGATTAGCTACTATATCAGTAGCAGCAGCACCCACTCCAGACTAGGTTTCCCAGTCAGATGCCTCTGATGGTGTACAGTTGGATAAGATAACAGTATACAGTGGATCTTCCTTATTTGCAGGATTGGCATCCATTGATGTCAAGCCGTGGCTGGAGGACCTCTGAAGGCTGTTTGGACACAACCAGAAGTCACTTGCATTTAACACTAGTGTCTTCTGGTTGCATCCAGGAAGCTTCTGAGGAGATTGGGAGACAACATGTGACTTCCGGAGAGCCAGGCATGGCCCCCAAATAAGTTATTGTCGTGCTGCACTGGCCCCCCTGTGGATTTAATATCTGTGGGAAGTCCTGGAACAGATATTGAAGGCCCACTGTATAGAGCCTTCTGTCACTACTGCTGATATAGGTGTGGACAGCAGCACAAAGGAGGACTTGTGGTCATCTGCTTCCTACTTCCCACATACCACAGAGGGGAGGAGAGAGTTGTCATGCACGCACTTTCCAAAGCATGAGAAAAAGTATGTCATCAGTAGGCTTTCACTGCCCCAGGACACCCCCAAAGCTGAAGCTAACCAGTCTCCCTGATTTGTTTTTGGTTTGTCCCATCTCAGCAGTGGCTTCTGATGTGGGCCTTGCTTGGCGTAAAATAGTAAAATAAATAGTAAAATAAATAGTAAAATAGTAAAATAATCTTGGTGTAAAATAGATTTGAAAGAAAAGCTCCAAATACAGTGATGTGACCCAGAGATCAGATCCTAAAACTGACAAGCCCTGAGGAACGGGTTCGCTTCTGCCTGGGGGGAGATGCATTGCGGCCAGCAGAGAAGGCAAAAGAAAGGAGGAAAATAATGAGGAAGCTGGAGAGGGATGAAGCATTGTTTCATTAAATTGTGCCACTGTGCGCCTCTCATGGACGCAGATGCTGTGCCAGGCTTGTGTGATAGACTTCAGTCTCTGACAGGCTCCACAGGAGTCTGAAATCCCTCTGTCCCAGGGATAGAGCTAGCCTTAGGGGCTATGGGGTCTGATGCAAAACATTATTGCGGGGGCCTCCCATGGCCCCCCTTCCTACCAGGATGAGCAATAGTAGCAAGGTACCCAGAAACCACGTCACTGCCAACTGCTTCAGGAGGGCAATTTCAAACTAATTGCACCCAGGGGCAGGAGGAAGGTAGGGCTGTCCAGCGGCAATGCTCTGCTCACCGAGCTCTCCTTGCAACACCTTGGCATGGAAGCTTCCATGCCAGAGCATCAGCTACGCAGTGAGGCGCTGGCTGCAGCTGTGGACACTCTGCTGGCCACCCCAGTGCGGGACCCCTCCAGGAGCTAGGCCCAGTTTGGCCAAATTGCCCTAAGGCCGGCTCTGCCCAGGGACACCTCAGTATCCCCCCCAACAAGAACATCTGTTTTTTTTTGTCCCACAAGCAGGGCAAAGGGAGCTGTGGCAGGACAAATGTAAGAAGACCTCTGTGCTCTTATACCATGCATGGCAGCCCTTAAAAGACCATAGCCTGCAATCAGCATTGTTTGAGATGCTAACTGGCACATATTTGGGCCAGTTTGTCTGTGTGCATACATGATGCTGGGTGTATGCCAGGGAAGCATGACTTATCTCACCAGCCTCTCTTATCTGACTTACTGCAAGCATTCTTGTGCCATGTGTGTTTTGGTGTCTTTGAGGCTGTTTCCCATGGTTGGTGAGGGAGGGGTGACTGTTGGTGTGTGGTAAGGCAGCAGTGGAGGTGGGGGAGAACAGAACAGGGTGGAGATGGGGCAAGGGATTGGCAGATGGGGTCTGGGAAGGGGGCAGGTTTGGTGGCAGTGGCAGCCGCCACCAAATCCACATCCCCGTGCCAAAACTGATTCTGTGGTGCGGGTTCACATGGACCTACATCAGCAAATTCACTTACTCAGATCTAAACAGACCCCTCTGTGCTATGGCCACTTTCCCCCAGGTAAGTCAACAAATGTTCCCTTACCCATAGGAGACCTCCACAACTTCACATCCCAAAAGATGCAGTGGTAGCCGTTTCAGTGTCCCTGCATAGGTGGCGGGGGACGGGACGGGACGGACAATAGGATTGGACTCATAATGCATTAAAAGTGTGTGCACATAAAATGGTGATAACGAAATGAAGCTACATAACACCACTTTCTGCACTTCTCATTTTTGCAAAGCAAAAATTTTTTTATTTGGTTTCTATTTATTATTTAATGGTGGGGGTGCATGGGTAATGACTGTGGCTGCATCTGCTGACACTATACCACCTATATCACCGACCTAGTACACTTTTAAAGCACTTATCATTTATAATTATAATGTAAATTGTGAATAAAAAACACATCACACCACTTTCTGCACTTCTAACTTTGGAAAACACCGAAATCCACACACACAAAAAATTTCTCGCACTTCTAACAATAGTATTGTGTGTGTTTGTTTAATGCTTTTCTTAGACATTCTTAACGTCTAATTCTGTGTCTTCTACCCAGCTTCTTTCCTTACAATGCAGATCTCAAAGATGGCACTTGTTGTCTAACTATCCCATGTCTGTGTTCTCTGTTGAGAGCTTCAGGAGTTAGATTAGAGGATATTGAAAGAAAAAGGATCGAGTTGAGTGCATGTCAAGGACTCTGTGGTGACTACTGCATCTGTTTTGTATCTGTCATGTGTACCTAATCAGGGTATGCTAGAACTGGATTTTGTCAAATTGTGGCTTGTCCTCTGCCTTGAAAAGGGCAGCAGGGCCCCCTTGAATGAACAGGGTCCATGCCCATGGTTATCTCCTACACAGCACATGTTCACAACCAGGTAGGGTCCCCTGGTTTGCTCCAATCCACCCTCTCCGGTGTTTTCTGCTCACTCTCAATTTTTGGAGGGTCGGTTTCACTGCGAGATGCGATTGATGCCTTTATTAGGCATGCCGGAGGTGTGGAATCTTTCACATTCATTTTCATTCCCCGTTTGGTGGAAGGAGGAAGCCATCTTTCATCCTTCTTTTCTCCAGAGATATTTCACATCAGCCTTTTGATTGATTCAGGACTGTCAGCTGCCTGCAAAACAGACAGGCATTAATTGCACCCGTTTTGTCAGGTGAGAAAATTATAGAACCTCCCCTGACCGAGGAACTGCTTGTTAGTATATGTGTTGATTTTCTGACATGGTGGGTAATCGGTCTGTCCCCCCAGACCCAGAGTTTTTTGTCACATTCAAGAAAATGGTTTCTTCTTCCTCTAGTGCTGATGTCCCAGCCTACAAAACAGTGCTGGAGACTCTTTAAAAAAAATTTTATGCTATACTAAACAGGCTATACTATACCCCATATTCTCAGGGGTTCTGTTGCGGAACCCCACACAGTTAAGTGAAACCACAGATACAGGCAAACACCTGTCCCCCACCCTCCAGAATCAAGGGGAGCATGCACAGAGCACTCACTTCCAGAGGGGACATGCGCGAGGAGGCACAGAGACCCGATCTGTGGATAACCGAATCTGCAGATATGGGGGGCCCTCTGTGATCAGAGAAAAATTGATGATGAAATATGGAAATTAATAGCCTGTTAATTGCAACAAAAATTGTCTTTGCCTGTGTCCAGAAAGTCTCTTAATGGCAGCCATGAATGAGTGACTATTCAGTGGCATAGCTAAGAGGGGCAGAAGGTTACATTGCTCTGGGTACCACACCTTGAGGGGGTGTCTTAGAAGCTTCCAAAAGGTACTTCCGGCTTTTGCCAAAAAAAAGAAGGAAGTACCTTTTAGAGGCCTCTAAGACACCCCCTAAGGTAGGGTGGTGCCAGGGCCTCAGAAGGTACCCAGTGCCCCCTGGGCCTCAAGAAGCCTTTGGAAGTGAGAGACACTTCCAGTTTTTTTGCCATTTGCCTTAACTATGCTGCTGAGTCTATTCAAATATCTTGAGTTTGCCTGTCTAGATAAACTGATGGAGCTGGTTAAATGTAGGACTCAATAAATAATGATTACTTCCAGCAGTGGGTCCTTCTGACATTTTTATGGACTTACAACTATAATTCAGAAATATGGGCAGCCCAATCCTATCCAACCCCAACCCCTACCCCGGTGCAGTGGGGCCAGTGCAGACCATGCTGCATCCAACATGTGCAAGAATTTTGCATGCTGGAGATCTCTGCAGGATAAGCCCCAGCATCCTCAGTGGGACAATTTGAACCTGCATGAGCTCTATAGCTGGCACAAGTTCACATGCCCCATGTCAGTAGGTCAGGCCCAGGATTCCATATGCAGCTGCCACTGATCTTGCCCCCTTTCAGGCCCAATCCACCCACCCTGCTCCCATCTTCCCTTCCACTTCCTTGTTACACCCCCTCCCCAGCCCTGTTCCACCTCTGCACTGATCGGTGTAGAAATTACCTCCCATGACTGCTTCTGGTGCTGGAGCAAGCAGGCTGGTGTGAACTTTTGCACTGGCCTACGAACAGCTATTTTTCTATGTAGATACAGATCTACTTTTTCATGTTATGGACATTTGTATTGTTCATATTACAAATGAATTAACTTGATTAAAAATTATATTACG
Organism: Tiliqua scincoides; assembly: GCF_035046505.1. NCBI lineage: Eukaryota > Metazoa > Chordata > Lepidosauria > Squamata > Scincidae > Tiliqua > Tiliqua scincoides. The sequence continues at coordinate 7,500,512 of NC_089830.1, read as the reverse complement.
TATATCACCTTTTCATCCAGTTGTAAAATGCTCACGACAGTGTATGTCAACCAGAAAGAAAGACAGCCAGAAAATATATATTTTTAAAATACACCGTAAACCAGCATCACAGCAGAAAACAGCTGCAGGGGGAAAAAAAAACACACACACAAAGCCAGAACTAGGCAATCAAAGAGCTAACCAAATCAGAGAACATTTCTGCTCTCCCAGGGCAAGGAGTTCCACAGCCTAAGCATGATGAAGAAAGCTCCCATGTACATTCCCAACAACTGCACCTCTGAGGGTGATAGCAACAGAACAGATCATCCCTCAAGCCCTGTGCGAGAAATGGGAGCGGAAATGGAAAGTTCAGAGGGTGGGGCAGAGGCTCACAGGGCCTCCTAAGGGAGCCTGGTGCATCCAATGCACTCACGGATCACTTGCGGCAGGAAGGTTTTAGAATGTCAGCCTTTTGGCATCAAGAAAATTACAGAAGCTACATGACTAAGAACCCCTTCTTATCCAAACCTCTAGTGCCAAAGGGGCAAGAGCTCCAGCTTCAGGTGGGGTTGGGCTGTCATGGAGGCCTCCTCCCAGTAAGGCAGCAGTTCTCAAAGTGTGAGTTGCCACACCCTGGGGTGTCGCAAGGCACTTGCTGGGGTATCACGGTCTGCCTGCTGCCCAGCAGGGAGACCACAGCATGAGCCTTCAAACAGTGGCAGGAGGCTCAAGCATCAGGCACACAAGTACTGAATGTTACCCACTCATCCTGGCCCATTTACTGCTGTTTGGAGGCTTGCAACACCCTCCAAACCAGGAAGTAAGCAGTGGTGATGACCACCAGATGACATCATCGCCAGGCGGACAACCAAAGCCCAAACCACACGAGTTCTCTGGCTCTGCGGGATGGAGCTTGCTGCCACACCATTATGGTTCTGCAAAAGCAGTGGGGATGTAGTTGCTTTCATGATAAAAAAAACCAGTGGCTACCTCTTTGACTCCCATGAATTGTTCAGTGTGAAATATTTCCGAGATAGGAGGAGAAATGTGGGTGGAGGAATCTATGCACCTTATATCTCATGCGGCTGTTGTGTGGCCCGAGAATAGAGTCAGCTCTTTGTTAATTATCTCCAAACAATCTGGTGTTTATCTGATATTTTAGAAGTGTGTGTGGGGGGGGGGGGATAAATGCAGGAAAGGAAAATTGCAAGACAGAATATTAAGGCCAAATCCAAGTTTCTTGACTTGTGAGGATAACCTAATTGGCGGAGGAAATTAACACAATTGCCAGCAGAGCTGAAGAAAGGCAGGGAGCCGGGGATACAGGCACAGCCTGTCTTCCAGACAGTGTTTAGGTTCAATGAATTATAAACCTTACAGCCAGAGAAGTTTCACCCATCATGTGTAAAATAGCATTTGGTTAACCGCAGATAAACCCCCTCACCACTTACATTTGCAGAAAAGGAGGATGTTTTTCAATGCATTATCATATTTTTACCCTGCCCTTTTCTAAGGAGCTCAGGGTGGTGCAGGGCCAATCAAAGACCTGCCATTACATGAGGTGGCACACCAGATGTGCTCCCTACATGACCATACTACCATCACTCCTGCCACTGCTCCTTGGATTTGAGAGGGAAGGAGGGAACGGAAAATAAGATGTATCAAGAAGAGGAGGGCGGTTCACTAGGTGTCCTCTCCCAGGTGCTTCCTTTTCTGCTCTGTTCCTCTTTTTTATTTATTTCCCACATTTTTATGCCACTTTCGTCCAAGAAGCTCAGGGTAATGTATGTGGTCCCTCCTGTTTTTCCGTCACAACAACCCTGTGAGGTAGGTGAAACTGAGACTGGCCCAAGGTCACCCAGGAAGCTTCCTGGCTGAGCAGGGACTTGAACCTGGATTTTCCAGGTCTAAGTTCAACTCCTGAACAACTACACCATCCTACCTCTCTATTCAAATCCTGTTCAAATCCATGGAGCAAGGAGTGGGAAATGTGGGTAATCAGACAGTAATCCCATCCACTGAGGCAAGAGTCTCAGTCAGCCTCACAGACAGACCACATTGGGTATTCTCGTAACAACCCTGTGAGGTTAGATGCAACTGGCCTCACTAAGCTTCATGGCCGAATGGTGATTTTAACCCAGGTGTTCAAATCCAATGGTCTGTCCACCATACCACACTGGCTCTCATTAAGAGTTTAAAAGGGTATCTCAGTGCCTGACCCCCTCTCCTTCCAAGTTCATCTGTATTGTTGTATTGTATTGGCAACCTTCAGTCTCGAAAGACTATGGTATCGCGCTCTGAAAGGTGGTTCTGGCACAGCGTCTGGTGTGGCTGAAAAGGCCAATCCAGGAGTGACAATCCCTTCCACACTGGGAGCAAGTGCAGTCTGTCCCTGGTCTGTCTCCCTGGCTATGGGCCTTCCTTCTTTGCCTCTTAGCCTCAGACTGTTGGCAAAGTGTCTCTTCAAACTGGGAAAGGCCATGCTGCACAGCCTGCCTCCAAGCGGGCCGCTCAGAGGCCAGGGTTTCCCACTTGTTGAGGTCCATTCCTAAGGCCTTCAAATCCCTCTTGCAGATGTCCTTGTTTCGCAGCTGTGGTCTACCTGTAGGGCGCTTTCCTTGCACGAGTTCTCCATAGAGGAGATCCTTTGGGATCCGGCCATCATCCATTCTCACGACATGACCGAGCTAACGCAAGCGTCTGTTTCAGAAGTGCATACATGCTACGGATTCCAGCACGTTCCAGGACTGTGTTGTTAGGAACTTTGTCCTGCCAGGTGATGCCGAGAATGTGCCAGAGGCAGCGCATGTGGAAAGCGTTCGGTATCCTCTCCTGTTGTGAGCGGAGAGTCCATGACTCGCTGCAGTACAGAAGTATACTCAGGATGCAAGCTCTGTAGACCTGGCTCTTGGTATGTTCTGTCAGCTTCTTGTTGGACCAGACTCTCTTTGTGAGTCTGGAAAATGTGGTAGCTGCTTTACCGATGCGTTTGTTTCATCAGGTTTATCAGGGCAAACAGATCAGTGAGAAAACACCTCTTTGGGACTTGTTCCCCATTCATGCGCAGGAGTTGAGTGAGATTTGTTGCATGGTCTTGGCCTTATTGCCCTACGGCTCCAGGGCAACCCTGCTAACAGGAAAGCTGCTTAGGCATTCCATCTCAGAGAAAATATGGTTGTCTCCCGAGAGGTCTCTCTCACTGAGCCCTTGAATCTCTACTTCTCCTTGTCAAACTCACTCCTTAAAATCATTTTGATGTGTTGACTCTCTGTCACCAGCTCAACTGATATTCTCCCTCATTTTCTGTGGGCAGAGAATGTCATTAGGCAAAGTTTCAGTGTAGTGACTTTTGTTCATGAAGGACTATTGAAACCTTCAAAAAAAAACAAACCCCATCACTGACGTGCCACTTTCCCAGGAACAGTTTTGAACCCCACCCCACCTGCTGTTTGTGTAACCAAGTCCTTATCTTTTCCTTGCTCATCTGCTCCAAATTCATGTTCTTGTTCTTGTCTAGGTGCCAGTCTGGGGTTTACAGTCCTGATCCTGTCTCACTTCTGCTCTGTCTGCTTCACGGACTGGATTCTGCCATAGATCTGATGCAACAAAGATTACCCACCCAGCAGTAGCGTAGCTGGCGGGGGGGGAATGGTCAGTACTGTGGGGGCCACAACATGCTGTGTAAGCGCCCCCTCCCACTCTCCATCGGAGACATTCTGGGCAACAAACGGGAGATGGTGTTTGGTTTGGCAAGCACCTGTGCATAGCCAGAATGGCTCTGATAGCAAGCAGGGGGGCACTTACAGGGTGCATTACAGCGCATGCAGTACTGACCATTTTGCCCCCCTCTAGCTACACTACTGTCACTCAGACCCTGATTTTGCAAATATCACCCCAAATTCTTCCTCCCTGGAAGATGCCTATGACCGTTAGCCAGAACTACAGGGACAGCCCTGTAGTTCTGTGTTTGAATCTTCCTTCCTTCCTTCATCTGCCTGGGGTCCCAGGAGGACTGAAACTCCTCCAATTACAGGCAAAACTGAATTTCCATACTTGTGATTTGTCTCCTTAGAGGAGCAAAGGCCTGATGCATGCACGGGGGCACTGGGGCGCTTGAAACACCCCCACATTTCTGCTCCAGAGCGCTTTCTTCTTTCTTGTCCCTCATGGGTTTTAAAAAAAGAAAACTTCCATCTGTTTTATTGACTACCAACTCCAGGATGGGATTCCATTCAACACAGCAGATGGGAAACAGCATGAAAGTGTGTAGGGTTGAGCTAACAGAACTCAAAAAATTTAAATCTTTTTTTGGGAATGGTGTATTTGGTAAATTCTCTCTCTCTCTCTCTCTCTCTCTCTCTCTCTCTCTCTCTCTCCTCCCCCCCCAGTAGCTGCCTGTTCTCCATCCCCTTTGCCATCCTGCTGCTTGTGAAATGGAAATGGGCGTGTGAAATGGAAATGGCATGTTTTGCTGTAGCTGCTACCCTCATTATTGATAAATTAGATGCAGATCTGAATGTTGACAGCCAGGATGGTGTAGTGGTTCTGAGGTTGGACTTCGACGTGGTTCCAGGTTCAAATCCCCACTCAGCCATTAAGCTTCCTGGTTGACGTTGGGCCAGTCACAGTCTCACCTACCTCACGGGGTTGTTGTGAAGACAAAAGAAGGGAAGGAAACATGTGCAGCATATGTAACAGGTATCAGCGGATTGGGTCCGCAAGGCCCCCCATACCCCCTGCAGAGGTGAGAGGTGCTGGGTTCCCCTTGTCTCTTGAGGGTCTTCTGAGGCCCACACAGGTTCCAGATGGTCTTCTGAGGCCTGCAGTCCTCCCTGACTTCCCTGGGTCTCACAACGGCATTAATAATTTAATGGCATTAAATTATCATTAAATTTATCATAAAACCGGAAGTCACTTTTTTTAGCCTTTTTGGCCATTCTGAGGCCTGTACCAGCTGCAGGAAATTGCACTCAACCTCTGCAGACTTCAGAAAGCCTCCAGAGATGAGGCAAGCCCAGCTCCCCTAGCTTTCAGAGGGTAGGGGGCATCCCCAGTTATCTGTGGTTTCACTTAATGGTGAAGGGTTTTGAAATGGAACCCCCGCAGATGCCTGTACACCACCCTGAACTCCTTGCATGGGGGCAGAATAAAAATGTGGGAAATAAATTTTTACCCTGTTTCTCACAAAGCATTAGAATTCTGAGTATACATTTGAAATGATGGGGTATGATATATGAGTGACATGCACAAGGTCCCATACTCAACTTCTGGTATCTCCAGGTCAAAGGTTCTTAGATAAGAAAGACTGGAGAGCTGCTGACACTCAGTGTATGTAATACTGGGCTACATGTGCCAATAATTGGACCCTGTCAGCATCACAGGGCCATAAATGATTGAAACGAGGATGAGACTACATTTCAGTTTTCTTTTAAGAGTAGCAACACAATTGGGCCTAGCAGGAACAAGTGAAGGGCTGTGGCTCGGTGGGAAAGCATATGCTGTGCATGCAGAAGGTCCCAAATTCAATTCCTTGAAGCATCTCCAACTAGGGCTGGGGAAGGACCTTGCTGGAAACCCCGGGAGCTGCTACCAGCCCTTGTCAACAACATTGAGCTACATGGACTGATGCTCGGACTCAGAAGAAGATACAGTGGGCTCTTGGTGTCAGTGGGGAATTCGTTCCAGGATTCCCTGTAAATACCAAATTCCATGGATAATGAAATTCACTGTGTGGGCCTGCAGAGCACCGCAATTCCTTACCTGTGAGGTGTGCCCCAGCCCTCTGGAGGTCACACATGGCCTCCTGGCTTCCTTAGAACACATCTGGACACAACCAGAAGTCACTTCCAGAAGTGCCTTCCAGTCACATCCAGGATGTCCTCTGAAGCCCTCCAGCTTTGGGCTTGGCATCTGCAGTTATTCAAATCCATGGATGCCAAGCCTGTGGATAGGGAGGGCCCACTGTAGTTGCCTCTATGCCAGATAACCTAGTTCTGTCTGGGATTAGGTTGTTGAGCACCAGTCTTTGTTATAAAATGGCCGCTGCAAGAAATGACAGCACTCCCCATCCATCAGCAGACCTCCCTGAACCTGCCAGAGCAGGTAAAGCAGCAGCAAGAGCAAGGAGGGGTGAAACTGGATGGGGAGGGAACAGGAGCAGGGGGGCTGCAGGAAGCTGCAGCATCAATGGTGCATCTGGATCCTCCTATCCAGTGGCGATCCTCACCCTGGTGCAGCCCAGGGCCATGACTGCAAATTAACACCCTCCTATCAGCCAGGCTGCCACCCCTTGCCTACCATTGCACCCGCTACCTCTCATGCACGGACTCCCTGGCCCTCAGAAGGCCTTATAAGGGCATATAAATGCCACTTCTGGTTTCCCTGAGAATGCCCTCTAAAGCCTCTAAAGGTCGGGGAGGTAGCACCCAGCCTCTCTGGCCTGCCAAAGGCCTACAGCTGGGGAGGCAGTGTGGCACAACCAGTGGGAGGGCAGCATGGCTGGAGGGCACCACCCCCTTAGACGTGCTGCCCAGGGTCACTTGACCTTAGGACCCCCCCAGGTATGCCACCAATCCTATCCCCTCTTTTTCTAGCCTCCCTGCCCCTTTCCCTCCTCAGACTTTCACCAGCTAAAGAGCTGGCACAGGTCAAAGGAGACCCATTGCAGAGTGGGAGACTTACAAAGGGGTAAGAGGACCTTCCAAAGCCTCCACCTGCCCCTTGCTAGATACAGCATGTAAACCGATCTGGCAAAGCTGTCTGTCCTCCGGTGACCCCGACCATCTGATACCCGGGTAAGCAATCCTGGACAGGCATCCCCCCAGGGGGAGGAGCCCCAAGCCGCTGCAGATGGCACATTCATAAATATAAATTATCCAAACGGTTTCCAAAATGTTGGTCACTAGTGGTGTCACCCAGTGCTGCCTGCACCCCTCTAGTGACTCAACTGGGAGGCACCTCTGATGCTAGCAAGGCCAAGTATAGCAACATTTGACAAATAAAGCACCAAATGAGAAACAGACAACAAGGAGCAGGAGCTGCATTCAGCCCCCCCCCCCCAGCAAATCCTGATCAAAACTGACTCAGAGCTGTGTTTTGCTTGGTTCTAAAGGTTATAGTTATGGAACCGGGATAAAGGAAAAACTGATGTCACTTCAGCCACAGCATGAAAAAGGCAAGGAAGCAACATGATGATGCTGAAGCTGCTACTCATAAAAGGCAGTTTACATACATAGCAAATGGAGAACTTGGTTCTCTGCCCCAGAGCGCTCGCTTCTGTAACAGGTAGCAGAGCAATTGAGCTGAGACTCGCTGCAGCAGAAGATGAAGCTATGCTCGGAAGTGGGCAGCAGAGCTCCGAGCGACTGACTGCTGTGGAGGCGGTGGGAGGGTCCTACTCCCCAGCACTCCCGCAGCCAGTGACCAAAGACTCCATGAGCCAAATCAGTGGGAAGGGGGTGGCAAGCAGGAGGACCTGCCACCCCACCCAGGGGAGACCCAAAGTGCCACCCAGTCCCATGTGTGGTACCGTGTGGCTCCATAGAACTACGTCCTCAGAGAAGGCCTTTTTGCAAGTGCCGCCACCCAAGGAGGTCCGGGGGGCGGCTGCAAGAAATAGGGCCTTCTCGGTAGTGGCACCAACATTATGGAACTCCCTTCCCCTTGACTTGAGAATGGCTCCCTCTCTTGAGAGCTTTCGGCGAGGCCTGAAAACACTGTTGTTTAAACAAGCCTTCTGATTTCTGGCCTTCTTAACTTTTTTATACATCTTTTAGTTTTACAGGCTTGATTCCTCGGTGATCTGCTCTTTTACTCTTTTAATCTGACTACTGTTTTATGGCCCTGTAGTGTGTTTTTAAATGTTTTTATCTGCTTGTATTAATGTTTTTAAAATCTATTGTTTTTTAATATGTTGTTAGTTGCCATGGGTCCCGTTAGGGAGAAGGGCAGGATAAAAATAAAGTTATTATTATTATTATTATTATTATTATTATTATTATTATTATTATTATTACGTCACTGAGAAAGGGGGTGGTGATTTTGGGCATTTTCCCATTTGTAAAAATATGATTCAACACAATATATTAAAATGTATCTGAGTGCTCACAACTAGTTGTTCTCCCCCTAAATCTGATCCTAATCTTCTAGTCTCATGACACCAGTATTTTCCATAACAAAAAGATGCTCCAAACCAGGGATTATCTTTTGACCAACAGCAGAAGGCAATTATTTTAGAAAAGCAAGTTCTGGCATCTTCAAGCAAACTAACTCAAAATGCAGGGAGGGAAGGGAAGATGTTCGTGCCAGCAGAATTGTCTACAAACACAGTCATTTTCAGTGGGTCAACAGCTCTTTCAGGCCTTTAACCCGAATTACTGACACTCTCATCAAGGTGAACGTTGGCCCTTTCCTGGCCAGGCCCAGGATCTTCTAAGCCGCGTTGGCAATTAGCCTTTCCAGGAAGAGAGAGCGCTAATAGCTGTTTCTGCTAAGTGCCTCATCATGATGGCAAATTAACTGGTGTTCAGGAGAGCAGCATTAAGTCTAATAACAGAGCTTTGATACATGCCCTAACCTTCCTTGATGGGAGGGAGTGCAGACCTCAAACTAGAGTTTGCTGCTTCTGATTTTGGCCTGATTTCAAGGAGACATCTGGGGACACAGAGAGAGGCCAGCAATCCCTTGAGCCTTTCTCAGAAGGATGATGGGAGCAGTAGCTGCTTTACCCTATTCTGGATGGGTGCTCCAGGTGCTTGCTCAGGAGAAAGGAGCCCACCATATACGGACATCATCATCACATTATATATCACCATTCTAAGACTTGTAGACAGGGTGACCAGATGTCATAACCTGAAAAGACAACAAGACACCCCAAAATATAGGACATCCAAGGAAAATGTAGGACATGACAAAATAAACGCTAAAAACACTAGTATATTGATTTCATGTGGTTTATTTAAACACTATATTATTATTAAATTTAAAACTATATTACGTATAATTTATTAATTACAGGAAAGCTATGCACTGCCTGCAGGGGCCACTCACAGGGAAAAGGAGGTTCCTTTCCAGGACATGAGACTTAAAAAAAAAGAAAAAAGAAAAAAAAAGGACATATCCTGGAAAAAGAAGACATCTGGTCACACTGCTTGTAGATGTGAGTCTCATAGACTCAAGGCAGTTTACACAGGCAGGCTGACCATAAATCCCATTATTTCCCAAATGGGGTCCGCTTTGCCAGATGCCCAGTCCAAGGTCTGCTTAGAGAGCCTATGCCCACTTTCAGCTAATTAGCTCCCCTTCTTTCCCCAACAATGGCCCTAGTTCTACCCTGCAGCACTGCTGGACCCCACCTCCATGATAGCTCACCTGTTCAACCTGCAGAGGTCCTCCTTCCTCCCCTCTCCTGCCAGCAGCTCCTTCCGCCACTATAGCAGCATCTTGGTCCTCCACAGGTCTTAGGCATGGCAGCCAAACACCAATCTCAGTGTCTCCAGCAGTTTCTGCTCCAAAGTCCATTCACCTACCAGTCCATCAGCAGTTCCATAGTCCATTAGTCATTAGTGTCTCAGTCCATCTCTCCAGTCTTCCTCCTTCTACTATCCACACCCAACTCTCTCTTCATCAGGTGTTTTTATGCCTGAGGGCTCTGTTGCCTTCAAGCTGTGCAGCACACTCCTTGCTGAATGCTCAGGCATTATCCTTAAAGGGGCCACTGCTGACACCTCATGCTACCTCCTTGCCAAATCTTCTGCAATTCCAATACAGGGTCTTTACAAAGTGTTATTCTAGGAGAGAAACTCATAGGATCCTCCATTCTCCAGATGTTTCCCTTCATGGTGCAGTCGTCATCCTGGCTGCACAGTTCCTGCACTTTCCAAGCTTCTAGCGGCAGCTGTAAAACACAGCTGCTTAGCTTCTTCAGGCAAGGTGATGGCTCATCCTCCAGACCACACACTGCTGTACTCCTGCAATTCCACATCAATCCAGAGCTGAAGATTTTCCATGATGATGGTCTTCCAAGCTCCCATTCAGGCAGCCCATTGGTCTTCACAGGATCACACAGGCATCGAGTAGGAAGTGGACTTCAAGGCCATCAACCCTCTGCTAGATGCAGGCAAATCCTCTCTAGAGCATCTCCAAAAGGTATCTGTCAAGGCTCTGCCTGAAGCCATCAGGCTCTGCCTGAAGCAAGAGAACCTACCACTGCCCTTGGTAATCACTGTCATACCAGTTCATACCATTAAGATTTTCTTCCTGATATCCAGATGATAACCTCTTGGAGGTTAAGCCTTGACCTTGAGGAGGACCTTGAGGAGGATCTGGAAGTTCCTCTGGGACATGACACGGGACTGCAGCCTAGGCCCCAGGAGGAAGCCTCCTCCACAGGCCTTCCCCATTCCAGCTAGCATGCCAAGTTACAGACTGTGTCCATGGCTGGTGCCAGCTACACCTGCTGCAGTTTGTTCCCACGGCACCACTGCTGGTGCCACTCTTGCAACATGGGGTGTAGGAGGATGCATGGAGGAGTGGCAAATGCAGGACCCTTCTAGCAATGGTTTTGAGAATGACTCCCTCCCTCGAGACCTTTTGGTTTTGGTTCTAGCAATGACTTGAGAATGGCTCCCTCCCTCAAGACCTTTTGGCGAGGCCTGAAGACCTTGTTGTTTACACAAGCCTTCTGACTCTATGGCCTTTTTAACATCTTTTATACATCTTTTAGTTTTTTACAGGCGTGATTCCTCCTTGAACTGCTGTTTTATACTCTTTTTATTCTGACTTTTATCTGATTACTGTTTTTATGTTTTCTCTTAATGTGTATTTAATATGTTTTTATCTGTTAAATTATGTTTTAATCTGTTTTTTTTAATATGTTGTAAGCCGCCCTGGGTCCCTTTGGGGAGAAGGGTGGGATAAAAATAAAGTTGTTTATTATTATTATTATTATTATTATTATTATTATTATTATTATTATTTTGAGTCCACCACCTGCTGGAGTCCTAGGTACCCAGGCCTTCTGCACCCCAGCTCTCCTCATCCCTACAACCCAGCACAACAACAACAGACGGGTTTGCCATTCCCTGTCTCCCAGCCAGCAGTGCCCTGCCTTACCCAAAGAAGTTGGATTGCCACCCGATTGCTGCTGGGCTCCCTGGCTGTCTCTAGATTGGCCTTTTTCAAGAGCGCAGCCCAAGTTCAATCTCTCAAAGACAAGACGAAGCTGCAGTGTCAGCGTGCTGCGATCCAAGTTTTTCAAGGGAAAATTGAAACCATACTTCACCAGGTTCAACGCATTGATCCTGGCTACGAGAGCCCTTGTAAATAACCTCATTGAGCCTCATTGAGCCAAAGTAGGTACTTTCTCCTCCACGCCAGGTATAAGCTGGCAGAAGGTCAGTCCCCCAAAGCTGCTGGAGACAGCAGGAGTAAGCAGGCTGTTCCTTCCTCCCTGCTTATAATGTTGCACTTAAGATGCTCTTCAGATGTGAGGATTCTACGGCTCCATTCATAGCAATGCACCTCTTTTACAAACCAAGGAGTTTTCCCTCTCACACTATCATTTCATACTACCCCCTCACTGCTGCAAGACCATCTAGAGCAAAAGTCTTCAACCAGTGAATTGGACCCAGAAGTGGATCATGACCCAACCTCAGGTGGGTTCCTGTAATGCTGTTGCTGCAGTTCTATGATGATGATGAGATTTTTGCAGTCAGGTAGGTGTTATTGACTGGTTTGTTTATCCAGGCATCGAGTCCTTCCCAAGGGCCTGGAATGCCTGGTTTTTATTCCTATTTTGAAATTATCATTATTTAGTTGAAGACCTGCGTGGTTTGAGCAATGGTTTGAGGTTTTGGTACCTCTTCTCCCCACCCCATCGCAGCAGGTGGGACAGAAATATTTGCTCTTCAACACTTCCAGCTTAGAAGTAGCTGTCACGGAAAGTTTCATGCATTGATCAGAAATAATCATGGAAGCATGCACTTCAATGGGCTAAAATGGGAGCATGTTGAGGTATACACCAGTTTTTTACTACGTGGAATTAACTTAAACTTGCAGGCACAATCATAAGAACATAAGAAAAGCCCTGCTGGATCAAGCCAGTTCATCTAGTCCAGCTTCCTGTATCTCACAACGGCCCACCAGATGTCTCAGAGAGCAAAACAAGACAAGAGACCTGCATCCTGGTGCCACTCCCTTGCATCTGGCTTTTCAGAGATAGCCCACTTCTAGAACCAGGAAGTTGCATACCCATCATGGCTTGTAACCGGTGATGGACTTCTCCTCCATAAATCTGTCTAATCGCCTTTTAAAGGCATCTAGACCAGGTGCAATTACCCCATCCTGTGGTAAGGAGTTCCACAGATTAATTGCACACTGGGTAAAAGCATATTTTCTTTTGTCTGTTCTAACTCTCCCACCACTCAATTTTAGTGGATGTCCCCTGGTTCTGGTGTTGTGTGAGAAGGAAAAGACCATCCCTCTATCCACTCTCTCATGATGCCATTGACTCTTTTTTGAATCTGTTGCACATGATGCTCCTTGTACTATTTTAGCTGGTCTGGGAGCCCAGGGTGCAGAGGCCAAGCCAGACCAGGGTCATGTTAAAGAGCACCACGCACACATCCTAACTCAGGATCATCTGTTATCTTAAGGTAAAGGCAAATTCCTCTTTTTGCTTTTAGCATCTTCTGTTAGTTGATGAGATTATATGGATTTAGTCCTGCTTTGTAAATTTCATTAAGCGCAGTGGAACCAGACGCTTCACCTTAAATACTCTAGACAAAGAAGGTGGATGTGTGCCAGTGGATATGTCTGAAAGGTGAAAACGGCCAACGTGAAGAGCCCAGAGACTGCCCAAAGCACTGATCCCCAGGCAGGTTTATTATTTTTTTTAAAGAGTGGAACATTCTAGCCAGAGCTAGGAACACATCTGACATCACAGACTGAGGACATACAGATTTGTGTTGCAGAATGGTTCCTTCACCCCTGGGACAAACTTAAGCTTAAGAAGTAAAATGCCAAAGAGGAGGAGGAACAAATCTGTTTCTTAGACAAGCCAGATCATTTAGTTTGTACATATGACCAGCGGTGCTCCAAGGTCTCAAGCCCAAGAATCTTTTCACTGGGCATGTGGACTAATTCTATAGTTCTATAGAACAAAACTATAGTTCTATATTTTAGGGCGCAATCCTAAAGCGCCCTTGGTAAAGCACGTTTGTGCCTCCTAAGAAGCAAGCCATGCTAGCGCATGGAGGTGTGCTGGAGCACAGAGGCTGGATCCAGCCTCCGCACTGGCTTCCCCCAGGTAGGTTGCGTCAGCCAAGCTCGGCCAATGCAGGGGTCTGGGGAGGGCAGGGAGGAGGTGGGATGGAGGCATTCTGGGGCAGGGGGAGGTTGAATGGAGGGTGGTCCTGGGGGCGGGTGGGTGGGCAGGGAGCAGGAGGCAGGGCTGGGACCCAGCAGATATGCCGGATCTTAGCCCCCGTTCCTGAGCAGCATGGAGCGACTGCAAGCCGCTCTGCTCTCCTCAGACTTACACCACCTCCAGAGGTGGCATAAGTCTGAGGAGACCCAATGGGGCTGCAATGGCTTACCCAGGGGTAAGGGGAAGAGTTTCCCCTTGCCTCCATCTGAGTCACTTTGGGCCCTTATCTTGCACTGGATACAGTGCAGGCCTCCTGGAAATTGATAGAGTATAAATTACATTGTGGTGATAAAGCATAAACTTGACCAACACACTGTATGCCACGGAATCATAAATGTGACATTTCCAATGTGTCTTTGGATCTAGGCCTGGCATCTTCAGCTGCCAGGCTCTGCCTATTCTACCCATGTAGTTAGTTGTTCGAGAGCTCCCTTGTTGTTCAGCACCCTGATCCTAAGAAGAACTTGACTTTTGAATTGCCACCTGCCTTGCTCTGCCAGCCAGGGCCTTTCCATAGTTGGAAGACCAGGAACTGGAGTCATCCAGCCCTAGTGTTGTTGGGCTTAGGAGAACATGCACCATCACAGAAAAAATGAACTGTCCTAACTCATCTCAAGTTCAGACTAGCTCATCTCCAGGAATGCTATCAGTGCGATATTGCAAAGATAGGTAGTTGCCATGTCTTACTCCAAGGTGACCCTGATTGGGGGGCAATGCCAAGAAACCATAGCTTCCTGCATTTTTTAAAGTGTTTGATAGAATTTCTTGAATTTGCTTGAAAATTTCACTCTGATGAAGTAATGCTGTTCTTATGATTATTTTTTTAAAAAGGTAGAGAAAGATGAGGGAACAGGAGGGACGGCACTCTATAAACTGCTGGGACATTTGTAGCCACAAGAGGAAGTTATTGTGGTGGAATCGGATAATCGTTGCACGCTGTTTTAATAATTACTTTATAATGGTAGCTTTGAAAAGCACCTAGCCTTCCACTGCAACGAAAATGCTGGCTGGTCGGTGGGGGGCCATGCTTTGTTTACTTAATCAATGGGGCGCATGGCTAATGGATCAGAAAAGTTTGGCTCTGGGCTTGAAAGCATTAATAACACTTCCATTCAGATGATGAAATTGATCAGCCAACCTCGCCTTCTTTCTGGATGATTATTGTCGAAACATGGGCAGCAAAGCCAATGTTCAAAATCGGACCCCCCTTTCCCCTCCCTTCCACCCGCCATGCAAGAACACTGGACTGTAAACGGTACAGCAGAGGACTGGCTGGACAACATAACAGATTTTTTGAAACTGCTGGTCAAAATTGCATTGTGGCTATTGAGCATTGAAAATGAACTATAAGTAGCATTTGCTATTGATTACGCTTTTTGTTAAAAACAATAAGGCTGACATACTGAATGGAGACACACAGACTGCTATTGATCCTGCTGCCTTTAGAACAACTTCACGGCAGAATCCAAGGTCTGATTTTAACACAGGATTTATTCAGGCCCTTTTCCTACAATATACTTGCAGGCTATGGGTGGTGATGATGCATCTGACTTGGGGGAAAAAAATATGCAAGAGTTTGTTTACATAAAACTTTGCCAAAAATGAAAGAAAGGACAATCCAAACAGAGCTGAATCTGTTCACCAACAATGCATCAGAATGCACTGTAGGTGCTATCTAAAATCTCAAGCAGACTTCGCCCACCTCAAAAAAATCATCACCTAGTGGTCACCTTCATTGGACAGCCCAATACAAACTTATGCCAGTACAGCCAGGCCACATGGCCTGTGCTGTATCCAGCCAAGTCTGGGAGGCTGCTGGATTTTCCCCCATACCCCTTGTCAAGCCCCATCCTGCCCTATGGGGCACAAATTCGAGTTGGCACAAACCCCACTCCCAGGCCAGGAAGCCTTACATGGGTTTCTCGAATTTGTGGCAACTAAACAGCCTGTTTAGTTGGCAGAAATTCGAGAAACCTATGTAAGGCTTCCTGGCCCGGGAGTGGGGTTAGGGATATGGCGTGTGTTGACACCAGTGATCCCACTCCCTCCCTGGCCCAATCCTCCCTGTTCCACCCTCCCCTGTCCAGAAACGCCCCCTCTCCTCTCCTCCTGCCATCCTCTCCCACCCCCTGCACCACCCGGCACAAACCTACCTTGCTCAGTCAGTGCAGGGATGGGATCTGGCGGTGATAGGACAGTGCACATCCTTGTGCCAGTTCAGCCTGCTCCCAAATCGCTGCAAACATGCTTTATGGCAGAATTGTCATCGCCTTGGCACAGTTGTTGTGGTAGCAATCTCCAAAGGCATCTGTACAGCTCAGAATGGCATTTCAGAAATCTAGGATTGGGCTGTAAGTGAACTCTGTAGAGTTTAGCATGTTTTAAGTGCCACACTGTGGGGCGGGGCCTGTTCACAGATCAATAGACATGAACCTTGCAGCTGCAAAGAAAGCCCAAAGAGAACTGAGCAGGGTGCAGCAAACGTATGTCAAATTGCAAGTGGGGTCTTCCCAAGACCTTCTGGCACCCAACGAAGTGCATCCATTGCTATGTCCATCACTCAGCAGCATGCCAGCCACATCCACCCCTCTTCCTTGGAGATGTTCTAGCCCACCACTCTCCTCCACACTTCCTCTTCCGCTCTTGTTCCCCTTTTCTAATGCAAGGAGAATCAGAGCCCAAGCCTATGCATGTCTACTCACAAGTAAGTCCCATTGTGCTCTCTGGAACCTACTCTCAGAAAAGTGTGGATAGGATTGCAACCTCAGGCACAGCACAAGTGGGTGAGGACCTCCTGCCAGTCCATTTCCTGAGGCAACTGCCACAGCTGACCTACTGGACAGGCCGGTCCTTGTTGCAAGCTGGTTGTGTCACATGTCACTTTCAATGTATTCTAAATTCTGAATCAAGCCTCTCAGCCTGCATTTTCCATTCTCCAAACAGGTGAATTTGATCTGTTAATATTTTGCACAGGATTTCCCCCCTCCTCTTCTTACACAGGTAGGTTTTAAATCAGGTTAAGGATTTGATTTTTCCAGAAACATCAAGACAGGTACTACCATGCTAATAAAATAGCTATTGTATCAGTTTGCCTTGGATTCATTCAGTACACTTTGCTTCTGAGCACACCTCTTTGCCTCTGACTCCCTTTCCGCACCCTTGTTAATGGTAAGCAAACAATACTTCACCCATGAAGGGGACCCCCTGCTTGCTTATGCCATTCTCCCCCTCCTCTCCCACCTGATCAGAGGTCCCAAAGACCTATCAGTATTTCATCTCTTCCTTACATGCAAAAAAAAAAAAAAAAAAAAAAAGCAAGGTAATCACCCTTCACGGGTGAGGTGCTCTATGGGGAGTTGTGGTACATTATTCTAAATTAAACCAGTTATTCTGCCATTTTTTAGTGTCTGCTGCTAAGAAAGGAGTAGAAAGTGACTCTGACCCAAGCAGGTGGCGTGTCCTCAGCTTGCTTAGAGAGGCTTGCCCAAGGCCACAGAGGAGTGCTTCAGATACGGGGCTGCTAAACGACACCATTATTTATTTGCATAACGGCCCCTGTGCTGCAGCTTCGACAATGCCTGGCGCAGGCTCTTGGAGCTGATTCACAGTCCAGTCCAGACCTGTGCTGGAACAGGCAGGCCAACTGGGCTGTGCTATATCCAGCGCATGTTGGGAGGTGGAAGCAGCACAATTAAACCAGTGGTGAGTGTTGCAAACATTCATGGCCCTCAGCACCAGTCCAGTGCTGGTGCGAGCTGGCACTAGGCTAGCGCCGGTGGATCACTGGTGCTCCACCGCTCTGTGGTCACCCAAACCGACAGGCAGCAGAGAGGCAGGTGGAGGCGTGGGGGAGGGGCAGGGAGGAAGTGATCCAGGGCAGGGAGGAGGCATGCTGGGGGAGGGAGCGGGGCAGGAGGGAGGCGGGACCAGAGAAGCTGTGCCACAGGCCTAACATGGAGGCTCTTGATTCTACGGCAGCCCAAGTATTGCTGCAGAATCGAGTGGCCCCATTGCGGGGCTATTTCCCTTACCTGGGGAAGGGAACGAAAGTTCCCTCCTCCTGAGGTGCCGCCAGCACTGCCCTGTTAGAGCCTGGGATGCCACGGCAGCAATTTTCAGCACCACAGCAGCCCCGCACTCCGGGCAGCATCGGATTGGGCTGTGATGTTCCCTTACCCCAAGTAATGCCCCAGCCACCACAGTGGGGCTACTTGGATTGTGCCAGCGAAGTTGCTGGTAAGATCCGAGCAGCCCAGAGTAATACTGGGCTGCTCAGGAGGGAGTTAGGATCTTGCCTAAGTGCCAGAGGCCAGTCCCACCACCCTCCTGGGCACGTCCTGCTCCAATGAAAATAGCCTCAAAGCGTCATGTGCCTCCAATGAAAATAACCTCACATGCAAGGAGAGACTAGATCTTGCAGCAGTGACAGCTGAGCTTCCCCTGTGATTGTGCAGGTGCTCAGGTAACCCCCTGAATGCACAGCAAAGTTACATCATCACATCACACCAGACTTCCGGGTCTGCCTCCCCAACCTTGAACTTCACTGCAAGTCACTGCACCAAAGCCAACAAGTCCCCAATTAGTAATTACACCATCAATTGTATTACAGGCGTATCAAAGCTCCCAAGTGACTGCAAGGCAGCCAGATTTCATGGCACCCCAATGGCTAAATTCTTTTCCGGACAGGAGAGCTGATTATGCCCTCAGCTGTTGTGGTCCTTGAGACAGGGCAGGGATGAAAAAGAGCGTCTGGTTGTGGGGTGGGAGGAGGACCTGATGGGTTGTCCCTGGATGGGTTTCTGGATTCAGGACTTCTGTGGATTGGGGGCTCCTTGTTAACCATGTCAGAGAGAAAAATACGGCCCTGAACTTTGGTGGAGCTTCTCCTGTTAAAGTCAAAAAAGAAAAGAAAAAAATTGGAGCAATTGCTGTGAAACCACTTGAGGAGGTGTTTCTGCAAGCCAGAAGGGAGACTTGGGTGATACTTCTTTAGAACAAATGGCCAATTTTTAATTTTTTTTTTAAAGAAAATAAATGTGGTAATAATGGGAGATTTTTAACTACATGAATATCTGTTGGGAAATGTACTCTGCCAAGAGTCAGAGGTTGCATATATTCTGAACATGTCTTACTGATTATTTTATGTTCCGGAAAGTAGAATGTGGAACCCAGGGACCAGCTATGTTAGACCTCACCAATGAGGTGAAGCCAGAGAACCTTAGGAGTGAATGACAATGTCTGTCTGGGATTCATGATATGGAGATAGGGGAAAACCGATTGGATGTGCACTCTGAACTTCAGGAAAGTGGATTTAGGAAAGATGGATGAAATTCCATGGGCAGAAACCCTCATTTGTGTTCCAGATGGTTGCAGCCCTGTCACTCTCTCGGATGCCTGGCTGGGGTGCCTGCTGTGTCCTGGGACGTGGGTGTGTTCTGAAGACTGAAAAGTGGGGAAACTGGTCCCTGGTTCTGGTCCACCTGGCCTCTGAAGCAGCTGCAATGTGGATGGGGGGGAAGGGAGAATGTCCCCCTGGAGCCCAGGCCAACCCAGCAAAGTTGCATCTAATTATACAGTAATGTACAGTAAAAGCATCACAATTGTCCTGGACTCAATCGTTCTGTCACCAAAAGGAGCATGTAGAGGAGGTGGGGAAAGGTCTGGGTGCATGCACACAGACAGGCAGACAGGCAAATGTACTAGGAAATGCCACCATGCCAGTCTTATTGAACAGAGTGCCCTACCAGGGTCTATGAGAGGAATTTTAGCAGGGGGTACAAAGTTTCTTCTGGGCCCCTTCCCAAAGTGGAAGGCAGGCAATGGGGGCAGGCAGAATGGGGGGGGGGGCAAAATAGGGCAGGGGAGAGTGCTGAAGTCACAATAGTCTTTGGAGCTCAGGTCTACTAGGCTTCTTGATGCAGAGTCCAGGTCTACCTGCCCATGTGGCTTTAGCAGCTAGATAAAGTAATATGGAACAAACACACTCCTAAGTCTCTCTAAAATTTTTGAAATATAGAAAATGGATTGCAGAATATTAGCATTATTGTATTTAGGCTCACCCTAGAATGGATCAAAATGAACTTCTGCAGCAGCTGTAACCCCACAGCTGAGTCCCTGAGCTTCTATACACTCCTCCACAGTTATGGGATCCACAATCCAAAGAGCTACTGTAGCAGGCCAGTTTCCACCCAGATTTGACACTGTGTTAAGGAGGGTCATGGATGCTTTCCTGGGCCTGGTGTGTATGGTTTGCAGCAGCAGTTGCCACTGTATACCCTTGCAGTTATGCAGTTATCATGCACTGGCAGTTAGTTCAGGTAAGATAGGAAAATGTCAGGTCCCAGAAACTTTCTGGGCCCCGTTCTTTGGCTCCTGGGCCCCCTTTCTGACCCTGGGCCCGGGTACAAATTACCCCCTTTACCCCCCCTCTCCTAGGCCCTGTGCCCTACACATGTTTTCATGTGCCAGACCTCTGTGCTTCCAATTTTGTCACCCTTAATGATCATATGCCACCCCACCTTTTCTCTGGCTAGGGCTATCCCATACAGCAGTGGTGGCCAACCTCTCAACTCTAGGGCTCCTGGATCTTTAACAATTGTGTAGAAGGGGGAATTTTCTCAGGTGCTGCTTGCTTCTCACAGAGGACAAGCTACACCTGCTGAATTTCCTTCCTCTACACAATTGTTAAAGGGCCAGGAGCCCTAAAATTGAAAGTTTGGCCACTCCTGTCATAGAGGTCAACAGGAAACCATCATATTAGGAGATAAAAGTCAGCAGCAAGTTCATCTTTGAAGCCGCCAGGCGAGAAGGTTATCCCAGGCCTTTCTTTTATTTGATTGCAATTTTTTTTCCCCTCTAGAAACAGTGAATCATTTTGGCCTGGCTTTGCCTCCTGCCCCTCCACCACGATCATCACTCGCATTCCCCCAGCCCCATGGATTTCTCTTTCATGGCCTCCACTTCACCAAGGGAGAATGGATGCTCTTTTATGTCAAGCACAAGCAACACCTATGCATTTCTGCAGAGCTATTGACAGCTTAATTCCTTCTCTTGTGCCTTTCATGTTTCATTGGTGAAAAACACCGTAATTATCCCTGGGCCCTTTGCTGGAGAGACCATCATTTTCACAACTAAAAAAAGAACTCCAAATGGGAGCACCTGATAGCATGGAAGAAAGCATGGCTATCGAGCAGTACTTTTCCTGTGAGCTCTGGACCAATCTGCAACAGGCCTGGCTTCTTCTTTGTGTTCCCTTTCTGGATACAACCAGACAATTGATAGATCTGTCTCAGGATGCTCTGCTGCCTCTGCTGGGAGATCAAAAAATGCATTGCATGGGGTACAATCTACTACAGGAGGCTGCTTTACACAGAGACATTGGTCCAGCTCGCTCCATGTTATCTACTCAGGTTGGCAGCAGCTTTTCAAGTACAGCACGGTCTCTTTGAGCAGGCCACAGAAGACACCTGATACCTCCTCCCTGCAAAGCATGTTCTCTCCTCTAGAGTTATGGGACCTTCTCATTATAGAGAGAAGCTCCTGGTCAAGCTTCATTGCAACAGTAGGATTTAGACAACACCAAGATGCTGTTAATCTATAGAATTCCTTGCCACAGGATGTGGTGATGGTGTCTGGCCTAGATGCCTTTCATAAGGTATTAGAATGATTTATGGAGGAAAAATCTATCGCAGGTTTCAAGCCATAAGAAGTAGGCTATCTCTGAATGCCAGATGCAAGGGAGAAGCAACAGGGTCTTTTTGTCTTGCGTGTGTAAAGACAAAAGCATCTGTAAAGTAAAGGCACCTGGTAAAGGCATCTGGTGGCACAGGGT
Source organism: Tiliqua scincoides (assembly GCF_035046505.1). Taxonomy (NCBI): domain Eukaryota; kingdom Metazoa; phylum Chordata; class Lepidosauria; order Squamata; family Scincidae; genus Tiliqua; species Tiliqua scincoides. Next base: position 7,479,276 of record NC_089830.1, on the reverse strand, counting down.
GAGATTCAAGAAGCTGGACTAGATGGTCCACTGGCCTGATCCAGCAGGGCTATTCTTATGTTCTTATGCTCTTTCACAGCTTCTGTTAATTTCAGTGGGACTTATTATGAAGCTTCCTAGGTGTCCATAGGCCAGTCAGCCTCACCTACCTCATAGGGTTGTTGTGAGGACAAAGGAGGGGAAAGAACCATGTACACCACACTTCCCACCTTGGAGGAAGGATGACATAAAAATGTGAAAAATAAACATTTTTGTGCCCCTGTTAATTTGTGCCTGGGGAATATGCCCCTCTTGCCCCTTCCTAGTTATATTTCTGCTCTGCAAGGGCTACCCATGAAAAAATTATAAGTAGAAATAGACACCAAAATAATCCAGGAAAATGGACCTGGCCAACAAGCAGCCCAATCCTAACCTACACTGGAACTGGCAGGCTGGCTGGCCTGTGTCATGCTCAGTGCAGGGCTGGAGGTGGCTGTGGTGCAACTCGGGGTAAAGGGATATTTTTCCTCTTACCCTGAACACTGCCCAAGCCACCACAATGGGGCTGCTGAGATCTGCGCACTAAATCGCTGGTGCAGATCTGAGCAGCCCAGTGTAAGGTCAGGCTGCTCAGGAGGGGGGTTAGGATCTGGCCTAAGCACCAGTCCTATCCCTCTCCCAGGTCTGCCCGGCCCACCACCCTCCCTCTCCTTGCCCTAGAGTGCCACCAAACCACCCTCCCTTACCCTCCCCAAACCCCTGCGCTGGCAGCACAAATTTATCCTTACTGAGGCTTGTTCCGGCATGGGGAGGCTGGCACACATACTTGTGCCAGCCTCCCTGTCTCCCATGGTGGTGCGAACATACTTTACAGTACATCTGTGTCACCTGGAAGCCGGCGCTTGGGACTTTTGCCAGCTTAAGGGCAATTTAGGATTATTAGAGGCTTTTCCCTTGAGCTCCGTCATACTATGTAAAACTTGGGGTAGCCATTGACTATTTATGCCTATTTTCAGCAAAGTCTCAGTTGAGGCCAAAGGAATTGCAATTAGCAAGCATCGTTGTCCTCCAATGAAAATCAACTTCAGAAGTTTCATATCATCATTAATGGCCATCCAAGGAAGCTTGGCATCGACTAATGAAATGATTGACAGTCCAATACTATGCTTGTCTATTCAGAAGTAAGTTCCATTCGTGTCAATGGGGCTTACTCCCAGGAAAGTGTGGATAGGATTGAGCTGTAAAGCTGCTCCCCTTGTCAGGCTCTAAAACAGGGGTGTCAAACTCTTTTCATACAGTGGGCCAAATAGCATTCATCATGCCTGCTGAGGTCCGGGAGTGTTGTCATTAAACAGGAGATGATGTCATTAAGCAGGTGATGGCCAGAAATAAGCACTTTGTTCTCATGTAGCAACTCATTAGTTGCAAATGACAGAAGTGTAAATATGCAAATCTTGATCATATTTTCAAGATAGGGAGAACCCAATTCTCACCCAAGGATGTGTGCCACCCTTTCAGCAGTGTCACCTTGGCATGGCTCAGAAGCTGAGAGCAAATGATGGTTGTGCTGGGAGAACCTGAGAGCTGGATAAAGAGCTTCTGCTGGCTGCGTTTGGCCTGTGAGCTTTATTTTTGATATCTCTGTTCCAAAATATTTGCCCAGAGCATAAAGAGACAATAGGGGAAGCTCTCTCTCTCTCTCTCTCCCCCCCCCCCATCTGAATAAATAAGGGCATGCCAATCAATGAGTTTCTGCTCTTTGCTTAAGTATTCACTTGAATCTTTTAAATGCTCATATATTCCTTGCAGGGAAATAAAATTATCCTAAGACCTAGTTGCAAAGTCTTGACTGAGCTCTAATAACTTCAGTTCTTTACTTCCTTTGCACTTCTGGCCCTGAAGTGCAAAGGAACAGTATCAAGGAACCACTAATTCTTTAAGTCCCTCTCCTGCCCAGTGTCATTCACTGTTTGGGGTGAAACAGACAAAAACATTTGCATCCAGATGAAACTTAAAAGGCCCTTTCGACAGGACTCAATGTGGCATGTTTCCTCCAAGGAGCTCTGGGTGGTGTACATGGTTCATCTCCTCCTTTTGTTCTCACAGCAGCCCTGTGAGGTAACTGAGGCTAAGAGAGTGGTCCAAGGTCACCCAGGAAGCTTCATTTTCCTTTTAATTCTGTTTTGTCCAATCCTATCCACACTTACTTGGGAGTAAGCCCCACTGACTATAATGGGACTTACCTTCTGAGTAGACATGCATAGGGTTGGGCTCTAAGTTTCACATGCATTTGCATGTGTTGTATACTTAGGGTCCAATCCTATCTGATTTTCTGGCACCAGTGCAGCCGCATTGCAGCCCCAAGGTCCCATCACAGGATACAGTGCATGCCCCATTAGAACAGCTGCACCAGCACTGGAAAATTGGATAGGATTAGGCCCTTAGTTATTTATGTTTTTTGCTAGCCAAGAATTAATTTGCAAGCTAAGTAAAGCTATGCTTTGACATTCATCCATGATCCGTCCTTAATCAGATGAAAGTGCAAGGTACTGCTGTTTTCCAAAATGCCTCTGGGCTCATCTGTGCCTGTAAACAGTTTTGCCAGCAACTGTACCTTGTCAGGCATGTCACAGAAAGCAGTCCCAAATGGGCATTTTCACATGACCAACACAATGCAGTGGAGTTTGTAGGAACTTGGTTCTATTCACTTCTGCCTTCTGGAAGTGTGTCTGAAACCATTTCTGTACATTGCCCCTGATGAATGTCTTTATGTATTATATTGTCAGATTCTGAGAAGTTGTGTGTTCTGAGAAGATTCTGAGAAGTTGTGTGTGGCAGGGGAGTTGTGCCTAGTGGTTATCATGAACAAGCATCTTCCTGCACCCCCCCCCCAATAGCATAGCTAAGGGAGGTGCAGGTGCCCCTGGCTGCAGGCAAGTCAGCCTGATGGGAGCTGTGTGTGATTAGCCTGATAAAAGAGTGGCCATCTTCTTGCCTGTGGACCTGAGGCCTGCTGCCATCCGTACTGGCCAGAATCACTTTCATTGGCACTGACGTTATTCGTACTTGTACATCTGTGTGCTCCTTGCATGCAACAAAAATAAAAACAAAGCATGGTTATAAGGTCACAAACTGGCAATTGAAGTTGTTAAGATCAATACACACTGTCAAACAATTCCCATATTCAGGTCATTTACCAGAGTTGATTATCCAGGGAAATTGTTCTTTACCACAGCTAGGAGACAAGTAGCCCAGTGGGAGATCAAGCAGGCCAATGGCACATCGAGCCAAGGAAGACCTGGGAGATGGCCAATCCCTGTTAATGACAGTCAGAAGCCTTAATTATGAGGTCAGCTTGTGAACTGTGTGTTTCTGGGCTTCTTGACTGATAATAGCCCTCAACTATATGAACCAGAATGTTTTGCCTGAACCTCTTGCTGATAGGATTGCCACACTGTCCTTGGTGGGCAATGAAGAGCAATCTCTCTGCCCGCAACACAAGGTACCCTAGTGAAGGTATGCGCAAGAAAAGCCCCCCTGGATCAGGCCAAAGACCCATCTACTCCAGCTTCCTGTATCTCACAGTGACCCACAAGATGTCTCAGGAAGAACATAATGCAAGATATCTACATCCAGTTGCCTACTAGAAGTAGATACATGGCAGATCTGCCCCTCCCCAAACTGTCTGCCAGCAGGTAAGAGGTCACCCACAAGGCTGGGGAGCAAAATCAAGCACAAGAGGAATGCCCACTGGGTGGACGCTGGCAAGCTTGGCTGGAATGGAAGCCCTGGTCTACCCAGCCAGTAGACCTAGATTTCAAGTCCAGGCAGGAGTTCAGGTCTACCCAGCCAGTAGATCTGGGCTCCAAGGCCAGGTGGGAACCCAGGTCTACCCACTCAGCAAACCTTGGTCACAGAGGCCATCAAGTTCAACCCAGAACCCAGGTCTACCTGCCTGGTTGACCTGGGCTTTGGGGTTGGTAGTTTTCCTTCCTCCCCCAACACAAACACTGGATTCACCTGAGTAGATATAACCTACTTCAAGAACTGGGAGGTTGCATATGCCCATCATGACTTGTAACTGGTGATGGACTTTTCCTCCATAAATCTGTTCAATCACCTTTTCAAGGCATCTAGGCCAGATATCATCACCATATACTGTGGCAAGGCATTCCGCAGATTGATCACATGCTAAGCAAAGAACTATTTTCTTTTGATTGTCAAAACCTTCCCAAAACTAAATTTTAGTGGATGACCTCTGATATTGCTTTGGGTCCCACTGCCCACAAAGGTGATGGGTCACAGCCTTATTGGTGGCTGCACTCAGGATGCCCTGAGGGATCTCGGCACAAGGGCATGCTAAATCATATCCCCAATTTTCCAATCCTCCTAACCCCTTTCCTCTCTTCAGATTTATGCCAGCAGAATAGCTGGTATGGGTCCAAAGAGACACATTGGTGATCCAGCAGCCTATTGGGAGGCAAGTGAAAAAGTTGTTTACACTTCTGTTGTTTACACCAGCTTGCTGTGGAGTGGTGGGGGACAGGAGTGAGCTGTTAGCTTCATGGGCAGCCTGGCCCTGGCAGCCATCACTTGCTAGCGCCTGTTCTTTGCCCTGCTGCCAAGGCACATGGCACCATTTCCTGGCTGCCACACTGGTAAACCCCAGTGAGTCGCACAGTCAATATCCTTTGAAAAGATCAAGGACCCTTTCAGCAAAGATCAGGTACCAATGACACACATTTGAATTTTTAAGCCAATCAGTGGCTACAAAATTACTGGATATCTAAACAGGCTTCTAGTTTTCTGTTGAAAAAAAAATCCAAATTTCTCAGATTGATGCTTTTTTTTAAAAAACCCTCTTTACAGATATACGAACCTGTCTTATTAATTGTTCCTTTAAATTACATGGGATTGCTCCAAAAGAATGTTAATGTAATTTCCTTTTTACTGTGCTCAAGTTAGTTTTTAATCAAAACTGACAAGAGCCATTTAAATCGGGTGTCATCACTTTTAAGGGGCTTGAAGAGGCAGTATGAATATTAAAGCCGATCACGACCGTTTCCAACATGAATACCGTTTAAACATGAACAAGCCATTGTGCAGCAGCTTTCAATTATTAAATGGAGATATTATTATCCCGACTCGGCAAGGCAGGCTTTCCCCATGGAAGAGACTTCCCTCATTCTCTGACGGCCCTTGTTAGCACTGGATACAAAATGCTAACAAGGAAAGAAAAAGGACACTTCACACTTAGAGCAGACCTAGAGCAAGGACCAACTCTAAACCAAATCGACCAATTAGGTTCCATGCCCAAGGGCCTCCTGTGTTTTTTTTGTTTTTTTTTTTTACAAAGGCTGCAATCCTAACCACACTTTCCTGAGAGTAAGCCCATTGAACAAAATAGGACTTACTTCTGAGTAGAACTGGTTAGGATTGTGCCCTATATCATTTCACAGTCACTAAAACAAGTATTTTTTTGTAACTATTTACATGTGTGCACCACTTAACGATGGTTATACATTCTCCTATCCCTGTTGTTATGCGATTAGGTCATTAAATGAACATTCAGTCCAATCGATTACCTTTGTTGTGTAAACAGACACTCCCTGCCAGACACTAGCTGGCTGCACAGGCTTGTATTGGCAACCTTCAGTCTCGAAAGACTATGGTATCGCGCTCTGAAAGGTGGTTCTGGCACAGCGTCTAGTGTGGCTGAAAAGGCCAATCCGGGAGTGACAATCCCTTCCACACCGGGAGCAAGTGCAGTCTGTCCCTGGTCTGTCTCCCTGGCTATGGGCCTTCCTTCTTTGCCTCTTAGCCTCAGACTGTTGGCAAAGTGTCTCTTCAAACTGGGAAAGGCCATGCTGCACAGCCTGCCTCCAAGCGGGCCGCTCAGAGGCCAGGGTTTCCCACTTGTTGAGGTCCATCCCTAAGGCCTTCAGATCCCTCTTGCAGATGTCCTTGTATCGCAGCTGTGGTCTACCTGTAGGGCGCTTTCCTTGCACGAGTTCTCCATAGAGGAGATCCTTTGGGATCTGGCCATCATCCATTCTCACGACATGACCAAGCCAACTGCACAGGCTACTGGAGATAGATTTCTTTGCATTAAGAGCCTCTCTGTTGTGTAAACAGACACTCTGCTGCAGACTATGGGAGACTCAATTGCCTCATTAAGAGCATCTTTATTGTGCTTTGATCACCGTCATAAATGGGGTCCATTGTTAAGCGAACGTTGTAAAGCGGCGCACGCCTGTACTTTTAAAAGGTAATTGACACATTTTGTTTGTTTTATTTGTTTACTGGACCAAATGGCTCTAAGCACATTTTAATATAGAATTGCAAACGTATAAGCCTTCAAAATGTGCTTAGATTAATTTGGCCCGTTAACTCACATGCACTTTTTAAGCGCCCATTTTGACTGCTTTCCATTCTACAGTAGGGATATTACATCTATAATAAATTTTATTTTTATCTCTACAGACCTTGGCTGTGCACCTGGGGCCCTGCAAAAAAAATGTTCCCAATTGGGCCCTGAAGCTCCTGGCCCTGCCTAGAGCAAACTAAGATTGGAAATTTAACTTTGTGAGATAATAGCATTATTCCAGGAAGCTAGTGAGGAGCAATTTTCAGGGGCAGAGTGCACATAACTGTGTCTGAAAACAGAGCTCACATTTGTTTCCCCTCCCTCCAAAGAAAGGAGTATAACTTAAAGATCCTCTTTCAATGTCAGCCCAAAAGCTGTCAGCTCTTTGCTCAGCATTTCCGACAGCTGATCAGTGCTCATAAATCAGCCTACGGAGAGCTAAAGGGATGAACAGCCCAATCCTATCCCATGCTGACCAGCATACAGCAGCTGCTGTATCCTATGTGCCAGCAGGGGACCAGGCCAGCTGGGAGAGATAAAGAAAGAAAAATTTTATCTATCACTCCAACCGTGAACCTACTGAATCCATGCCAGTTCTTTTGTTAGTGTAGGTTAGGCCAAAGGAAGTGTGTCAGGCCTGGGATGGGCATATAGGATTCAGCAACCTCCAGTACTTCTGAGATCTGCCCCTGAGGTAGCATAGCTAGAGGGATGCAGTCCTAAGTAAGTGCAGGCTCCCAACCGTGAGTATGCCTGAATGACTCGGAGCCCTGGTGGGTCAGGCCAAAGGCCCATCTAGTGCAGCTTCCTGTATCTCACAGTGGCCCACAAAAGGCCCCAGGGAGCACACAAGACAACAGACACAATCTGCGTCCCGGTGCCCTCCCCTGCATCTGGCAATCAGGAGGTAAGTAAAGTAAATTTACTTATGATTTTCCACCCTTCAACTATGCTACTACACTCCTTTCCCACCCTGAATCTGCCATGTCCCAATTCCTGCCCCAGTCCACTCCCTCCACCAGCTAAACTGCTCCAGCAGCCGATCTGTACTATGATGCTGGTGAGGGCTAATTTGGAAAACAGAAGATAGCCAGCTAACTGGCCAAAGAGGCCCCCTTCAAGGTGGTGTCCTCTAATATTTAGCAGGAGGAGAGCAATTGTCCCTCTTTGCACCAGGCATCTTCCCCAGTGGCTGTTGCTGGTGTCTTTAAATTTTAGATTGTAAGCCCTTTGGGGACTGGGAACCATTTATTGCTTTATTTTACTGAGGTGCAGCACAATTCTAACCTGCTCTGGAGCAGGCAGGCTGGCAGACCTGTGCTGCATCCAAGGCAAGATTGAGGCTGAAAGCTGCTGAGCCCAGTGCAAGGGGAATTGCTTCCCCTTACCCAAGATAAAGCCACAGAAGCACCAATGGGGCTACTTGAATCTGCGCCACCTCAAGATGTAACGCAAATCCGAGCAGCCTGGTACTGCCCTGCGCCACCTGGAAATGGGGTTAGGATCCGGCACAACTGCCAGATCCTGGCCCCACCTCCCACTACTCATCTGCCCGCCCCCAGGAACACCCACTGCCCACTCTCTTCCGCCCCAAAACGCCTCCCTCCTGCCTCGTCCCTGCCCTCCCCACACCCCCCCCCAAACCCCTGCATTGGCCAAACTCAGCCAATGCAATTCACCCTCTCCCTGGGACCCACATTGGGGTGGGGAGGCTGGCGCATGTCCATGTGCTGGCCTGTCTCCCTGCTGAGTTGCACAAAAGTGCTTTACAGCACTTTTGTGACACTCCTGAGGCAGCGCGTTAGGATTGTGCCCTAAATCACTTTGTGAACTACTCCTGTTGAAAAATGGTATATATTCTTGTTGACGATGACGATGATGACAATGATAGCCTAGTCCCATTTTCAATCTGGTGGAATCCTTGAGCCACTATGGAAATGCTGGCTACCATATTCTGGCCCTCTCCCTTTCTCTCATACACAGCCCTAGCTGTGTAAGCCTGGCTTTAAGTTGTTTTAAGTTAAAAGGCACTGCAAGGACTGAAACCTGAACTGTTCTCTGACAAAAGGAGGGTGCAGCTGTATACAAGCTACTTTTGTCTTGCTTGATTACTTGAAAGTCTGACATTTAAAGAGTAGTGATCTGCTGAAATGCCCAGTGCCCTTTCAATGTGTGCAGGGGGCAAGGCTCGATTGCCGGATGGTATGATGGTTTATTCCTTTGGCACATGTTGGTTCTGGTGCTTTTTGTGAGTGCCCCAGTTCCTGAACAGTGAAACCTGAGCACTTGGCTTTAAATTAGCCTAGGTATACTGGTCTGGATGAACATTTACACCATGTCCAAATATCTAAAGGTATCCAAAGGCAAAAAAAGAAGGTGGCAATCATTAGTGTTGCCAATTTGGGGACATGGTCTTTTGCCTTTATGGGCAGCCTTGCGCATGACAAGTTAGTAGGAATAGCATTTTTTGCATAGAGGTATGGAATGGAGTTCCACGTAAAATGTCTCTGTGTCAACCTGTTCATAAAGGCCTAGGAGAATGGTCAGTTTTAAAAATTGCATCCTTATTCCCACCTATATTTGAGCAGCCCACTGAACTAGTGCTATACATTATTCAGGAGACTAGTAGTACAATGCACGAAGTAAGTCAGTGGACCCCAAACCTTTTAGCGTTGGAACCTTTTAGCGTTGGAACCCATTTTGCCCTCCGCAGTGGGTCACAACACAGTGCTCACTGTAGAACCGCAAAGCCTTATTGGGAGCCTCTAGAGCTGGGGTGCCCAAACCCCGGCCCTGGGGCCACTTGCAGCCCTCGAGGACTCCCAATGTCTTTAAATGTCAGACTTTCAAGTAATTAAGCAAGACAAAAGTAGCTTGTATACAGCTGCACCCTCCTTTTGTCAGAGAACAGTTCAGGTTTCAGTCCTTGCAGTGCCTTTTAACTTAAAACAACTTAAAGCCAGGCTTACACAGCTAGGGCTGTGTATGTCTTTGAGAGAAAGGGAGAGGGCCAGAATATGGTAGCCAGCATTTCCATAGTGGCTCAAGGATTCCACCAGATTGAAAATGGGACTAGGCTATCATATCGCGCAGGGCTCCCTGCACCCCCAGAAAGCTGCAGCAGAGGCTGAAGTCCCTGCACCCCTCTTAGCAACGTGATCCTGGGGATCGCATTGCCGCCTCCCTCCACCGCCACAAGAATTTAGAGCGGCTCAAACTCTCCCTGAGAGCTTGAGAATCACTGATATAACAGATAAGCACAGATACATATGATTAGGGGGATAGATTTGGAAGTTCCAGGATCTTGCTTCGAGCCTGTTATTAGCCTCAAACAGAAAGCCCAAACTAGAAAGCCAAGACTCCTGCATTTGCTTCTGAAGAGTTATAAGAATCTTTGTGCCAGATCTGAGCCTTTTCTTTTTTTTTTTTTTTAAAGGGTAGGGGGAATAAAAACCCATGAATTAATGCCTTATTTTTCGAAAATTGTGGTTTCCTAGTGTGCTGTTACTAACCACATATTGGTTGCTTCCACGAACAACAGCTCCAAGGAACCTCATCATTGTGGTGGGTCCGTAAAAAAAAAAGCCTGGAGTCTTAAAATTACAGTTCCCACAGCAACTGCAAAAATGGCAATTATCCTCATTTTGTCCGTTTCTGCAACAGAACGACGTATTGACCTACATATAAAGCCGCACTCCCTTTTATTGCAGCTTAAATACACATCATTACAATCATAGGTGAGTGGGCAGGAGGGCTGTGGTATTGATGGATTTCCATTCACCATTCTGTTCCCCCTTGCAGCACTTGCCCCCTCTTCTCTTTTTTCTCCCCCCCAGCATCACCTTTCTGAACAACACCCACTCCCACTTCACACGGCCAAACCCTCTATTTATGGGGGTCTATGCTGCATATTGTGTTGAATTGCTTTCCAGCTCAAGCGGGAGATTGACTCTTCACAACAAACATGATTCACGGGATCAGCTGCGTCAACCCCTCTTTCTATATATCATCTGTAATAAATAACGCCGTGATAAAATTCACTGCTTGTGGCACTCCTTATTAATGTCAGCAGCAAAGAGATGTAACGTCAACCTGACTGAGAAGAATTTATACAGATCAAGCTTTGCCTCCTGTTATGATGCAGCACTAGCTCCCTCCATTGCCCCAAAACTCAGCACTAAAAATTGTGAGTGAATTGAATTAAGAGAGGCATTAATGCAACTAGGGATAGTCCCAATGGTGTTGCCGGTGTTTTCTCCCCCTGGGGTAGGTGGCACCCCCCCCCCCGCTGCACAACACCCCGTTAATTCTGCGGTGATGCAATCATGTCGGCCAATGGCGTCAACTAGGGTTTGCGTCACCTGGGCTGGAAGGTCAGAATGTCACCTCCATGATGGACCTCCTCCCATGCAGTGGGCAAGGCAATGTCCTGGGCAGTGGGTGTGGTGATGCATTTCTGCCCCACCCCTGCTGGTTTTTTGGCTGTAACATTTACTAGAATGGAGATATTTCAAAGCAGTTTGTTTCATTGTATTTTGCATGAAATTGCACATCGCATGACATATAACATGATGGTTTTATTCAAAAATACCAAGATTTAAAATTTTTTGACCAGTAGTCATGTCACCACCACCACCACCCCGCACATTATCTGGTGCAACCCGCACCCCCCTAGCAACGCCACTGATTTCTACCCATCATCGCACCACCACCAATTGGTTCCAGGCAGTTGTAAATTGTGGCTGTTTGGATGCAAGGTTGGGTGGGAAGGCCCTTCCACTACTAAACACAGCACAGAGCTGTTGTTGACAGGGGCTCAGATGGTGTGCCCATCACTCCCTGCCCCAGGGCATGGTACCTGAGGTGGTCCATGTCAGTCACCTCCCCCCCCCCCGATGATCAGTACTGGGTTCTGCAAGCAGAGGGGCACATTGGCGTCTCCTGGTTCTGAGCTTCTACCAGGGATTATGTACACACAAGGCCTCCACTATGCACTTGCCAGCCCACCAGGGGCAAGTGCCTCTGGTCATCTATCAAACCAAGAGCCATGGAGATCCTCTATTCGGAGAGCTTTGAGACACTAAGAAACAGCTGGAATTCCTTCCAAAGAAGAAGCTTCTGCTGTTATTTACCATCCCCATATCCAAGCACAAATGAGGCGAAACTTCAGGCCTGTCCCTCTCTCCTTGTGCATGCTGAAAGATGGGGAGAGGGAAGACAGGGAAGTGGTGGTGACCACAAAGAATTATTGACTGGCAAGGTAACTCAACAGTTGCAGCCTCTCAAGCATTATTTTTGCTCCTCCGTGACCAGTACAATGAAGCAGGAGCCGCTAAGGGACATTTTCAGATGGGAAGGCACAGTTCTTTCTATTGTGGAGGTCTTGGCCACATGAGAGTCAGTTCCAAAACCCAGTCACAAACTTCCTGGAGAGCCTCAATCACCAGCATCTCTTTGCAGCTCTGAAGACTCAGAATACCTTAGTAGCTCATCTGTGGTGGAAAACAGGGAGTGTAAGAGGACAGGAACAAGCCGAAACGTAACACACTGCCTGGGCACCTGAAGCAGTGGCAGCATGCTGTCACATGACATTGTGTCATCACTTCCAGATTTTCCCCGGAGGGTGGGGCACTGGTGGCTTTACACTCTCAATTTTTCTCCTGTGGAAGCTCCTCTTTGGATGGAAATGGAGGCATGAACCCACAAGTGCCTCCTTCTCCAGGAAGAACCCAAAAGTGACTGCCTTGTGCCACTTGCACCACAAGGCAGTCACTTTTAGGTTGTCTTGGAGGAGGGGGCACTCTCTGTAGCGGCTTTGCACCCCATTCCTTCTCCTTCAAAAAGGATGCTCTGTTACGTGAAAATCCCCTTTTTCCCTTCCAAGTTGTGATTTTATATATATATCATGGACTAAAATGCAGGCCTAAAACTCTTGCAGGCCACAAAAGGAGTCAAATCGTAAGCTCACTCATTTCTCATGTTGTTGGCCACCTCCAGTCTGAAAGACTCATTCTCTGGAGAGACACTGGAAATGTCTTTATTGTTTAAGTCAATCACTGAATATGCAAACACATTAAAGGAGGAGGACTTTGGCAGCAAAGTCTATTGTTAACTAAATCACAGCCATTAAGCCACCTCCAGACTCAAATCCTGTAGCAACAGGAAGTAAGCTACTCCCCCACCCCCAGAGTCAAGCTTTGCTGATAACTGAGTTCTGTACCCTTCCACCTTTTCTTTACATACTCCAAGTGTTACTGAGCATGCCCACAGCTCTGGGATACTTCCGGTCAGTTTAGATCAACTTCCAGGTCAAAGACAACTCTTATAAGAGAGAACTCAGAGCACATGCTCTCTCTCTCTCTCTGATTGTTCTCCTGCGAGAGTGGTCCTGCAGGACTCTTCCTCCAACTGCCCCCCCGACAGGTAAATATATCGTGCGTCTAAACTTCCCCCCCTTCTTCCCTACCTATCCCTCCCTTCTTCCCCATCTTTAGTCAGCAACTGGGTTTAGCAGATTAAGGAACCTCTAAAATACCTCCCTACACCCTATCCATTTCTGATTCCTTTTCAGATGCACCCAAATACATAGCACATGCATCCACCACGAGTTAGGTACACCAGACAAGTATATACTTATCAATTCTCCATGTGTATTATGTTACCTTTGTGTGTTTTTGCAATAAAAATATAATCCTTTGATTGAAAGTTACCTTCCTCCCAGTCTCCTCATTAAGCTAAACAAGGGATTTCTTTGCTCTACGCTGTCTTGTATCCAGCCTATGGTCCCAAAAGTTTCCAGAAGGCTAATATAAATAATTCCCCTAAACAAAACAGCCTTTTTGGTAACAGCTCCCCTTTGAAGGAGAAGCAACAGGGGCATGAAGCCACCAACACCTCCTCCGTAACTAGGGAGGAGCCTCATGTGCCCCTCCTTGACAAAGCACCCAGGACACGTGCTCCTCAAGCTCCGCCCTAGTTATGCCTGTGGAGACCAGTTCGTTGCACTAGGGGCAGAAATGGTTAGCTGTGGCTCTGCTTTGAAGCATTATCTGCTGTGTCATGGGAGCATCGCATGCCTGTGTGTCTCCGTGGTGCGCACAACCCCACTGACATTCTCGGTTCCTGTCTCTGCTGCTGTCAGCTCTATTCCTGACAAGTTTTATGAGTCCCCTTCAGGAAAATGAATGTGGTATATTATATCACTTAGATGGGCTGTCCTTTTGCTTGCCAAAAATTGCTTTGTGGTGCTGGCAGACATCACAGGCCCTTGACTATTTTTATGTGCAACTTGCTTCCATGTTTTTTTTCCCAAATGGGCTCTTTACGGACTATAATATCCCAGAAGCAAAAAGTTTGTGCATGGATCTGTCCAGGTTTCTGCTCATACTGAATGAGGAACCTGCAAAAAACATCCTTTGCAGTAGCCACTTATAGCAGTCTTCATGTAATATTATTATTATTATTATTATTATTATTATTAGTAGTAGTAGTAGTATTAGTATTAGTATTAGTATTAGTATTAGTATTAAACAGTATTTATATACTTTATATTTATATTTATTTTTTATTTGCCAGCGACAGATACTCATATATGGTGAAACTATTTTTTTGTCCAAGTCCCATCTTTGTACAAGCTCCACAAAAAGACAATTCCACATTTTCATATCAAAAGTCTTTTCCTTGTCATCTTCAGAAAGAGAAGATGATTTTCATTCTTTCCCCAAAGTCACAGAGGACTTTTGTTTTCTTTGCAAAGACAAAGAGATAATACTGCCTTTGAGAGACCGCCTTCTTCCGTATAATCCGGTCCGTTCTCTAAGGTCATCAGAAGGGGCCCTGCTGGTTGTGCCGTCATTGAGAGTGGTGAAGGGAATGGCAGCCAGAAACAGGGCCTTTTCGGTGGTGGCACCTGCACTATGGAATTCCCTCCCCTTTGAATTGAGAGCAGCTCCCTCATTATTAGCGTTCTGGCGGGGCCTGAAGACTTTTTTATTCAGGAAAGCCTCTGAGGCACCATAAGGGTTGTTTTTATAAATTTATAACTTATGTCTTTTACTGTGTGCTTTCAGTCTGCTGCCATGTATTTTATCGGTTTTTAATTGTTTTTAAGTGTGTTGTATTTTTAATGCTTATCTGCCTTGTATTTTTTAACTTGATTGTTAGCCGCCTTGGGTGCCCTTCAGGGAGAAAGGCGGAATACAAATCCAATAAAAAAATAAATAATAGAAAGAAACTTTTAAAAACACAATTCTGTCATCCCTTTATCAAATCCAGCATAGATCCTTCACTTGTTTCATTTATACCAGTGGTTCTCATACATTTACCTATGGGACCCACTTTTTAGAATGAGAATCTGTCAAGACCCACCAGAAGTGATGTCATGACTGGAAGTGACATCATCAAGCAGGACATTTTTTAACAATTTTTCATAGGCTGCAATCCTACCCACACTTACTGAGCAGTAAATCCAAACAGCTGCAGACCTCTGCGGCCCCACACCCAGGGCAAAGCTCCACGATGGCACTTCTCCCATGGGCTACCGCCGCCCCCCATACATAAATCTCCCCCCCCACTCACCAGAGGCTCACATAGCCTCGTACAACCACAACCCATGCCAGAAAAACCTCTGTGAGGTTCCCCAGCACTATAAATTGTGCTTCCAGCAAAACGGAAGCACAGTTTCCACCCCCGTCGAGAGCCTCAGAGAGGCTTCCGCAAGGCCCTAGCGGCCGGCATCTGGGGCATTTGCCCCAGGGAAGTCTATGGCAGTCACACAACTGAGTCCCGCTGACTATCATTGTTAAAAAGATATACATAGTAGCCTGTTAAAAGTACAGGTCTGTAACATTTCCACAGATGCAGTCACATGCCATGGGAGCATCAAGTCTAATCTATTAAAAATAGAATATTGAAATGAATGGGGACTCACCTAAAACTGGCTTGCGACCCACCTGGTGGGTCCTGACCCACAGTTTGAGAAACACTGATTTATACTCTAACATGTCCCTTTTAATGTATTCCTCTTCTTTCCACTCCTTGGAAAGAAGGATTGTGATTGTCATTTTTTTTTTTTTTTTTGGTAATTTTTTTTTCTTAAAACCCATGAACTTTCCCAGGGCAGGGATATTTCATAGCCAGGATCACCACCTCAAACTCAGCAATTACAGAATGCACATTTTGCTACTTCTTTTTTGCTCCCATACTTAACTAGAGTGACCTTTAAGGTCCAGAAATTTTATGGGTCCATTATTTTATTAGCCTAATAAAAGGGGGACTGGAGTGCCAAAAATGTAATGTTTCTAAGGAAAAGGACAGCCATGTAGCTGGTGACACTTTGGGGGAAAGAAATACAACTGAAGCCCCGATCGGGTTGAGCTCAGCTTTTTAATTGACATCTTGCTTGGGATCCAGTCCATTTCCTTCAGAAACTTTCCAGATGATGGGGGGGGATGTCTTTGCATGATGAATGCATGGCTATTATTCATACATTGTGAGGATTCTAGATCGTCATTTGAGGAAGAATTTCTGTGACAGAGAAAGCTTTTTCCTACATTTCTCTGCATCCATTAGCCCTGCCATTGTGGGTGTGATTCTCCCAGGGTGGGTGTCACCCTCCCCCTGCTGCACAACACCCATGGTGCTCATGCTGGAGGACACATGGTGCTGAGCAGTGGGTGCTGCTGGCAGTGGTGGGCCCAGGCCCACTGGAACCAGGCAAGCAGGCACAAAGTGCGGCACCCACTAGTAGTTGTGTGGTGATATGATGCCAAGGGCATGTCATCATGTCACTGCCAACTGCTTCTGGGGGCAGAGTTTTGTGGCCAGTCAGAGAGCTGGAGGGCACTTCCACCCCCAAACATGGCAAAGGTTCTGCTTGGTACCTGTCAGTCCCTGCCTCACCCAAGAGCATGGCACAGGGGGCAGTCTGCCCCAGCCACCCCCCTCCCCAGTGATGCCACTGTTCCTTAGAGCTTTGTCTGAATCCCTTTGGACATCTGTCTTGCCTGCCAAGAGACCAGGGAACACCCTGATAAGCTACAAAAATTAGATGATTTAGGAGAAGGAACATTTTACCAAGATGGGGTGGGACATAAGGACTCCTAAGCATAGGGTGCCCCTTGGAAGTGGCCAATTTCTTAACCCTGTCTCAAATGGGGCAGTATGTCAAAGTAGTGGGGGTGGAAAAATGGTCAGGCAGCCCAATCCTACATTACTGCCCATGCGGAAACTAGTAGGTGACTTGCCTGTAAGTCTGCAGGATCCTTCCTCCCAGTTCTCCAAGCAGCAGTTCTTTCAGGTACAGCAGCAGCTCTCCACCACTGTTTGATTAGTCTGTCAGTAAGGGTCCCAGTTCATTGTTCACCCACCAGTCCATGAGTTGGCGTGCCAGTTAGCCAGAGAAGCAGTTCCATAAGCAGAGCTGTGAGTCTGTCCTTGAGTCAACAGGTTAGTACTGCAGTTTTCAAACTCTCCGGGCGTTTGAAACCCACAGTAAGTCTTTGCGGGGACGGGGGGGGGGAGGCAGCAGGGGCAGGGGGAAAGCAGCAACGTGATCCCCAGGATTGCATCACTCAGGGGGCTGCAGGGACTGGGATGCACCCTCTAGTCCCTGCAGCAGCCATTCCTGTGTGCGGGGAGCCCTGTGCGATCGCCTTAAGGGGGCAGAGGCCAGGACCCACAGGCTGGGGCATCGCAACGCCCCAGTTTGAATACCACTGGGTTAGTAGGTCAGTTAGCCAAAAAGTCAGTCCGTTTAACCAGCAAGTCTCCTCTCCTTCCTCCACTCTCTCTCCAACTACAATCCACAAACTCCCTGCATCAGGTGCTGCTGATATTCCTGGTTGCCTCTAGTGGCTGCAATCATCTTTTAAAGGCATCTAGGCCAGATGCCATCACCACATCCTGTGGCAATGAATTCCACAGACCAATCACATGCTGAGTAAAGAAATATTTTCTTTTGTCTGTCCTGCAGAGGAGCTCCAGGCCACAAAGGTCTCCGTCAAGTAAGGCAAAGTTTGTTCCTTTGCCCTTGCCACTAGGACCTGCGCCAGCTGCACAAGTCCAAGTGGACCTGGGAAGGTGGATTGAGGCTGGGAAGGGAGTTAGGATATCAGCAGCACTGCTGCCACTGATACAGCCCCCTTCCCAATGTCAACCTACCCCCTCCCAACCTTGATCTCCACCAGGTTTCTATGTTCATATACAAGTGTCCCCCATATCTGCTGATCCTGTATCCATGGATTCACTTATCCATGGTTCCCTGCCTCCTGCATGTCCATCTGTAAAAAGGGACCCTATACTTATTGTGGCATCAGCACTCATACCTCCTCCTTTGCAGCTTGTTATAGAACACTGGATGGAAACAGGAGAAGCAGTCAGCCGGAATGCTAGAGGATAAAACATGGCCCTCCTGCAGCGTTCCAGCTGAGTGCTTCTACCACCCTTTCTCTAGAGTTCTGTAACAGGCTGCAAAGGAAGAGGCATGAGTGCTTAGCACCACAGTAGGTATAGGGTCCCCTTTTATCCATTGTTTCAGTATCTGCAGGAGGGGGGCATGGGAACTGTTCATCTGTGAATATGGGGGGGGGGGTGCCTGTATTTTTTCCCCCAACTTGCTCTCTGCTTTTGACCCTTGGTGACCTTGTTAGTCAAATTTCTCTTGGCTCCTTTGGTCACTGGCTGCTGAACTCAGCCCTACTAGAGAGAGCCACCTTAAACAACCATGGGTAATAGAAAGGCACAGACTGCACACAGACGCCAGGGTGAAGTTGAGAAGGAACAAAGATTTTTATTGAGAAAGAGATGAGAGGCAAAGCTTTGTTATATAGAACAAAGATCCCCAGGACATATACCTAGCTATTCCTCTTCCTAAACCTTCTGCTGGGCAGGTTATTGGAAGGGAAGGCTAAGCATGCTTCCCCCCTTTGGCTGTAGTCTGCAGCTGGAAAGTTGGATCTTTGAGCAGAACAGTCTCTGGTAGGTAACTTGAACCACAGATGAATGTTTGGGTTTTGGCTGGAGCTCAAGCGGATCCTCCAGACAGGTAAGGTCTCTCCCTTCCCCTGGAGACCCTTTGCCAGCCTCCTTCCTTACCCACAGAGAACTGTGTGCCCGGAGCTGCAGTCTGCACTCCTGTTTATATGCCAGTCTCACAGAACCTTCCAGCTGTGCAGCCAATCAGAACCTGCTTATTTGCGTAACTATCACCAACAGTCTCTAACTATCAAGGAGAGTTATTGACCAATTACCCCCTTACATAGGTTTTAGAAAAATACTTTAATTTTTTATAATATTATAATCCCTTTCCTTAACCATTTTTCTTAAAACCTGGATTGCAATGGGGCAGTTTAAGAGGGAAAGCACTCAAATTGCTTGTTGCCCGAGCACAGTCCTGTCAATAGAAAGGGAGGAATATTGCTATAGCCCCAGTAATATGGCCATGAACAGTGGCATCACTAGGGGTGCATGGGGTGTGGGCCACACCAGGTGATGCGCACAGGGGTGTGACAGTACTATAAATTTTTAAAATCTTGTTATTTTGGGATAATACCATCATGTAACATATCATTCAATGTGTAATTTCATGCAGAATGCAATGAAACAAACAGCGTTGAAATATCTTTCTGCTATCAGAAGCTATAGCCAAAAAACCGGTATGGCAGAGTGATCACGCATCACCACATGCACTGCCCAGGGCGTTCCTCCACCCTGGGAGGAGGTCCATGGGGATGATTCGCTGGCCTCCTGCACTGGGGGATGCAAACCTTAGTGGCCCCTGTAGCAAAAAACCTGCACTTTTCACTCAGTTACTGGTGTTTAGTTTTGCTCTGCCGTGCAGACTTCTTGGAGGGGGTGTTTGGGTTTCATTCCTGGTTTGACGGTGGTGCTTTCTCTGTTGCCTTTTGATTGCTGCTCTCCTGCTGCTTTGATGGTTTAATTTGGGTTTCCTTTCATTGTTTTGATTATCGTTGATTTTAAGTGAAACTGTCAGCCGCCTCGAGTGCCCCCCTGTTGGGAAAGGAAAGGATAGAAATATTTTAATAAACACAACTAATATACACGATACAGCCACGTACAACAAACACAGTAGCCTCTGCACCTGATTCCTGAGCAGGTGAATACTTAAAGCAGGGCAGAAAACCTGTTTTTAGCATTCCCGGCTTAATGATCCACTGCTGACAGAGTCACAACCAATACCACGTTCATCTGGAACATTTCAAAACCAAACCAATGAGTTTGACAAGCTCCGGCTTATATGCAATGACAGGAGATGGAAGGATGGCAGGATTCCAGCAAAGAAATCCTCTCCCTAAAACTCTGGTTACAGAAAACTTTGTATCAAAGTGTAGGACAGCATCTTCCATTAAAAGGACAGCTTTGGGAGCCAGGTTGTGTGCTGGAAATCAAAGTTGGGATCATCCTGGTTGACTTATTTACAAATCACACGTCATCATGGCCAGTTGGCCCAGGTCAGAGAGAGTAACCAGTTTTTACAGAGTAAGGGCCCAATCCTAAAGTGGCCCAGCACTGGTACTGAACCTTAACACTGTAAGCACATTTATGGCACCCAGTGAGCAGGGTGCGCTGGCACTGGGCCTGTGTCAGTCAGGTGGCAGGACCAGCAAGAGGATGTGCTGCCACCAGGGCTTAGTGCAACCGCCAGGCAGCGGTGTGGCCTCTAGGGGTGGGGGTGGTGGCGGGCAGAACAAGGGTGGAGGAGGAATGGCACGGACTTGAGAAGCCCCACTGCAAGTTTTCCCTGGAGGAAGGGCACAAAAGACCCTTTCCCTCAAGGATACAGCAGTAGCCGCTTTGGTGCCACTGCCCCTGCAGGTGCCGGGAAGATCAGGATTGGGCTGCCCACCCATTGTCATGCTGAATGGCCATATGATGGGTTCAGAGACCTGGGAAACAAAACACAGAAGCTGACAAAGAAGGATGGGAAGTTAAATTTTGAACAATAAAACATTTATTCCAAAAAAGTGCAGCTAATCCATGTAACTAATCCATAATCCAAGTGTTAACTGTCCTATCCTAATTTTCGAATCCTGCCGACTATGCCAATTTGTCCCATCCAAATATCTCAACTCCCTTCTAATGCCCGCTTTTTGGCTAATTAACACCCTCTTTATCTCTAGAACAACCGCTGTGGTGTGCAAAGGAATGAACACAGAACTCTTTATATATAGCAACTACCCAAATTTATTGCTATGAACACAGACACTCCCTGCAAGTCCTCTTGTCCAGAGGCTTTCCCTCCCCAAAACTCCACTTAACTCAGTGGGTAAAGGTCTGAAGCCTCCAATTCAAGTCCAATCCGGTCTCCAAAGCACAGTCCAGTCTTTCCAGTCTTCTGTGTCCTCCAGCAGAGTCCTGGCAGTCCCCTTCTCCTGTAGGTCTGGGTCAGGTAGCCCTCTTGGTCTGGTTCCCTCCGGGTCAGGTAGCGTTTCCCTCTGGGTCAGCGTCCGGCTTCCGGCTGGGTCAGCATCCCACTCCTTTGGTCCTTCTGAAGCTGCCTTTTATCCTTTGTGTCCCATTAAGTGCAAATGCAGCTCAGCTGTGAGCTACCTCCTTAGCTCATTCAAAGCCCCATTAAGGTCAAATGAAGCTCAGGTGTCCAACCAGGTCTCCATTGGCCTTGATTGATTACAGCTCTGGAGCCAGCCCTGCCCTTCCCAGAGCTGTCAACCAGCTGTCAAAACATGGAATCGCTGTCAACACCACATCATCCACCTGATGATCTTCTAATCTTCCATTACATTAACTAACCCATTTACAAGATGGAGGCTTCTGAGAGGAATTTTATCAGGGGGTACAAAGTTTCTTTTGGACACTTCTTTGGGGTGCAAAGTTTTTTGTGGCCTCTTCAGGGTATAAAGTTTCTTTTGGACCCCTTCACTTCTCCATTGGATCAATGATTTCTACAATGAAGATATATAAGACTGTGTAGACTGAAAGAAATGGTCCAAGGCTGAAGACTTTGGCGCCACTGAGTCCATCAAATCGCCAAAAGTCGGACCTGACTGAATATGCCTTGAAGAAGAAGAAGAAGCTTATGCAAATATGACTGCTTGTCTTCCCACAATAAATACAAACATTTTCTGAGATCCCAGGACATTTCCAGCTTCCCTCCTTTGGCTTCTGGGTCCCCTTCTTGACCCCAGGCCTAGTTATGATGTACTCCTTGCATTGGAAAATCTCACCAGGGTCCATGAGATTGGAAAAGATCCCAGGAAATTTCTGGCTCCTCTTCTTTGGCCCCCTTTTTGACCCCAGTCCAAGATACGATGTACCCCCTGCATCCTCCTCTCATGGACCCTGGCAAGATGTGTGCCATGAATCAGTAGGAGGTTGTGACTACTTTAGCACTCTGTGGCATGCACATTTGCTAGCAAAACTAGTGGCCCAATTTTATCGCCCCCACCATCCAATGCTGAGTAGCCTTTCTTCCAGAGTGCACACCGCATCCAATGATGGGGGATGTGACAGAACTGCCCAGGAGAGGTACATAAAAAATATCTCTCCATAGGCTGCCTGGCCATCAATGGGTCTCCTCAGCCCTACACCAGATATTTTGCTAGTGTGAGTACGAGAAGAGGTAGGGGGCATGCCAAGCCAGGAAAACGATGATGGGATCCAGTGTGCACAAGTGCCACTGAATTCAACCCCCTCCGGCCCTCAAAATGCTCCCTGTTTGCCCCAATCCCCAGCCCAATTTTCCCAGATCCTCTCCCTTCTGCCCTCTCCTACACACCGCCACCTTATCTGCTTCAGTATGGCATCTGGGAGCCACTGGCATGCATATAGGACCTCTAAGCAGCACCCCCAAGCGCATGTTGTCCCAGCAGCTTTCGCAATGCTGCAGTGGCACTTGCTGTAGCAGACTGGATAAACACCCATTAAGACTGGGCCATGAGTCTGCTTCTGCTATAATATGTAAAAGACCCTAAGGTAAATCAAAGAGGCAATCACAGGAGAAGTTGCTAGATTGTGTACAAACATGCATGTGCACCAGTGGTTTTTGCATCATCACCAACTTTTCAGTTGACCCCAACCTCGCTATTTACTCCTGAATGCAGGATCAATGTCTCCTATGCATGCTGGTGGCGCTTCTTCTGTTCTGCTTTCTTGGAACGGTCAAAGGTGATTGACCCTGTTCCATGTGCTCAAGAGGTATTTGATTTACAGAACAATAATCAAATCAATGAAGCATTTGACACTTCTTCAACGCTCCCATGCACTTATGATGGTGTATTTATTTCTTACACTGCTTTCTATGAGCTTGGAGACATTTAAAAACTGTCAACTGGACCCACAGAATCTCCTGACTTAGAGATTCTTGCAGCAAAATAGCTTGCAGGAGTCCCATGGGAGTTTTCCCCATGGCAAATAACAAAAATTCACTTGCCACTAGCCACAAAAATTCACTGCCTTCCACCATAGGATGCAGCAAGCTCTTCCTTGGCATGCCTGCATTGGCAGTGGGGGCAGTTTTAGGTTGGATTGAATACAGCATTGAGGGCTAGCAACCTTTTACTTTAAATGCTGTAGATATTCTCTGTGTGTGAGAACCCCCCCCCCATAAGACTTTAGTAACTGTATGAGCATTGCTATGTTTATATTATAATATAGGAATAACCTAATTATCCATGGATTCTTCACCCACAGTTTTATCTCAACACAATGAGAAGTACCCTTTAAATTAAAGGAAAAACATCCTTTAACAATAGCCTCGCTTACCATTGTAATGCGGGAGAGCGGCAGCAGGCAATCAATCAATCAATCAATCAATCAATCAATCAATCTATCTATCTATCTTTCTCCAGGCACTTAAAACAGCTTTTCAGTTCACTCTGAGGCAAGTGACCCCTCCCTTCACCCTGGAGCACATGAAAGAATTAAAAGTGGAAGTGAGAGCCAGCAGAAGTGCCTGGATCCTGGTGAATGCCATACAATACTGTGACATGCTCTGGCAGCACCAGTGCAGTTGCTGGTGGCACCACATGCAGCCTGATGGCAAGGCCTCCATTTGTTGGCAGGAGGTGCATCAGTGGAGTGATTGGAAGTCTTTCTCGGGAGGAAGTGGAGTGGAATTGGGGGAGGAGGCAGGAGCAAGTGGATTTGGTGGCAGTGGTGCACACTGGATCCAATCCCTTCCTTTTCCAATCTTCCTGCCACTCTCCTCTCCTTGGACATCCACCACCAAAAGAGGTTGGACAGTCTACCAAGAGGTAAGTAGAAATATCTCCTGCAGGCTGCCTGAGTGCCTCCCCACTATGGCATGCAGCACACACCATTTTACTGCACGTGCATCGGCACTGGTGGGGGGGTAGGATTGGGTCCCAACTGTGCAACCCTGTGCATATCTACTCAACTATAATTACCACCAAGTTGAGGGCAACTTACTTCCAGGGAAATGAATGTAGGGTTTCAGTGAATGAGGTGCCACGTGGGTGGCCACTTCTTTTGAACAATACTATTTTTAATATGCGCTCTTTAAAATGGCACCCCCTCTTTTCTCACACATGGAGGACAGACCTCTATGATGATACATCATCTAAAAACAGCAAGTGTGACACTTGCTTCAAACCTATTGTTTATGTCGATCCTTAGTAAAGCAAATTTACTAGATGAATTAGGTGGACTTGCAGCCCAGTCCTATCCCCACCACTTTCACCATGCAGCCACACTGGCAGAGTGCACGCTGCGTACTATAATGGGGGGGAGGCTATCAGATGGCCAGCAAGAGGCAAGACTGCAAATCTTACCTCCAAGTAGGCTGCCTGATCACCTATGAGTCTTTTCAGACCCACACTGGCTATCAGAGATGAAGGGGGTGGGGTGGGGATTGAAAAATCAGGGATAGAATATGGTGTGAACCTTTGCCACTGAGATCCATTCCCTGCAGCCCACTACCCACCCCCTGCCTTCCCCCTCCCCACCCTGAACCCCCTCTAAACTGCCCCCCTCCATCACCTTACCTGAGCCAGCATAGTGTCTGAGTGCATGCACAGGGAGCCACTGGCCATTTTTACTAATGGCTCCATTGTGCATAGCAGCAGTGTGGCTTTAACACCACCATCATGCATCCTATGGCAGTGGGTTGTAAAATCAGCTGCTGTAGGCCCTTGATAGTACTGGGCCATAACACTTGCATCACTAATAGACACTGAATGCCTTCGATCAAGCAACAACTTTAATAAGCTACCTTTGTTCCATGCATGTGGCAACCCAGCGGAACAGTAAGCTGTGGTCTAAATGGGGACTGCTTTTTTTGTTACACAGCAGTCATGAGTTTGGTGACTGCTGCCTTAGGGCATTGGGGCTCCATGCTCCTTGTGGCCCCTCCTACCTGTTCACCCAGGTACCACTATTTTGGATCTCACGAGATTTTGTGAAGTCCAAGATGGCGACACCCAAATCTTGCAAGATTTGGGCACCACCATCTTGGATCTCACAAGATTTTGCAAGAGCCAAGGTGGTGGTGCTTGGTTGGGGAAGCTATGGGGGTACTGTGACCCAGGTAAGTTTGGGAGTCGCTGGGTTACTCATTTTGTTCTTGATGGCTATGTGATTGAAGACATATTGGGTGGGGAGATGGAAATGGGCTCATCATTGTAATAAAACTTAATGAACCTAAAACAGATAAGCTTGTCAAGCAGCCTCTTCTATGAGAAAATAGTGGGGATTGTCCCATTATGAGGAAAATTAACATTTGAAACCATATAGTGCAGGTTGGTGTGATACCATCAGCAGAGAGGCAAGAATGGGAACGGCGATTGCTTGCAAAACCCACTTCAGTCTACAACAACTTCAGTCCGGAACATCTCTCCCTTGTCTTGGGCGTGGGATGTACTAAGTGTGAGATGTTGAGAGCACAGATGAAATAACAGCCTTCTTTCATTACGCAAATGATCTCAGATTGTTAAGAAGGTTTTTTTTTTAAAATGAAGGACCAGATGGATTCAACAGACCCATCTTCAGTCTTGAAGTGCACATTATGTAATTTCAGGAAGTGTATATCATCAGTGAGTCACCAGGAAGAGTTCAAGTTGGAAAATGCCTTGGCTCTGAAACCTACCTTTCGAACCTCCCATCCTTTCATGATGGGCATGTTTGATACATGGGCATGAAGTTGTACATGAGGGGCACGTTTGAAGATGGCCATGGGTTGTGGTTCACTGGAGGGCTGACCCAAGACCTTCCAGCATCGGAGGCAGTGCGCAACATGTGGCCCCTGTTTCTTGATGTGCCAGGCAGTGGCATAGCTATAGGGGGCAGCATGGTGAATACTGCAGGCATCGCAATGCCCTGTTTAAGTGGCCCCCTCCTACTCACTGTTGGAGCCATTCCAGGCAGCTGTCTTCACAGCACAAGCCTATGCAGGTTGGCTGGGGAGTCAGTTCAATGGGACTTACTCCCAAGTAAGTGTGAATCTTATCCAGGATTGGGCTGCTGGCTAGAGTGTGTTGTGACAGCAGAGGACAATTCCACTATTGCAAAATGGGTGTGGAGTGCTCTGTTGGCAGTAATTTGAGTGTGCTGCCATAAGAGATGGCCACATTCCAACCCTACCCCCCCTTTTAGCAGTCTCCTTGCCCCTTTCTTCTCCTGGGACCTTTTCCAGCTTCAGAGGTGGCACAGGTTAGAGAAGACCCATTACAAAGTGAGAGGCTTACGGAGGGGTAAGGGAAAATGATTCCACTTTGCCCTCTAGATCCTCCCGGACTGACCCTGACAGCTGTATACTGACCCTGACAGCAGTGGCATCACTAGGTTTGCATCACCTGATGCAGGAGGCCAGTGCATCACCCGCATGAGGAGCATCCTCCCATGCTGTGGGTAGGGCTATGCCCTGGGTGGTGAGCATGGAGCACCATCGCCTATCCCTCATTGCTTTTTGGGGTATAACTTTTTATAGAATAGAGATATTACAATGCGGTTTGTTTCATTGCATTCTGCATGAAATCACACATCAAATGATATATAACATAATGGCATTATTCAAAAATACCAAGATTTAAAAATTTTTGGCCAGTAGTGGTGTCACATACACCCCATGCTTGTCACCCAGTGTGGCCCACACCCCCTGCACCCACCTAATGACATCACTGAGAATGCATTTGTTTTTGGTGTGGCTGCATTGGCAAGGGAAAAGCATAGGTTTGTGCACTTGTTCTCTTGTGAAAATTCACTTTTTGGTGTCTCTCAGCTGGCAGTGCATGCAGGAATTGCTGGATCCAGTGCACCTCAACAGGAAGCAGTGAGCTGGTGGAACTTGGCAGAGGAAAAGTTGCTGACCAGCCCATTACCTTCACCCCCCCCTCCCCGTCCAAATTAATCAACATCAGGGAAGTTAATGGAGAACACAAAAGCTATTTAAAAGTTACATTTACCACTTGGCTGATTCCATTACAGCCTGTTATATCCAGGTGTCACATTCTTCCTTACAATGTCTGTCTCCTTTTCCTCCTGCCACACAAAGGGACTGTCCCCGTAACATGAAAAATCTCAGGCCTCCAGTAAGATGGAAGGAATATGATGGCAGGCATCATGGTGAGTGAAGGTTTCCAGGGGAAAAAAAATGCAAAAAAACCACCCAAAAAACATTATTAACACTTTAAAAACATGTTTTTCATGGAGGATTCTGACCACACTCTTTTAGACAACTTGAGCAATGGCTTTCTTTTGCCAGTTGGTTCAGAATATCCTTCTGTATCTGACAGTTTGAATGAGGGTTTGGGGTGTTAATCACAAAAGCAATTCTCCCACTTGCTTGGTACCACTTGCTTGGTATTAATTCACATTCAGCAATCCCTTGACTCTCATCCACATGACTTCTGTCACTTTGCCATTTCAACCGTTATCAATTATAACCGCATTTCAAATTTTGTCCACCTGCTTTCCTCTTTCATCTGATTTCATCCAACCTTCCACAACATAAGAAGAGCCCCTCTGACTCAGGCCAAAGGCCCATCTAGCTTCCTGTATCTCACAATGTCCCACCAGATTCCTCAGGGAGCACACAAGACAACAAGAGACCTGCATCCTGGTGCCCTCCATTGCATCTGGCATTTAGAGGTGGCCTACTTCGAAATCAGGAGGTTGCAACATTTGTTGATGTTCTTGAGTTTTTATTATTATTATAATTATAATTTTCATATTTTTATATCTCCCTTCCTCCAAGCAGCTCAGGGTAGTATAGATGGTTCCTCCCCTCCTTTTATCCTCACAACAACCCTGTGAGGTAGTCACTGAGAGGTAGTGACTGACCCAAGGTCACTCAGGAAGCTTCATTTTCCTTTTATTTCTGTTGGTTTAGGTTTCACAGGCAGTCACGTGTGTCATAAAGTTAGGGTGCAATTCACTTGGACCATAAGGCATGTTTACGCTTCCTCAGGGGTCAGCTAGGCCAGCACCCAGAGGCGTGCTAGCCGGCGGAGGCTAGTAGAAGCCTCCGCGCCAAAGGAGGCACAGAGGTTTGTGTCAGCAGACTGGGCTTATGCAGACCTCTGAGGGGGGGGCAGGGAGGAGGTGGAAGGGAAGTGTTCCTGGGCGGGGAAGGGTGGATGGTTTGTGGCCCTGGGGGCAGGCAGGTGGGCAGGCAGGGAGCAGGAGATGGGGCTGGGATCCAACAGTTATGCCAGATCCCAACCCATGTTCCCAGGTAGAACGGAGCAGCTTCAAGCCGCTCCACTCTCCTCAAACTTGTGCCACCTCAAGAGGTGGAGGATACAGCGCAAGCCTCCTGGATTGCCCGTTCCAAAGCAGGGTAGGATTGTGCCCTTTGTTATTTACATTTTTCGCTGGCCAAAATAAATTTGCAAGCTAAATAAGGCTCCGTTTTGACATTCATCCATTTTTGACTTTCATCAATGCTGTGGTCTTCGGGAACCAGACAAAAATGCCAGGTTTTGCTGTACTCCAGTTTTTTGTCATATTTATGTGTCATGGAGGAAAAAGCTGGCTATTTTGATTTCCCAACCTGTCATAAGCCAGTCAACTCCAGATGTTTCAGCACTAGTAGAGTATTAGACATACACAGACTGGCCATACTCATCAATTTATAACCCCTTTGCCCCCACAGCAAAAATTAAATACTAATTGACAAAATGAGGCACTTATTCTTATTGATTTATTTGACTTGTAATCCGCCTTTCTCCCGAAGGGCACACAGGAAATCCAATATATAAAGTACAAAAAATAGATAAAATACAGATGTATTGGCAACCTTCAGTCTCGAAAGACTATGGTATCGCGCTCTGAAAGGTGGTTCTGGCACAGCGTCTAGTGTGGCTGAAAAGGCCAATCCGGGAGTGACAATCCCTTCCACACCGGGAGCAAGTGCAGTCTGTCCCTGATCTGTCTCCCTGGCTATGGGCCTTCCTTCTTTGCCTCTTAGCCTCAGACTGTTGGCAAAGTGTCTCTTCAAACTGGGAAAGGCCATGCTGCACAGCCTGCCTCCAAGCGGGCCGCTCAGAGGCCAGGGTTTCCCACTTGTTGAGGTCCATCCCTAAGGCCTTCAGATCCCTCTTGCAGATGTCCTTGTATCGCAGCTGTGGTCTACCTGTAGGGCGCTTTCCTTGCACGAGTTCTCCATAGAGGAGATCCTTTGGGATCCGGCCATCATCCATTCTCACGACATGACCAAGCCAACGCAGGCGTCTCTGTTTCAGCAGTGAATACATGCTAGGGATTCCAGCACGTTCCAGGACTGTGTTGTTTGGAACTTTGTCCTGCCAGGTGATGCCGAGGATGCGTCGGAGGCAGCGCATGTGGAAAGCGCTCAGTTTCCTCTCTTGTTGTGAGCGAAGAGTCCATGACTCGCTGCAGTACAGAAGTGTACTCAGGACGCAAGCTCTGTAGACCTGGATCTTGGTATGTTCCGTCAGCTTCTTGTTGGACCAGACTCTCTTTGTGAGTCTGGAAAACGTGGTAGCTGCTTTACCGATGCGCTTGTTTAGCTCGGTATCGAGAGAATGAGTGTCGGAGATCGTTGAGCCAAGGTACACAAATTCATGGACAACCTCCAGTTCATGCTCAGAGATTGTAATGCAGGGAGGTGAGTCCACATCCTGAACCATGACCTGTGTTTTCTTCAGGCTGATTGTCAGTCCAAAATCTTGGCAGGCCTTGCTAAAACGATCCATGAGCTGCTGGAGATCTTTGGCAGAGTGGGTAGTGACAGCTGCATCGTCGGCAAAGAGGAAGTCACGCAGACATTTCAGCTGGACTTTGGATTTTGCTCTCAGTCTGGAGAGGTTGAAGAGCTTTCTGTCTGATCTGGTCCGGAGATAGATGCCTTCTGTTGCAGTTCCAAAGGCCTGCTTCAGCAGGACAGCGAAGAAAATCCCAAACAAGGTTGGTGCAAGAACACAGCCCTGCTTCACTCCGCTTCGGATGTCAAAAGGGTCTGATGTGGAGCCATCGAAAATAGTGCCCTTCATGTCCTTGTGGAAAGATCTGATGATGCTGAGGAGCCTGGGTGGACATCCAATCTTGGGGAGAATTTTGAAGAGGCCGTCTCTGCTGACCAGGTCGAAAGCCTTTGTGAGATCTATGAAGGCTATAAAGAGTGGCTGTCGTTGTTCCCTGCATTTCTCCTGCAGTTGTCTAAGGGAGAATACCATATCAGTGGTGGACCTGTTGGCTCGGAATCCACACTGCGATTCTGGATAGACGCTCTCTGCAAGTACCTGGAGCCTCTTTAGTACAACTCGGGCAAACAGCTTTCCTACAACGCTAAGGAGAGAGATGCCGCGGTAGTTGTTGCAGTCACCCCTGTCACCTTTGTTCTTGTACAGCGTGATGATGTTTGCATCCCTCATGTCATGAGGTACTCCACCTTCTCTCCAGCAGAGACAGAGGATTTCATGCAGATAAAACTATAAAAACAATAAAATAGACAGTAAAAAACAGAATATAAAACAAAGCAGCCAGCAGTTTCTTGTTATCAATAAGAAACATTAAACAATCTCCTAAAAGCAGGCATTATAGGGTCTCCGAAGGTTTTCCTAAATAAAAATGTCTTCAGGCGTCACTGAAGGATTAACAAAGAGTAAGCTTCCACAGCTCAAAGGGGAGGGAATTCCATCACACAGACACCAAGCAGGCCCTGTTTTTGGTCACCATCCTCCTGACCTCTCTTGATGGCGGCACAACCAACAGGGCCTCCTCTGATGATGTAAGACAGGGGTCTCCAAACCCTGGCCTGGGGCCCATATGCAGCCTGCAGCCAGCTTCTATCTGGCCTGTGGCCAGCCTCTGATCCCCTGAGAGCCTCTGGCCCAGTTGACCAAACACAACTGGAGTTGTGCTTCTGGGGTTGGGAATGGGGGCCATTTAAGTGTGTGCTTTTTTTCTTGGGCTGTGCTGGTGCTTGGAGAAATCCTGGGCATTTGAACCCATTCATTTATTCATTCATCTAAGTTCCATCTCTAATGTATTTTTTAAAATTTAATTTGTTAATGAATTTAATTTTCTTTTCCAGCCCTCGACACTGTACCTGCTATTTAATGCGGCCCTTTGGCCAAAGAATTTAGAGACCTGTATCTCACAATTTCCCTAAGAGAATAGACCAGATTGTACAGGAGAAGGCAGTCTCTCAAGTACGCTTGTCCCAAGCCATTTAGGGTTTTAAAAGTCAAAACAAACCAGCAGACAGTGCAGCCACTGGAGCAGAGGCATGACAGAGTCAAATCACCAACCTCCAGCAACCACATTCTGTACTAGCTGTAACTTCCAGACTATCTTTAAGGGCAGCCCCACGTAGACAATAATCTAATCTGATGTCACTGTGGCATGGACCACCGTGGCCAGATCCGATTCTTGGGGCGAATTCTTTACCCCAGAGGTAGATCTCTTGTCACAACATAGACGTTAGTGGTGTTGCAACCAATGCAACACGTAACATATCCAAAATTAAGTCAGATATTGTGCACCATTCTATGTGAATAAAAATACTGTTCACAAAATGTTCTGTGATACAAAATAACCCATAGTGAAATTGACAATCAGCACTTAGGATACAGAAACTACCCCAGAATGTTTCAAAGCAGCTTTTCGTTGGTTTGCAACCGAAGTCATCTTGAAAGATGCTAAATGCACTTTCACTCAGTGATTAACAGTGATTAATCATCAGTGATTAACAGCCCAATCCTATTGAAATCACACACACATCCCACCAATGCAGCCACACCACTGGAGTGCATGCTGAGTTCTGCAGGGGCTCATTCAAGTAAGAGAACATTTGTTCCCTTGCCCCACATAAAGCAATTTTGTGGAGCAAGTCCAAGTGAACTAGAGTAGGTGGACTGAGGCCAGAAAGGGGGAATAGGATATAGGTGGAGCTGCTGCCACCAATAACCTCCTCCTTCCCACCCTCAACACACTCAGCACATCTAAATCTAGCACATGCAGAGCTTGGATTGGGAGGCAAAACCCAATCGGTGGCACAGGCGGGAGCCTATACCACCATGCACAGAATGTGGAATGGTAGAGCCATCCACGCAGTGGTATCACTAGGGTATGCATTACCTGGTGTGGGAGGCCAGCACATTACCTCCATGATGGACCTCCTCCCATGCAGCTGGCAGAGCAATGCCTCAGGCGGTGGGCATGGTGATACGCCATTGCCCTGCCCCCACTGGTTTTTTGGCTATAACTTTTGATAGAATAGAGGTATTTCAGTGCAGTTTGATGCATTGCATTCTGCATGAAATTACACATCGATTGATCTATAACATGATGGCATTATTCAAAGATACCAAGATTTTAAAAATTTTGTCTAGTGGTGTCCCCCGTGTATATCACCCAGTGTGGCCCGCACCCACTAGTGACACCATTGTAGCCACCTAGGTTCACAGAGTCCTTGTGCTACTGTGGGTTTTTTTTTGTTTTATGGTCATTTAGGGTTGTGAGTCATTTTGGGACCGGGACTCTTTGTGTTCTTCATATATTTTTTTTTATGTACACTGCACAAAAATGGGCTGCACTACATGCTGTGGCAGTGATTTTCAGCTTTCTTAGTCTCATGGAACACTGACAAGATACTAAAATTGTCAAGGTACACTATCTGTTTTTTGACAATTGACAAGGCACACCTTGCTATTGGTGGGGGGCTGACATTCCCCATGGCCCTGCTAACAAATGGCCCTCACCAAACTCCATGGTACACCTGCATACCATTCGCAGCAAACTAGTGTGCCATGGCACAGTGGTTGAAAATGGCTGTGCTATGGGGAAGCAGATTGGGCGGGGAAAGGGAAATTGCTGAGAGAGAGAGAGAGAGAGTGCAAAAAGAGGATCTGTATTTCTAGAACAGGTTCTACATTTCTGCTGATTCACTGGCATACTTTAATTCTTCTATCTCCACATTTTTTATTCCCTGGGGAAAAACCAGCAGCTCCACCTGACCTGTGAAGCACAGCAGAATCAAAGCAGGATTTTTTTAAAAATCCAGCTGGCATTGATAGGCATCAAAGTGATTTGATAGGCATCAAAGAGGATTGACGCAACCCACTGGAGCAGCTGTCAGCAGCATGCTGGAGGAGGGTGGTGGGCTGATGGAGGGGCACTCATCAGTTACCAGCCCCTTTCAAGGCACTATGAGACATAATACTTTAATGGTGGGTAACCATGGGGCCCTGGAACAAGGCCATAGAGGACTTTGAAGGCAAGGACCAGCAGTTTGTGCTCTCTTCAAATCAACCAGAAGCCAGTATGGGAACTTATGGAGTGGCAATGAGAGCCCTCCTCTTTTTAGGGCAGTGGTTGCCAACCACTACTTTAGGATCCAGTGCTGCCGAGCACTGGGCACCTCGGGCAGCTCAGGATTGGGCTGCCAGTCTTCACCTGCCCCCACAGCCTGTCATTGACTTACTTGGGGGGGAAGCACACCAGAGAAATGTATTTTCACAAGCATGCAAACTGCAGGAGTTTGGCTCTTTGCAGAGCAGTTAGCAGCTCTCAGACTTTGGACTAGCCTCAGGGCTGGAGGCAATGGACCCGATCTTTCTGTCACTTGTATTTTCACTGAAAGCTCTGTGGGACCCACCAGAAATTGAGTTGCGACCCACCAAGTGGGTTTCAGAAATGCTGTTCTAAAGGCTTGGATAATCAAGGTTTTACTGAGCACAGGAGGCTAAGCATATCTTATTTTCTGTTCATATTATTTCAGTGCTTATATATTTGTGTATATTATTACAGTGCTTATATATTTTGATGGCCTCTCTATATATCTGCATCCGGTATTGATGTTCCCTCACCAAGACAAGCTTTGACCAGGCACAAGTCAAAACTTCTTCTTTTGGGTCTGGGCTCTCAGGGTCTCCTTCTTGATGTGAGCCTGCAAGGGCTGTGCCATTAGAGACGACTTACAGAGAGAAAGCACATATTGGTTTGTTCTCCTACAACTTTGCCTCATTTCCTCAGAGGCACAGATAAGCCCAGGAGATAAGAGGCTCATGACTTTTATGGATTGCAGACCTCTTTCCAAGCCAGTGTTTCATATGAAACCCACCGCTAGCCCTTCCCAGATCTCTTCCTCTGCAGCAATGAGTTTAAACCTCCCTTTGTTTACAGACCGGCCTGACCTTTGGATGTTAAATAGAACAAAACCCAGATTCAATTTAAATCCCGGTTTTGATTTTTTGCACATTTGAATAAAGGTAAGAGCCAACATGGCTTCTCCAAAAAGCACCAAGTACTGACGCATAATAAGGACCAGGCTAGAAACTGCGTTGCTTTTGACTCTACAGGAACCATCCAAATCTATCTACAAAGAACCAACCCTCTGCCCCATGGTTGGCTTTGGGGGAATGCTAATCAGGGACAGCACAGTGTACTGGGGACCTGCAGACAGCAAGGGCCCAAATGCCTGAGTTAGCCTGGATGACAGTCCCAGCCCCAGTTCTTGGGGGTGCTCAGGCAAAAAAAGTCTGTGCTGCACCCACACCACTCTCTCAGGTGTATGCATGCCCTTCCACACATACCACCTTTGGATGGGGCTCTTCTCTTCCTTCTCAAGACTAGGGATGGGCAAATTCAGTGTGGCATGACTTGACTTGAGTGACGAGTCTCTTTCCCATGACTCGATTCAAAAACGAGTCATAATGGGGGCACTTTCTGAGTTGCTGAGTCGCCCTTTCAGCTTTTGCAACTATAAAGGACTTGAGTCAAGTCACCCCCCCTTTAAAAAACCTGCCTTGGAAAAATTGGGGCTCCTGCCGGGGGCATGGCAGAGTTGATGTTCCTGTAGAGACTATGTCAGAGTTGATGTGTCACTCCCCTGACGTTCCTGCCCACCTGTAAACACAGCAGGAGGAGCAAAGGGACTATACGAGAGCGGGGACAGAAGCGGAAAGAGGGAGAGGAGGGTCATGCGCAGCAGCTGTGAGGCTTACCAGGAGTAGTCCCATTGCAGACGGTCATTCAAAAGGATTCCTCCCCCTAAGTAACAACGGAGCACACAGGAGCCTCCCTCCCCTTCCATGGCTTATCCATTCAATCATAAGGCCAGAACCCCCTCCTCCTCCTGCCCTACCTCAGCCAAAGAAAATATCAAACCTCCCATCCTGCACCAATGATCATGGAAGGAAACGAGAGCCCACTCCTGCTCCTCCCCTCCTGCTCGGATGCAAAAGCAAATATTAACCCTTCCCTGCCTCCTTGCTGGAACTTCTCTGCTGCTCACCCATTCTGAATACTGGACCCACAAGGTGTTTCACGCCGCAAAAAGAGTAAGCAAGCACACCCAGACAGACTCGAGTCTGCATGCATGGAGACGAGTGCTGAGCCAAGGGGCCCTTGACTCGAGTGTTTTGCCGAGTGTAAATGAGTCAGCAAAAAACGCTGATTTTTGCAACTCTGACTTGGATCATCTGACTTGCGTTCCAATTCCTGCTCAAGACCCAAGTCCCAAGACTTGTTTTAAGACTGAAACAAGATGGGAGAGACTGTGAGCCCAATCCTATGCATGTCTACTCAGAAGTAAGTCCCATTATAGTTTATGGGGCTTACTCTCAGGTAAGTGTGGATAGGATTGCAGCCTGTGGTTCTTTTCCTTTCTTTTTTGCAGTGAAGAAAGGAGAAGTGGCTTATCTGGATGCATCATTTTCAGTTCCTCAACTGCACTAGGAAAGGAGCATCTATGCAGGCAGACAGAAGGATAAAAAACATCATCTCTGTCACACAGGCGAATCACGAGGGGTGAGGGAAGACCACACCAGGTGATGCCCCAGGGAGGGGTGACACCAAAATGACTACATTTGTAACAGGTGGTACAAAAATGCATCAGTGGTAGGAAATGGTTTAAAGCACAATGAGCCCGATCCTATGCATGCCTATTTGGAAGTAAACCCCATTATAGTCAATGAAACTTACTATCAGGAAAGTGTGCATAGGATTGCCCTCTGCGTTAGTAAATCACTGTTTAAAATCAACGATTAAAAGCACATAATTTTATATCAATTTTTTAAATTAAGCAAATAATTTGCATCGCTGAATATGCAAGAGCTATTGTTTTCTCAAAGCAATCCATTAGGTAATAGGTATGTGAAATAAACATAGCAAGGAAAGCATTTATTTCACAAGTCAGAATAAAGGGAACAATGCCAACCATCCTCTTACTAGATATATGTGCAGCTTGACCCTGTGCAGATATATGTGCAGTATGATATGATATCGCAATTTAAAGGTGTGATTTTAATCTTGTTAGTTGTTTGTCACTACTGTGTCCGTTACATTCAGAGATACACGAGAATGATGATTTATGAGTAACATTCATACAAAAAAAAAATTACTAAGGATTCTTTATGGTCTGGCATGGGAGGAGGTCCATGAGGTTGACACCATGATTTTTTGCCCTAAGTGACACCAACCCTAGGGATGCCTCTGCTCTGGTGAATGGGCTCCCCCTGAGGCATCATCACAGGGGTCTCAGTTGCAGTGGGGAGAAAGGAAGTATGATGCAAATCCCCCTGTTGAGCAAATTGCACAGCTGTTGTCACATGGAGGGTGGTGCTTCAGAAGGAAACTGGGAAGACCTCTGGAAGGCCTATGGATCTGTGTGTCAATGCCCAACCCTTGGCCCTGGTTCTGCTGGAGATGTGCTCAGTGATGCTTCTGTGTACAAGGCTCTTGTCTCATATGCTTTTAAAACTGAACAAATGTACAAGATCCAAAAAGGAGCCTTGCTGTGACACACATCCCATAATATTCATTTTCTTCATTATCAAAGGTCAGTGGCAAGCGCTCTCCCCTTCCGAGCAGTATAGAGCTTGTAATCTCTCTCAGGTATGTTTTCATGAATCTTTTTTGTGTAAATGTCTGGCTCCTGCGCATATCTGTAAAGTGTACTCAGAACTCTCCATGGAATCACAGCCACTTTATCTGCTTTCTAAAAGTGGAGAGGATACAGAGCCAAACCTGCACTGGGGTAGCCAGGATGCAGGGCTCCCAAGAATGGTCGAGTCACGGTGCTCTCCCCTGTGACCAGACCCATTTTCTCAAAGAGTTTTTATGAGCTACATTAGGCCACAAGTGAGGCTCACCCACCACAAATTCAGACAGGACATGATTAGCACATAAACATGCATGAGCCTCACATTCACTACTCTCACAGGTAACAAAGGTAACAGATGTTACTGCAGCAGCTGACATCCCTGGAAGGGAACAAGGATCTGGCAACTGATGGAAGGGAGTGGGGAAACAGAATAATAAACGAAGGCACCCTATGGTGCCTATTTTCCTATGGTAAAATATCCCACAGCCAGGGCATGTTGTTATCAATAAAACATACACAGGAGTGGAGGCTTAGTTCAGGTTTCATAAGAAATACAGGAATCCCATGGCATCACTAGGGGTTTTTGGGCCACACTGGGTGATGCGCATAGGGGGGCACCACTACTCACCTAAGCTCTTTGTCATGTTATTTCCAAATAATACCATCATGTTATATATCACTCGATGCATAATTTCATGCAGAAGACAATGAAACAAACCTTGTTGAAATATCTCTGTTCTTTCAAAAGTTATAGCCAAAAAGCAGCGGGGGAGAGGCAATGGTAGATCACCATGCCCACTGCCCAGGGCATTGCTCTGCCCTCTGCATGAGAGGAGGTCCATCATACAGGTGATGCGGTGGCCTCCCACACGAGGTGACACAAACCCTTGTGATGCCACTGCAGGCGTCCCATGGTATCCATGGGAGATGTGTTCCCTCTCCCCCCACAAATACCAGAAACCACAAATAAAAGCAAGCCCTATACTTCCAGTACTGTGGTGCCACACAAACCCTTCCTGTGAGGCTTTTTATGATGTCTCCTCCTTTGCAGCCCTTCCTGCTACAGAACACTGGAGGAAGAAAGCAAGAAGCCATCAGCCAGAATTCTACGTGAGGGCCCAATCCTATCCAACTTTCCAGCACCAATGCAGCCGCGGTGTAGCCCTAAGGTAAGGGAACGTTTGTTTTCCTACCTTGAGGAGAGCTCTGTGACTTCCCCACCACCACAGGATGCACCGTACACCCTGTTGGCACAGTGACATCAGCGCTGGAAAGTTGGATAGGATTGGGCCCTGAGAGCACACTCCTAAGCTTCTCCTGTGCCCTGCGGTATAGCAGCACTGAAATAGCTGCCGCTGTATCCTGTGGTGCTGGGAAAGCTGCAGGAGGTCACCTTGGGGTCAGGAAGCATCAGTTCCCTCACCCTGTGCAGAGCTCTGGCAGCCCCAATGGTTCACCTTGGTGCTGCTCCAGCTCTTGAGCTGGCACAGAACTGAGAAGACCCATGTCAGTCTCTGCAGTTTGGGAGGGGGGATTTGGTGGCAGCTTCTGCTGCCATCCCTGCCCAGATCCACCCTCTGCCTCGCCCTCCCTATGCCCAGTTCTGTCCCCTCTCTGTCTTCCGCCTGCCCTCCACTCCAGGAAATTGTCCTACCACCAGGCAGGGGTACTCACCACCTAGCGGTCTTCCTGGGTGTCTCCCATCAGCAGGAACGTACCCGATGGCCCTTTTTGACACCCAGCGCTGGTGCTGGGCAGCATAGGATTGGGTTGTCTGAAAACACTAACAGGAAGGAGTCCCCTCATTGGACATGCAGCATCCCAAAGCGCCACTGGCAGGCACAAGTGACCGGCAGACTGTGGCATGAGCATCAAGTGAAGACAGCACTTCACGGGCTGATGGTTGGGCTTGCATGCGACACAGGACCCCCAACTGCAGCAGCCCACTGATTTTGTTCATTTCAAACGCCCCTCATGCCTTTTCCTCATTTCTGCCACCTGCCGTACAGCAGCCCTGGAGTTTGTCATTATATCGTCCTCCCTGTTCCCCTGCAACTGTATATTTTATATATCACAGCAGCAGAGAACGGGGGCTTATGATCAACACGAAGCTTCCCCACCACTGGAACCAAGAAGTCAGCAACTAAGGATGCTACAGATCCAGAGTCATGCTGAGAAGTCCCTGTCCCTCCCCTGCAGAGTCCCAGCCTGAGGCTGTCTGAGATAAGGGGCAACAAAGGTGGAGAAGGAATCTCCATACCGACAGAGAGACAAATGTGAATTAATCCAGCTCAAACCGCAGCATGCCTGAATGCACTTCTGTGGATCTAGACCAATCCCACCCTGTCGCATAGCTGGGGTGGGACAAAATGGTAAGTACTGCAGGCACCAAAACATGCCCTGTAAGTGGCCCTTCCCATTCATTCCATTCCAGGTAGGCAACATACAGGGGCTTGCCAAATGAAAAGGTGTATCTTGTGTGTTGCCACTGCTGCCTGTAACGGTTCCAATCAGTGGCATTGCTAGAGGGTGCAGGGGGTGCGGGCCACACAGTGCGACATGCACGGGAGGGTGATACCACTACTTGATAAAAATTTTTAAATCTTTGTATTTTCAAAGTATACCATCATGTTATATATCAACTAATGCGTGATTTCTTGCAGAATGCAATGAAACAAACCACGTTGGAATATCCCTATTCTA
Organism: Tiliqua scincoides; assembly: GCF_035046505.1. NCBI lineage: Eukaryota > Metazoa > Chordata > Lepidosauria > Squamata > Scincidae > Tiliqua > Tiliqua scincoides. The sequence goes on along the minus strand of NC_089830.1, from coordinate 7,439,944 downwards.
TCAAAAGTTATAGCCAAAAAACCAGCAGAGGAGTAATGGTGCATCTCCATGCGCACCACCGGGGGCATTGCCCTGCCCACTGCATGGGAAGAGGTCCATCGTGGGGGTGATGCTCTGGCCTCTCTTACTGGGTGGCACAAACTCTGGTGACACCACTGGTTCCAACAGTGAGTCAGAGAGGGCGCTTACATGACACACTGAGGCACCTGCAATGCTTACCGTTACGTCCCCTCTAGCGGCGCTACTGATCCCACCAGCCCCCTTGTCCTTCCTACTAGAGTCCTGCCTAAACACAACCCTAACATCTTGCAAGTCTTCATAATTTTCAGTTGGTTGCAGAATTTCTGTCCTTTGGGGCTGCTTCTGAATTCAACCTCCCCAGGCCAATCCCAAGTGATGCAGCCAATGATTTTGCCTAACGATGCCTCTGCCTCGGTGTCAGTACCTATTCGCTCACCTGCATTCTGAGATTCATTTTAATGACTAAAAGGAGATCCAGGACCTCTCTGGGGTGGCCAGACCAAACCCTAATTTTCCATCTCCTTTATCCGGGTCTCATAAAGCAAGTTGCCATGGCGATCTGCTGCTCAGCTACATAATTCTCTGATGATGGTGTTTCACAGTGAATAGCATCTGCTAATATCACAGTATTCATTTTTAAAGAGGTGGTGGTGATGAAGTCTCCCCTCCCTTTACAGTTCACCCTCCCCTCCCTTCACTACCACCTTTACAGTTTCCTGCAGAGTGCTTGGGATGGGTGCTTTATTGTGAGACCTGGCTCCGAAGATGTGAAGCTGAGCGAACAAGACACCAGGCCTCAGGGAGCATCCTTCATGAGGGACAGACAACATTCGGCAGCAGAGAGCTCCTGCCTTTCCCTATATTGTTCTAACATTAATAAGGAGAAGACTGACAGCAAGAAGCAAAGGTAAAAAGAGGAGGTAAGGCTCAGGTAGCCAGCACAAGCTTGGATCCCATGGATGTCTGCAGCTTTGCTCAACTTGCTCTTGCAGGCATGTGAGACAACATGCTGATAGTCCATCAGTCATCAGCTCTTAGGACCGTTATAAAGCTATGATAGCTTCCCTCTATAAGCACACTCATTAGGGCACTGCAGCCAATCCAAGTTTCCTGACAAATGTCCATGAAGGACTTTCATAGTGTTTAAAAAAAATGTTTAGGGTCTAACTGCCCCCTCCTATTCAGGATGGGAAGTGGGGTATCTAAAGTGGGAACATCTACCCCGGGCACCACTTGAAGGGGGCTGCCAGGTGCAGACTTACCTATATTCTACCGATTTAGTATTTGTGCATCATAACCAATGGTATGTTTTTGCACTAGTTTCAGGACATCTCTAACAAGAGGTAAATGAATACTGTTTTTCATTTCTTTTTTTAGGGGTGCTTGGCATCCGTGGATTTTGCATGAATTCACTTGGTGGAACAGGACTGGCTTCTCTCTCCATGATCTTCCTTCTTCTGTTTGGACAGGGGCGCCATTTCAGTACTTGCCATGGGCACCTTTTTCTCTAGAAACGCCTCTGAGCTGTTGCATGGAAGCAACGTGTGGAGCAGAATTCTGCTATCGTAAAATGGCTGCCGATGGAGCACACATCACTCAGTCAGTGACCATTTTCCAAGTACTGCCACAAGAGGTGGCAGCATTCCAACCCCATTAATGGACTCCACTGTACTTGTCAGAGAAGACAAGGCTGCTTTGGGGGCAGGGAGGGGCAAGAAGGGGCAAAACTGGGCAGGGAGGGGGGCAGGAAGGCTACACGAGGGGATGGAACTGGCAGCAATAGTGCACACCTGATCCTATTCTTTTAACAGCATCCCCAACCCCTTGTCTCCACCATCTTGTGCTGGCACTGGTCCAAGGAGAGCCCTTGGCAATTGGGGGGCTTATGGGAAGATATGGGAAAATATTTCTCTTACAAGTTTCCCGATCTGCCCCCCCCCCTCACAGGATACAACAGTTGGCTTTTTTATTGGACTCTAAACAATGTAATTTCTGAAAGGCCTGGGCTTTCTTCAACATGCATGTAATGTCCCGTTCATGCCATGTCAACAGGGCAAGTTCTAGAGCATGGATGATGCATTTTTGCTGAATAGTGGCAGATATCATCACAAACCCAAGGGCTTAGAAAGCCCACTGATGCCACTCATGTGAAAGTCCCAAGGGACCCTTTTTGACCCAAGACTATAACCTCTGTGTCCAGGGATGCCAGTCCATTTTAGCAGGGAAAGCATGAATTCAGAAGTTTTTCCAACTGTTGCCAACTGTTTCCAACTTTGGAAAATCTGAATGACATTTATTAATGGCCTTCTGATTGATCCCCCTTCCCTTGTCAAAAGCATAATTTTGGCTATTATTTTATCTACTGCCTAAATCCATTTTTCTTCTTGTTACTAAGCCCCCAATAGCCATCTATATTTTGTCTGCACTCCAACTCTGTCAATTTCTTCAAATACCAGTCAACAGCGGTGGACCTCCCAGCTTCGTGCCCAGGGCAAAGGTCTGCGATGGTGCCCCCCAGCAGGCTGCTGCCAACCCCCATTGTGAAAATCTGTCCCCCCTACTCACCTGAGGCTCACAGAGCCTCGCACGACCCAGAGCTATGTCAGGGAAGCCTCTCTGAGGTACCCCAACACTATGAACTTTGCTTCCAACTGGAAGCACAGTTTCTGACCCTGTTGGGAGTCTCAGAGAGGCTTCAGTGGGGTTCTAGAGGCTCACACGTGGGGCATTTGCCCCATTGGATCACAACTGCCAGCCAATCACTTCATGCCCTACTCAGCCATATCACCTGTATTGTCCAGTCTCACTTTCCTGGGGCTAAACATATAACCACATAAATGTTAAACACATAAAACACTCTCCAGAGAGAGGAGAAGGAGAAGGAGGAGGAGGAGGAGGAGGAGGAATCTTCTTATGGGTAAATGGAGTGTAATATAAGTACCATGGAAAGCAAAGGCCAGAAGGACCCAGAATGATACATTTAAGAATTGTTTATAAGATGGGGTTTCCTTGATTTCTTTTACAGCAGCAGTTCCCAGTAGTACATGTGATATATCAGATCATGGTAAGCTGTCTAAAACAAGATAGGCCACCACCAAGAAAATGAATGTTGACTTGCAAGTCATAAATAAAAGACACTTGTCCCGTTCGGTGCATTTCAATGGAAAACGGAATTCATATTCTGAATTTGTTTATTTGTTTTTTTTTGCCTAGTCAAATATTCCTTACCATGTCGGTGAAAACCTGATAGCAAAATATGCCCTCAACTCTATGGCAAATCTATTCTATAAGGAAGATGGGGGTGGGTCATGGAAAGAATGTGAATTTTTAATCACATACATGAGCTGGGTAATGAGAAAGAAACCAAGTGCTTCTTTCCACGAGGAATCAGAAGAGCAGCAGACAGATGTTCCTTGCATCTCTCCCCTCTCTAATCCTCTCCCTGTTTCTCACACCTTCTGTGTCTTCTGCATTTCCTCCCACCAGTCCAGCTCACCAAATCTGCCAATTCTGATCATATCAGAATTTTTCCAAGTGAGGTCAATGAAATCCTTTTGTGTCATTTTTCTGCTTTGACTCAAAAACAGTAGAGAGATCAGAAGCAAGCAGAAGAACCTGGATCTTGGGAAGTAAAGTGCCCCAGAGATAGTAAGAATCTTGATATTGTGTACAAAACATGTTTAGTATTTATTTGATTGAAAACTACAGCAAAATATGATTAGAAACAACACAACAGACAGAACTGGAGTGTGATACCCCTTATAGACACAACTGTATGCTACATAAAATGTTTTAAAAAATTATTTTATTGTTTATTTATTCGATTTTTGGTGCCCTGCCTTTCTCCCCAAAGGGCACCCAAGGCAGCTCACAACAGATTAAAAACACAGTGCAATCTTATGATCTTCAAACTTTACAGTGCAATCTTATGGTCCACAGACCAGCTGAAATGTCTTAAAAGACTAGTGCATGTCATTGCAGAAGTTAACCCCATGGAGTTTATTGACATAGTGATGGGCATAAGAACATAGGTCCCTGTATACCTGGGCAATGTAAATACAGCCCTTTCATATGCAACCCATCATTTCATTATTTCCTCTTCATACACACATGGTTCTTTAAGTTTGCAATAGCTCACATACTTTTACTAGTGTGGGATCAAAATAGCTCTCACACTAAGAACATAAGAAGAGCCCTGCTGGATCAGGCCAAAGGCCCATCTAGTCCAGCTTCCTGAATCTCACAGTGGCCCGCCAAATGCTTCTGGGAGCACAGAACAGACACAACCTGCATCCTGGTGCCCTCCCACTTTTATTGGTGGGATCACAATGTATCACTATTGGGCTTGATCGGCTTGATCACAATGCAGTGGTGTCACTGGGGGGTGTGGGCTGCACTGGGTGGCACACACAAGGGGAGGGGTGACACCGCCATTGGCCAAAATTTCTAAAACCTTGGTATTTTCAAATAATACCATCATGTTATATTTCAATCAATGCATAATTTCATGCAGAATGCAATGAAACAAACTGTGTTGAACTACCTCCCTTCCATCAAAAGTTATAGCAAAAAAACCCAGCAGGGTGGGGCAATGGCACATCACCACACGCATCATCTGGGGAATTGCCCCACCCACTGCATGGGAGGAGGACCATCATAGGGGTGATACACTGGCCTCCCACACCAGGTGACAGCACTGTCACACTGGATTAGGTATGATGGGACCTAAGTGCCAACAAGCCAGCTTATTAAATGTGTTTTTATCAAGGACCTGCTGGAATTATTGCTCCTCCCAGAAGTTATTCTGGGGAATTATTTACTCGAGTCTAATCCATCCTGCCTGCTGGCCTCTCTTTTTTTGTGATCTCCCTTTCATGATGTGTGAGGAATGTGGATTCAGTTTCTTTCTTCTCACATTCACACAAGGGACTCTCTACGTGTGTTGACGTCTTTTATTCTATGCACATCCAGGCTTGAGTTAGGGAATGACTAAACAGCTTCCTCTCCAAAGGAAGCCAATGGGAACCTCTCAGTGGTTGGACTAATCTCAACCAGCCTGAGAGAGAGGGGAAAGCATCACAAAATTTCCACCAGAGCACACCCTGCATGCAAAATCTCTTACCTTGGAAGTCAAGGTCAGGTATTGAATGCTGAATATTCTGTGTGGGAGCTTCCTGTCATGTGAAATATGGATCTTATGGAAAATGTCTGACCCCAAAACTAGCATTATTAAAGTTTTCCCTTAGAATCCTGCATCAATTTTTTTCCCTAAGCCTCCCCCCATCTAGACTGGCAAATCAAAATCCCAAATTGTTTGGATTTTTAAAGTTGAGGATCAGCCACTCACCCCACTCATGCAGGAGGGCAGCTCTTAAATGGCCTAATTCTATCCTCCATGTGTTCTATCCAATTCTATCCTCCATCCTCCAATTCTATCCACCAGAGCATGCACTCTGCCAGCACACACTGTCACAAAAGCATAATAAAGCACTGTGCAACCAAGGGGCGTCCACTGGAGCAGGTAAGGGCCAAATCCTATCCAATTTTCCAGCGCCAGTGCAGTGGGGTGTGCACTGCATCCTGTGGTGGGGAGGCACTCACAGAGGTTTCTTCAGGATATGGAAACATTCGTTTCCTTGCCCTGGGGCGGCATTGTGGCTGCAGCAGTGCTGGAAAGTTGGATAGGATTGGGCCCTAAGTCCACTGTAGGGGTGGGAAGGGTGGGGGAGGCCAGGGAGAGGGTATAACGGGGCAGGGTGGGCAGCAGTGGAGGTGGGTTGGGGTTGATCAGGCCCAGGAGAGATCAACCATGGTGGACAAGGAGAGGTCCTATCCTGGAAGGGCCCAGGCCTGATCTGCCACCATGGATCAATGTGAACTTGCGATGTTTCTGCTACAGGTCCGTGTTGATTCATTGCAGCTGCTGGGGCTTACCCTGGGATAAAAGAGACAAATGTCTCCTTACTTCAAGGAGATCTTCCTCAAGCCTATGCCATCACCATTGCATCACCATGTGGGAGTTAGTTACAGCCCAATCTTATTCATGTCTACTCAGAAGTAGACTCTTTGACCCATTGACCCTGGGTCAAAGGGTCTACTTCTGAGTAGACATGAATAGGATTGGGCTGTAACCTTTATGGTTATGGTTATGACCCTTTATGGTCAATGAGTTGTACTCCCAGGAAAGTGTGGATAGGATTGGGCTCCCAGTTAGTTAGTTAGTTAGTTAGTTAGTTAGTTAGTTAGTTAGTTAGTTAGTTAGTTAGTTAGTTAGTGCATAATCCTATCCTGCGCTGGAACAGGCAAGGCAAGAAGCTTGCACTATATCCACTGCAGGATAGGGGCCCAAAGTAGCTAAGCCAGAGGTGAGTGGGTCCTATGGGTCTCCTCAGACTTTCCTATGGGTCTCCTCAGGAGGTGGCGCAAGTCCAAGGACAGCGGAGCAGCTTCAAGTCACTCTAAACTCCCTGAGAACCCTGTCCTGGGGTTACCCACCACCCACTCTCCCCCTGTCCTGGAATGCCTCCCTCCCACCTCCCCCCGCCCACCCCAGAGTCTTGCATCAGCTGGGCTTGGCCAACACAAGACTCAGAACCTTCATCAGTGCAGAGGCTTGTTCCAGCCTCCGCACTCCGGCCTTGCTGAGTCCCGAGGAAACAAGGGACTTGCGCCAGCCCAAGTGCAGCTCAGGAGTGTGCTGTTAGTTAGTTGGACTGATAGTGACTTGTTTCTCACTCTTCTATCCCACCCAACCCATTTTGTGCTCCCAGTTACCCCACTCTTACACTGGTCTCAGCTTAAAATGCAGGTCGGTGGCTTGGTCTTAAACGTTCCATTCTTTTGCCATTTTTTGTTCCCGCAACTTGCAGAACTGCTATCAATCCTCACTGAAATCAAAGCATCTCTCAAACACGCTCCACTGAAGTGGGATTTTCTGCTAAATAAGGTGTTATTAACTTGGCTGTGCAACTTCATCTGGGGACCGAGCTTTGCCATTGAAGCCCTACTCGCCTGCTGATGAATTCTGCTTAAGGAGTGATTAGCTGGCAGCCCTGGGAGCAGCAGAAGCGCCCTGACCTTTGGGTTGCTCGCTGAAGATGCACAGTGGAAGATTGATAAATGCATTTTTATGTCTTTGCCCTGGTTCCTACCCAAAAAGTAATGTATATTCTTATGACTCCTGTCTAAAAAGTGTACATTTTTAATTATTCTCAGTTGAGGCTGGAATCCATCATCCCCCTGCGCTGAGACATGATTGTCAGAAAAGGAATGATACAAAAGTCTCATTTCAGTGGGACTGGGGCATGACACAGCTTCTATGCAGTGGCATAGCTGGGGGGCAGGGGAGTACATTGCCCAGGGTGCCACACCTTGAGGGCATGTCTTAGAAGCCTCTGAATGGCACTTATGGCATTTGCTGAAAATCAGAGATGCCTTCTGGAGGTCTCTAAGATGTACTCAGGCTTCAGAAGGTACCCAGTGCCACCTGGGCCCTCAGAAGGCCTCTATCATACGGGGATGTTAAAAAATTTTTTTTGGGGGGGTGCTATGGGGATGTTAAAAAGTTTATACCCCCAGGTGCCAGATGCTTAACTATGCCACTGCTTCTATGACTAGCTTCCTGTCCAAAGACACCCCCTAAACATGTGCACACCACAGAAACAGCAAGTTGAATGACCAGGGTCAACCTGTTCATAAGACTGTCTCAGGCAGTAGCTTCATGGGGGTGCCTTCCTCAGTTTGCCCACCTGCTTACACCACTCTCCTCCTCTTGAATAGGTCAAATAGGTACAAACATTGAGAGGACAAGAGTCAGAGGTGACAGGATGTGCAGGAGATGCAAGATGAGTCTTGGGGTTTGCAAGATGACAGCCAAGCCAAGATGCAAGGCATGATGCTGTCCAGCTAGGAAAGAGTTAACTCTTAGGCAGATCCCTCTGGTGCAGGTTGGATGCTGAACTATTCTCAAGAAAGGGGAGCTTACTCATGATGCCAAAGCCCTACTCCTGTCCCACACTACCCCTGCCAGTTGTGGACAACCTGGCTAATTACACCACACCTCCAGAACAGTCTGGAGTAGGCAAAAACTCACCAACAACCAATCAAGTGAGGAGCAAAATACACCCACCTGGCTGCAGGTGGCAACCAGCTAGACTAGCCCAAGAGGTGGGAGAGAGGACTCATTGGAAGACTAGCCCAATCCTCGCCATGTCTACTCAGAAGTAAGTCCCATTATGGTCAGGAGCTTACTCCCAGGAAAGTGTAGATAGGATTGCAGCCTGAATTGCACAAGAAGTGGCCAAACTTGCTTGATGTAAGAGCTACATACGATAAACTTCAGATATTTGAGAGCCACATTATTTAAGAAGCATTTAAATTCTTAAATATATTTATTCACTATGAACATTAAACTTAAGTTTTAGTTCAGTGAACTCAGTTTATACTAATACAGTATATAATAAATATAAAATATATTTATACAGTAAATAATTAGAAAGCTTGAAAATTTTTTATTTACCTTTTATATTAATTGTGATGTAAGAAGGAGCTCAGCCAACATAATTCCAAGAGCCACACATTACAGGTGGGCCCTACTTAAAGATGGACATACATTCTCCTATCCCTGTTGTTATGCGATTAAGTCATTAAGTGAACATGCAGTTCAATCTATTGCCTTTGTTGTGTAAAGAGACACTCCCTGCCAGTGGCTGGCTGCACAGATTACTGGAGATAACACACACAGTCCCTCACCAAAGGCTACTAAAAAAACTCCACAGTCAGGGAATTAGAGGACAGGTCCTCTCATGGATTGAGAACTGGTTGAAGGCCAGGAAACAGAGAGTGGGTGTCAATGGGCAATTTTCACAATGGAGAGAAGTGAAAAGCAGTGTGCCCCAAGGATCTGTCCTGGGATCGGTGCTTTTCAACCTCTTCATAAATGACCTGGAGACAGGGGTGAGCAGTGAGGTGGCAAAGTTTGCAGACGACACCAAACTTTTCTGAGTGGTGAAGACCAAAAGTGATTGTGAGGAGCTCCAAAAGGATCTCTCCAGACTGGGAGAATGGGCAGTAAAATGGCAGGTGCTTTTCAATGTCAGTAAGTGTAAGGTCATGCACATTGGGGCAAAAAATCAAAACTTCACATATAGGTTGATGGGTTCTGAGTTGTCTGTGACAGATCAGGAGAGAGATCTTGGGGTGGTGGTGTACAGGTCGATGAAAGTGTCGACCCAATATCTGGCAGCAGTGAAGAAGGCCAATTCTATGCTTGGGATCATTAGAAAAGGTATTGAGAACAAAATGGCTAATATTATAATGCTGTTGTACAAATCAAAGGTAAGGCCACACCTGGAGTATTGTGTCCAGTTCTGGTCGCCACATCTCAAAAAGGACATAGTGGAAATGGAAAAGGTGCAAAAAAGAGTGACTAAGATGATTGCTGGGCTGGGGCACCTTCCTTATGAGGAAAGGCTACGGCGTTTGGGCCTCTTCAGCCTAGAAAAGAGGCGCCTGAGGGGGGACATGATTGAGACATACAAAATTATGCAGGGGATGGACAGAGTGGATAGAGAGATGCTTGTCTTTAGACATGGTTGTAAAGTAGCACACATCTGTATATGTCAAAGAGCGTCATGTGGCTCAAGAGCCATGGTTTGGCCACCCCTGTACTAAACCAACAGAGGATGGGCTGGGCTGCCTGCTGACCAGAGCCCATCCACAACTACACTGACGCCCAGTTGGCAAGGGGGCAAAGGCATCCTCACCTTCTCAAGGCAGCAGGGAGGGCAGTGGTATTGTGCAACAAGCCAATGAGATTGTGATGTGCTTCAGAGGATTTTTCTACTCCTGCTGCCTGTGGGAAGGCAAGTTTTCCCTTTAACAAGTCCCTGTTTTTAGAAAACGAGGTGGCTTATTCACTCTGTCAAGCACTGACATCCGTAACCTTTAGCTCTCAAAGTGAGGGTCTTGGCCGCTGACAGCTCTGCAGCGACAGCTGGAGGCCGCTGCATTTTGTATACACTTATTTTCTTTTCCTTCTTTCTTTCCCATCCTTCTTTTTTTTTTTTTTTTTGAGAGGTACAAAAATATATCTGCACCGCTCTCATTATCCACTTCATCAGTCTCAAGCTGCTGGCTAATTGCACTCCCCCAAGTCTACCTCTCCTCCTGACAAACCCGAACAAGAGGCGGTAGCTTTCTCCCGGCTGTCACCTTCAGGATTTCTGGGAGTCCTCGAAGGTATGTAAATAACCTCAGTTAAAAGGAGAGCAGAACTCTTGATTACACGGTGAGAACTTTGCGCTGGTGGACTTGTTGCCGCCCCAGAAAGGCAGGATGAGTTTGACCCTTTGGTGTGTTAAGAATCAAAGTAGCAGAACTCACAGCAGGCTCGACCTAAGGAGGAAGACTCTTGATCCCAAATTGAGAGGGAATCTGAGTGTTTCAGGCTTTATCCACAAGGAATATGAGGGCACAAGCCTAACCAGGTCTTCTCAGTTACTGTCCTGCTTTGTTCAATGGGGCTTACTCTCAGGAAAGTGTGGTGAGGATTGCAGCCCTCAGGTTTGGGGGTACAACATAGCCACCTTATATACTAATTCACAGCCCAATCACCCAGGTTGCAGCAGTGCCGAAATGACTGCTGGGCTGGGAAGTAGTGCCAGGGCTACTCAGGGTAAAGGAGCTTACACTCCCTTACCCCCTGTAAGACCCAGATGACCCTGCAGGGTCTCCTCTGATCTGCGCCAGCTACTGGGCGAGCACAGATTTGAGGAGACCCGTGTCGGATCTCTCAGGCCTGGAGGGAAGTTTGGTTAAGGGGCAGGGCCTGCCGCCGTTTCCGCCCCCTCCAGTCCCGCTCCCTCCCACAGTCACACCTTTCCCTGCCCTCCCCCCACCTGGGAACACCTCCCCCCTGCCCAGACTTCACCACCCAGCACTTGCCTGGAGCGCCACATGGCAGTCCACCATCCTCTGCCCAGTGCTGGCTCAGCACAGGCTCATGCTGAGCCTGCTCTGGTGCCAGATTGGCATAGGTGTGCCTTACATAGATGTGTTTGTAGCATTGCGTGCTGGCACTGGGCCAGCGCAGCCCACATTGGATGGGACCCTCAAGCAGCTTCCTCATGAGGAAGCCATGGCATCTGCTCCCTCATGAGGAAGCTGCTTGAATCAGCATATAAGGTAGCTATGCCATTCCCCCAAAACTAGAGCCAATCAAGTCAAACCAATGCCATTTTTAGATTCAGCGCCCCAAATATATCCTGACTTTGTTCAAACATCCTTGGCAATTAAAAAAAGGCCCGATCCACCATTAACCCCTTGTACAGCGGTTCAGTGGCACCAGTGTGGCATCTGCTGCATCCGATGGGGGAGTTTGGAGGCCTCCATAGGGCAATGGAACACTGGTTGTCCCTGGGTAAAGCTGTGCCAGCCTGCCCAGTTTTCTTCAACTTATCCCCACAAACCTACTGCTTTCAGACCATTTACATTATGGCCTAGAATTAAAGGGGCAGGATAAAACCCATTTCAATCTGCTTCCTCTTTTCCCTAACTCCGCCATGGTTTTCTAATCTTGAGTGGGACAGAGCGACAGGTACTGTCCTATTTATTCAAAGTGTTCATGTTCCTCCTTTGCTAACAGCCAGGGAGTACTGAGACAACCCAGTTCGGGTAGCTCTTTTGAATCGGGAAATCTTGCCAGCCAAAATGGGCAAAGGTTTCACTTTGGAAGCGGAGCGAGATGGAGAAGTCAGCCCAGCCTCCCCAGTGATTTCATGGGCTCATTCCATCACTCAGGAGAAGGTCACTGCTGCAATCACAAATTGCCCCTCGTTCCATTGTTCCCTTTACTTTTTCTATTCTATTACCGCCAGGTTGTAGGAACCTTTCTATTTAACCCTCCCCCTGTTTTCTAGTGGCAGACATAATAAAGTTTCAAATAATGGGCTACTCTTATTGCTAATTGTGAGGATTAATTGGGCAAATTGCAGTTCAAAAATGTGGCTTATATGGGAAGGGTAATACCCCGTGTCCTTTATTGGCTACGTTGATTCATAGAAATGAGAAGCTGTGACAATGTTTTGCTGCCTCAGGGTCCCCAATACTTTTGCTCCAAAACCTGATCACTTATTGACTATCTCAGTGGGCATCCACAGATACTGAGCCCATGCCACAGAGAGCCTCAGAAGTCACTTCCAGTTTGTGCTAGCAACTTCTGGTGCTAGAAGATTTGAACTTCTGGTTCAAATCTGTGCTCGCCCAGTAGCTGGTGCAGATCAGAGGAGACCCTGCAGGGTCATCTGGGTCTTACAGGGGGTAAGAGAGTGTAAGCTCCCTGCACGTCCAGAGGTACTCTGAAGTGCAGGGAGACCATGTGTTGCCAGAGACTTCCAGAAATGGCTTCTGGTCACATCTGGGAAGGTTTCTGATGAGGCTGGTACAGCCTTTGGAGGGATAGGCATAGCCTCCAAGTGAATACACACACACACCCAGCGGATTGCTGCGCCTCCAAGTGCAACACACACACACCCCTGGCGGATTTCAGTATCTGTGGATTTCATTATTCACAGAGGGTCCCGGAATGGATTCCCTGTGGACACTGAAGGCCCACAGTACTCTATTTTGGGATTAGAATAAATAGGCAATGCGGGCTAAACAATTACCACATCCACCAGCAAGTGACCTTAGGTTCTAGAGCACTGCTTCTCAAAAGTGCTTGCCTTGGATGTTAGTGCTTGAGATCGTGAGGCCCAAGATGAGGGAAAAGAAGAGAGAAGTGGAGCAGCAGAGGAACAAATGGGTTAGGAGGCATACTTTGGAATGGAGTCAGAAGGGATGGGGGGGTGCTATGAGTAGGAGGAGCTGGAATAAGACCTGAAGGGGACACCTAATGTCCTACATGCCTGCATATGGAGCTAGTCCCTGGCACGTTGGAAAAAAAATGTCCACCACATCAGATAGTTTGAGAAGCACTGCTTTAGAGTTCATGGGAGGGCAGCAGGCATATGACACTGTCTTCTGTAGTAGTAGCCTGTATCAAGTAGGCAGCTAGACCAGATGACCTCCAAGTGCAATACTCTTCCAACCAGCATTCAGTGATTCTACTGAGTCAGATCCTTGCCTCATTTATCAAAATATTAGATACAATGACTGGCAGCTGCTCTTGGACAGTGATCTTTCTTAGTCCTGCCTGGAGCTGTCAGGGCTTGAACCTGGGTTTATCTGGGTGCAAAGCAGATGTTCTGCTACTGACGTACCTCCAGTCCAGAGATATGTGCTGCTGTAAAAAGCTGTTTTGCCTTAGCGTAGGTGGAGGTGGTGAACAGATATAACTGGACTCTGACTTCTTGGCATTTACAGGTAATCATTCATATTTGCTCTATAATGGTGGGCTCATCTCTTGATTCCAGCCCCTAATTCCTGGCTCCATTATCTTGCTCTCTTGGCTGCAATCACAGATTTCAAAGGGCTCTGTTAAAGTTGATTGAAGTCTGATGGGGACTGAGGTTTTCATTCCCCCCTCATCAACAATAGCTGTTGTCTCGGCTTTTGTATGGGGCTTCTGCAAAATAAGCATGTAATCTCCTGTCTGACATGCGAAGAAAATGGGAAATCCATATACCCCTTCTAAAGCCTATGGATTTCAAAAGCTAATACGCATGGCGGGGGGTGAGTAAGCAAGCAAGCAAGCGCAAGTGTGGGAAATGGACTTCCTTTTGCTTCCCTTTGCAAAGAAGGGGCTTGGTGGATGTGCCAGTCAAGTGTTGGCCATGGTGGACTCTATTAACATGAGTTTCAGCTCAATCCTATCCTTTCCCCACCATAGCATGCAGCCATGCCAAAATGGGCTGCCTCCCAATTTTTAAAATCTTGGTATTTTTGAATAATACCATCATATTATGTATCAGTCAGTCAGTGTGTAATTTCATGCAGAATGCAATGAAACAAACTGCGTTGAAATATCTCTATTCTATCAAAGGTTATAGCCCAAAAACCAGAAAAGGAAAACACAACTGCCATGTAAGAAAATGGATTATACTGGAATTACCGCTTGGAATAAATAGCTTGTTGCAAGCAAACCAAATGCATTCTTCATAAATGCATGCATGTTTTGCCTTTCTTCTATATTACAACAAAACTGCTTTTGTATGTGTGACAGACTACAAGCCGACTGCATATTATGTTGATGGGCATCCCTGTTTTGTTTTGGGTTATGCTCCTCTGTCTTTGCTGGAGAGAAGGTGGAGCACCACAGGACATGAGGGATGCAAACATCGTCATGTTGTACAAGAACAAAGGCGACAGCAGTAACTGCAATAACTACCGCGGCATCTCTCTCCTTAGCATTGTAGGGAAGCTGTTTGCACAAGTTGCACTGAAGAGGCTCCAGGTACTTGCAGAAAGTGTCTACCCAGAATCGCAGTGTGAATTCCGAGCCAACAGGTCCACCACTGATATGGTGTTCTCCCTTAGGCAGCTGCAGGAAAAATGCAGGGAATGACGACAGCCAGTCTTTGTAGCCTTCATAGATCTCACAAAGGCTTTCGACCTGGTCAGCAGGGAATCTCTTCAAGATTCTCCCCAAGATCAGATTTCCACCCAGGCTCCTCAGCATCATCAGCTTTCCACAAGGACATGAAGGACACTGTAGTCTTTGACAACTCAACATCAGACCCCTTCGACATCCAAAGTGGAGTGAAGCAAGGCTGTGTTCTTGCTCCGACCTTGTTTGGGATTTTCTATGCTGTTCTGCTAAAGCATGCCTTTCGAACTGCAAAAGAAGGCATCTATCTCTGGACCAGGTCAGACAGAAAGCTCTTCAACCTCTCCAGACTGAGAGCAAAGTCCAAAGTCCAGCGGGAATGTCTGCATGACTTCCTCTTTGCCGATGATGCAGCTATTACCGCCCACGTTGCCAAAGATCTTCAGCAGCTCATGAAACGTTTTAGCAAGGCCTGCCAAGACTTTGGACTGACAATCAGCCTGAAGAAAACACAGGTCATGGTTCAGGATGTGGACTCACCTCCCTGCATTGCAATCTCTGCGCATGAACTGGAGGTTGTCCATGTCTTTGTGTACCTTGGCTCAACGATCTCTGACACCCTTTCTCTAGATACTGAGCTAAACAAACACATCGGCAAAACAGCTACCACATTTTCCAGACTCATAAAGAGAGTCTGGTCCAACAAGAAGCTGATGGAACATACCAAGATCCAGGTCTACATAGCTTAAGTACACTTCTGTACTGCAATGAGTCCTGGACTCTTCGCACACGACAGGAGAGGAACACTTTCCACATGCGTTGCCTCTGACGCATCCTCAGTATCACCTGGCAGAACAAAGTTCCAAACAACATAGTCCTGGAACAAGCTGGAATCCCTAGCATGTACACGTTAGTAAAACAGAGACACCTGCATTGGCTTGGTCATGTTGTAAGAATGGACAATGGTTGGATCCCAAAGGATCTCCTCTATGGAGAACTAGTGCAAGGACTAACCCTGCAGGTAGACCACAGCTGCGATACAAGGATATGGGCAAGAGGAATCTGAAGGCCTTAGAAATGAACTGCAACAGATGGGAAACCTTGACTGCTGAGAGTCCTGCTTGGAGGCAGGCTGTGCAGCACGGCCTTTCCCAGTTTGAAGAGACACTTTGCCAACAGACTGAGGCTAAGAGGCAAAGAAGGAAGGCCCATAGCCAGGGAGACAGACCAGGGATAGACTGCACTTGCTCCCTGTGTGGAAGGGATTGTCACTCCCAAATTGACCACACTAGACCCTGTTCCAGAATCACCATTCAGAGCGTAATCCCATAGTCTTCCTACTGAAGGATGTCAACTTAATGATCTCTGATGTTCACAACATAGGTGAAAACTATTAATATAAAGTATATATACCTAAAGTGTATATAAAGTACTGTATAAACCTATTAACATAAATATAAAGTTCAGTAAAAGAAAATGTTCACCATCTGGACTTCTTCTCTGGCCATTATTACTATTCATTTCATATCATAACTGAAAATAATTTTGTCATAGGGGGTGCCAAAAATTTATGGGCCCGGGTGCCACATGCAACTGCTGCATGCTCTGAAGGGGCAATCAGGGAAACATGGCTCATAGGAACCACTGCCCTAATAAGAGGCTCTAAAGGCCTCTTCTGGGTTGCACTGGGTTTGCAACCCACTCTATTGACCTCCGCAGGACTCAGAATGGCCCTCAGAGGTGAATGGAAGCAACTTCCAGTTTGCAGATGCAGCTTTCGATTTTACTGGAAATCACTTCCAGTTGCTTCTGTGGGCCATTCTGAGGCCTGTGGAGTGGGTCACAGATCCGACGCAATGCATAAGAGGCCTCCGGGGGCCCCCATTAAAGCTGTGCAGCACTACCAGGATATCCGTTGCAACCCACCACAGAGGGTGAGGTGGATAAAGGTGCTGAAAAGTTTGGAAACTACTTCATTGAACCAATAAAGTGAGTCATTCAAGGGAAAGACAGTAGCACTGGAGCTTGTCAATCACTGCTCACCCCACCCCACTGGCTTCTCTTTCTCTCTCTCCGTGGTTCCCATATTTTGCTGCCTGAATTCATTTGTTTTATGAAGCTCATCAAAAAGGTGTCTCATTTGAGATTCTATCCACAGTGGAGAGTACTTAGCGTAATCAATGAGCTTGCCCTCCCTTCTCCACTCCGCCATGCCGATGGAATGCGAACCCATCTGCTCATCAGCGGTGGCGGGGCTGATTGCAGACCAAGCGTGGAGATCCCTCCCAGTGTGCCTGAAACAAGTAGGCTAATGAGGTCAGGAATCAGAATCTACATCTCCAAAACGGAAGAGCAGCCGTCACCACCATCCTCATCACAGGCCAGGTTTTCACTGCTCAGCATCTCAAAATCAGGCCTAGGTTTCCAGAAAGCTCTTAGTTCTGTTCTAGCTTAAGGTTTTAGAACATCAGAGGTGTCATGAGGCCGGTGCAGCCAGGGTGGCCCGCCCCAGGTGCAGTGCTTCGGGGGGAAAACATGGCTCCATTGCCACCCATGTCTTTGGCCTTTGCTGTGCTGTTGACGTCACATTACTGCCAACGTACATCTGGGTGCTGGGTGCCAGGCACCATTATCATCAGTGGGGGAGGTGATGCATTGTGTCCTAGGTGTGCAATGTACCAGCAATGCCATTGCATCCCATACCAATTTAGCTAACCTTTTCATGATGGGGGGATTACTCTTGCTGAAACCCTTTGGGTGACACTGCTACTGGCCAAAACTTTTTAAATCCTGGTATTTCCTAATAATACCTTCATGCTGTATATCATTCGATGTGTGATTTCATGCAGAATGCAATGAAACAAACCTTGTTGAAATATCTCTGTTCTTTCAAAAGTTATAGCCAAAACGCAGCGGGGGAGAGGCAATGGTATATCACCATGCCCACTGCCCAGGGCAGGGGTCGACAACCTTAAACACTCAAAGAGCCATTTGGACCCGTTTTCCGGAGGAAAAAAAACCTCAGGAGCCACAAAACCCTTTTGACATCTAAAATGAAGATAACACTGTATATATATAGTTCTTTTCTTTTTTTTACTTTTATGCTCTTATAGGTTCCATTTTTATAAAGTAGCCCCCTCTTGTAGCTTTTAGTTAGTTTTGTCATACATTCTTGTCCTGTGTTTTCAGACGCCTGGTCCTCTATGGTGTTTTGCCTTATTCCAAGGCCATTCTCTGCCTGGAGAATTATGCCCACTTTAAGCAAATTAGCTCCCCTTCTTTCCCCCAACAAATGACCCTGGTTCTGCCCTGCACTCCTGCTGGACCCCACCTCCAGGGTAGCTCGCCTGTTCAACCTGCAGAGGTCCTCTCTCCTGCCAGCAGCCTCCCACCAATACAGCAGCCCCTTGGTCCTCAGCAGGTCTTGGGCACAGCAGCCACACACCAAACTCCAGTGTCTCCAGCAGTCCTTTAGTCACAAAGTCAGTCAGAGTATCCAGGGCAGAGTCCAAAGTCAATAAGCCAAGTCACAGTCCAAGGTCAGATTCCAAAGTAAGTAAGTCAGTCAGTCAGTCAAATCAGAGTATCCAAGTCAAAGTCAATAAGCCCAGTCAGTCTCCCCTCCAACCTGCACTCCTTCTCCAACCCACACCCCCTTCCTGACGCAGGTGCTCCTTATATCCCTGAGGGCCCTATTGCCTTCAAGTGGCTGCAGCTGTGCAGCACACTCTGCTGGATGCCCAGGCCTTACCCTTAAAGGGGCCACTGCTGACACCACATCTACCTCTTCACCAGATCTTCCAGGATTCCAATACATATGGTGGTTATGACATCTGCTTATCTTACATGGGTACTAAAGAACTAAAGAGGATGCTCTGCCCTCTGCATGAGAGGAGGTCCATCATACAGGTGATGCGCCAGCCTCCCACACAGGGTGACACAAACCCTTGTAACGCCACTGCAGGCATCCCATGGTATCCATGGGAGATGTGTTCCCTCTCCCCCCACAAATACCAGAAACCACAGATAAAAGCAAGCCCTATACTTCCAGTACTGTGGTGCCACACAAACCCTTCCTGTGAGGCTTTTTATGATGTCTCTTCCTTTGCAGCTCTTCCTGCTACAGAGCACTGGAGGAAGAAAGCAGGAAGCCATCAGCCAGATTTCTACAAGAGGGAGACGTGAGGGCCCAATCCTATCCAACTTTCCAGCACCAATGCAGCCGCGGTGTAGCCCTAAGGTAAGGGAACGTTTGTTTTCCTACCTTGAGGAGAGCTCTGTGACTTCCCCACCACCACAGGATGCACCGTACACCCTGTTGGCACAGTGACATCAGCGCTGGAAAGTTGGATAGGATTGGGCCCTGAGAGCACACTCCTAAGCTTCTCCTGTGCCCTGTGGTATAGCAGCACTGAAATAGCTGCCGCTGTATCCTGTGGTGCTGGGAAAGCTGCAGGAGGTCACCTTGGGGTCAGGAAGCATCAGTTCCCTCACCCTGTGCAGAGCTCTGGCAGCCCCAATGGTTCACCTTGGTGCTGCTCCAGCTCTTGAAATGGCACAGAACTGAGAAGATCCATGTCAGTCTCTGCAGTTTGGGAGGGGGGAATCGGATTTGGTGGCAGCTTCTGCTGCCATCCCTGCCCAGATCCACCCTCTGCCTCGCCCTCCCTATGCCCAGTTCTGTCCCCTCTCTGCCTTCCCCCTGCCCTCCACTCCAGGAAATTGTCCTACCACCAGGCAGGGGTACTCACCACCTAGCGGTCTTCCTGGGTGTCCCGCCAGTGTTGAGGCCCAGCACCAGCTGGCCCCACGAGTGGGTGTCTCCCATCAGCAGGAACGTACCCGATGGCCCTTTTTGACACCCAGCGCTGGTGCTGGGCAGCATAGGATTGGGTTGTCTGAAAACACTAACAGGAAGGAGTCCCCTCATTGGACATGCAGCATCCCAAAGCGCCACTGGCAGGCACAAGTGACCGGCAGACTGTGGCTTGAGCATCAAGTGAAGACAGCACTTCACGGGCTGATGGTTGGGCTTGCATGCGACACAGGACCCATTTAGTTATTGGATTTTTCTCTGTAAACCGCTTTGTGAACTTTAAGTTGAAAAGCGGTATATAAATACTGTTGATTGATTGATAGGACCCCCAACTGCTGCAGCCCACTGATTTTGTTCATTTCAAACGCCCCCCATGCCTTTTGCCTCATTTCTGCCACCTGCCGTACAGCAGCCCTGGAGTTTGTCATTATATCGTCCTCCCTGTTCCCCTGCAACTGTATATTTTATATACCACAGCAGCAGAGAACGGGGGCTTGTGACCAACACAAAGCTTCCCCACCACTGGAACCAAGAAGTCAGCAAGTAAGGATGCTACAGATCCAGAGTCAAGCGAGCTGAGAAGTCCCTGTCCCTCCCCTGCAGCCTGAGGCTGTCTGAGATAAGGGGCAACAAAGGTGGAGAAGGAATCTCCATACCGACAGAGAGACAAATGTGAATTAATCCAGCTCAAACCGCAGCATGCCTGAATGCACTTCTGTGGATCTAGACCAATCCCACCCTGTCGCATAGCTGGGGTGGGACAAAATGGTAAGTACTGCAGGCACCAAAACATGCCCTGTAAGTGGCCCTTCCCATTCATTCCATTCCAGGTAGGCAACATACAGGGGCTTGCCAAATGAAAATGTGTATCTTGTGTGTTGCCACTGCTGCCTGTAACGGTTCCAATCAGTGGCATTGCTAGAGGGTGCAGGGGGTGCGGGCCACACAGTGCGACATGCACGGGAGGGTGATACCACTACTTGACAAAATTTTTAAAATCTTTATATTTTCAAATTATACCATCATGTTATATATCAATCAATGTGTGATTTCTTGCAGAATGCAAAGAAACAAACCACATTGGGATATCCCTATTTTATCAAAAGTTATAGCCAAAAAACCAGCAGAGGGGTAATGGTGCATCTCTGTGCGCACTACTGGGGGCATTGCTTTGCCCACTGCATGGGAGGAGGTCCATCATGGTCCATGCACGGGAGGGTGATACCAATACTTGATAAAAAAATTTTAAAATCTTATGTATTTTCAAATTATACCATCATGTTGTATATCAATTAATGTGTGATTTCTTGCAGAATGCAAAAATGAAATATCTCTATCATATCAGAAGTTATAACCAAAAAACCCAATGGAGTGGGTGGGGGTGTGTCACCAAGCCCACCACCTGCGGCACTGCCCCACCCACTGTGTGGGAGGAGATCCACAATGGGTGTGACATGCTGGCCTCCCACACCAGGAGACACAAGCCCTAGTGATACCACTGCCTTTCAGATACTGCCTCAGGCTCTGAGAGATCGTGGGCCATCCCTGGCAATGACACTTCCTAACCCAAAATTCCTGGCATAAGGTGAAGGGGCTGTGAGCAGGTGACACTTCCAACCAGGGTGCTACATGCAGTGGTTGGCAACCTTCAGTCTCGAAAGACTATGGTATAAGCCTACAGCACCCTGTATTCCCAAGCGGTCTCCCATCTAAGTACTAACCAGGCCTGACCCTGCTTAGCTTCTGAGATCAGACGAGATCAAGCACACAGCAAATGGACATGAGAAAATGGCAACATTCCACATCAAAAGAAATTAGTAATTGGTGGACAAATGCATTTGGTTTGTGGAAAGCATAAGGAAGTTATCTCAATCAGTAGGACAGGTGATTCTCAACTCTACCTCCTGCCCATAAAGAAATACACAATTTTGAATTTTATTTTTAACGAAGGGTGCAATCCTAAAGTGCCCTTGGGCCGGCGCAAGTCCCATGCGTCAGCCCAAGAGGTTCGCAAACATGTTTGCACCTTGGGAGTCAGCTGGGCCAGCGCAGGGATGTGCGTCGGCCCACAGAGGCTGAATCCAACCTCACGGAGGAGCCTTGCGTTGGCCAAGGTTGGCTAATGCAAGGCTCTTGGGAGGGCAGGGAGAAAGTGGGAGGGAAGCGTTCTGGGATGAGGGGAGGGTGGGCAGAGGGTGGTCTTGGGAGTGGGCGGGTGGGAAGTGGGATCCGGCATAACTGCCAGATCCCAACCCCCATGCCCAAGCATTGCAGAGCAGCTGCAAACCACTCCTCTGACTTATGCCACCTCTGGAGGTGGCACAAGTCTGAGGAGACCCATTGGGACTGCAGTGGCTTACCTGGGGGAAGGAGAAAAAGTTTCCCCTTACTTCTGGCTGAGCCACTTTGGGCACCTATCTTGCACTGGACACAGCGCAGGTCTCCTGTCCTGCCTTTTCCAGCACAAGATAGGATTGCGCTGCACTTTAAAAACAAAGAGTGGGTTAAAAAAAATATAAATCTCCTAAAAGAAACCACCCCAGTTGTTCCAAATTGCTGCAACAGAAGGAAATTATTTAATAGCAACATTGAAAAATAAAGGCTGAGATCACTGGAACGCATTTGGTAGTTAGCAGAGGAAATTCGCTTGTTAGTCCATGTTTAAATTTAGTCCGGCACATCTCAACAGATGTGAAATCACTGGGGCTAAATTTAGCTCAGCCCTAATTTCTTTATTACTTTACCAGCATTTTCTTCGAAGCTGAACTTCAAAGTCTTTAATAGCGATGAGAGTCGACCACAGCAGAAATTAGCATCAATGCTTCCATTGTCTCCTCTAATAAGCGCTTGTTGGTATTGAAGCCAGGAACCACCCAAATGCCTCTTTTCAATTGGGAAGAGGTAATTGTGGGGTTTGATTTTTTTTTTTACCCTCTTATGTTTAAGGATTAATTATAGAGGAGCCCCTTTAGCGTGCAGTGCTTTTTCCTTTCCGCCTTGTCCATTACTCAGTGTTTTTAAAATAGTTTCTGCAGTTAGAGACATCTCCGTCACAAAGGAGATGGGAGCCACTTATCCAAATTGGCAGGCATTGTCGCTTGTGCCTTTGGAAAGCTGTAACAAAACCAGGTGCAAACACACACACACACACACACACACACACACACACACACACACACACACACACACACACACACAGGCTTCTGAATTTCAGTCTTGCGGGGTGGGCAGGTAAAGGGCGGGCGGAGGCTCCTTTCTGATGTTCTCATTTTAGCCCTGGAAACGGATTATCTCTCCTCTGAGACACAAGTTTCAAGCAGACACAGCTTTCAATTTGAATTTGAGGAGAAATATAGGCAATGAATGAGCGATGAATTGGCAGGTGTCTCTACCTGGAGCCAAATCTGGTGGACTTCAATAAAAAGTCAACCTCATTGCAAAACGGAGCCAAAATGAAATGCTGCACAAACTTGACTGAACCTCCAAATTAGAATCTGACATTTCAAGTGCTCATTTTTATCTCTGAACGTGACCTGAGGAACACGGGCAAAACAGAGGGCGGTCCCTGTTATAAGTCTCCCTGTTATACATTTCCCCACATTTTGCAGAACTAGAGCAGGTGTAGGTCCAAGGAGACTCCCAGGGTGGGTCTCGGCTGGGAAAAGGGAATAGGATTCAACAAGCACTGCTGCTTCCAAGATCCACCCATTGTCCAAACCACCTCCTGCCCTCTCCTCTCCCTGCCCTGAACCTCCCCTAAAACACCCAAGTACTGCCGAATTGGCCATGGATGGCAGTTTTTCCACCTACCCCAGACTGTAAATTAAGAAGAGAAGGTAAATTAAGTAGGTTTCATGCATTAAAAATTGGCACTGTGTTTAATAAAGTTCAACCCAATTGCAATCTGGTGTTTTTGCTGGGGGGTTTGAGTGTACATAGAATGCTAGTTGCAGGGGGTGGCAGCAAGATGCAAGAATCTTGTGGTCTTGTGTGTACTGCCAGAGGCATCTGGTGGGCCACTGTGAGATATAGGAAGCAGGACTAGGTGGGCCCTGGGCCTGATCCAGCAGGGCTCTTCTTATGTTCTTAGGCCCCCTCCACCCCAGTGTGGTGTCTGGGAGTTGCTGCCACATACACAGGGGCCTCTGACCATTTCTGCCAGTGGACCTGCAGTGTATGTTGGCAGTGCACCTTTTATGGGGTTTAAAAAGGTTGTGCCACCCCATTCCTTTACGTAGCCAAGTGGATTTATGTGCCCAAGCAATGGGCATGCATCAGCAGGATGACTGACCAGGAGGAGGAGGAGGAGGAGCAATCATTCCATCAGCCTCTACCTTTCATACATAGATGGGGTGCCTTGTTCTTGCACTCAGGCTCCTGGTGGATAGAGGTGGGGTCCCATATACATGGGGGTTCCCACCCCCATGGATGAGGAAACTGCAGATACAAGAGAATTGTAGATAGTGCCCCTCTGTGCCTCCTTGCACACCAATTACAAGCACCTTTGTTTACTGTAGTTGTGGTTGCAGCATGGGGGCTTCTTACTTAACTGAAACCCTGAATGTGCAGGCTACCAGCCTGTATGCGACAGAGAGACGAATAAAAGCAGGAACTGTCCGGCTTCCTGTTAGTTACCCTCTAGCATGCAGGCTGGTTGCCTGCATGTTCGATTCTTCAGTTAAGCAAGACTGTTAAGCAAGAAGCCCCTGCACGGGAAGCGCTGCTATGGGAAGCAAAGGTGCTTTTAATGGGTGTGCAAGGGAGTGTGTTAAGAGAGCATGGGGTCCCCCCCAGATCCATGTACGAGAAGAGTCTCCATGTCTCTCATATCTACAGAGAAGTGAAACAACTGATAGCAGATCCACAGATACTGGAGCCCACCTGTTAGTTTCTCTGGTGTCAGATGAGAAGTGTTAGTGAAATGTCCTTCCTATATTGTGGTCCTCCTTGGCTCTTTGTTGTGTAAAGTGCTCCCTTTTCACCATTCATCCTTGAGAGTACCTAAATCTCGAGACATGGCGATGAAGCAATGCAGCCCCATGTTCACGTATCTTAATATGTGACAAAACATATATGAGACAAACTTCCTGCCTTCCCTGGCACCATCCTCCTTCCATTCCTCTTTTATTTATTTTTTTAGATTGGGAACCCCAATCTTGGCAGGGACCTGGTTTCTCTTCTATTGTGAAGTGTGCCGCGCATTCATTGTTGCTTCAGAAATGAATGAATGAATGAAATCTTTGCTGCTTGATTGGTCTTCTACTCTCTGATGGTTGCCCTGGCTGGCGACCAATTCTTATGTTTTGACATAGCTGGGGTAGAAGAGTAGTAAGCAAGGGAGGAAGTGCCTTCCATGGACTTCAAAGGGAGCATTTTAACTTACAAGCAGGCAGAGAGGCAGCAACCATAATCGGGGGGGGGGGGAACAGGTCACAGAAGGAGAAACAAGGTCTCCAACTGGTGCTCAGAAATGAACCTTTATTGTTGACACATGAAATGCCTGACTCATTTCTGAAGATTATTCTCAAAACAAGCCCAGCATATTGGATGTCACAGGAAAAGGTCATTTCTGAGCACCAGTCAGAGACTCAGCTGGTTCTTTCAGGTTTTAACTCCCTCTTTAGCGGGCAAAATGTTGCTAAGGCATCTTCAGCACAGTTGATCTCTGAGTGAGTGGAGGATTCTGACTAAGCTTTGCTCCTTTAGGACATGTCCACCCGTGAGGCCCACTGAGGTCACAGATTGGTGGGTTGTTTCCTTCCATCCACGTGCCCTCCTCCACACCTCTTCATACTCCCACACTCTGGATGTGAAAAGGAAGAGGGAAGAGGGGCAGGAAATATAAGAAAATATTTCTTTACCCAGTCTGAGGGACTTCTTGCCACAGGATGTGGCGATGGTGTCTGGCTTAGACACCTTTAAAAGAAGATTGGACAGATTTATGGAGGAGAAGTTCATCACAAGTTGCATGATGGGTATATGCAGCCTCCTGGTTTTAGAAGGAGGCTACCTCAGAATGCCAGAAGCAAGGGAATGGCAACAGGATGCAGCTGTTGTCTTGTGTGATCCTGAGGCACCTAGTGGACCACTGTGAGATTCTGGAAGCTGGGACTTTGGCCTGATCTAGTGTGGCCCCTCTTATACTCTTAAGCAGGGGTCTCCAAATCCCAGCCCGGGGGCCAGATGTGGCCCATGGAGAGCCTCTATCCGGCCCATGGCCAGCCTCTGATCCCCTGAGAGACTCTGGCCCAGTTGACCAAACACAACCAGAGTTGTGCTTTTGGGGTGGGGGAATAGTGGTCCATTTAAGTGTGTGCTTTATTTCTTGGGCAGTGTTCGTGTGAAGTCCTGGACATTTGAGCCCATTCATTTATTCATTCATCTAAGTTCCATCTCTAATGCATTTATTTAAATTTATTTTTTTTTCCAGCCCTCACCACTGTGCCAAGTATTTGATGTGGCCCTTTGGCGAAAAAGTTTAGAGACCCCTGCTCTTAAGTGTGGAGAAGAGGAAGGTGGTGGGCTAGAAATTCAGACAAGGAACTGTTCAGCCAACTGCTCATATGCTGCACATTCATGAGGCATGGTGAGGAGAGCTGCCTCAAGTGGCAGATGGATAAATGCAGTAACCTGGGTCCATCACCTCACCTCTTGCCCCCTTACCTGCTTTTCTTGGTGCTATCACTGTATGGTTTGAAACAGAGCAGCAGGGCAGAAGAAGGAACACCATTCCCCTTCTGCTTCTTCTAGCTCCCTTGTTCTGCACTGCTCTCCCAAAGATTCACATCAAGAACTGCTTGATTGATGGATCCCAGCAATTGTGCTATTATATGTGTAGTCATATATTCATGGGATCAAACAGTGTTTTGAAAGAAGCCTTGTCAGCTGTCACACCCAAACACAGGCCACAGAGGAAACTAACAGTCCAGTCCTAAAGCAGGTGGCTCCACCAGGTACAACAGGGCCAAAACGGCTACTGCTACATCCGGTGGCACTGCTGAAGCCACCGGTGGTCTCCTCAGGGGAAAGCCCCACAATGCGGCTTCTCAAGTCTGTGCCAGCTACTTTGCAGCACAGACTTGCAACATGGAGTTCAGGATCTATAGTAGAGCAGAACTATAGCTGCTGGAGGAAAGCTGCAGGTCCCCTGCTGTCCACGTCGTATTAATATTCTTGCTATCACCTCCTGTAGCCTTTCTCTGGGAGCTACAAATCTAGGTTCTCGCTGTTTGCTTCCTGTTCCAAAGTGAAATAAAGAAAAAGCTGCCCTTTGCAAAGCCTTTGCAAACAAAGAGGGGTGAGTCATGAGTGGGATGGGGGAATTTGAGAACCGTGGAGAAGTTAAACCGTGGATATGGAACCGCGGATACATGGGGACACCTGTATGTGCCTGCTCCTCCCGGCCAATCCCAATCTGGTGTACGGCCATGTGTGCTGGGAGGCAAATTAGCCCCACCCAAAAACGCATATGGATGGATCAGCATTTTCTTCTGCTCTGGTCCGCTCTTCCCCCCTGAAACTAGGTAGCAGGAGGAGGACCAATGGAGGCACCAGCTGTGCCACTGGGCAAGGATTTCTACTATGGAGAAATCTTGGGCTGATCCTAACCCTGAAGCCTGACATTTGGCTTCCATATGTGCTGATCCCAGGATTCTGCCTGGTCTTCCAGCTGGTTCCTCACCGGAACCATCATTAAAATGCTACAAGCCTCCCCTGTAATAACCTTTCTCATGCTACAGCTGCAGCCGGGTGTGCTTTCCACCATTCATTGTCATCAATAAAGCCCTGACTGTTTAATGTCAACGGATGATTCACAGGCTAGGTGGAGTGTCTGGGGGGAAAAGTCTGTTATCTGGCAGGCACCCCTTTCTTGGTGGAAGATGCTGATGTGAATAATGTACATTTTTTGCTGAATGTAACTTGAAAAAGAAATCCAGGCAACTGGGAATGAGTTTTTTAAAAAATCACCGCCATGACAAACTTCTTTAGCAGTTCTCCAAATTCAGACAGACACTAAACTAGTTTTGCAAATCATATATACAGTGCTTTTCTATTCCCTGGAAGGAGTCTGTGTGTAACTGCATTGTCATTCATACATACGCATAGAGTTGTATGTTGTAAATGGCCATATGGTGGCCGTTTTGAAACTGATACACAAACGCCAGAGGTGTCGGTGTCCCACTACCAGCTACCTGTGGGAGCACAGGTTAGCCGGTGCAGGAGGACAGGCAATGAGAGGAAGAAGGCAGGAAGCAGATATGAGAGCTAATAAAACAACACAACACATCATTGAGTTCATAGAGCTTAGTGTTGGGTCATTTTCAGCCCTCCAACCCACTTCCTGTTAGAGCTTCCTACTTTCTGTGAGCATTTGCAGGCGACAGAGAGACAGAGGAGACAGTTGCAGGATGGCTGCAATCAAAGATATTTGTGCGATGGGGAGGGGGGAATTTGTGAACCGGTTCTTGTAGGGTTGACTACTTTCCGCAGTTTCCGGTTTCTGTGGTAGCAGCAGGAACCATCCAACACAGATATGGGGGGGCCCACCAGGACACACTGCAGACACTCACCTATAAGTCGATCCCACAGATAAGTCGAGGGCAGGTTTTGAGCCAACGATCATGGAATTTTCTATGACCCTCCGATAAGTCGGGGGTTAAACTTAGAGGGGTGTCTGACTATAGTTTTGTCTGATTTTACCTGAGGCCAGATTCTGAAAAATAACCCACCACTAATTGTTACCTAAGAACTGTAGTCTCTAATTTATTAAAAACATAGTAAAAGATCATAAGATACATTTTAATTCTTTTTAAATTCTGGTCTTCACCACCTTTTTGTAAGCACTATCAGAGTAAGTGCACTGTAAACAACATACCAGTAAAACAGTGGTTCCCAACCTGGTATTCATGTACTCCCAGGGACACTCAACAGGACCTTTAGGGGTACCTGAAAAAGAATGGAATAATGGTAGAAAAAGGCAGGTTATGCTCCAGAATGCCTTGCAAGACAGGAATGCCTTGCAAGGACCAGCAAGGCAGGAAGGGAGGTAGCTAGTTGGCTGTGAAAGCCCCACCAATAGCTAGTTTTTGGTCATCAATTCATCTATGAACCAGTGATTGAAAACCAGCACAGTAAAAAAGCTGAAACGTAATATGGAAAGTGATCAAACACACAGAATTTCTCAGCACACTTCTGGTGCAAAACAGTGCAAAGGCAGAGTCTTCTGTTCTTCAAACAGATAAAAAGAGAAAACACTGTGATAAATACATGAAGTCTGGGCTTTCATAGAGAGGAGATGAGGGCTTGTATTATTAATTACAAACATTTTGCTAATATGAAGGGTACAATTTATGGAAATGGGCTGCCAAGGGATATGCAAGTGAAAAAGGTTGGGAACCACTGCAGGAGAACCATGAACCAAATCCACCTTTAAGGTGTCTGGTGTGTTAAGCCAGAAGCTCTACGTACAACATACAACCCATAACACATAACTGGGAGTGTGTGATTCATTTCACAGCAGAGAGATGCAGCTGCACATATTTACAACCCTTTCTACTCATAAGTAGACCCACTGCTTTCCATGGGTGTTATTCTTAAGTAAGGGTGCATTGAACTGTAACCTGCTTCAAATGGAAAGGAGGATTTCCATCCTGGTGTTTCAAAAAAACAGACCTGCTTTGCAAGCATTTGCAAAGCAGAACCAGGCTGCAGCAGAAGGAAGGAGAATAAAAGGTTAACCAATTGCTTCTCAGGGACCAACTTTTTAGAATGAGAATCTGTCAGAACCCACAGGAAGGGATGTCTTGACCGGAAGTGACATCATTAAGCAGGAAAATTTTTAGCAATCCTAGGCTGCAATCCTATCCACACTTACCCAGGAGTAAGTCCCGTTGACTATCATTGTTAAAAGAATATACATAGTAGCTTGTTCAAAGTACAGGTCTGTAATTTTCCCACATGCAATCACATACCATTGTAGCATCAAGTCTACTACATTAAAAATAAAATGCACAGTGAAATGTATGGGGACTCACCTGAAAGTGTGAGAAATGGTGTACTACAGAGTTTCTCAAACTGTGGGTCGGGACCCACTAGGTGAGTCACAAACCAATTTCAGGTGAGTCCCAATTCATTTCAATATTTTATTTTTAATCTATTAGACTTGATGCTACCATGGGATGTGACTGCATTTGGGGAAATGCAACAGACCTGTACTTTTAACAAGCTACGATGTAAATTCTTTTAACAATAATATTCAATGGAACTTACTCTTGGTAAGTGTGGATGGAATTGCAGCCGTTGGGAAGTATGGGGAATTTTTTCTAAACAGCAACTGTTTGGAAGGGTTAGGAGCGTTCTTCTAAATAATTTTTTCAAACTTATACTTATTGTAAACTTTTAATTTACTTAATTAATTTGATTTGATTTTGTCATGGGGGGAGGTGTTAAAAATTTACCTGCTTGATGATGTCTCTTGTGGCCATGACATCAGTTCCAGGTTAATGACATCATTTCCAATGGGTCCCAACAGATTGTCATTCTAAAAAGTGTGTTCCTAGGCGAAAAAGTTTGAGAACCACTGGGATCGTGTACTACTCAAGGCTGGCCCAAGACATTCTGTGGCCTGAAACAAAGGGTGAGATGAAAACCCCACTGAGGTTTTAAAAAAAAGCTGATGATTGTGCTGGTTCACAAAACAAATACCCACAATGATACAGTAAAAGTTAATGATATAGTAAAAGCCTGCCACAACATACCTCACAATAACTTAAATTCAGCTAAAATGAGATTGGTGATTGGCCCCCATCCTTCGCCATACTCCTGTTCCTAAACCCTAATGTAGAATTTGATACTGTATTAATGTAACAAGTAAGATCGTAATATAGAGTAAAACCTTAACACAGTACTGTACTGTATGGATAAACCAGCTAGCAAACAGAAGGCATTTACTGTCCAAGAAAAATTAAATGGAATCAAATGGTATCAAAGAATGGAAAACAGCTAACTCGGCCAGCCAGCGATCTCGGTGTGAGTCTACTCTAAGAAGGTGCGAAAAAGAAAAAAGCGGAGTAGTTTTTGTTTGAATTTTAGAAGAGAATAAATGAAAATGTTTCATCCAGTCACTGAAAGATCAACTAAGAAATATCGTTTCTCATTAACCTCACAATAACACAACCTCACATTTTATACAATTGAGTTTTTTTGGACCCCACTTATCTTGTTCGGGTGGGGTTTCACTGTATTTGAAATTCATTCTACATCAAACAAGGCATCAAAAAGCAAGCTTTTGACTTTGACTGAACTCTTCAACAATCAGATTGTTAGCAAATGTCAGGGGGAGCCAGGTTGTAGGGTCCTCAGTAGACTGCCACTTGTTTAAAAAAAAATGTAGTTCTGGAAGGAACTGGTGAAAGAAAAGTCCATCAAATGTTACTAGCCATGATGGGTATGTGCAACTTCCTGGATTTAGAAGTGGGCTACCTAAGAATGCCTGACGGAAGGGAGTGGCAACAGGATGTGGGCATCTTGCCTTGTGTGCCCCTGGAGGCATCTGGTGGCCCACTGTGAGATACAGGAAGCTGGACTAGATGGGCCTTTGGTCTGATCCAGCAGGGCTCTTCTTATGTTCTTATGAAAGAAGGCAACATGAAAATCAGATGGAGAGCATTGTTCTTGGTCACCCACCCACCCACCCACTCACTCTGAAAATCAAAACCCACTCACTGGCTTGGTGACTCACAAGATTGGATGCTACTTATTTAGGCTGGGTTGGACTTCAACCTGTTTGGGGATACATGGGAGCTGTGTCCTGCCTTCAATACACTGAGGGACAAGGGGAGAAAAACACCTAGGAGCCCCCCACCAGCAAGGCCCACTAAAGAGCAAGCAATTGCTGCCCCCTCCCACTGCCACCAGTTGCCAATTTTCAGGCTTGCACAGCACTCTCAGGGAACATGTCAAAAATCCTTCCCAAAAATGCAACTCCTGTGAAGAAAGACTTTGGGGGTCATTCTGATGTCATTTCCCCCTGAAAATGTCTGAACGTGGTTTTTCTCTGAGAAAAATCAATGGAGAAAATGTGCTCTGCCAAGAACGATCATAACTAATGAATGGCATTCACTGCCATGAGATGGAAACAGACACCAGCTAGATGTCTTTTTAAAAAGGATTAGAATAAAGTCAGGTCTATCACTGGCTGTTGAGTCCTGATGGCTTGTAGCTTTAGAGGCTACATGATACTGCATAAGAGTCAGCAGGAACAGGCCCTGGGAGAGAGCTTTCAGTCCTGCTTATGAGCTTCACAACTTGTTCTGGAACAGGGAGGCCGGCAGGCCCACTCCATATCCAGCACACATTACAGGCTGAAAGTAGCTCAACCCAAGGCAAGGGGAATCACTTACCCTTGGGAGAGCCGCTGCTACCCCAATGAGTCTACTTGGACTGCGCCACCTAAAGAGGGGACACTGCTGGGTCCGCTTCCCACTCCCCACTCTGGGACTGCCCTCCCCCTGCCCCAGAATGCCTCCCTCCTGCCTCCTCCCCACCCTCCCCAGACCCTGAGCTCAGCCGACGCAAACCTTCCTACCAGAGTTGTGCTCTGAGTTGTGCCAGCTACCTGTGCTGGCACAGCTGACACCTGAGGAGGCACAAACATGCCTAATAGCACGTTTGTGACCCTCCTGTCCCAGCACAAGGGACTTGTGCCGGCCCAAGGCGCACTCAGGATTGCACCCTTATTTGCAGGCAAACAGGCTTGGGAGTAGGATGCAAGGAAGGCAGCCAAGTAAATGAATGACAAGAACTCATCCTAGCACTCGTCTCCCTCCCTCTCCCTCCCTCTGCCCAACGTGCCTTTTCTCTTATTTTCACTGCTATTGTCTGAATGATGCATGAAAGGGAACAGGAAAGAAACCCAGAAAGGGAGAAAATTACAGTTGAGAAAACAGAGGCAGGCTCTCTGAGAGAAAACACACAAAATGAAAGACAACCTCGGTGAACCGGATGGTGGGCATCAAAAGCTGCACATCAGTGTCAGAGCCACATGTTTGGGATATCAAAGCCAAATGGAAATGACAAGCAGGCAGGGTGCGCAGCCAGCTGACCAAACCAAAGGTGTTTTACATCTTTGCCTTAGCTGGGGCTCCAAATACTGCTTCACAAAGGTGGAAATTGAGGGGCCCTGATTCACTTTATCAAATCTGGTTAGGCATTTCTATTAAAAAACACTCAGTTATGACCTTCAGGCCACTGCAGGCATTCTGGGATCCTTCAAATTCTTTCTTTCTATTAGTTTGTTCAGGGTTGGCCTTTCTACCGAGAGGGCACAAAATGCTGCCCCCTCCACCTTGTGGTGTGCCACCTGCCACCTCCACCACTCCTTGTGCTGCCTGGATTCAGAAAGGGATTGCAGAAGAAGTCGTGCAAGGGACAGAGTTTCTAGTGCTAGTCTAACCCATAACTTTCTTTTCCTCCACACAGGAGAACATAAGAAGAGCCCAGCTGGATCAGGCCAAAGGCCCATCTCACAATGGCCCATCACAGGGACCACAAGATACCTGCATCCTATTGCCACTGCCTTGCACCTGGCATTCAGATATAGCCTACTTCTAGAACCAGGAAGTTACACACATGCTCATGTGATGGACTTTTCCTCCAGAAATCTGTCCAATCCCCTTGTAAGGGCATGTAGACCAGATACCATCATCATATCCTGTGGCAAGGAGTTCCACAGATTAATTACACACAGGGTAAAGAAATATTTTCTTTTGTCTGTTCTAATTCTCTTGACACTCCAGCAGCAATAACACACACTGAATCCTAAGCTTCATTTTTCTGCCCGCCCCCATGCCCAGTTCTCCTCAGGCTTGTGCCAGCTAAATAGCTGGTGCAGGGCCAAGGAGATCCATAGATCAACAGGAAGCCTACAGAGAGGTAATGCAGCATACGCCTTTATGGCAAGGCAGTATGCTTCAGTGGGGTGGGGGATAGGATTGGGCAGTATGCATGATATGTGACCTGGAGCAGTATTCTTGAAGCTTGGGGTTGGGACCCCAATGGGATCACAAAGCCTCAGTGTGGGGTCACGGCAACTTATGGGAATGATAAAAGTTGAAGACCACTGGACTAGAGCACCACCAGATTTACCCCTTCAGGAACCAGGAGACTGTGTCCCAGTCCTGCTCAGGTCCTTAGCAATGGTGCTCAAATAGCTTCCACTAGTGCCAGGCTTCATGGCAACTTTTTCTGCTCTCTCTAATAAGAATATTTGGGTACCATGAACAGTGCAGGAAGGGCATTATGAAGGCAGACAATGGGCGGTGACAGGGGCAAGGGGTGGGCAGAATTGACAATGGATTTCCCAGTCTCATACTTTGTTCATTGGGGTCATGGCACAAAAAGGTTGAAGACCACGGGTCTAGAGCTCTGGTCAGAATAGAGAATGCAGCAGGTTGCTTCCTTGATCTACCACTACACACACAGAACATTGCAGGTTCTGTGAAAAGGAAGATGCTCAAGGGATGAATACTTGCTCATGACAACCACAAGCAACCCCCCCCCCTTTACTACCATCTAGCCACAGACTTTGGAGGAAGTGATTCTGTAGCTTCCCTCCCATGCAATAATCCTCTTTTATTTTTCTTTCCTTTTCTTAAAGGGACAATAAATTATTAATTCCTTAATCCCGATAATAACCGTTTAGTCAAGATGTTTAATGCAGTGCTTTAATGTATTCAACAAAGTAAACAGCCCCAAGAGAGACATCACATGTGGATACTCTGTTAATATTCCGGTTTTACGGCAAGTTTCCTAGCAAATATTATGACTTGCCCATCTGCTTTCTTTCCCCTATGGCATGTGCCATGGGGCATACACTGGGTGGACGGCCTCGACAGATGCAATAAGCTTTCCTTCTTCCCTATCTGAGATCTGATGGAGTAAAATACAATTTTCTCGAAGAACAGATTTTATTTACTGATTTAATGAAGCAAGATCAGGAACAAAAATCAAGTTAGATGAAACATTTGTTGCCTCTGAAGAGTTTTCTGCTAGTCAGCACTGGAAGAATTCAAGGGCATGAGACAAGCTATTCTGTCAAAAGAGCTACTTGGCCAAGCCTCCTCCACCCCCAGCCCCATACACAATTTTTTCCCCATGAAGACCAGAATCAGAGCAGTTATAAGATGTGTCCAAATGTAAGAAGAGGTAGGCATAGCTAAATAACACCTTTGCTGTTCAATTATACTGAGGTTATTTACAGCCCAATTCTTTCAAAAGAAAGCACCAGTAGAACATGTTTCACTAGTGCTAGATGCTACAAGTGCCATAAAGTGATCTATGGCTGCACAAGCTGCTAGGACTGTGGCAGGAAGGTTTGAAACTTCCTGCGTACATCAGCAGACTTTAGGAGACCCACCGGATCAGGTAAATCCATGCAGAATGTTGGAGGGAGGTGGGGAAGGGGCTGAAAGGAGTGGGGTGAGCGGAACAGAGGAGGGGTGAACAGAACAGGGCGGTGATGGAGGGAGGAGAGCAGATAATAATAATAATAATAAAATAATAATTATTATTTATACCCCGCCCTTCTCCCCAAAGGGACCCAGGGCGGCTTACAACCAGTTAAAAAACCAGATAAAAAAGATCAGTCCCGGGAGGTTGTGGGTTCAGCAGTGGGGCACACTGAATCCTGACCCCCCCTTCCTGAGCCTGATCCAGCTCCATGGATCAACATGGACTTGTGCCAACCATATTACTGGTGCAGGTTTGAGTTGACCTGTTGCAGCTTCTGAGGCTTATCCCAGGGCAAGGGGACAAATGTACCCTTACCCTGAGGAGAACTCCAGCAGCCAAAAAATCCCCCACAGGATGCAGCAGAAGCCACACCACTGCATTACCATTCAGGGATTTCAATAGAATTGGGCTGCCCGGCTGCTATCCTATGCACACTTGCATGGCAGTAAGTGCCATTGAACATTTCCTAGTCATCATGGACTTCCAGGAAAGTCAAGTGTGAAGCAGTTGTGCATTGGGTGCATTGGGTGCCTGATAATGTACCAGACAGGTAAGATGCCCAAGACCTCCTGGCATCTGAAATGATATGTCAAATCATGCCCCCCTCCCAGGGGTTTCTTTGGAGGCAGAAAGTGGAGTATACACTGTAGCTAAATCGATAAAATACAATAAAAAGTGGTGCACTTGCTGCCCCAGAGAGCTGTTGATTTGAACTCATGAGCTAGGCAGAGGGCTTCTGCCCCCCTCCCACTGTACCACCAGTCCAACTTGGAGGATCACTGGAATTTATCATTTAAGGCCGTAATCCTATACAGAGTTTCCTGGGAGCAGTGGCATTACTAGGGTTTATTTCACCTCCACGATGGCCCTCCTCCCATGCAGTGGGTGAGGCATCACCCCAAGCAATGGGTATGGTAATGTACCATCGCCAACCAAGGGTTTTTTTGGCTATAACTTTTTATAGAATAGAGATATTTCAACATGGTTTATTTCATTTCATTCTATATGAAATTACACATTGATTGATATATAACATGATAGTAATATTTGAAAATATCAAGATTTTAAAAATTTTGGTGTCACCCCCCCCATGTGTGTCACCCGGTGTGGCCCACATACCCCACATCGTCCTAGCGATGCCATGCCTAGAATCAAGCCCCACTGAATACAACAGGACTTACTTCTGCTTAGAAAAGCCTAGGATTGTCCTGCAGAGCTTTGAGAGGCAAGCATGCCCTTGCTTGGTACATGTCATTATGACCTCTTTGCTTCCTTGAAGAGATTAGCTTCCTGACAGCCTGTCATAGAACTGACTACTTTGAGTGTAAGAATCCCCGCATTGGAAGAATCAGAAAGACTCACTGTAACCCAGTAAGTAGAGGTGCTTGAAAAAGATTGTTTTTTTAAAAAATCCAGCCCATTGTGTACAGGAAGACTTGGGCTGTAATACTATCTTACTCACTGGAAACAAACAGCTGTACTACCAATAGTAGTAGTAGTAAATCTTTATTATGGTCATAAGACCAGCCACATACTACCAATATGATTTTACAAAAATTCCCCACAACAAAGGCACAAACTACACTTAGTGGTGACACTAAGGTTTGCATCACCTGGTACGGGAAGTCAGTGTATCACCCCCATGATGGACTTCTTCTCATGCAGTGGGCGGGGCAATGCCCTGGGCAGTGGGTGTGGTGATGCACCATTGCCTCCCCACTGGTTTTTTGGCTATAACGTTTGATAGAATAAAGGTATTTCAACGCAGTTTGTTTCATTGCATTCTGCATGAAATTACACATCAAATGATATATAACATGATGGTCTTGTTCCAAAGTACCAAGATTTAAAAATTTTTGGCCAGTAGTTGTGCCCCCATGCGTATCACTGGTGCAGGTTTGAATGTGGCTTCTGGTTGTCCACAATGTCCTTCGGAAGCCATAAAAAAACTAAGCAAGCACACACAGAGAAAGAGAGAGAGACTCTAATGTTGCAATCCTAACCTCACTTACATGGGAGTAAGTCCCATTGAACTCAATAGGACTTACTTCTGAGTAGACCTGGTTAGGATTGTGGCCTAAGTGGAATGGCATCTCCACTTGTTCCCGAGAACAACTCCAGAGTCACTTAGGGTTTCAAAACAAGCATAGCTCAAGTCCACACAAGTCACCAAAAAAACACACCAAAAAAGTGTGTTTTGGCAACTCAATCTGAGTCTTCCAAGTCGGGTCACCCATCCCAACTTAGAACCATCCAGAAATGTTTTGGATTTCCATTTTCCTAATTAGTACCTTTCCGCAGCATACCAAGTGGAACAGCTGAACAATCAGTTGGATGTATTAATCAGGGCTTTTTCTTGGAAGCCTGGAATGGCAAATATGTTTGGATTCCGTTTCCATTAGTGAAATAATGGCTGATAAATGGGCGCACATAACATAAATTACTCCCTTTAACTAGATGAGAAGAGAAAAAAAGTGATGTGCAAGGCAGACTGGAGTATTTATGGAAGATGCATGGCACACTGGCCTCTCAAGCAGATGAATGATCAAATTCCAAACTGAAAGAACCAGCAAAAAGCTCCTAGAAATATGGACAAACAAATGCTTCTTGGCATGGTTTGGGACTGGAGAAATAATTGTTCATGGTGCGGGATCACCCAGCATGGAGAATTTACTGGGCTCACACCATACTAGTGTTCAAAAAGGAGTATACACAAAGAGTTCAATCGTCTCCCCATCAATGCAAATGTGCCAATGGGACTATATGCCCATATATGCACAATATATCCTATATTGTGGGCTGTCACAGAGATCTCCCCAAGTCCCATCTTGGGGCAAGCCTTCACTGAGTGAATGGATCTTCTGGGATCTGCACTAGCTATTTTGCTGGCACAGAACCAAAGAGAGTAAGGGTGAGGAAAGAGGGGAAGGATCCTTGTGCACACCAGTGCTGCCAGGATCCATCCCCTCCCTCCCCTATGGTGCTTCCTACCTGCTTCCTTCCTGCCCAGACACTCCCCTGTTTCTCCCACTCCCCGCCTCTTTCCTCCCTCCACCCGCCTCTTGTACCCATTAGCAGCAGAGGGCCATTGACACCGCTGCCATTTGCGATGGCAGTCCAAAAGATTGGCTGCCAGATAGTGTTGATTTGGCAACCTGGCCCCATGATTCCAGCTAAGCCAGAGGTATGGATAAGTAATCTTGGCAAGTCTGGCCATTGGCCAACAGATCTTCCTCTAGCAGATAAGTAACCTTGGTCTTTGGCAAGTCTGGCCATCGACCCACTCATGTTCCTCTATCGTCTTGTGTGCAGCAAAGTGATGACACGCATCACGACCCCATGCTCCTGAAAAGCCAGCATACCACCTAGTATACCGAGAAATTGCTTACACTTAAGGCCTAGCTGTA
Source organism: Tiliqua scincoides (assembly GCF_035046505.1). Lineage (NCBI taxonomy): Eukaryota > Metazoa > Chordata > Lepidosauria > Squamata > Scincidae > Tiliqua > Tiliqua scincoides. Next base: position 7,401,705 of record NC_089830.1, on the reverse strand, counting down.
TGAGTGACTGAATACGTATTTTATTTTGATTCCTCTCCCCAATTCTTGTATTAACCCTGTATGCACTTTCTCCATCCGTATGGCATCCCAGGGTGGGAGTTCTACATTGAATGAAAGGGCAGGAGCAAGATTGTGGAGAAGAAGATGGAAGTGATTGGATGCTGCTGAAAGGTGGTTTATTTCACGGGTTTTCCCATCACCAGCTCAGCAAATGGGCTACAATCCACTGCAATTGCACATTAGGAAAAAGGGGGGAGGAGGAGGCTTACACCTGGTCATATCACTCTCCGCCAGTTATTGGACCGCCCTGCTGCAGATACAGTTTTGGGGTTACAGTTTTGGTGTTCTCAGATTCTTAGCTGGGGGACCCATGCAGGCATGAGAGCTGGTGCTAGGATGCCATGAGGTGCCCCCGTGAGGTGGGTCCCAACCCAAATCTTGAGAACCACTGCAATATAGTAAAACTCAATCAAATACAGAAAGCAAAAAGCAAATGCAACAAATTAACAGAAACAGCTACCACAATAGCTGTCATGCCACAGCCTCTCAGACCCAGTTCAGTTAGGCGCTGCCATTTTGGATCTCACACAGTGTGACCAGACTCTTTTTCCAGGACATGTCCTGTTTTTTAGCCTGAAAAAGAACTCCTTTTCCCTGTGAGCAGGCCGCGCATAACCTTCTTGTAATTAATAAATTATAAGAAGGAAGGCCCATAGCCAGGGAGACAGACCAGGGACAGACTGCACTTGCTCCCGGTGTGGAAGGGATTGTCACTCCCGGATTGGCCTTTTCAGCCACACTAGACGCTGTGCCAGAACCACCTTTCAGAGCGCAATACCATAGTCTTTCGAGACTGAAGGTTGCCAATACAATACAATGTAATATATTAGTGTTTTTAGCTTTTATTTTGTCATGCGCTAAGTTTTTTCTTGGATGTCCTACATTTTGGGGCGCCTTTGGCAGTTATGACATTTTGGTCACCCTGATTACACAGGGTGTAAATCTCACAAGGCCTAAGATGGTGGCACCAAAATCTTGCGTGATTTTGTGAGATCCCAAATCTCTTGAGATATCATGAGATGGTGTCACCACAGGAACAGGTAGGAAAGGTTACTGGGGGACACCCTGCTGCACCCCTGTGAGTGTGCCATGATGCCGTAATGCACTGCAATGCACACTTTGGGAATCCCCTGGTGTAGGGGACAGGGAATGTATCCCACCTTGTATGGGATACATTTTTATTGTATCCCATGAAACCTGTAACCCGTGAAATGGTTGATAATTGGAACCCAGTTGTGAGGGCTGCCCTGTGAAGGGGGTCTCTGGGAGTCACCCAGTAGGGTGCCGAGGGTTGGCTGGTTGGTCTCTTGGGGTCCCCTGGGTGGTGTGTCCATCTCCCAGGGCTCCCCTGCAGGGGAAACCTCAGACCAAACCAGGGGGAGGGGGGGTCACAACACCCTTGTCCTCCTCCCTGGAGGAAGGACCTAAGGCTCAAGATCTTCAGGCAAGACACTCCAGCTCTAGCCTCCTACCTTCCCTCTCCAGAACTGCCTGTCATCACAGGCTTCCCTGCTTTTTTCTTCCCCAGCCACACCCTTGGCACCTCCTCTCCCTCCCTGTCCAGGCCTAAAGGGGCCCCGATCCTAGCCAGCTTCTCTCCTCTCTGGTGGTTAATGGTGATCCTGCCCTGCTCTCTGCTCCAGTCAGGTGAGCTCTGGGGGGACCATCTCTTCCACTCCGCTGCCCTGTGTCTCGCTGGTATTACTTCCAGGTATAATTGAAATGTGTCAAAAGAGCAGATCATCAAAAAAACAAACCATCTGAAAGTGGGGGATGCCTGTACCTGCCCTCTTGTTCCTCCCTCTTCACTTTGATAAATTGTAGAAATTTTCCATTTCTTGTTTCGTTCGGGGAAAAAAAAGCAGCCTAATTTTTTCCTGATGAATTTGTGTCCCAGCCATATCCATCAAGCGATATCATCTTATGCATACTCTGTGAATTAAAGCAGCTTGCCAGCATCTGGGTGCCTCTGCTGCTTCTCGATTGAGCGGTAAGGTGGATAGATGGGGTGGTGGGTCCAATATGCTTAATTTGCAAAGGTTCAGCAAGCAAATGCGAGATCGGCGGCAAATTATTTCTGCCATCCCTCCCTGCAATGATGTTAACAGCTGAGTGAACCCAAATACATCAATTGTACAAACCCATGCGGCATTTTCATGTTCCAGTCCTAGTTATGTATTTCTAGATGACCAAACATGTTCAAATTACCACTAACTACAATCCCATCACTTGGTTCACTAGGCAGAAAGGCAATATGTTCGTATTTAACTATTGGAAGAATGGGACAATTTGGGGAGTGCGTGCATGAGCGTGGAGAGGCAGACCCCACAATATGGCCCCCATGATTGCTGCATTTTAAGTAACCTGCCACCCATGTCGAGCCAAGGGCAATGAATTTCCTTTTTAACTGGATGGGTCCCCAGTCAACCCAGCATGCTGCTGAGTTTCTTTCCCAGCCATGGTGGTGAGCTTTTGCCAGATTTCAGGCACACATTCAGGTGCCCACCTCCTACCTCTTTCCATAGCCATCCCTTGTATTTTGCTGAATATAAGAGACAACAGAGGGGTTCGAAGAAGGGGAAGGGGTTAGGATTTGCTGGGCATCACTGCTGACGAACCTGCCCCCTTCCTGGGTGAATCCACCATTTACACCACAACTTTTCCTCCCCATTCTACCCACCCTGTGCCAGGCCACCCCTGCATGGCCTTATCAGCATTGGCAAGCACCCTGGTCACGAATCTGGTCACTTGCTGCTTGCAGCCAGACCACACTCACTGACATAGTCATGGTTGCAATTGCCATACATTATGCTGGTGGGATGCATGTTCTGCCAGCATAACAATCCTTTGGATTGTGTCATAAGGCAGACAGTTATCAAAGCAGTTTCATTGGCTTGTATGCCTTTGAATCTATGCAGTGCTTTTTTTGTAAATAAAAAGGTGCAGGAACTCACAACTTGTTAATCTTTTATTTATTTATTTATTTATTTATTTATTTATTTATTTATTTATTTATAAACCATTTTTTATTGGAGAAATAAAATATTTTTTATGTGCTTCCCCCCTAAAGATGAACTTACTTCTGAACAGACATGCATAGGATTGGGCTGTCAATCTCTACATCCCCTTCCCCCTAGCTATTTTTTCTACACATGGGGAAAAATACTATACAGGTACACCTGTAGTGTGTAGTATGTAGTGTGGCACTACTTCGAGGAGAGGAAGCAGTGAATGGATTCTGAAAAATGGCTTACATGAGTTCCATGTAGTAAAATTACTCTAAGCAACTGTGGGAGTAAGAACAAAAAAGGAATTCTTACACGAGAGGGGTCCTTAGGTGCACATAGAAACAGCTACATTTGCAAACAAGCGATTAAATATGGTTTAATTCAGGTATCAGAATACTCTGTGTCTTTGGGAAGGCGCTTGGCATGCAATTGTATGTTCTCTGCTGCCCTGAGCAGCTGCTGTGCATTGCTGGAGAGGAGCTGCAAAAGCTGGCTGGCAGAGGGCATGCTTGTGGGGGAAGGATGAGGAGGATCTCTGGCAAGGCTGGACAGCACGTTGTACACACGTAGAATCCCTTTTCACCTGCCCTTAGCATGTGAAAACGGGTGCAGATATACATCTCTGCCAGGATTAAGAGCCCAATCCTAGGTATGTCTACTCTGAAGTAAGTCTAGTCAATGGAGCTTACTCCCAGGAAAGTGCCTAGGATTGCAGCCTAAGAGCCCAATCCTATGCATGTCTACTCAGAAGTCCACTTTAGTGAATGGGGCTTACTGTGGATAGGATGGCAGCCTCAGGGCCCAATCCTGTGCCTGTCTCCTCAGAAGTCGGTCCCACTAGAGGCAGTGGGGCTTCCTCCCAGGAAAGTGTGGAGAGGACTGCAGCCTCAGAGCTCTTTTCTCTGCCTGTCTACTCAGGCTGCAAGGCTATGACACTTTCCTGGGAGTAAGTCCCATTGAACACAATGGAACTTACTTGTGAGTAGACATGCTTGGGCTCTCAGGCTGCAAGGCTATGCACCCTTTCCCAGGAGCAAGCCCCATTGAGCACAATGAGACATACTTCTGAGCAGACACGCCTAGGCTCGTGCTGCAGATTGGCACGGGGGCTGCACCAGCCAGCTTCCTTCCCCTCCTCCTCCACCAAGCCAATACCTGGGCGTTCCATGGGTGCCGCAGCCCATCTCCCTGGCTGGCTGTCCATCCTCCTCGGTGTCAGTGCGTGTCCCCTGCGCCCTCCACCAGCTTGGAAGCTGCGCTGGAAAGCAGAGTGTGGGGGGAGGGGAGGCAGGCTGGGCTCAGGCGAGAGCTTGGAGATGGGGGCAGGAGGGGGTTGTTGTGCGGTCAGGCAGGGGCCAGGCGCCCGCTCACCCTGCACCCCCCAGCACCCACCCAGCAAATGCCTCTGTTTTGCTCCCCCCCTCCTGGAATGCCTCCAAAGGGGAGGGGCCCCTGCAAAAAGGTGCCGGAACTCCGTCCCCCCGCGTTTCATTAGAAAAAAAGCCCTGAATCCATTAGAAAAAAGCCCTGAATCCATTAGAAAAAAAGCCCTGACTAATGTGCTCTAATGGCTGTGAGAATGTTACGGTAGCCACTGTCTTTGATGGCTTCTTTAGGTAAGTCATGCTAAAGTGGTATAATGTGTCTGTCAACACTTGTTTGATGAATCAGGTTTGCCCTAACTGCCAGATGCTGGGGGTGAACAAGAGGGAAAGGCTTTCACCTTCATGTCCTACTTGTGGGCTTTCTAGAGCAACTGACTAGCCACCGAAGCAATAAAGCTAGCCTAGGTGAATCTTGCAGTCTGTTTCAGCAAGACAAGTTCATGAATGACAGGTCTATCAAGAACTACTAGTCATGATGGTTATGTGCCACCTTCAGGTTCATTGGCCATGTGATACCAGTTGCAGAGGAACAATGATGGAAGAGAGGTAAGGACATAAGAAGATAAGAAGAGCCCTGCTGGATCAGGTCAAAGGCTCATCTAGTCCAGCTTCCTGGATCTCCAAGCAGCCTACCAGATGCCTCCGGGAGCACACAAGACAACAAGAAACCTGCATCCTGGTGCCCTCCCTTGCATGAGGTGTACCTTTATCTCCTGTTTGTGTAACAAGTAAGCTCTGGAGAAGATGGGTCTTTGGCCTGATCCATCAGGGTTTTTCTTTCCTTCTTATGATTTAATACAAGGAAACAGTAGAAGAGTAGGTGACTATGATGATAATAAGACAGAGGTTCCCAAAGCGTGCATTGCAACACATTAGGGCATCATGGCACACTCTCGGGGTCACTGCAGGATGTCCCAGTGGATCCTCATACCTGCTCTCCTGTGCACTGCCATTTTTGGATCTCCCAAAAGTTCATGAGATCCATGATGGCGGCACCCAGCTGAGTCGGGAAGAAGAGGCTGTGGGGGTGTCGTGACCCACTGAGAACCACCGGCAATAAGGAATGATTCCTGAACTGTGTCCATGATCATTCTGAGGCATGTGAATCCTGAGATATGTGGTCCAGGTGTGCCTATTCAGCATATCTTGAGCTCTGAATATGACAAAGCTCAGCACTGTGCCTTCTCACCCCCCACCCCCCATAGTCTTTGCCAAACATTTGGGGCAATTGTGGGTGGCTATGAAGGCGTCCAAATGGCAGTGCATCTTGCAAATCCTTGAACAAAATACTTCATTCAATTTCCTGTTTGCATACTTTGTGGTCATGAGCAAATGAGGCACAGAAGGTAACATGACTTAATTGAGACATACAAAATTATGCAGGGGATAGATAGAGTGGACAGGAAGATGCTCTTTTTCCTCTCACATAACACCAGAACCAGGGGACATCCACCAAAATTGAGGGTTGGAAGAGTTAAGACAGACAAAAGAAAATATTTCTTTACCCAGCGTGTGATTAGTCTGTGTATGCTGCTTGAGCTCTCCTCTTTTCCTCAATGACTGGTGTCAACTCCTCAGAGTGGGCTTCAAACCAGTCTGCCGCCTTGTTGGTCTTCTTGCCAAATATGGACAAGGCGGTGTTGTAAACGGTATTCTTGAAATGTTCCCATCTGTTGGATGCGTTTGCGTCGGCTGGGCCTGGAAGAGATTCCTCAAGCGCTTGTGCAAATTCCTCCACTTTTCTCTGATCCCGGGTCTTGCTGGTATCAATGCGAGGTCTTCCTTCCTTTTTCGTGTGATACAGTCGCTTTGTTTGCAGTTTCACTCTGCTGCACACCAGGGAGTGGTCAGTGTCACAGGCAGCACCATGATAACTGCGTGTGATCTTGATGCTGGGAAGGCTGGAGCGTCTGGTGAGGATCAGGTCGAGCTGGTGCCAGTGCTTTGATCTTGGATGTCTCCAAGAGACTCTATGTTGGGGCTTTGTGTTGAAGAACGTGTTGCTGACACAGAGACCGTGATGACAGCAAAACTCTAGCAGGCGTTGGCCATTTTCGTTCATCCTCCCAGTGCCAAACTGACCTAAGCAAGTGGGCCATGAACTGTTATCAGCACCAACTCTAGCATTGAAATCGCCGAGGATGAACAATGGCTCTTTTACAGGGATTTTCTTGACAGTGGTGGCCAGGTCATCATAGAATTTGTCTTTGGCTTCTGCTGGAGACGACAGAGTCGGTGCATAAGCACTGATGAGAGTGATAGGTCCTGCTGATGACTGGAGCTGCAGGGACAAAATTCTTTCACTTCCCACAGTAGGTGGGATGATGGATTTCAGCAGGGTATTTCTGACCGCAAAGCCAACGCCATGTTCCCTGGTTTCGTTTGGTGGTTTTCCCTGCCAGAAAAATGAGAAATTTCTCTCCTTGACAGATCCGGAATCTGGCAGCCTAGTCTCTTGAAGGGCGACGATGTCCATCTGCAGTCTGCTCAGCTCCATGTCGATGACAGCTGTTTTGCGTGCGTCGTCTATTTCTTGCAGGTCATCAGAGAAGCCAGGTGTCATTGTCCTAACGTTCCAGGTGCCCAGCTTTAGGGCAGTAGTTTTCTGTTTTCTGTTGCATGGTGCAGAGTTGTCGATCCGCTTGTCGGTTTTCACCCTAAACCCCACGCACCCCATGAGGTTAACGGACCGTGGCGAGGCAACACCTTACTGGCTGGGGACTGCCCAGCTTAAGGCGGGCGGTAGCTGCCCAATGAGATGCAATGATCTCTCCCACCGTCGGAAGCAGCCCCTGGCGTCATGCTCTACGCCAATCGAGCAAAGACTTATAACCGGTAAACTGCTGCTTCCCGTGTTGTGCCGACGCCGTATGGCGAAGTTGGAGTGTCATTGAGGAAAAGAGGAGAGCTCAAGCAGCATACAAGGCCTGTCCCAGTGAGCGCAACCTGCAGGTCCTCCGAACTGCTCGCAGCAAAGTCCAACAGACTGCCAGGAGATGTGCTAACGACTACTGGCTCCAGCTCTGTTCCGAGATACAGATAGCAGCTGACACGGGCAACATCAAGGGGATGTATGATGGTATCAAGCAGGCCCTAGGTCCAACACAGAAGAAAATTGCCCCTCTGAAGTCTGCCACAGGCGAGGTCATCCAGGATCGGGCGCAGCAGATGGAACGCTGGGTGCAGCACTACTCTGAGCTATATTCCAGAGAAAATGTAGTCACCGAAGAAGCACTGAACAACATTGAGTGCCTGCCTGTGCTGGAAGAGCTTGACAGTGAACCAACCCTAGAAGAACTTCACGTGGCCCTGGACTCCCTTGCCTTTGGCAAGGCACCTGGAAAAGACAGCATCCCTGCTGAAGTCCTAAAATGCTGCAAAGAAATCATCGTCACTGAGCTGCATGAAATCCTCTGTCTCTGCTGGAGAGAAGGTGGAGTACCTCAAGACATGAGGGATGCAAACATCATCACGCTGTACAAGAACAAAGGTGACAGGGGTGACTGCAACAACTACCACGGCATCTCTCTCCTTAGCGTTGTAGGAAAGCTGTTTGCCCGAGTTGTACTAAAGAGGCTCCAGGTACTTGCAGAGAGCGTCTATCCAGAATCGCAGTGTGGATTCCGAGCCAACAGGTCCACCACTGATATGGTATTCTCCCTTAGACAACTGCAGGAGAAATGCAGGGAACAACAACAGCCACTCTTTATAGCCTTCATAGATCTCACAAAGGCTTTCGACCTGGTCAGCAGAGACGGCCTCTTCAAGATTCTCCACAAGATTGGATGTCCACCCAGGCTCCTCAGCATCATCAGATCTTTCCACAAGGACATGAAGGGCACTGTTGTCTTCGATGGCTCCACATCAGACCCTTTTGACATCCGAAGCGGAGTGAAGCAGGGTTGTGTTCTTGCACCAACCTTGTTTGGGATTTTCTTCGCTGTCCTGCTGAAGCAGGCCTTTGGAACTGCAACAGAAGGCATCTATCTCCGGACCAGATCAGACGGAAAGCTCTTCAACCTCTCCAGACTGAGAGCAAAATCCAAAGTCCAGCTGAAATGTCTGCGTGACTTCCTCTTTGCCGACGATGCAGCTGTCACTACCCACTCTGCCAAAGATCTCCAGCAGCTCATGGATCGTTTTAGCAAGGCCTGCCAAGATTTTGGACTGACAATCAGCCTGAAGAAAACACAGGTCATGGTTCAGGATGTGGACTCACCTCCCTGCATTACAATCTCTGAGCATGAACTGGAGGTTGTCCATGACTTTGTGTACCTTGGCTCAACGATCTCCGACACTCATTCTCTCGATACCGAGCTAAACAAGCGCATCGGTAAAGCAGCTACCACGTTTTCCAGACTCACAAAGAGAGTCTGGTCCAACAAGAAGCTGACGGAACATACCAAGATCCAGGTCTACAGAGCTTGCGTCCTGAGTACACTTCTGTACTGCAGCGAGTCATGGACTCTTCGCTCACAACAGGAGAGGAAACTGAGCGCTTTCCACATGCGCTGCCTCCGACGCATCCTCGGCATCACCTGGCAGGACAAAGTTCCAAACAACACAGTCCTGGAACGTGCTGGAATCCCTAGCATGTATTCACTGCTGAAACAGAGACGTCTGCGTTGGCTTGGTCATGTCGTGAGAATGGATGATGGCCGGATCCCAAAGGATCTCCTCTATGGAGAACTCGTGCAAGGAAAGCGCCCTACAGGTAGACCACAGCTGCGATACAAGGACATCTGCAAGAGGGATCTGAAGGCCTTAGGGATGGACCTCAACAAGTGGGAAACCCTGGCCTCTGAGCGGCCCGCTTGGAGGCAGGCTGTGCAGCATGGCCTTTCCCAGTTTGAAGAGACACTTTGCCAACAGTCTGAGGCTAAGAGGCAAAGAAGGAAGGCCCATAGCCAGGGAGACAGACCAGGGACAGACTGCACTTGCTCCCGGTGTGGAAGGGATTGTCACTCCCGGATTGGCCTTTTCAGCCACACTAGACGCTGTGCCAGAACCACCTTTCAGAGCGCGATACCATAGTCTTTCGAGACTGAAGGTTGCCAATACATAATACGATTAGTCTGTGGAACTCATTGCCACTGGAAGTAGTGATGGCATCTTGCCTAGATGCCTTTAAGAGGGGTTTGGACAAATTCCTGGAGGAAAAGTTCATCACGGGTTACAAGTCATGGTAGGTACATGCAAGCTCCTGGTTTTAGAGGAAGGCTGCCTCAGATTGCCAGATGCAGGGGAGGGCACCAGGATGCAGGTTGTACCTTGTTGTCTAGTGTACTCCTTAAAGCATTTGGTGGGCCACTGTGAAATACAGGAAGCTGGACTAGATGGGCTTCTGGCCTGATCCAGCAGGGCTCTTCTTATGTTCTTATGCTTCATTTGACAAGCACTCGCTCACCTTCTCTTGGCGCACCTTGAATCTGAGGTTTGCTCCAAAGATCTGCCGTTAAAGATTTGCTGACATAATAATTTACTGGCTGCTATATGCAGATGGACTCTAGGAGCATGATTGTTTTAATTATGGCAAAATGCAGGGGAAGATTGGTTTGGGGAGTCAACAAATCAGTCAAGCTGAGCATGTTGTTTAAGCAGGGGTAATATTTGTAGTAAGCGACTATTTTGTGAGTGATCATGTGCTATTACACTTATCATTTACTGTCACCGTTCTATTGCAAATAAAATTAAACAGAGATGTCAATTTGGCAAGAGTGAGAGGCTATAATTAAAAGGAGAGCACCGAGGACACTCCCACGTTCCTTTGGGAGCTTTGGGAGAGGCAGAGAGAAGCATTAATAAAAAAAACAGCCAAAGGCAATGGAGCAAACCCAGGCCTTGAGAAAGTCTCAGTGTTGAGTATTAAGATTTTCATCTTAATACTCTTTGTGTTTTTCATCTTTCATGTTTTCATACAATGTCCATAGCTTCTCATCCCGCCCACCACAATCATATCTCTGTCCCTGGGCCAGCCCAAGACCTCCTCATCCCTGAGGCAGCATGCCAAATACTGCCAACCCCCCCCCCCAATGATATCCTTGCCTCTGCTCTTGCCATTCTCCAGTGTTCTAGCCTAGCATTCACCATCCCTCCACACTTCCTCTTCCTCTCTCTCTGTCCACCATTCCATGGAAGGAGAAAGAGAAGCAGTGAAGGCAAGTGGGTGGGCAAAGTGATGTGCCCCCCCCCAACAATACTCTGCTTGTGGTGACCAGTTGGCTTCATGGATGGGCCATATCTGCTCTGCTCTATTTTTGGCCTTGAACTGGTAGAATTCCACCAATGAGCTGCAGTGCTTGATCAGGCCAAAGGCCCATCCAGTCCAGCTTCCTGTATTTCACAGTGCCCCACCAGATGCCCCAGGGAGCACACAAGTCAAGATACCTGTTTCCACTCCCTTGCACCTGGCATTCAGAGATGGCCTACTTCTAAAATCAGGAGGGTGCACCTATGGCTTGTAACCTGACATGGACTTTTCTTCCAGAAATCTGTCCAGTTCCCTTGTAAAAGTATCTAAGCCAGATGCCATCACCACATCCTGTGGCAAGGAGTTCCACAGATTAAGTACACACTGGGTAGTTTCTTTCGCCTGTTCTAACTCTCAGAGCACTCAATTTTAATGGATGTCCCCTGGTTCTGGTATTGTGTGATTGGGGGTAAAAATCCCCCTTTCCACTTTATCCATCCCCTGCATAATTTTATATGTCTCGATCATGTCTCTCCTCAGGCAGCTTTTTTCTACACTGGACAGTCCCAAATGCTGTAGCCTTTCTTCATAAGGGAGGTACCCCAGCCCAGTAATCGTTTTGGTCACTCTCTCCTGCACCTTTTCCAGTTTCACTATAACCTTTTTGAGGTGTGGCAACCAGAACTGTACACAATATTCCAAATGTGGGCTTATCATCAGTTTGTACAAGGGCATAATAATATTGGTAGTTTTCTGCTTAATCCTTTTTTTAATGCATGCCATTGGCCTCCTTCACAGCCACTCCACACTAGGTCAACATGTTCACAGAGTTGTCCACCAGCACCTCCAAGGTCTCTCTCCTGATCCATCACAGACAGCTCAGATCTCATTAGCCACATCTTTGAAGTTTTGATATTTTTTTTTGTACCAATGTGCAGTACTTTCTCTCCGTCCCTGCCAAAGACTGGCTGTCTAACAAACTCACACTGACACTTAATTTTATCATTGTCACCATTTAACTTTCCAAATATACTCCCACCCTATCCCTGGCACTTAGCAGTTACTGCCATTTCAAGTGCTCTGGAAAAAGCAAATATTTGACCTTTTTTATTTGCCCTGAATTACTCCAGGTTTTGCAATGCTAATACAAAGAACCTGCCCAAATCAGCAGGCATAAAATTAAATTAAAAGTAGCACATAACCAACAAACCAAAAGAACAAAAGGCCATTGGGCTTATTCTAATGATCAATAATTCTGAGCTCTTGACAAGTCTTCTTTCTCATCACTTTTAACCTATACATTTCTATTCCAGCAATTAATCTGTCCTGACATAAATTATGGAAAGAGGCCACAGGTACAGCCTAAAGCTTCTGCCTGCCTAGGTTGGGTTGTCTTTTTCCTAGCGAGATGCTTTGCCATGGTGGTTTCTGCCTATAGGAGGTACTCTACTGAATTTGTTGATTGCTTTGCTCCAGGGCTGGGAACTCGAGTCAGGTGACTCAAGTCTAAGTTGCAAAACCATGTGTTTTTTGCTGACCCATGTACACTTGCATGTCAATAACTCCAGCACTGACTTGAGTCTGAGGTCACTGACTCAAAAATGACTCTCCATGCATGCAGACTTGTCTTTCTGTGCGTGGCTGTGCTTGATTACTTTTTTTGCGGCATGAAAGACCTCGAGGGGCCATCATTCAGCAGGGGTTCCAGCCAGGAGACAAGGAAAGATTAATATTTTGGTTTTGCATTGACCAGGGGGTGGGGAGGTAGGTAGGAATGGGCTCTCTTGTCCACCTTTGAAGGAACCGATGATCACTGGATGAAGGTTTTTTCCCTGGACAAGGATGGCAGGGGAGAGGTGGTTCCTAGCCATTCAGGGGAAATGGCAGGGCTCCAGCAGGTTCACTGAATGACCAGCTTCAGTGGGACTACTTCTGAATAAGGTTGAAAAGGATTGGGTCATACTGGAAAGACTCCCAGCTGTTGCACATGACCCTCCTTCCTCTTGCCACTTCTGTCCCTGCTCCCATGCAGTTTGTCCCACCCCCTCCCACCTTATTTACAGATAGGGTGGGGACTTCAGAGGAGAGTTGAAAGAGAATCCATACACCCCAGCAGCAGCAGCTCCATTTTTTTATGTGGAGTGTCAGCTGACATTTTTACAGAAAAGATTCCTCGAGTCTTTTCAAGTTGCCAAAATGCTCTGGATGACTTGGAAAGTCCACTCATTAGGACTCATTTTTGAACCGAGTTGCAGGGGACAGAGACTCACGACTTGACTCAAGTCAAGCTGTGCTGGATTTGTTTATCTCTGCTTTACTCTGCTGTTAGTCTGAGGCTATGCTTCCCAACCATTGAAATGCAAAAGGCATAACTATGCTCCTTCCCTTACCTGAAAGACTCATAGGTCCCCCATCATTCCCAAACCCACTGAGATTCAGAAGGGTTCACAACAAAGGCATGTTCACACTAGCAATGTGCAATGAGGTCCAGGCCTGTGGAGGCAATAGACATACCACTCTCCCCCACTGCCTTACTCTTCCCACTCCTCCCCAGAGCTTGCTGATGCAGGTGTCCTGCTATTTGTTGATTGAAAGCCAGCTGCCCTGCTATTTTTTTTTTTATTGGAAGACACCCGTGATTACAGCCTAACCTACTGGAGGTAACAATTCCTGATGCCTCCCCAGAGACTGATGACACAGGCACAGTCCTTTTTATTATTGGTAGCATTAGAGGTGGTAACTTTCCCTGGTGGCTTTAATTGCACAGGTATCCCTGCCTGTTTTGTCCCTTGCCAGGCACAATAGCGACAGAGCTGATTGGCAGCTCTTAGTGTTCCTGCCGTGTTTGAGTGTATGCTGCTTTAAATAGACCATGTGCTAGGGCAGAAAGGAGCAGATTACATTTTTAAAAAATTTGATGGGTTCTTTATTTTCTTTTTCTTTTTACTTGTTGGGTTAGGTGAGGCTCTGCCTCCCCTGGTTGCATATCACTGTCTCATACAAGGGCATATCAGAAACTGCCAAAAGCAGGGTCCATCCATGACACCAACTGAGATAGTATAGCCTCAGGCACAGTGGGTGTCATCTTTCATCTACTCATCTACCTCCACCACTCCTCTTTGTTCTGCTCACTAGATCAAAAAGTAAGGGGGACAGAGTGGAAATAAGGACACTGTCTCTTCTGCTTCATTTCCCTCTTCCTCTGCAAATCCTGGGAGCAGGATTAAAGTAGATAAGGGCAATATCTGGCCTGCGTTCAGAAGTCTCGAGCCAGCCCATGGCCCATGAAACCAGGTTGAAGACCTAATCCTGATTCGGCTTAGGTTGCATGTGCTTTGAAGCCTTGCCTTCCTTCCTTCTTGGATAGGCATGCTACTGCCCTTCTTCCAAGCCCCCAAGACACTGGGTTCAAGTTAACCCCTGAGCCTCTAAATCAAAGTTTCTTTCAAACAATTCACCTTTGAGAGGGGACTCAAAGTGGGATGAAATGGAAGGAACAGAGAAATTGCGTGATTTTGCGTTGCAGAGAAGCTGCATGAACATAGAAGTGCATCTGCCTGGGGAAGAGAGCGCAAGGGTTTCCCTTGCTACACTCACTACCTGGTATGCCAGCTCCAGCTATCGCTCTCTTGCTGCCAATAAGGGATCTCCCATCTGGTCACTGGGTTCCATTCATCCCAGAATGAATGCAGGCAGGTCAGCTTTCACTGTCTTGGGCCGCTGTGGAGTCTATTTCTGCAGATGGCCTGGGGCAAGCCACTTCCCTCTGTTCTGTGTTCCTTTCTCTTTTGTTTTCCTTTCTCTCTCTAAACATGGTTCACTTTTGGCTGCACAAGCATAGGATTCTTTCTCTCCCCCATTCGGATAGTTTTGTCGCATCAGATTCTGAAGTGGTAGGTTCTTTTCTGGTGGGTAGGTGGGAAGTTTTATTTTCCCTCAAAAAGGTGGAAGTGGTTGGAGAGGTGGGGGGAGAGCATACAGTAAGTATAAATAAATAAATAGCCTGCTATCTGAATCAACCACCTCAGCTGGCCTCATGGATGGATTGGTCTTCACTAAATCATTTCACTGAAGCTCTAAGTCCTATGACAGGGCCCCCAAGAATGGCTCCTGCCTGCCATGGGGGTCCCTGCCAGTATAGTCTCAGTAGCCATACTGAGGGCTTCCCAGGCCACACCCATCTGGCTTATCTCCCTCTTTCTCCCCTGGGCTTCAGAGCAAAGGGAGGGGTTGACAGCATACACACCCCAAGCTCTGGAGTCTCTCCTTCAGCCTCCAGCCCTCAGTCAGCCCCTTCACATCCCTGGTCCGCTCCATAGATTCTCCTCGCTTTGGCTGGTTCCCCCCCTCCCCTTTTGCAATGCAAAAACCTGTGCTTACCATTGAGGTAATGGTGTGATGCTCAGTGTTCTTGGAAGATGTTTGAGCCCTATGTGTACAGGGAACCAAACTGCAGCAGAGAAGGAAGTATGACAGGTTATGTAGAAACTGAATGTGATATACAAGAGAATCATGGGAGAAAACAGAACACCAACTGTCTGAATGATGCACTCGTAGAGAGATGTGCAGCAAAACAGACAGGTGTCTGTCAGCAAAACAACCCTGTCTGCAGCTGATATTTTGCACCAGACAAATTGGGGTGGACAAATCTACGACAAGCATTCAAAAGCTGGAAAGCTTCTAGCCAGCCTTTGCTTTGACCAAGCAAAATGGATTATCTTTCTTTATCAGTTTCCAGAGCTTCTATTTTGGAATCCACCCCCCCCCCCCAAAAAAAGATCCCAAGCACAAATGGTTATTCTGGACTTGGAATCTGGCTGATCCTTTCCAATAATGATACTAGACACAATTCACTACCAGGAATGTTGTTTGTGCATTGAAGTGAATGCATAACCATGGCACTGCTCACTGTTGTGCAGGCCCCATTGATTTCAAGAGAAATGTGTTGCCTGAACAACTCATCATTTGTCATTAAAATGGTCAGTCTTGAACGCAGCTATTGAGCAGTTTCAAACCCCCCCCCCCAATGCCTGCATTTCTGAACTGTCAACTTCTGTGACCAGGGGTACATTGAAGATGGAGTGAAGAGGGGCAGACACCTCCCACCTCTTCTAAAATTGAGGCTATTGTCTGATGGAGTTCTCATCTATGCAGCCACCTAGACACACCTTTCCTCTGCTATGACCTCTACCACCTTCTCTGCCAAATCTCTGCAGCATGCACAGTTTGAATATTTGTGCCTTGGCCCAGCTGCCCAGAGCATGCATATCTGCATGTTATATGTGCTGTTATAGCTGTAGACAGGACATGTATACAAAGCCAGCAGCTTCCCAGAGAAGTAATTCCACCAGTCTGCCAATTTCAGCTGCCACTGTCCCTCATTGTGGTGCTGAATCAGCTCGATGCCTGTTTCTCCTCCACTATCAAGAGCAAATCCTAGTCTGGGTGTCACCTCCAGTCTACACTCATAAATATATACATCTCTCTCTCTCTCTCTCTCTCTCTCTCTCTCTCTCTCTCTCTCTCTCTCTCAGTGGTTCCCAACCTGTGGTCCCTGGACCACAAGTGGTCTGTGAGAACTTGAAAGTGGTCTGTAAGAGCTCACCAAAAAAAGAGAGATCAGTCTCAGTAATTTTAATAAGTGCTTCTAATCAGAGGCATCATGAAGGGGCATGACACCAGATGTGGTAGTCACCCCCATGGCATGACGTCACACCATGGGCCATGCCTTCCCACTAATCACTTCCAGGGCTGGCCACCTGGTTGGATGTGGTCCATGATGATTCCAATTTTTGCCTCAGTAGTTTGCAGACTCCTAAAGGTTGGAGTCCTTTAGGAGTCCACTACTCTAGCTAGATGACATAGATCTGGGACAACCAGTTCCAGCATCACAGTTATCTGTCATCTCCACCAAACAAGTCCCAGATCTGAGCCTCAGTTGACCAGGAGTGTGATTCATTTATTCCCCTTGCCCTCTCCCTGACAAAGCAGCTGTGTTTGTGTTTTATTGGACTTTGACTGGGAAACAAATCTGGAGATGAATGAATTTGTTTTGAAGCTACACAGAAAAGAGGCATGTGTGCATGCTTTGTAATGGATTGAAGACAGAAATAAAAACCAGGATAGCTTGCTATCTAGAAGAGGGGAGCCTTGAGATGCAATTGATGATTGAAGCTGATTTTTTCCCCTTAAATTGTCAAGTGTGGCTGTGAGAGCACAGTGATGGACATCACAAAGAGCTCCTGCACTTCCTAACTGACCACTCTTGCCTGTGATTTGCAGGAGAGAGAGCAAGGAAACAGAACTTGCAACACAGAATTGAGTCCCTGCAGCACAGACCTCATCCCACAGCCTTATCTGAATTGTGCACAAGCCCCTTCTTTTGTCCCAAGGATTGCAGCAACTGAACTAAGAGAAGGAAAGCAACATAGATCTTCCAGCCATCTCCAGGAAGACAACCCTGAAGTCTCTTTTTTTACAGCATTGCCTCTTGGGAAATATCTAGAGCAGAAGTCGAGTCATGGAAACCTTTTTCCTTCTTCAAATAGAATGTGTGTGTGTGGGGGGGGGGAGAGAATAATCTGAACCATAGCTGGGGCAAAACATAGTTTTGTTGCACCCTGCATGCTAGTTTAGCGGGGAAAATGAATTAAAGAGATCATAACTTGTTAGCTATGTCAGGGATATCTTAACTTGTGACCAGAGGCTGCACTAAATAAAGACACTGCCTTCTAAAATGAGGATAACAATCTTCCAGTAACACATTGTAATGTAGGCAAAATCACACACACACTTCTAACACTAGGCCAACCTGTATGAAAGAAAAAGAATCCTATTTGGTTCCATGCGGCTACCGGTTGATCCTGCACTTGGACCAGGGGTTCCCAAAGTATGCATTCTGACACCTTGGTACAAAGTGAAGAACTGTCAAGCACTCAGAGGCCATGGTTTCCCACCTGTTGAGGTTCATTCCTAAGGCTTTCAGATCCCTCTTGCAGATATCCTTGTAGCGCAGCTGTGGTCTACCTGTAGGGCACTTTCCCTGCACAAGTTCTCCATAGAGGAGATCCTTTGGGATCCAACCATCACCTATTCTCACGACATGACCAAGCCAACGCAGGCGTCTCTGTTTCAGCAGTGCATACACGCTGGGGATTCCAGCTTGTTCCAGGACTGTGTTGTTTGGAACTTTGTCCTGCCAGGTGATACTGAGAATGCGTCGGAGGCAGTGTATGTGGAAAGCGTTCAGCTTCTTCTCCTGTTGTGTGCGAAGAGTTCATGATTCACTGCAGTATAGAAGTGTGCTCAAGACACAAGCTATGTAGACCTGGATCTTGGGTATGTTCCATCAGCTTCTTGTTGGACCAGACTCTCTTTGTGAGTCTGGAAAACGTGGTAGCTGCTTTGCCGATGCATTTGTTTAACTCAGTATCAAGAGAAAGTGTGTCGGAGATCGTTGAGCCAAGGTACACAAAGTCATGGACAACCTCCAATTCATGCGCAGAGATTGTAATGCAGGGAGGTGAGTCCACATCCTGAACCATGACCTGTGTTTTCTTCAGGCTGATTGTCAGTCCAAAGTCTTGGCAGGCCTTGCTAAAACGGTTCATGAGCTGCTGAAGATCTTTGGCAGAGTGGGCGGTGACAGCTGCATCATAGGCAAAGAGGAAGTCACACAGACATTTCAGCTGGACTTTGGACTTTGCTCTCAGTCTGGAGAGGTTGAAGAGCTTTCCATCTGATCTGACCCAGAGATAGATGCCTTCTGTTGCAGTTCCAAAGGCCTGCTTCAGCAGGACAGCGAAGAAAATCCCAAACAAGGTTGGCGCAAGAACACAGCCCTGCTTCACTCCGCTTCAGATGTCAAAGGGGTCTGATGTTGAGCCACCAAAGACTACAGTGCCCTTCATGTCTTTGTGGAAAGACCTGATGATGCTGAGGAGCCTGGGTGGACATCCAATTCTGGGGAGAATCTTGAAGAGGCCGTCCCTGCTGATAAGGTTGAAAGCCTTCGTGAGATCTATGAAATCTATAAAGAGTGGCTATCTTTGTTCTCTGCATTTCTCCTGCAGCTGTCTAAGAGAGAATACCATATTGGTGGTGGACCTGTTGGCTTGGATTCCGCACTGTGATTCTGAATAGTTGCTCTCTGCAAGTACCTGGAGCCTCTTCAGTGCAACTTGGGCAAACAGCTTTCCTGCAATGATAAGGAGAGAGGTGCTGCGGTAGTTATTGCAGTCACCCCTGTCGCCTTTGTTCTTGTACAGCGTGACAATGTTTGCATCCCTCATGTCTTGAGGTACTCCACCTTCTCTTCAGCAGAGGCAAAGGATTTCATGCAGCTCAGTGACGATGATCTCTTTGCAGCACTTTAGGACTTCAGCAGGGATGCTGTCTTTCCCAGGAGCCTTGCCAGAGGTGAGGGAGTCCAGGGCCACGTGAACTTCTGCTAGGGTTGGTTCACCATCAAGCTCCTCCAACACAGGTATGCACTCGATGTTGTTCAGCGCTTCTTTGGTGACTACATTTTCTCTGGAATATAGCTCAAAGTTGTGCTGCATCCAGTGTTCCATCTGCTGCGCCCGGTCCTGGATGACCTCACCTGTGGCAGACTTAAGAGGAGCAGTTTTCTTCTGTGTTGGACCTAGGGTCAGCTTGATACCGTCATACCCTTGATGTTACCTGTGTCAGCTGCTTTCTGTATCTGGGAACAGAGTTGGAGCCAGTATTCATCTCCTGGCAGTCTGGCTGTCTCCTGGCATCTCCTGGCAGTCTGCTGGACTTTGCTGCAAGCAGCTCGGAGGACCTGCAGGTTGCGCTCACTGGGACAGGCTTTGTATGCTGCTAGAGCTCTCCTCTTTTCCTCAATGACTGGTGTCAACTCCTCAGAGTGGGCTTCAAACCAGTCTGCCGTCTTGTTGGTCTTCTTGCTGAATATGGACAAGGCGGTGTTGTAAATGGCATTCTGGAAATGTTCCCATCTGTTGGATGCATCTGCATTGGCCAGGCCTGGAAGAGATTCCTTAAGTGCTCATGCAAATTCCTCCACTTTTCCCTGATCCCAGGTCTTGCTGGTGTCAATGTGAGGTCTGCCTTCCTTTTTCGTGTGATACAGTTGCTTAGTTTGCAGTTTCACTCTGCTGCACACCAGGGAGTGGTCAGTGTCGCGGGCAGCACCCTGATAACTGCGTGTGATCTTGATGCTGGGAAGGCTGGAGCGTCTGGTGAGACGCTTGATCTTGGGTGTCTCCAAGAGACTTTACCCGCTCCAGCAAGTAGGGACTTCCTATATGGCGGGGGCAACCCTTGCCACTGGCGCTCTGGTGCTCAAAGCACCTTTCACGACAGGTGCTGACTGCTTTACTGTCATGAAAGGTGCTTTGAGCACCAGAGTGCTGGCAGCAAGGGTTGCTTTACTGCAGTCAGCACCATCAGAGGAGCCTCCCCACCATCCGACGGTGACGGAAGGATTGGGCCCAAAATGAGTGGCAGGGATGGGGTTTTTTTGCCCCAGAACTTATTTTGACCCACTCACCCAATCTCAACATTCTCCACTTTCAATGTGAGAATCAACCTCACCACAAATTCTATATTAATCAGCAGGAGATAATGTAACCTTGTGTGGAGCTCTATCTCTGCATCTGACCCAAGGCTTAGCAACCTTGTTTTCAAGAACCAGAAAAGTTAGAACAAGGGGGCATCTCTCTCCCCCATTCATCCAGAGAGTCATTTTCACCTCCTGGTGCTGGAGGGGTGGGACTCTTGCAACGCAGCTGCTTTCCAGAGGCTGCTGCTCCAAGTTCAGTAACATGTAGGCTGAGCTGCCTTTTCCTAGGGCCTGCCAGCGTTCCATACCCCTAATTAAGGCAGAGGCCCGAAAGGGCAAGTGGGCAGCCCCCTCTGCTGCATTTGACTGCAGATTGGGGATCCTGGGCACAGCAGCTGAACAAGGTCAAGTCTGGCTTTAAATAGCTTTATGTCAAACCTGACCTTTTCCGCTGCCAGCTGCACACGGCTCTTTCCTCCTCTTTGCGTCAAGCAAACGAGACATTTTTCCACCAGTACTTCTTTCGGCAAAGGCTGCAGAGCCGAGCTGCACCTCCCGGCACCCACCCTCCTCTTTGATCCAGCAAGGCTAACAAGAAGAGCTAAGCATGCCTGTAATCAGCCCATTTCTGCCCAGCCCACGGGTGTACACGTTTGATCCCTGTTGCATATATGGGCAGAAATGGCTTAAACAGTCTGACTTTGCTCTAGTCAGCAAACCAGCTTCTGTGGTTGCAGGACCCTATAGGCATGCCTCCTAGATCTCTTGCCCTTGCTGACCCCCCAGATACACTAGTGCTCAGAAAGGCAGTGATGTACCGTTCCCATGTGCACCCGTCCACCATCATTTTGTCAGAATCCCAAGAAACTCAGGTATGGCTGCAGCCATTTTGGGCCCTCCTTATCCACAGGCTCAGAACTGTGGATGTGAGCATCCATGGAGGCTGATCTTACAGCTGGAGGTCCCCCCACCACAGATTTAATTATCTATATATTTTGGTATCCATAGGGGGGTTCTGGATCCCCCACAGGTACCAAGGGCCCACTGTCATAAGCTTTGAGACAAGAACAACATAAGAACAAAATCACTGGCATTGGTTGGGTGGTGTTTTTGAAAAAAAATTAACTGGTTTCATGGTTGGGTTGTTTGGGTGGATAACGAACACTTCTTCTTGCTTAGGGTTAAAAAATGCTGTGCTACATGTACAGTGGGCCCTCCTTACCCGCAGACTTGGCATTCGCGAATTTGTGCATGCCTTAGAGGGCCTCCAGACACAACCAGAAGTCACTTCTGGTTTGCATCAGCAACTCCAAGTCATGTCCAAGTGGCCCTTTGAAGAGGCTAGGAGGCCCGTTGCAACCTGTGGAGGGCCCAGTTATTGCAGCACCGCAACCCTGATCCCCCCTCCCCACATGGGTTTTAGCATCCGCAAATTTCAGTATCCATGGGGGTCATGGAACCAATCCCCCATGGATACCAAGGGCCCACTGTATTACAGAATTAAAGCACCTTTGACTCTGCAAGCAAAAGCCACCTCTTAGGAGTTTCCTTGTCTGGGAAAAAAAAACAAAAAACAAGTCATTAAAACAAAACAAAAGCTTTCCCAACCATAGCAACTTCATGGCCAAATTCCATCAAAGAGCTTTATTAATGGAACTGCTGGCTTCGGTACACACATTCCCTGTCGCCCTACAGTGAGGGAACCACAGTGACTGGATTATTTATTTATTTTAGTCCATCACCCTTCCCCCTATTTCAACTGATGTGCTGCTTGATTATCTGTCAATCAATGCAAATACATTAACATGTGACAGCATGTAGCATAACAATTACCCCGTCCAATTAAACAAACCTTTCATACTCCCCAAGAGGCTGATGGAGGGAGGAAGTTCAATCAGCATAATTAGTTCAATCAGAAATGAACTTCATCAGGTGGAGAAGGGGGGAATGATATTTTGTAAGAGCCTTTCGCATGGGGGGGGGGTGCTGCAGGAGGGCTTCTACCTGGGAAGGCAAACTCTTCCTGGCACACCAATGGCAATGACTGCAACCCGGAAATCTTCTTGCTTGGCTTTTTGTTACAGTCTTGGGAGGCTAGATGGGATTAGTTAATCAGAAAGTGGGATAAAATAACTGTCTGGGTTGCTTTTATGCCTTTAATAGCAACTGGATCTGCAGAAATCAGCAGGTGATTTTTTTTTTTTACATGATCATTGCAACGAGCATTGCTACCGACATAAGCTCGAAAGTTGACAACCCATATCCTGCTGGTGGAAATATGATGAAAATAGTGGTGTTGGAGTACTGGCATACCTGGGGGGGGGGGGTCAGCAGGTGCAAGAGCCCCCAGGTGGCACAGCTGGGGGCAGTGCCACCATCCACTGCCCCCTTCAGCTGTACCACCTGGGAAGATTGCCAGCAGAACCTGCCCCCCATACCCTATGGATACATCCCCTCCAATCATGCCCAGACATGCTCTGAGGGCTGGAGAGGCCATGTATGGCCTCTCCGAAGGCCTTCTAAGGCCTCCAGAAGGCCTTAGGTACTTCTGCTTTTCTAAAAAACCGAAAGAACCTCTCTAAGGCAATCTGTCAGCACCCACCGGAAGTGGTCATTAACCTAGAAGTGATGTCATGACTGGAAGTGACATCATCAAGCAGGAAAATTTTTAACATTCCCCTCATACAACAAAAACAAATCACGTAAGTGGTTTAAAGTTTACAATAAATATAAATTAAAAATATTATTTAAAATTAAGAAGAACCCTCCTAATCCTACAAGGCTATTGCTGATCTGTTTAAAAAAATTCCCCAAACATTTCAAAGGCTGCAATTCCATCCACACTTTCCCATAAGTAAGCCCCATCGACTGTAATTGTTAAAAGCATATACTTAAGCCTGTTAAAAGTAAAGATCTGTAATGTTGCCCCAAGTCATCATCAAGTCTAATATATTAAAAATAAAATACACATTGAAATGAATGGGGACCCACCTGAAATTGACTCGCGACCCAACTAGTGGGTTCCGACCCACAGTTTGAGAAACGCTGACCTATGCTACATAGAAGCTCTCCAGTACCTTCAGTATAGGATTGTAAATATGCTACCTGGAGATACCAGTAATCTACTTAATGCAAAATATATGCTCTGCCATTGATCTATGGACTGCTCTGTTTGTGCAAGGGGGGATGTATTGGTTTAAGTTGGTTGTTTTGATGAGTGCATTGTATAGCAGCATGTTCAAGCCTTATACAGTGGGCCATCCTACAGTGGGCTTGGGATCCATGGATTTGAATGACTGGAGGCCTCCCAGATGTAACTGGAAGGCACTTCTGGTTTAGCAGCACAAACCAAAAGTGCCTTCCAGACGCATCTGGGCTGCTTCTCAGAAGGCTGCATACAACCCCAGGAGGGCTGGGCTGGCCCCCAGTAATTAAATGTGGTGCTGCGCAACCTCCCCTTCCCCCACGGATTTTATTATCCACTGAATTTGGTATCTGTGGGGTCCTGCAATGGATCTCCCATGGGTACCCACTGTACTAAAATTGATTAATCTCCTGAACAATCAAGCACTCTCCTGGTACACCCTTCTCAGGTGCTGCATAGTAGAATGCAACCACTTCAACAAGGATGGACCATGAAGCTCATTCTACAAGAACCCCCATGTGGCCTTATGAGAAATGTCCCAAGAAAAAGATCTACCTACTTTGCTTTGGCTTACCTCCAAAGTGCCTACTAAGGCTGCAATCCCAGCCACACTTACCTGGGAGTCCTGACCATCATTACAACCAAGGCCTGCTTTGGACCAGATGAAGCTCTACCACATCTGTGCATCGTGGAATTTCCATCCTATGCTTAATTAAGTGGCTTTTTAAAAAAAATGAAAACCATGATTGTGTTGGACCCAGAGGGAGTGAGCCACTCAGACCTCCCACGGGTGCCTTTGCCTTTCTCCCACTGCCATTGTTTTCTGCAGCCTGGCGGTAATCTTTAATCTTTACACTTTAATCTGTAAACGAGGCAAAAAGAAGCTTTTTTCTTTCACATTAGAGTTCTACATCTTCTCTGACTCAATTAATTAGAAGCTAAAAATGTACTAACAATGAAAAATGTGTTTTACTTTTGTAAGTAAATAAAAGGAGCTTCTTTGGGGCGCGGGGAGGGGGGTGTTTGGAAAGCTCTTTCGCCCTCCTTCACCTTGCACCGTGTTATTGAAATGCAGAAAACAGGAAACAAACACAGGAAGTTTCTAATGGCATTTTCGCTAATAGGCTAAAAGGTTGACAGCCCAATCCTATCCACACTTTCCTGGGAGTAAGCCCCATTGACTGTAATGGGACTTATTTCTGAGTAGACATGCACAGGATTGGGCCGCCAATCACACAGAGAGAGTTTTAAAATACACTTGGGGAGCGGGGGTTGTCAGTAGGATGGTCCAGAGGTATCAATTCCCACAACCTCACTAGTGGCATACGGACACTTTTTAAGTGGCATGCACGGTCACCATGTATTTTTTGAAAAACCTTTCAGTAATAACAAAGAAGGCCCTGCAGTAATTTATGCTTCCACTAACTGGCAGGTCACTCACCCAGAATTGGTGGAGTTCTGAAGAGGCAAGGGGTGGGCTACAGAAGGCAGCAGGGGCTGAGTGGGGCAGCACAGAGATGGCCAATGGGATCAGCCCAGGTAACCCACCCAGGTGGCCCTTCTTCTGCCCTCCTCATGTCATATAAGTCATTAAAAGCATCACTGCCGCTTTCTCCATGCAACTGAAAGTTGTGTCTTTTTGCCTGCTGGGCTCAGTTTGAACCCAGCAGGGGCTGCGGTCAGATGTCAGCAGCCTCTACGGAGCTCTCCTCAGCTCCAGAGAGTAAGGAGGAAGCGTTCACCCATATCCGTGGTTTCAGGTAATCGTGGGGGGTTCCGGAATGGAACTCCCACAGATACGGGGGCACAGCTGTATGCTGCATTGTATACTGTAGTATGTTGTACATTCGTGAGAGGTGACTGTAAATGCATACATGTTGTACATGTTACATGGCATCAAACAGAGGACTTTGGGCCCAATCCTATCCAACTTTTCAGCACTAATGCAGCTGTGCCAATGGGACATGCACTGCATCCTGCAAGGGAGGGGCAGTTATGGAGGCCTCATCAAGGTGAGGGAACATTTATTCCCTTACTTCAGGGCTGCATTGCAGCTGCATCAGTGCTGGAAAGTTGGATAGGATTGGGCCCTTTGTCTACTGCCATTTTTTTCTGTGTGTGTAAGCTGGTATCCTATCCTGCTGTGCAGGTTTCCAGCACCTCTTGTTTAAGAAATTCGAAATTAACCATTCCCTGGGAGATTCATCTGACCCATAGTCCCATAGATACAGTGAGCCCTTGATATCCGTGGAGGATTCAGGACCCCCTCCCCACCATGGATACAGAATTCCATGGATAATGAAATCTGCTGCTGGAAGGTCTCGGAGGACCTCCCGGATGTAACTAGAAGTTGCCAGCACAAACTGGAAGTGACTTCTGGTCATTTTCAGGAAGCTTTCTGATGCCCTCCATCTGCGGGCTCAGCATACTGAAATCTGCAGATGCTGAGCCCGCGGATAAGGAAGGCCCGCTATAGGTTATAGCAATCAAGTGCTCTAAGCCCTAGAAGGAGAACAGCACTCTTACCCCTGAATCTGAGAGAAGTCATATAAACCTGTTTGGCAGGAGCGGTGTGACCCTTTTCATCTCTCTGTGGAGCAACACTGGGGGAAAAACCCTAAATCAAATAAATGTTGGCTTCTTTTGTAAACCTGAAGAGCAAGAGACCAAAGTCACAGTCATCAGCCCATATTCCTTCTCACTACCAAATACTATCAAAGTCAGAGTTCTCTCCAACTGACTCCCAGCAGCTGTTGCCTCAGAAGAGCTAGCAGAGAAAAAGCAGAAATCCTCCTGGGAAAACTAACTGCCAAGCAGATTCTGGGATAGCTCCTTCCCCCCCCCCCCAAACCTCCTCTTCCTTCCCTCCTCTGTTTTCAATTTCAGAACTTCCAGGCTGCAATTGTATGACACAGCCTTCTCCCTACGGGCAAAAATTATAAATATGTCACATGAAAAAGGTGAGCTCTCTCCGAATGAAGGTGACGGAAAGTGTCTGTTCATTTTGCAGTCGAAATCTGAAAAACAAGGATGACAACTTAAAATTTTCTTTTTTTCTTTTATGGGGGAAAAAAGTTCCCTCCTGGCTGTATAAATATTAATTCTGAGCATGTAGAATGGGAGAGACTGCAAGCCGGCAGCTCTCATCAGCAATTGTTTGACTAACACTACCGACAGTTTAAACAAGAGAGTTATTACTCGATGTGACACAAAATTAGAAGGTTCTGGCTTCATTTTACACAGCCTCCTTGTAAGGCTAGAGCAGATTGGATTCCTCAGGTCAGGAGTGCCTGGTGCAGTCAAGCTATTCACGACAGACCTGTTGATTAATTACACAGCACTTGATTCAATTAAAATTCTGTCTGACTCCTGACTTGGAACAATGTCTGGGAGAGCAGTCATTATCCAATGAAGAAGGAAGGAAGGAAGGAAGGAGAACTGGGGGTAAGAGAAAGTGTAGTAGCCTGCAGAGACTTGGGTATCTATATAGCACAATTCTATGCATATCAAAAGTACGTCCCATTGAATTCAAGGGGGTTTATTCCCAGGTAAGCGTAGACACACCTGATGGCCCAATCCTATCTTAAAATGCCAGTATGCCAATGCACCCACAGCCACTAAGATTGCCTTTGGAGCTGTGGGGCCCAATGCAAAACATTTTTGCACAGGGGCCACTGGTCTCTCCCCCACTCATCAATGAGTGGCAGCACCCAGGTACATCATCATCATCACCGCCAGCTGCTTCGGGGGGGGGGGTCAATTTCAAGTCAATTGGACCCAGGGGCAGGCAGAAGGGAGGGCCACCCCACAGAAGTGCTCATTGCACTCTCCTTGGCCAGGAAGATTCCATGTCAGACCTAGGGAGCAAGCTGCTGGCTGAGGGCACTCTGTTCTTCACCCCATATGGGGCTCCAAGTTGGTCAAATTACCCTAAGGTCAGCTCTGAGTTCCACTGTGCCTCAGCCAGAAAGCTCATGTCACCAGCAGTGTGACGGTGACAGGTTGCTTGTAGAACTCTACCAGCAGATAAGCAGGAAAGGGGTAGGGATTAGGGTGGTATGGTGGCAGAATGAGACAGAACTGGTGGCTGCCAGATTCTAAACCCTCTGTCTGGCTCCTGAGAACTACACCAGCAGCAGAACTGGTGTAGCTCTGAGGGACCATGCAGAGGCTGATACTGAGGTATTTCCCCTAGCCTTGCCCTTCCTCTTGCCCAGCCTTTCCACCAGGATGGCATGTTGGAAGGGACCTACAAGGTCAACTAGTCCAACCCTCCACCTGTAGCAGGAAATCCTCTTCGAGCAGCCATTTTCAACCACTGTGCCATGGCACATCATTGTGCCATGAGTGTCCATAGGTGTGCCAAAGGAATTTGGGGAAGTTCGTTTATTAGTAGGACCAGTGAGGGATGTGAGCCCCCCACTGGCAGCATGGCGTGCCGTGTCAATTGACAACGACCTGGTGGAGTGCCTTGACAATTTTTGTGCCTTGTCAGTGTGCTGTGAGATGAAAAAGGTTGAAAATTGCTGTTCTAGAGCATTTCTAGCAAGCGTTTGTCAAACCTCTGCTTGAAGATCTCCAGTGGGGGCGAATCCACCACCTCCCTTGGCAATCTGTTCCACTGCTGTCCACTGCTGTTCCCCTACCATTTCTTCCTGATATCCAGTTGAATCTCTTCTTTTGTAGTTTGTACCCATTGGACATACTGTAGTTCTACTCTCAGAGGAAGTTGAGAACAAAATTTCCCTTCTTCCATATGACAACGCTTTAGGCATTTGAAGCGTGCTATCATATCCCCTCTCACCCTTCTCTTCTCCAGGCTAAACATACCAGGTTCCCTCACCTTTCCTTGTAGGGCTTGTTCTCCAGTCCTTTGATCATACTTGTTGCTCTTCTCTGAATATGCTCTGAACCTGCCACACCTGCTCTACCTGGTTTGCTCTGGTTGGAAAGTGGGAAGAAAGGCAGGAAAAAAAATGATGGACAGGAGAGAAAATCAATAGGACAGATGCTAGAGAGTGGGAAATGGTGGGAGCTGAGCAGGGCAGCACAGAGATGGCCAATGAGATCAGCAAAGCCCAGGTGGCCCAGCTGGGTGGAAATACCCTGTTCATAAAATCATCTGGAAAGAGATTCCAGCTAAGATCATCTTTGAGGATGAGAAGGTGGGCAGGCTGGGCTGTGCAGAAGGGCAATGAATGCACCTTTATAAGGACTTTGGAATGGGTCCTGCTGGGCCAGACTAAAGATCCATGCAGGTCTCCTTTCTGGCCTCGTCAGCGGGCAGCCAGGTGTCTTCGGAGAGCCCCAAATAGGCAAAAACACTCCCATGTTTCTTGTTCTGTTCCTTCTGAGACTCAGAGAAATACTGCCCTTGGACTTGGAGGCTCCATTTAGCTATTGTGGTAATCACTAATAGCAATGATAAGGTGGAGTGGCATATTCATGATCCTCTAGATAAAAAGTGGCAAATGGCATGCTGCGGGTTGGCCACCCCTGCCCTACACACACACGCACACACACACGCACACACATCCCTCTGGTAAAGAGCAGCCACTGCCTTTCACATTTCCTGGGTGAGTGGAGTGGTGGTGATGGAGAGGATGGGGAGGAAGGCAACGGCATTTGGTGGGCCGCTGTGAGATACAGGAAGCTGGACTAGATGGGCCTATGGCCTGATCCAGTGGGGCTGTTCTTATATTCTTATGTAACAGCTGCTTGTGATAATTTGGCCCATTAAGATGCTTCTCCCTGCAGAGGAAGAGAAGAATTGTCCCTGCCTCTCTTTCTCTTTGGTTTCCTTTCAAACGTGTCTTCAAGACGTTCTGACCTAACAATCAATCGTGAGGCCAAGAAGTGCCTTGCAGTTGACCCAAACTTCACCAGCCTATAGAAAAGCCAAGCACATCATGCAAAATGGATTTTAAAAAATGAAAGGGGGAACTAAATATTTGATTAAGGCACGATTCTTCTTTCCCCGCGGTTTGGAGCCTACCTTCCCCGAAGAAGTACGGAATGGTGCAATTTAAATCTGTTCATCTGGGCTTCATCTTCCTTTCTCTGACCCGGAGGGGACCCACATCCTGAGCGACAGGGTTTGTTTCACTCTAACTAGCAATTAAAAGACAGGCCTGAGTGAGGCAGGATTGAAGGCTAAGTGGCAGGTGTTGTGATGTTGCTAAAATTACCCAAATTCTCCACAATAAGAGAATGGCCAGGATCAGAAACAACCCTTTATCACCATGGAAACCACAAGATAACACAGAGAGGAAAAAAAAAAAGTCCAGCAATTTCTATTCCCCGGAAAGGAAGAAAAGATATTTTTGTGTACATGCCTGTGTGATCATTATTGGCAATGGACGAAGCTTGGAGAGGTGGAGAGGTTTCCACAAAGCTGTGCCTTTGGGAGGGGGGCAGCAACAAAGCTGTAAAAGGGAGGGGGGAGCAAGAATAAAAGCCAGAACTGGGTGTTTGGTTGTTTCCCTAAAAAAAATTTTTTTTTAAGCCTCACTTCCTGGTTTGAATGGTACTATTAGGACACAAGTAAACTGGATTGAGTAAAGTAAAAATGGGGGGAAAAACAGCCCAGTTCTATACGTACCTTATTCCAGCACAGCAGCTTCTGTAAAGCTATGCCCTAGGGCAGTGGTCTCCTAACTGGAGATTGCTGTGTGCAGGGAAAGGCTTCCCAGGAGCCACCTGTTCACACCACCACTCTCCCCTGAAGTGCAACCAGGATTGCTGCATCTGCACAGAAATCCAGGTGCAATGGCTGCTGGGTCGACAGAATCTGGACATAGCTGGCCAGAGTGCAGTTCAGGGGGAGATTGGTGCTGCGAACAGGAGACTGCCCCATGGAACAGTAAGTTCCGTTCACATGGGGGAAGGATTAGGCAGGGCAATGGATACAGCCCGCAGGCTGGAGTCTGGATTAGGCAAGGCAATGAATTCAGCCCGTGGGCCAGAGTCTGGAGAGTCCTACCCTAAGGCATCACACTTTGGGAACCCCTGCTGTACAAACAATACACATCTAGGTATTGAACCCAAAATGCTCTGAGCATGCCAGCCTTCTCCCCTCTCAGCCCTGACTAACCTTCCAGTGCCATCTCAATCAGACAGCTAACACCAAAGACACTCCCAGTCTCCAGCTACAACCATTTCTAGGTTGTAGAAATGTAGGTTGTTCAGGGAAAGGAGTTGGGGAAATAAAGCCATTGATCTCCCCTGAATTGTATCATTCATCAGTTGCCCACAGGGAACAAACGTGGACTCCGCAGCCTGATGCAACTGGTATTTTTTTTAATCCCCATAATCATAGACTCTGGTCTTTTAGCATTAAGTCATGCTTGGATGTAAGTAACTGCAATGCATTTTCTTTTATTCACAACAAGACAAAAATACAATGTTTTTTATTGGAATCCCACTGATTTGTATTAAAATATTCAATATCAGTTGACCGGTTATTTTTTTTTTTTTTTTAAGAATGTGTCTGTTTTCAGTCTTCAACACTATCACAACTTGTTCCTTACCTTGGGGCTGCATTGTGGCTGCCTCGGGAGCAGAAAATTTGGATTGGACTAGGCCCTGAGTCTCTTGATTTAGTGCCACATTCTTGAGTGAGGTGCGAAGCGGAAGACGCTATCTGAAGAACCGCTTTCAAGTCAATCCTTTGTGTTTGCCCCATGTCAAGAGGCGTAATATTGGTTTGATCTCTTGGTTACTTTCATGGAATCTCTAACCCATCTGGAAGGGTCTAGCAGCATATCTACTTCCGTCTAAACGTCCAAGAATCGATTCAACAGGCACAATAGTCGTTCAAAAGCAGGACTTTTGATAGGGATCTAAAAAAGAACATCTTTCGTGAAAGCAACAATAATGATGTGAATTAGGCTTTAAAATATTGATCAATAGGTTCTTGCCTACTGACATGTAAGCGGCTGATGAAATATTGTCAGTAGGAAAGAATGTGGTCATGAAGTAACCTGTCCAGGTCGGAGCAGTACTTCTGTTATATTTTACAAGAGTTAATAGCTTTAGGGCACAATCTAACTTGTGTTGGAGCAGGCAGGCCAGTGGGCCTGCACTGCATCCAGCACAAGTTTGAGGCCAGAATCGGTGCAACAAGGCAAGGGGAAAACTCTCCCCTTACCCCGTGTTGTGCTGCACTGGCCCCAATGGGTCTACTCGGATATGCACCACCTCAGGAGGTGTTGTAAATCTGAGTAAACAGAGAACAGGATCCGGCATAACCACCATATCCCGACCCCGCCTCCCACTCCCTGCTGGCCCAGTGTACCTACAGTCTGGGAAATGCTGATCTACAATATCTCAAACTAGATTTTAGAGATTGTCTGAACTGGGCAAGGGGGATACCACAGGGTTATGCAAGAAACTGGTCATGCAGTAGTCTAGGACTAGCAGGCTGGGACTATAAATGAAGATTCAGAACCAGAATAGGAAAAGGGTGGTCAGATACAGAATCTTCAGGATAGGTCCCAGGGAGAAGACTACTTGATCCAGAAAAGACTGAACCAGGGTGATGACATGCCCATGTTACAGCAATGACATGCTGCTATCAGGCCAATATTCCCTCTAATTCATCCACACTGCTGCACAAACGCCTTTGGGTGTTTCCAGACTCATAGTAATAAGTAATAAGGTCACTGCCAGACTTTCAGCAATGCTGAGCTCTGAGCTGCATGGAGCATGGCTTCCCAGTGCTTTGAGCTGCACAGTTGTACAGCTTAAAGGGAACAGTGGCCAGGATCCCACTCTGTGGATAACAGCTGTGTCAGTGTTTTCATGAACACTGAGGATGTTACCAGGAAGGGCTGAGCCACTGCTGCTTAGCTAAAACAGGCATTTGGTCTCCATTGCATTGGTGTTCCATTGGTATGGCATTGCCATGTTAGGATATGATAGACATTGCACTAGAGTCCGTGCAGCATCCAAGTAGGATTGGGCAGTAAGAAAATGACCTGCTGCTGCCTTCTTACTCAAGTGAGAAGTTGTGAATGGCCTTTTAATAAAAAGGCCAGCCTAGTGGTTCCAAAGCTTGCACTGTGGTGCCCGAGAACACCATGGCAAACTTATAGGGTTGCTGCAGGATGTCCACAGTGTCCCAGATGCCACCATCTTGGATCATGGAAGAATCACAAGAATCGTGCAAGATCGCAGGAGAATCATCCAAGGACTCATGCAATCCAAGATGGTGGCAACTGTCTTCCCAGCTCTCCCAGGTGCTTCTGTCTATGAACTCACAAATGGTGGCACTATCCCAAATGGTGGCACCCTGGAGAACTGGCACGAAGAAGCCACCATGGCCACAGTACATTTGAGAACTGCGGGGCCACCCAGTAAGGCCCTTTATATATCAAGTGGTAACTCCGTGCTCCATACTATCCTCTTCTCTGACATGACGTTCCCCTTTGAAAGGAGAGGTTGCTCAGCTTAAGTAGTTTCAATTGAGATTTCTTAAGTGAGGAAATCTGCTGTGGTTGGTGCCGCTGATTTATATTTTTAATCAGAACACCAGAAAAGGGTAAGGCTATATGGCATGGAGGCACAGTTCCACCTTGTTTTATAAAGTTATTACTTTAATAATCATGGAAAAGAGGCTGGTAATGGACTAAGGAGTTTCCTTGCTTCAATATTTACTTCTTAGGTGCATTTTTTTAATGAAACTCAAGGTCTCATGCACCTGAGAGCTCACAAAGAAGATGTCTGCTCCTTCCCACCACCACCAGTAAGTAGTGATATGGGAGGGGAAGAGATATAGTAGGTGTTCAGACATTGTTTCTCATTTGTCTCTCTTGCCCACATGGGCAACGTTGCTCTCTTTCCAAGTGGACCACAGTACAGGAGTTGTTTTTTAAAAAATGAATTTCTACAGCATTTCTCAAACTGTGGGTCACAGCTCAGTGGTGGGTCATGACCCAAAGTGCAGTGGGTCTCGAACCCATGCGCTGGGCTGCCTTCTGAAGAACCTTCTGAAGAACCACAATGCCGCCTTGGGGCCCCCCTGGAAGTCTCTTCCAGGTCATGCTGGGCCCAGGACCCAAGTGCTTGCTGCTGCCTTTGAATGTTTCTTCAAACACTGAGCAGCGGTGGGTGCGATCCACCATCTTAGCTGGCCTCACACACCCCTCCCATGATGCTCCAGGGTGGAACCCAGGGCAGCCCCCCCCCAAGCTACACCACTGGCTCTGCAAGAATGATGCCTCGGACCTGTAACCTGCTTACCAGACTAGGTCTGTCCATGACGTGAACCCTTTGGAATCCAGACCCTGCCTGCTGGCTGCTAAGAGTCTTTGCTTCCCACAAGTAAAGACTGGGCCACCCTGGATCCTCTGGAGAAGAGAATATATAACAGGGGAATGGTGAGCTGCGAAGATGCCTGAATAAAGGCAAAATATAAAGCCCAGGCTTCAAAGCAGTATGTGTATTTTCTGAATGCAATCGTGTTTCGTGTAATTTAATTTGCAAATAACTTTATGGCAGTTTTTGCACTGTGATTTTTGTTTTTGTTTTTGCCTTTCTTTCCACTTAAAGCAGCACTCCCTTTGTTCCAATTTATTTTCTTCTGCTAATGCATAAGTACATCAAAAGATTGAGATATGATACCTGCCAAAGCTTTCTGCTAGCTGCCAGTTCTCTATTATGCAACGCTACCTAATAATGTTTGTCCCCAAAGGAGTTCCTTTTCAATTGCACTTTTCTTATTATGCTTCATTGGACTGGGGGGGGGGGCAGGAAATCTGTCTTCCTTTTTTAAATCTTGGATAACTGCCAAGCCCGCATTGTTGTGTTGCAAAGTGGAATATCATCCAAATCTAGCGCAATCGGCTGCCTGCGTTATATTGGTGTGCCAAGGTATAAACACAGGAAGAGAATACCCATTATTTTGATTGCTTCCCAGAAGTCGTAGGAGCTGACTCTCAACTTGGAAATCAGGTGGGTTGAGGTGAAGGAAAGTGGAGTTGAAAGCTGGGGAGTACTTTCTGGAGTAAATTCCACACCAGGATTCAGGTACACAGGCTATTCCCGAGGATGACTGAGCAGTGGGCAGCTTTGGCCCAGCAATGCAGGCCACACTGGTCTCACAGTGGTGTCGTGTGTTCTGGGAAGTCTAGTGGGCAGGGCCAGCCTTAGGACAATTCAGCCAATTGGACCAAATCGGGCCCCATGCCACAGCCACCACCTTGCTCTATAGCTGATGCTCCAAGATGCACTCTTGCACACCAGAGCCTGGACAGAGGAGTGTTGCTGTGTGAAACCCACCCACCAGCCCCTGGGTCCAAATGGCTTGAAATGGGTGCTCTGGAAGCAGTTGGCAGTGAGGTCATCATGTCACCGCCATCTACTTCTGGGTGCTGCACCTGGGTCACCATCAGTCCCGTGCTTGTTGCTGTTGTTTAGCCAGTGAGTGGGGGGAGGCAGGGAAGGGGGGGCCTGGAAAAACAGTTTAGTGTCATGCCCTGCAGCTTCTAAGGCTGGCCCAGCTGGTGGGTATTTAGCATTATAGTAAGAGATACGTAATTTCTAAGCCTTGGAGAAGAATCCTGAGCCCCTTAGAAGGATCTAATTTTGGGTGCTTTTGGCAAGTCTCTGTTTGGGGTTCATGACTGGTCAAGTAAGATCTTACTCTATCCAGCTTAGGCTGCAATCCTAACCTCACATTCCTGGGAGTAAGTCCCATTGAACACAATAGGACTTACTTCTGAGTAGACCCGGTTAGGATTGTGCCCTAACTGTGTTAAGAACCATCCTTTCAATAGCACTCATATTTAGCGGGGGGGGGGGAGAAGCAACTGCCCCTATTCAACCCCTTGCAGCATCTCTCCTGGTGACTGCTTCGGTCTCTTTTGTGTCATTTTTTTCCTTACAATTGTAAAACCTTTCGGGACAGAGACCCAACATTTCATTTATTTTGCTATACAAACCATGCTGTGAACTTATAATAATCACAACCCTATTATTATTAATATTATTTATTAATCAGTACTATTAACTCTCCATTGGAAACCCCAGTGGATACCAAATTCTTGAATTTGGAATCATTGGGGCAGAAGGCACAGCTTCTGAATGAATTATTATTAATCATTCAGATGACTTCTGCCCCAATGATTCCAAATTTGTGGATTCAGGATCCCCTGGGGTTTCCAGCAGTGACCTGCAGTCAGGGGAGGCAGAGCCTCTCCAGAGCCAAATAAAAAAAAACAAAGCCCAAGTTTTTTTTTTTCTTTCCAGCACAACCACAACCAGCAACACACACACCCATTACAGCACACAGTGAAGCAGCCAGCAGCCAAGTCGCTGTACTCATGGCTGGCTTCCAATGACAAAAAATCAGCAGAGTGCCTATGTCAGCAAGCTCTGGGGAGGCAGAAGAAAGGCAGAATGTCTTCCATTCTGTTAAAAAATTAAGAAGCCATTAAAAAAAGAAGGGACACTGTGCAATGGACCGGCTCTCTAAGCACCAGGAGAGGCTATTTTCCAGTTGCCTCAGGGCTCTCTAAGCACCAGGAGAGGCTATTTTCCAGTTGCCTCCAGTTGTCACTGAGCTCTCCCTAGCTCTGAATGGTGGAAAAAGAGGTGAGAGTTTTTATTTGGGGGGGGGGGGGAGTGTGTTTTTCAGAGACTGAGCTTAAGGGGGGGAGAGTGCATGTGCATTGCCTTCCCAGGCCTGGACCTTACCACATGTCACTGGTTTCCAGAAATCTAACCCCAGCAGATAATGAGAACTGACTGTACATGTTGTTTCAGTTAACAACACATTGCTTTCTTATTCCCAGTCCTGGTGCACAAAGGATCAGAAAGGAATTTTTTAAAATCTGTGTAACAGAGGGGTTTCTAACTGCAGAGTTGGGGCCAAAGTCACCACTTCTGCATTGGTGAGTTTTTAATATTCATATTATTATTAACAGTATTTATATACCGCTTTTCAACAAAAGTTCACAAAGCAGTTTACAGAGAAAAATCAGATTAATGGCTCCCTGTCCCTAAAGGGCTCACAATCTAAGAGATACAAAACAGCAGCAGACAGCCACGAGAAAAGACACTACTGGGATGAGGAGGGCCAGTTACTCTCCCCCTGCTAAATAAAAGAGGAGCACCCACTTGAAAAAGTGCCTCTTACCCAATTAGCAAGGGTTTCATATTCAATTCATATTACAGCAAAACCAATGAAGAGTTGGGTCCCTCTTCCAAAAGGTTTCACAGCCGTAAGGATGGCAGCAGACACCCTCAGAATGCAGTTCAGATCTTCAGTGCAAATAACACAGTTAGCTTTAAAATGGCACAGATAGCTTCAGAGTGCCAATAGAGACACTTCAGAAGCTTCCTGTGGTCATTTTAAAGCTACCCATGCTATTTGTGGGCACCATTTTGAAGGTTTCCGCTGTGTTCTGAGGGTCTCTGTTGCATTCTGACGGTCTCTGCTGGCAATCTGAATGCAACAGCAATCTGACCCTGACTTGTGCCGGATGCAATCCCCTCTGGAGCGAGCCAACATGCTCCCTTTGTTTCATCAACTTGAAACCAGCTAAACAGCTGGCACAGGTCAGAGGGTAACCATTGGCGGTCAAGGGGCTAACCAAGGGCAAAGGGAAAATGGTTTCCCTTTCCCTTCCCAAGCCTCCCAATCTGCCCCCTCGCCACTTGCGTTCCTGGGGTGGTCAGGGGACAAATACCCCAGGGCACCACCTGGGTGGGCACCAGCATGACCTCCTTTCCCCCCACTGACTAAAAATATCACTTTTGGTTTCTGGCAAACCGGACGAACCTGTTGGAGGGTGGGATGGGATGGTATGGGGGTGGCATTTTGTAGTCTGGCTTCAGGCGGTACAGGGGCCAGAATTGCCGCTGCCCTTTCCTACCATAGAATGAAGTGCAGCCCATTTTGGCTATGGCGGGGGAAAGAATAAGACTGGGCCCTAAATGGTTAATTTTGTTTTCGATGTGTTTTGTTTTATTTTTCTTCTTACCATTGAATAGATTGTAAACCCCCTACTTCAGTGGGATCATTTTTAAAACTAACCTTCAGATGTGTGATTAGATACATAGTCTATGGGGTGATAGGTTTACCTGCACTGCATGCATTTGTTGTTCTGTGTCTGTGGTCCAATTGTAATCTGGTCTATGTAGGAATGATTTATGGTCATAGCCTGATATGATGTGTGGATGTAGAGGACTTGTAAGTAGTTCATCCAAAATAAACCAAGGTGTTCACCTCTCCCCCATGGGATCTGCCCCAGGGGCTTCCCTGTCAAATTATCCCAGGCCCTGCAAAAGCTGTTCCCCCCCCCCCCAAGAATTGGAACCTGTGGCAAAAGTCCCTCTTCACATGTGCAACCAAAGCTTAGCCTCTAAACCAGGGGTGCCCAAATCCCAGCCCTGGGGCCACATGCGGCCCTCGAGGCCTCTCAATGTGGCCCTCAGGGAGCCCCAGTCTCCAATGAGCCTCTGGCCCTCCAGAGATTTGTTGGAGCCCACACTGGCCCAACGCAACTGCTCTCAGCATGAGGACGACTGTTTGACCTCTCACATGAGCTGTGGGATGAGAGCTCCCTCCACTGCTTGCTGTTTCATGTCTGTGATGCAGTAGCGGCAGCAAAGGAAAGTCCAGCCTTGCTTTGTGCAAGGCCTTTTAAAAGTTTTGAGCTATTGCAAGACCTTCATTCATTCATATAAGTTAATCTTTAATATATTCATTTATGTATATTTATGTAAATGTATTCAAATTTTAAATGTAAATTAATTCCTTTTTTTCCACGGCCCCCGACACAGTGTCAGAGAGATGATGTGGCCCTCCTGCCAAAAACTTTGGACACCCCTGCTCTAAACATACAAATTAAGAAATTAATAAAAGTTAAAGCATCTAAGCATGCAGAGAGGACCCATCACAGTGGAACTGGTTTAGAGATCAGAAGTCCTGTAGCCATAAGTTCTGGCAGACACACACTTTTTTTTTTTGTCAGTTATCATTGAAGTGCCTGGTGTAACTTAAACTGAGTCTCCGCTGCTGCAGTCAGAAATGTGGAACTCTTGCTAAAGATCCGAGAAACAGCAACACTGCCATCTGTCGGGCAACATCTGCAAAAGGCAAGTGATTTAGGGCTCACTCCTATCCAATTTTCCATTGCCAGGGCAGCCAGTGGGGCTGTGGTGAGGAGGCAAAGAGGCCTCCTCAAGGTAAGGGAACATTTGTTCCCATACCCCAGGGCTGCATTGCAGTTGGACCGGTGCTGGGAAGTTGGATAGGATTGGACCCATTGGCTGCAATCCTATCCACACTTACTTAGGAGTAAGCCCCTTTGACTGCAATGGGACTTATTTCTGAGTAGACATGCATAGGATTGGGCTCATACTCTGATCTGTCCTCT
Organism: Tiliqua scincoides; assembly: GCF_035046505.1. Taxonomy (NCBI): domain Eukaryota; kingdom Metazoa; phylum Chordata; class Lepidosauria; order Squamata; family Scincidae; genus Tiliqua; species Tiliqua scincoides. Next base: position 7,362,987 of record NC_089830.1, on the reverse strand, counting down.
ATGCAGGCCCAATCCGAAATAGAGGAAGCTTGCAAGACCCAGAGAGAAAATGTTAACACTTTTAATTTCCCTTCCTTTTCAGTATTCACCTGTTTGACATCTCCAGTCAGTGGCATCAAGGAAAGCCAAGTGGCTTCCATTTTTCTTTTCTTCTTACATGCACCTCTTATGGACATCATTGAAGGTAGTTTCATTCCTTCATCCAATACAGCTATTCCAATCTGCACTCTTTTCAGATGCAAAAACCTTTGCTTGCCTTTCCATAAAGATTGTTCACAATTTTCACAGAGGACATGAACTGCAACTTCTCACTGTGTCCAATTCTGGGCACCCCACTTTAAGAATGATGCAGCCAAACTTGAGTAGGTTCAGAGGAGAGCGACGAGGATGATCAGGGGGCTGGAGGACAAGCCCTAAAAGGAAAGGTTGAGGAAACTTGGCATGTTCAGCCTGGAGAGGAGAAGGCTGAGAGGGGAAATGACTCTTCAAAGACCTGAAGGGCTGTCCTATGGAAGAAGGGAATAATTTATTCTCAACTGTCTCTGAAAGTAGAACTAGAACCAAGAGAGGAGATTTCGATTAGACATCAGGAAAAAAATTCCTGACAGTCAGGGCGGTTCGGCAGTGGAACACATTGCCGAGAGGTGGTGGACTCTCCCTCACTGGAGATATTCAAGCAGAGGCTCGACAAGCACCTGTTGGAGTTGCTCGATTCTATGATTCTATAATTTTTGGACATGGGAGTTTTCCCCCTGCCACCACACACACACACACACTTGCCTCTGGCATCCATCTTTTCTGAGAAAAAATTATGACCTCTAGCTAATTCAAAAGGAATAGCCGCAACAGAAAGGAAGGGGAAGTTGCATTATATTAAAAGAATATATACAACATGCCCAGAATCAGTTGCATCGCTAGGAGGCATCACTAGGAGGATGTGGGCTGCACAGGGAGATATGCACGGAGGGGGCTGGCGGTGACACCACTACTGGCCAAAAATTTTTAAACCTTGGCTTTTCGAACAATACCATCATGTTATATATCAAGCAATGTGTAATTCCATGCAGGATGCAATGAAACAAACCATGGTGAAGTATCTCCATTCCATCAAAAGTTATAGCCAAAAAACCAGCAGGGGCAGGGCAATGGTGCATCACCATGCCACTGCCTGGGGTATTGCCCCACCCACTGAATGGGAGGAGGTCTCTCATAGGGGTGACGTGCTTGGCCTCCTGCTTTGGGTGTTGTAAACTCTCGTGATGCCGCTGCACAGAATACAGGCAGCTGAGCAAGGAACCCCAGTAGAATGTGTCTGGTAAGAATAAAGGACAAAGAGCCAAGGAATTTGGATAGGGTTTTCTCTTCCCCCCCCCCCATTTCGCATGACAAGCCAGTACAAGAGGCAGTTATTCATCTTTTCGCCTTCATTACAGGTGAAGCCATGCAGAAGCCTCCCAAGTTCACCTGCTCACACGCTTTTTACTTTAAGAAATGCCTGAAGCAATTCCTTCTGATTTTTGCAAAGGAAGACGAGTGCCTTGCCTTGGAAAGGCTACGGCTCTTATTTTCACAGATTGCCAAGAAAATCTGAAGTGACCCAAGTGGACTGAAACAACTTGTGCCTTCAATCCAATATCAGCTGTCACCAAAAGTGTGACCTGAAACCCATTGCATGAATGAATAAGCTTAGGTAGTGTGTTACAGCCCAATCCTCTGCAGCTTGTGGCCTGGTACAGTACACGCTAGCCATTGAAAATGTGCCATAATGAGTGGCACACACCAGATCAGGTAAGATCCGTAAAGAGCAACATGGAGTCAGAACGAGGTGGGGGAGGGTGGAATGGGCTGGAGAGGGCAGTAAGGGGCAGGTAGGTGGATTGGGCACATGAGGAGGTGGGATTGAGGGGAGGGGGCAGCCATGCACACCGTATCCTATCCCCGTTCCAGGCCCAATCCTCTGACACAGATCCACTGGGACTTGGAGCAGCTATTTAGCTCACACAGGTCGAAGTAGATCTGTTGCACAGGCTGGGGCTTACCCTGGGACAAAGGAACAAATGTCCCCTTACTTCAAGACCACCAGCCTTCCAATTTCCCCCATAGGTGCAGCATGGCCTGCACTGCCCCCATTGCAACAGCGGGTGAATGTTGGATAGGATTGTGCTGGACTCATTACTATGAATTTGTTGGGCAATTGTCCTAGAATTTCCTACCAGAAACTTGGCATACACATGAGATTCTTCTCTATGATTTAACCACTGTAAGAAGGTATATAAATATTAAATTATCTTTGTTGACTCATGCCAAACTATTTAATTGAAACATCTTATTATCCTCAAAATAGAGTATTGTTTATAGTATTATATACTAAATAATGAATTTTTGCAATCAGAACAATTAGCTAGGCATTTAAGATGTGAATGAGCCTCCATGATAGCTACTACTAGTCCTGCCCCTTTGTAAGTGTCTTGCTATAAATAGTGCTTCCCTTCCTATGGGAAGTTTGAAAGGGTTGCTTTTAACAGGTAATCACTGATTAAGCTTCAGTTTCTTTTTGAGTGCTTCAAACCGCTGTGATTCAGAACCGCTTCTTAGTTCAGCAGTAATTGATGTGTGCAGTAGAAACTGCAGCTGGACTGCCTGCATGAGCCTTGTTGGTGCCAGAAGTCAGTGGCTGCTTCTTCTGTCCAAGTCTCCTCTGGGTAAAGGAACATTTGTTCCCTTACCCAGAGGTAAGCCTCCACTACCCAAATGGTCTACTTGGACCCTCACCAGTGATTATGATTTTGTCGAGCCTGGAAGGCAGGTCAAGGTCAGGAAAGGGCAGCACCCCTGCTACTGGTATTGCCCCCTTCCCAGCCTCAATACATCCCCCTTTGCCCAATCTCCACCCCACTCCTCCCCCTCTTAGTGGGTGCTGGTATAAGTCATCCTGACACTATTATAGAATACACTGTGACCTCGGGAAACCCCAAATGCAGTTATACAGAAGATGTTGCTCAACGGGTTGGTCCAGCACGTCTCAATGGAAACAGTCAAAATGCAAGTGTGGCCCCAGCAGTGAATGCATAAGGACATTTCTCAGCAGAGACAGGATGCAGAAATAACAAACAGGAGATGCATTGAAACAAGATCACATCACATTAAATGAAGACAATCAAAATGCGGGCAGAAGCAGGAGTTTACATAATGACAATTATTCAGTGGAAGCAGGAGATGCATTAAAAAGTTGCATAATGCGATTGCATTATCTTCCCAAGGAGCGTGGTGTGAGATGGCAAACAGAGTTCAAGATGGAGTTTTAGGCTCAACCTGAATGTAAGGAAAAGCGGCATCCAATGCTCATGTTGTCCATTTGGGGTACTTGAATCCCCCCCCCCCAAAAAAAATTAAATGGACCCTCCTTACCCACAGGCTCAGTATCCACAAATTTGAGCAATCATGGATTCCAAGACCACGCCACAGAGGGGCTTAGAACACTTCCCAGTTGCAACCAGAAGTAGCTAGCATGAACCAGGAGTGAGTGACTTCTGGTTACATCCAAGAGCTTCTGAGGAGGCTATGAGACCGTGCACGAGGGCCATTCACGGCCTCCAGGTAAGTGGTGCACCAGGCCCCCTGTGGATTCCAGCATCCATGGATTTGTTATCCATGGAGGGTTCTGAAACAGATCCCCCACAGATACCAAGGACCTACTGTCGTCCATTATGCAATTGTTGCATCTGCAGGCAGGTTTGGCTTGAATGGTAACGCCTGGCATTAATGTATATACTGTCGGTGCTTGACTCGGATTAAATCATTGCTTCCCATTAAACCGCATCTTTCAGATGGAATACGTGACACCCCGGACCACCAGGGCATTTTGCTCTACAAATGGCACACAGGCACAGTTCTGAGATGCTGCTACTGTTATGACAAGCTACATCTCTGAGATGTGTCTCAAGTCAATTTGGTCTAACAGTGGAGTACAATATTCTCTTTGATGAATGCCTGTTTGCTTTTAATCTATTACAAGCTGATGAGACTTAAAGAAAATGTTCATCTGTTGGAAAAGTGCTCTCATAAGACATTGCTAAATTTTTGAATTCTTGTACTGCATACAGAATAATTTTCTGGGGCTTACTTGACACATCTCTTGTGAAGCACTCAGAACAGGCAGCTTTTTCCCATGCACCCCTCTGCAACTGAATTCAGTCTGAGGACTATTTTGCAAATGGGATACCTGTTATCTCCCTCCCTCTCCCTCTCTCTCTCTCACACACACACACACTCCCAAGGTATGGTCAAACAAACAGGCCTCTCCTGCGCCCAGGTAGAGGGTTGACTGCAAGTGAGGACGGAGGGAGGGGAGGAGCAAGCCCAGGAGGGGGCAGAGAGGGTGGCAGGTTCTGCCACTGTATCCTGACACCTCTCCAGGGCCGGGAAACCCGACACAGGTCTCCTCAATTCTGTGCCTGCTCAATAGTGTGCACAGATCTGAGAAGACCCATTGGGGCCACCTGAGTGCTACACAGGAACACTTGTGCCCTTACCCTGATGAGACCTGGAACTGCTTCCCTGGCCCCATAGGATACAGCGGTCACCATTTCAGTGCTGCTGTAGCCCTGGGTGCTAAGGGAGCATAGGATTGGGCTGTAACATAGTAGCTTAAGTAGCAAATGCTACAGGCTCTGCATTTTCTGGGGCCCCACACCCAGTGGCATTGCTAACAGAAGGCAGTCCGTCCCGCCTCGTATCAGGGACACAGGGCAAATGACAGGGGTTCATGAGAAGCAGAGGCTACCCAATCTCACAGTGGGAGAAAGTCATATCGGTAGACCAGTAAATGTGGAATTTATGTCTTTGCACATTTTATGCCATGGGAGGGGGGAGCATTTGCTCTTCTTCAGCCATGTACAAAGTCAATCAACAAAGACCTCAAACTTAAACCAATAGCATCGTTTCAGATTAGAAAATGGAAACCTAGACAGAGTGCAGTCCAGTTTTACAGTTTCCTATCCAGGGTCCAATCCTGACCCTCAGACCCTGCTCCCACTATCTACCATCCAACTTGCAGAGCAAACTACTTTAAATTGAGTTCTTTCTGCCCCATACAGCCCTTCTTTAGGCTCTTCAGTGTGAAAATTTTACACAATCTTTTTCACCCCTTCTTCTCCCTTAACACCCTCCATTCCTTTTCCAATTAAAATGGAGACATTCACACCAATACCTGCACCCACAAAATGTCCAAATTCTGCACAAGTAAATGATGAGATGCACCCACTTTGATTTGTTTTTCTGTGCTTTGCCCTTAAGGTGTGGGGGGGAGGGGTGGCAAACCCACTGAATCCTATCCATGCCCACTCAGAAATCTAGTAATCATTTCAGCAAATGTATAGCAAATGAAAAAAAAAGAATTCGGGCGCAATCCTAACGCACCCTTGGACCTACGCAAGTCCCTTAGGCACAAGGCACTTTCGCACTACCTCAAAAGTTGGAAGGCTGGTGCATGGACATGGATGGCCTCTGAAGGCCAGCTCAACTGGTGCAAGGGTAAGTTCAAGCCGGTCGAGTCAGGCTGGTGTGCAGATTCTGGAATGGGGGGAGAGTGGACAGCAAGCGTGCCCGTGGGCAAGCTAGAACCAGGCAGGGGGTGGCACAGGTTAGGATTGGGCTGCCTGTTTACTATGCAAGTAAATAACTTGTTTTAATATTTTTATGTACTTTTAAGACCACTTTATAACATATGCTTCAGGCCCACATTAGCTTCATCCGGCCCTGCTACCAGTGTAACATTTTATCTAATTCCAGAGGGAGTGACCCTTTCTTGAGTCATGTTGGTGATGAATTGAGTAGACGCAGATATGAAGATGGTTCAATGAAGGAGAGGAAGCAAGGCAAATTAAAGATTTGGTATTTTGGGTCAGTTTAAAAGGATTGGATGGAACAGTCATTCCAGGGAGCGAAGGGCCAATGGGAAATCACCAAAATGGCTTTAGCTGGCATCTGCCTGACTGACAATAATGCTTCCCATGTGAGTTTGCCTTTTCACAACTCAAAGTCTGCGGCAGCCCAGCACATCACTGGGATGGCTCAAGGTAAGCCCAACAGAAATGTCACTCCCTGTGAAACCGGACATTCTTTGTGACTGTCAGGATATAAGCTGACAGAGACCTTACTCAACGCTCTGCACCCTCTGAATGTCGGGGCAAGGAAGAGGAGGAGTACGAAGAAGAGGAGAATTTGTAGCTGCAGCAACTCAGGCGGCAGAAGAGAGTACAGTGGGCCCTTGGTATCCAGGGGCTCGGCATCTGCGGATTCCACCAACTGTGGATGCCAAACCCACGCTTCAGAAGGCCTCCAGGATGTGACAAGAAACCAGTTGCATCCAGGAGGCCTTCTGAAATACAAGGAGGCCCACTCCATGGCCACACTTTCTGGATGTAACCAAACCTCAAGGTGATGAACCAGAAGTGGCTTCCAATCAAATCCTGAGGGTCTTTCTTTCTTTCTTTCTTTCTTTCTTTCTTTCTTTCTTTCTTTCTTTCTTTCTTTCTTTCTTTCTTTCTTTCTTTCTTTCTTTTGCCATTTGATGGGGTTGCCTGGGCAGACAACTCACCAAGCCTCTCAGTCATTCCCAATCAGTAACCTTGTGAACATATATGTTACAGAGGGCAGCTTCCAGTAAACACTTGTCTGTGGGAAAAATGCTGGCTCGGGTGAGCTTCACACCATCAGCTGTTCAGTTTAACTACCATGATCAGGTGTGCTAGTTGGAGTCTACAAACTACTCATTACTCTGCAGGATTAATTACATCAGAAAAGGAGATGAGATTTGTCTGGCAAGATTTATTTTTTGACACATCCACATTAGCTTCTGGTAATCACTCTGTTGATTGCCAGATGGGCGCAGACTGATTCTTTTTTATCATTTATTCTAGTATTGGTTAGGCTGATGGATCTGTAATTTCTCAGGTCCTCCTTTCTGAAGACTGAGAAAATATTAGACATCTCCAATCTTGTGGCACCTCCCCAATCTTCCAGGATATCTCAAAGATAATTGACAGAGGCTCTGGGAGTACACCAGCAAGTTCTTTTGGTACTCTAGGATGCTGCTCCAAAAGATGAATTCATTTAGAGCGCAATCCTACCTTCAAGTTAGAGCAGCACAGGTCTCCTGCACCAATCCAGGAGTGTCACAAAAGCACATTCATGGCTACTTGAGAGCCTGCTAGGCTAGGCTGTGCCAGGCTGTGCTAGGCTAGACCAGCACCAGATTCAGGCCCAGACGGGGTAAGTTTCCCAGGGGGTGGAAGATGGTGGCAGGAGGGCATAATAAGGGCGGGGAGGGGGGCTGGGCAGGGAGGGTGGTCTGGGAGGCGGATTAGGTCCAGGAGGGGTGGTGGGATCCACCACAGCAGCAGAGGCCAAATCCTAACACCACTCCCAGCTCGATCAGCCTTACACGGGCTGCTCAGATTTGCACCAGTGATTTTGCTGGCACAGATCCAAGTAGCCCATAGGGGTAGCTGGGGTGTTACTCAGGGTAAGGGGAAAAATACCTCCTTACTCCAAGTTGCCCTCTAGTCAGCACCTACCTTGTGCTGGATACAGCGCAGGACACTCAACCTGGCTGTTCCAGTGCATGTCAGGATTGGGTTGCTCTGCCATTTTGGTAGTTTTTAACCAGCTCTCTATCAATCCTAATCTTAATACCGGTTCCCTTCCCCCATTTACCCCACATTTTTGGTGGGGGGCTGCTCACATTTCCTCCCCAGTTACTAATACACTAGCCGAGGGGTTTCAAACTCATTTCATACAGTGGGCCATATACCATTCCGAGTACTGCTGTGGCTGATCCCCCCCCCCCAGTGATTGCTGAGGGCCAAAAGTGAGGCCATAAAGCAGGAAGTGATGTCATTAAGCAGATGATGGCCAGAAATAAACATTTTTTTCTCACTTACTGCAAATGACAGAGGGGAAAACATGGAAATCTTAATCCCATTTTCAGGATATGGAAGATGCCAACTATTTAGCAGATCAGATAAAGAACTTCAATGGGCTGCATCCCACGCATGAGCCTTATGTTTGACACCCCTGCTCTAGCCGACCACTTCCCTCTCCTCTAAACATCCCCTCCATTCCCCTCTTCCCTTTCAGATACAGGGAATGGGAGGAGGAGCGGCAGTAGAGGCAGGTGGGCAGCGGCAGGTGCCACCCTCCAGGTGGGTGGAGGGGCGGCAGAAGCAGCATCCAGCACACTGCTATGTAAGCAGTTTGGGAGGGTGGCATTTGGTGTGCCAGCGCAGGTGGTCTTGAGGCTTTGAAAAAATGTTTGGTGCTTTATAACTAACACCTGGACCACAAGAAGCTTGTTGCTCAGCAGATGATCAAGGTGAGCAGGAAAGAGAACACTGAGAATTCTCTTCTCCTCCTCCCCTTTCCTCTTCTCCACATTCCAGTCCACTTGTCTTTGCTCACTATTTTTGTGCACAAATGATGTTTCTGCAATTCCTTCTCCCTCCCCATCTCTTGGTCGGGGCCATGATGTGAATACAGCTGAGGTTAGAGACCAGACGGCAACAGTTGGGAAGAACTACCTACTAATGAGCTCTCCGAGGGTTTTCCATCTTCACCTTTTCCCGTCCTTGTGTCTTATTTATGATGGCAGCTGGGCTGTTGGTGCCATCGTGAAGGGCTTCTGAGCTGTCACCAGACTTCCTCCTCATGTCAGGAGGAGAAATTAGCACCAGTAATTGCCTGGTAAAACAAGGCAATTCTCTCCCCCCTTCTCTACTGCTCTTTTATCATATTAGCAGACAACGTGGTTGCTTGGAGGTGAAAAGTTTCGTTAAGCAAAATAAAAATGGTTGGAGTCCCAGTACATCCGGTCAGGATAACCCTGTGGCCAAAGAGTCTGCATGCCACAGGCACCCAACGAGCAGCCAATGCTGTACTGAGGCCCCCCCAAGATCAGTCAGGCGGTTCTCATTGGACAGCCACCATCAGCAGCAGTTTGCTTGGCTGTGATGCAGTTGCCGTACATGCTGGGGAGGTAGCTGCAAGAGCTGCCAGCCTGGTCTTTTTGGGCTCTTGTTGCCTTTGCTCTGGACAGGCTTAGGATCAGAGGTGTATCAGGGGCAGCACCACAGGGGCATCACCTGACATTGTGACATCACATGCTGCCATGATGTCACTTCTGGGTTTGGAGGAGGGCGGCAATAATGTGTCTGCCTCACCATTCCTTCTCCAGCAGCTTCTCGGCTGAATTTCGGCTTCTGCCAAGACTTGCAGGCCCCCCCACACACAGCTCTGTGCTTAGAGGTTTGCAGCAACTCAACAGAAGCCAAGAGTCAGCATGGAAGGTGCAGCTCAGCGGTACCCCCCTTCAAGTGGTGCCTAGAGCATACTTGCCATACGCCTCTGATTAGGATATAACTAAAATGCTGGGATAGGTGCAGCATCTGTATGGTTCTCAATTTGCAGACCAGAGGGAGGCAATGGCGCACTAGGGTTTACATCACCCAGTGCAGGAGGACAATGCACCATTGTCCTACCCCACTGGATTTTTGGTTATAACTTTTGTTAGAATAGAGCTATTTTAAAACAGTTTGTTTCATTGCATTCTACATGAAATTACACATTGAATGATATATAACATGATGCTGTATTCAAACATACAAAGATTTAAAAAATTTTGGCCAGTAGTGGCCCCCCAGCCCGTGCGCATCACCTGGTGTCCTACCCCCCCCCCCAGCAATGCCACTGGGTGGAGGTGATAGAGGAACCGAGCCACTGTTTGGAAAGCTGCAACTGTCAAGGGAAAGGTGACAACACCAGTCCTCCGATTCCTTTCCCATCCCCTTCCCATCTCTGCCCTGTCAGAGTTGTAAGAGGAGCATTCAGCAAGAAGAGGAGAGAGCTCCTGAATACACAAAAGCAGCATTAGAGTCTGTCACAACAACAATTTTCTTTGCAGCCGGAATCCACGCAGAGCGATTTAAGCAGCCTCTCACTTGCTCTTCCCTTTCTGTATGTTAAGGAGGAAGGGGAAGAATTACCTAACGGCAACTCATCCCAGGTGACTACATTTGCAGGCTTGTTTGCCCAACACAAAATCTCATCGTGATGCAGCTGCCAGATCGAAGCAGCTGCTGAAAGAGGAACTATTTTATTTGCAAGCTGTTGCTACTGCAATGCCCTCCTTGGAGAGAAAAATATTGCCCCCCCTCTCCTGCTTGAGTCTTCCCCAGCACACTCAAAATATTTGATGGGGGGGGGGGGTGGAAAGAGAGAGAATGGAAAATTAGGGCAGAATCCTAACCTTGTGTTAGGCCAGTGCAAGTCCCTTGCGTTAGACCAGGAGGGTCGCAAACGTGCCTTAATGCATGCTTGCGTCTCCTCGTGTGTCAGTTGGGCCAGTGCAGGGATGCGTGCCAGCCTATGGAGACTGCATACAGCCTCTGTGCTGACCTGGAGAGGGAAGGCTGCATTAGCTGAGCTCGGCATAGTGGTCCGGGAAGGGGAGAGAGGTGGACGGAGGGCATTCCAGGAGGCAGGGTGGGGAGCAGGAGGCAGGGCTGGGACTCACCAAATCCCAACCCCGTTCTCCAAGTAGCACGGATCAGCTCCAAGTCGCTCCATCCTCCTCAGACTTGCGTCACATCCTGCAGGTCCTGAGAAGACTCATTTGGGCTGTGGTGGCTTACTAAGGGTGGCTTACCCAGGGGTAAGGGGAAGAGTTTCCCCTTGCCTCCAGCTGAGCCACTTCTGGCCCCAATCTTGCACAGGTCTCCTGGACTGCCTATTCCAGTGCAAGATAGGATTGCACTGCACAGTACAGACTATACATGGTGGCCTGTGTCATGTGTGAATGGTAAACATATGCATACTTGGTGCTAGTCCATATATGTGAATGTATCCTGTCCGTGAGGGTCAACAGCATACCAAAAGGCCCTGTTAACAAAGTTCATGTGATGACCATGTGATGGTCACCATGTGATGACCATGTCATGACCATGTGACCACTTCCAGGTTCTCCACCACCAGGTGGTGGTGGGACATGTTTGCGATCTCGCTGCTGCCCTATTCCTTTCTCTTTGAAGGTTGTCTTTGGAGGTGAGATTGCAAACCTGACCAGGGAGACAGCAAACTCTGGTGGGGTCTTGCTGCCTGCCATCCCTTCCTTCCAAAGGAGAAGGGCCCTTCTCCTTTGGAAGACACAGAGGGGCATTGGGTGTAGAGATCATACCCCCTGCCACCTTTAAGTGTTTTGAAGAAACACTTTGAGGAAGTGGTGGGTGCGATCTTGTTGTGGCCACCATCTTGGATGGACTCATGGTTGCACCCCATCATGTGACACTCCGGGGTAGAACCCCGGCACTCCACCCCTCCCCACCCCTACTTGGTATGCCACTGTTGATGGCTCTGATGGAGAGGAGAGGGGCTGCTCCATGCTGAAAATGGTTATTGGCGGGTGCTCTAATGTACTGTACCTGAAGGGCATTCTGAAGTTGAATCCATCCACCACAGGTTCCTGGTGCTGCTCCTGGATAAGCTCAAATTAATTGCTATTAAACTAATTTCAAGGTAATTAAGTTCAAAAGATCTCCTTAAACTTCTAAGTGGCTGTTTATTAGGCATCCTAGAAAGCTGACGTAGGTGAAACGTGCCAGAGCCACTAATGAAAAATGAATATTCTTTATCTAATTAAAAGGCAGACTTCACAGGTTGTAATGGTAACATCCTAGTTGGGGGGGGGCGACTTTCTCAATTCCATTCATCATGCTTGCTTTGCAGCAACTGCTTTTATTGCCCCAGCCAAGAAGCTGGTGCTAAAGCCGTGCGACCCTAATATCTATTGGGGAGAAACCAATGACTGGCTGCTGAAGGGAAGAGCCTCAAGGCAAGAATTGAAATGTTTCTGGATCCTACAGGCCAGGGCACCTCAGTCTGGTGGAGCTTGTGGGCACCATGAGAATTCTGTCTTTGGGCATCACACTGGAGACTCCTGCTGGAGGCCAGCCCCAACCTCTCCTCATTGACAACTGCACTATTCACAGTTGATGGCCTAGAACTGTTGTGTTGTGCCATTCAACTTGTCTCCCAAATGTAAATAGTGAATCTGCTGCACCTCTGCCTCCAGGGAGCTTACGCTTCTGGCATTCCTGGAGGGGAGGCAAAGCAGTAAGTTTCTTCAGGCACCTGGATGCCCCATGAAAAGTGGCCCCTTTGTCTTCTGAGCCAGTCGTGGATGTGAAAGCAAAGGAGAGGCGCTCTGCTTTGCTCTCACATTCCCAGATGGCTTGGAAGCCAAGGTGGCTTCCGCTTTACATGAGCGTCCTGACACCTGAAGAAACGTACTGCTTTGTCCTCCCTCCAGGAACACCAGTGGCTTAAACCCATTGCTTCTCACTTTCATTTCCCTCCCGTGTGTTTAAAACATGTTATGCGTGTTTCAAAAGGATACCCAGGGCACAATTCTAACCAGCGCCAAGGGTCATGCAGCTCCGAGGTAAGGCAACAAATATTCCCTTACCTTGAGGAGGCCTCCAGGACTGCCACCCAACTGCAGGATGTGGCATATGCTCCATTGGCACGGCTGTGTCAATCATTTTGACATCATTTTATTTCATTGAAACAATTTCTGCCCTGCTGTTCTTAAAAAATATCAAAGCAGCTTACAACATTAAAAAAATACATAAAGCAAGCACAACAAATAGCAGCCAGCACACTTAATATAATCAACATAAACAATAATAACGGAACAGAGTTTAATTAAAACACCCAGCACCATAGAGTGTTACATGAAAATCCCCTTTTCCCTTCCAAGTTGTGATTTTATATCTGGTTATGGAAAATATCATGCAGGCCTAAGGAGTCAAGTCACTTCTCACTCATTTCTCTAGGGACACTGGAAGAGGAAATCCATTGTTTAAATGTCTTTATTGTTTAAGTCAATCACTGAATATGCAAACACCTTAGGGGAGGAAAACTCTAGCAACAAAGACTCTAGCAGCAAAGTCTAAATCACTGTACTACCTAACCTCCACCTAAATAGTTGCTTATTGTTAACTCAATCACTGCTGATAAGCTACATCCTGACTCCAAATTCCCCGCAGTGGCAACAGAAAGCAAGCTACCCCCCCCCCCCCCCGGAGGCCAGTCATGGCTGATCCTATTATCCTGTTTTTTCTTGCATGCTCCACATGTCCCAGTGTGTGTAGGGAGCATGTGCATCCAGGAGGCCACATCCGGGTCATTCAGGTCAGCAAAAACCCTTAAAAGAGAAAGGCTGCCATGTGTTTTCTCTCTCTCTCTCTCTCTCTCTCTGGCTGCCCTCCAAGGCAGAGGTCCTTCCATAGGACTCTTCCCCCCTCCCATCCAACTGCTCCTCAGGACAGGTAACTATATCTTGCGTCTGGAACCTTTTCCCTGTTTCCCCCCCCCCCCTTTTTTCCCCATCTTTAGTCAGCAACTGGGTTATGCAGATCAGGGACCCCTAAAATCCTTCCCTAAAATCTTTCCCTTTTCCTGATCTCCTCGGATGCACCAAATACCCTTCACAAGCAACCACCATAAGGCTAGGTACACCAGAGGCAAGTACTAGGAACCAAGAAACATATACTTACCATTTTCCATGTGCATTATGTTTACCTGTGTGTTTTTGCAATAAAAATATAATCCTATTGAAAGTTATCTTTCTCCCAGTCTCTTTTCAAGTTAAAAAGGAATTTCTTTGCATTACGCTATTTTGTTATCTAGCCTGTGATCCTGAAGTTTCCAAAGGGTAATATAATAATACCCCTTAAAACATAACAGCCCTTTTTGGTAACAAGAGGTCATGATGGAAAAGGCTTCATTGTGTCCATTCCTTGCTAACAGACATGGTGTGTTTAGTCTGGCTCCCCTCCACTATTTTTTTTTTTTTTGTAATTGTTTGAGGGGTGGGTGGGCTGGTGTTTGTTTTTGCTACCCTGATTTGAGCCACATTCTTCTGGGGAATCAACAGATGTCTGAACGACAGCAGCTTCCAAGGGGTACGTGTGCAACCTGAACAAATTACTTCCACCCAGCCAGCACCTTGCAGAAACCACTCCCTGCAAGCTCGCCTGCTTTTTTCCCAGTACATGAAAGATCTACATGCGATTTGTAGGGATTGTCCTTCCCTGTGTGCCTGGATTGGGAGCAATAGCAACAGGAGTGCGGCCATATAGTGGATTTCAGGGAAGGAGCAACCTCAGAGAGGAATTTTATCAGGGGGTATAAAGTTTATTTTGTACCCCTTCCCAAAGGAGGTGGGGGCAAAATAGGGGAGGGTGGCAAATGGGTCTGGCAGAATGAGGGTGAGGAGGAGGCTAACAAGGTGGGGGACAGTGACAACTGACAGAATAGTCTTTGCAGCCCAGGTCTACCAGGATTCCCAATGAGGAGTCCAGGTCTACCTGCCCGCACAGTGTTGGCAGCTAGATACAGTAATACAGAAAACCAAACACGTTCCAAAGTCTCTCTAAAATCTTTTAAATACAGAAAATCATTGCAGAAAAGTAGCGTCATCATATTTAGGCTCCCACTAGAATGGAAAGTGTCCTGTGTGCACCAAAACTGACTTCTGCAGCAGCTGTAGTCCCACAGCTGTGTCCCTGAGCTCCTTCATGGTCAGAAGATCCACAAACCAGAGAGCTACTGTAGCTGGTCAGTTTCTCCCCAGATTTGACACTGTGTTAAGGAGTGTCGTGTATGCATTCCTTGGCCTGGTGCATACGGCTTGTGGCAGCAGCCACTTCTGTGTGCCTGTAGTATAGCCCCCAGTATCCCATGTGGGCAGCAAGTGCAGGTGAGATAGGAAAATGTAACATTCCAGGAAATTTCCAGGGCCCCTCCTTTGTCTCCTGGGTCTCCTTTTTGACCCTAGTCTCAGGTACAAATTACCCCCTGCAAACCCCCCCCATTGGCCCTGCCCCTGTTTAGACTGGAGCAGTGGCATCACTAGGGTGTGTGTCACCTGGTATGGGAGGCCAGTATGTCACCCCTATGATAGATCTCCTCCCTTGGCGGTAGGCATGGTTATATATTATCGCCCCACCCCTCCAAAGTTTTTTGGCTATAACTTTTGAACGAATTGAGATATTTCAACACCGTTTGTTTCATTGCATTCTGCATGAAATTACACATTGATTGATATGCAACACGATGGTATTATTCAAAAATACAAAGATTTAAAAATTTTGGCCAGTAGTGGTGTGTGTCCCTCATGTGCATCACCTGGTGTGGCCCACATCACAGCACCCCCCCTAGAGACGCCACTGAACTGGAGTAATACTGTTCACTTATCTTTCCAAGAGATGGGCACAAATTATCCCCCTGCCAATGCTAGGAACTCTTGCCTGCTTAGCAATGTGCTCTGCAGTTAGCCATGGGAGCATTTAATCATGAGCCTTTTTTTCCTTCCAAGTCATCCCTGCTGCTCTTTCTTTGTGGGCATGCACTCTCCAAAAATGAAACAAAGAAAAACAAAAACTGTAACACAGCACACAGTCCTATCCATATGGCACTTTTGGCACTGGGATTCCTGCCATGCGGGTGACATACAACAAAACAATCGCAGGAGAATGCTTTGCTTATTAGAAGACAACAAACAACCCAGTACAGAAAGAAGCAGAACAGGAGCAAAGAAAGACAATCTGGATGAGGTTCAGAAGACCTCCAGTTCTCCAGTCAAAGTGAATGGGCAACTCTGCATAGAGTTGGTGAGTCAAAAATCATCATTAAAATCATTCAACAAATGATGGTCAGAAATAAGCTCTCTGTACTCATGTAGGAACTTATTAGTTGCAAAGAGAAAAGAAAATATGCAAACCATGATCATATTTCCAAGATATGGGAGATGCCCAATTATCATTGGGCCACCCTTTCAGCTGCGCTACTTCTGCCAAGACCTCACCTGGAGTATTGTGTCCAATTCAGGGCACCCCACTTTAAGAAAGACGCAGCCAAACTGGAGCAGGTTCAGACGAGAGCGACGAGGATGATCAGGGGGCTGGAGGACAAGCCCTGGAAAGAAAGGTTGAGGAAACCTGGCATGTTGAGCCTGGAGAAGAGAAGGCTGAGAGGGGATATGATAGCTCTCTTCAAAGACCTGAACGGCTGTCACATGGAAGAAGGAAGTAATTTATTCTCAGCTGTCTCTGAAAGCAGAACTAGAACCAATGGTACAAACTGCAAGAGAAGAGATTTTGATTAGACATCAGGAAAAAATTCCTGATGGTCAGGGTGGTTTGCAGTGGAACAGATTGCTGAGAGAGGTGGTAGATTCTCCCTCACTAGAGATATTCAAGCAGAGGCTCAACAAGCGCCTGTTGGAGATGCTCTAAGAGGATTTCCTGCCTAAGGCAGGGGGTTGGACTAGATGACCTATTATGACTCCATGATTCTGCCAAGGCATCACCTTGAAACTCAGGTGCTCTACAAAGTGACCCCTTGACAGAAGTGGTGCTGCTGAAAGGGTGGGCCGTGTGATAATTGACTTTTCCCAGCTCCACAGCAGCATCTTCCTCTTCCACCCCTCTTGGTCTGCCTCTTCCCCCAGAGCGTTTGCCTTTTGATCCCTCTTTCCGTCTCTCCTCCCAGAGCCTCAGCAGAACATGACGTCTGAAAGGAGAGTGCTGGGAGAGCCCAATTATAATAGGGGTGTGGGGTGAATAAAGAGCTTCCAACATCAGATCCAGCCCGTGGGCCTTATTTTTGACACCCTTGACCTAGATCTTGTCTGCATCAGCTGACCACTGTCACACTGGGGGGGGGGAGTTGCCCCCAGCAGCCAGAAGTCTACAGGCACTAACTAGGAAAACATGGATACTATAAGAAACCAACTGAAAAAAAAAAAAACTTGAAGAGAACAAGAAACAGACAGCCTGATCCTAACTAATTTTCGAGCACCAGTGCAGCTGTGCCAATGAGGCATGCGCTGTATCCTGTGGGGGGCAGTCTCGGATGCATCCAAAAACCTGAGATTTCTTAAAAGGAATCTAGTGATGTCAAGTAGGGCTGGTGATGTCACTAGACTGCCAAGCCTTGACTGGAGGCTAGTAAAAGAGCAGAGACTAATGAAGATCCTCCCCCAGATGGTTTGAGATTAGCCTTTGTGGCCTTGTCTGATAAAAAAGGCAAAAACACTGGAGAAACAGGGTCAATTTTGGGCATCTCTGTTGCAGTTTATCTGTCTACCTTATGACCATACAGTACAGAAGTACGGACAGTACAGGATGAATAGTTCACTCTGGCTATTACAGGGCATGTATTTAAAGTATACACCTAAACACAGAAAGTGGGAACACAACAAGCACTCATTTGCCAACATGCATCATACAGGCATGCTCAGATTAGTTATACAGTGATGTGTACTCAGGGGAGGCAGAGCCTTACCAGACCCAACCAGTAAAAAAACAAAAGCCAAGGACCCAACAAGTAAAAAGATAAAATTTCTTGCCTTTCCACACTCTGCTCCTTTCTTCTTGGACAGAATCAGTAAATTCAGCAACACACACACCATAATACAAAGGGAAGCAGCCAATTTGCTACCAGCATGGCTGGCTTCCAATGAAAAAATCTAGCAGGGTGCCTGTGTCAGCAGTCTCTGGGGAGGCAGCAGGAAGCTTTGCTTCAGCCAATTAGGCTGTGATCATGGCTGGCTTTCAATAACAAAAAAGTAGGACACCTGCATCAGCAAGTTCTAGGGAGGGGGCAGGAAGAGTTGCCTCCATCTGTTTGACAAAAGCCATTTTAAAAAAAGCAGGGAGGCTGCACAATAGACTGGCTCTCTCTAAAGCACCAGGAGAGGCAATTTTCCCATTGCCTCAGTGGGCATGT
The DNA here is from genome assembly GCF_035046505.1 of Tiliqua scincoides. Taxonomy (NCBI): domain Eukaryota; kingdom Metazoa; phylum Chordata; class Lepidosauria; order Squamata; family Scincidae; genus Tiliqua; species Tiliqua scincoides. The sequence continues at coordinate 7,345,140 of NC_089830.1, read as the reverse complement.
TGCTGAGCTCTTCCTAGCTCTGAGTGGGGGAAGAAGAGGTGAGTTTTGTTTATTTCCTGGGGCGGGGGGGGAGGGAGCGTGTTGTTTTTTTCCCCCCAAGAAAGGTACTGAGAGAAACTGAGTTTAAAGCGGGAGGGAGGAAAAGAGTGAGTGTGGATTCATGTGGCTGAGGGACGTGAGATGGCTGGAGAGGCAAGTGAGGCAGAGCTTCCCTGCCGCCCTGTGAAGTGCTCAAGCTTACTCAACCAAATCAGAGCGCAACCAAATCAGAGCTCATGGGTTGAGTGGGCTTGAGCACCCCAAAGGGCAGCAGCGCTTTTTGAAGGACTTCAGTGGGGAGGCTCTGCCTCACCTGCCTCCTTAGCCACCGCACTTCCCTGATGGGACAGCGCCTTCCTGGGCCAGAACCTCACAGCACGTCACCGCACGACACCGTAGCTATATAGTGGTGAAAACATGGGATTAGGGCTGTGCAGCTGAGTGAAAGGAAAAAAGAAGCTGCAACAAGGAAGCTGACAATCATCGTGTTGTAGATTTTCTTTAAGAGCAAGGTTATAAAACTGCAGAGCAAATCCTTTGTGGAGCTCCATTGTACCAGAAGATTCCCACCTGATTTGGTTGCGCTGCTAGTCACATGTGATTTGCAGGGTCTTGGGATTGCAAATTAGGAGTGATGTTAAAAAGCAATTTACAAGCCATTTTGCATGTCCTCAAATAGGCTTTGAGTCAGTACAAGCTTATTGATTACATTCAATAAGGAACTAATTGAGCATTCTGCCTGGGAAGAGTAACAATGCCCCCTTATCATAAACAAACATGTGTTAAGTGCATCATTATTATGCTTCTGGGGGCTTTGCTCGCCTCTCTAGCAAGTTCTGTCAAGGTCCCAGGGAGGCCTTAAAGGAACCATGGAGCACCTGTGGTTTAATAACTCTTTTCCTCACAACCTCTAGACTTAGCACACCATTTGATTTTTAAAAAATCCATGTGTCTAAGGGGCCTTACAGCCCAATCCTAACTAACTTTCCATGCTGTGATGCAACAGTGCTGGAACTGCCTGCCTTGCCAACTTCCTGCTATAAACTTGACCTCAAGAACCTATGCCCACTGTAAGGCTAATTAGTTCTCCCAGTTTAACCACAGCCAGCTCTAGCCAACACTACCATTGTACCCCAGCACCAGTGAAAAAGGTAGCTTGCCTGTGTGTCTGCAGGGTCCCTCCTCCCAGTTCCTGAGGCAGCAGTCCTTCCAGGTGCAGTAGCATCCCTTCAGCTCTCCGCCACCTAGCAATCTCCGTTCAGGCAATCAGTTGGGTAGTCTGTTAATTAATCCACAAGTCAGTCCACCGGTTCATCAGGCATCCATCAGTCCATTGATCAGGTTGCCAGTTAATCAGTCCATTAAACAGTTAGCCGGTCCATTGATCCGTTAGCAGAGCCATGGGTCAGTCCATGAGTTAACAGGCCAGTGGGCCAGTTAGCCAAAAAGTCAGTCCATTTAGCCAGCAAGACTCCACTCACTTCCTCAAGTGCTGCTTTTATCCCTGTAATGACCTGGCTGTATCTAGTGGCTACAACTGTACAGCACACCCACTGCTCAAAGCTCAGGCTTTAATCCCAGATTCACCAGGGCAGATGGCCACTGTAGTCACCACATCCTATCTCCTCGCAATATCTTCCACGATTCCAGTACACTGCCTCTACTGTATACAGTGCTGGAATAGAGGCTGCTGGAGGTCTCCCCGAGGGAAGTGGGCATTTGTCCCCTTCCCTGGGGTAAGCCCAAGCAGCTATATGAGGCCTACTCAGGCTCGCACCAGCAAAATGTCCAAGTAGCTACATGTTAGGAATCAGGCCCAGGAAGAGAGATAAGATACGGCAGTAGCCACTGGTGCCGTTCCCGCCCCTCTCCTGGGCCTGATCCTGCCCCACTCTGTTCCACTCACTCCCCTTCTCCATTCCTTCCTTCCCCTCTGCCAACTTATGGAGAGCATAGCTGCTCCAGAGGGCACAGGTCTTTGATTGATGCCAGAAGGCCAGCTCAGGCCTTTCCGTCAGCGCCAAGACCCTGTGCACCTACAGCACATTTGTGTGCTTGTCCAAACAGTGGCTTAGGATCTGGCTAGTAGCCATCGGTTTGTGCTGCACCATAACAGAAGCTGCAGTTAACTGAAAGACAAGCATGACAAGAGATCGAGGTGCAAACACATTATTATGTAGGAGGTGGGGGGGGAAATGTATGCTAAGAGGGAAGGGAATTGGAAAACAAAGAACACAGTCAATTAAAACATAAACAATTCCACTAATTATGCTCAAAATACTGCACAGGAGGGAACGTGTAACAACAGGAGGAAGAGAGATGGGAAGTTATTTACAGCACAGTGTTACTCAGAAAAAAAGCCCCATCACTTGTAGTGGACCTTGTTCCCTGGTAAATATGTACCCTGGGCCCTACTTATCCACAGACTGAGCATCTGCGGATTTGAGCACCCACGGATGCCAAGCCCACACCCAGGGGCGACACTAGGGTTTGCATCATCTGGTGTGGGAGGCCAGTACGTCACCCCTATGATGGACCTGCTCCCATGCAGTGGGTGGGGCAGCACCCCGACAGTGGGCGTGGCGATGGATCAGTGCTCCGCCTCAGCTTTTTTGGGGCTATAACTTTTGATAAAACAGAGAGATTTCAACGCTGTTTGTTTCATTGCATTCTGCATGAAATTATGCATCGTTTGATATATAACAAGATGGCATTATTTGAAAATGCCAAGATTTTAAAAAATTTTGGCCAGTAGTGGTGTCACCCCACCCTGTGCATCACCCAGTGCAGCCCACACACACACCCCTAGTGACACACACACACACACACACACACACACACACACATATACACCATGGTCTTTGCTTCCTTGTTGACACCTGCTGGCATGGCTACCAGTACAAGGTACCAGTACCACTGACAAGGTGCCAAAATTGTCAAGGCACACCATCAGTTTTTTGACCATTGACACACATTGTCAATGGTCACATTATCAATGACACATTGACACAATGACACAATGACCAGCAGCACACCATGCTGCTGGTAGCGAGCACAATCCTAATCAGCAATGCTTGCTGATTCCTAGCTCACTTCCTGCCTAGTTCCTGCCTGGTGTTCCAGTTCAGGCTCAACTCCTGGTGTTTTGGCTTCATTCCTGGCTCCTGCCACTCCCACAGTGGCTGCCCACAGCCCAGCTCTCACACTACATTGATCTCTCTTCATGGCATCATCTGAATGTGTGACTGAGGCATTTCACCAGTCATAATCAAGGGGCCGAAGGATGGGCTAAAGGGGCAGTTGGACCACCCAGGATGATCACTTCTCACTTCTGACTGATTCAGTTGATGTCTTCCTCCCTTATGCTTGGCTCTACTCCCAGTCCAGGCTTCTGGCTCAATTCCTGGCTCACTTCCTGGACCTGGCTGGACTCATTAGCTCTGGATTTCCTTCCTGTTTCCTGTCTGGTGTCCCACAATCAAGGGAGTGAGGGATGAGTTAAAGGAGTTGGACTTGCCCAGTTGGACTTGCCCAGGGTGGCCACAGATTTTTCAGTAACTTCCTTTGCACTCCTTTGTCTCTCATCCTTCACTAAAAATGGAGCCAGATCTGAGGAGCCCATCCTGTGATCTGGTGGGGCGATGCAACACAAGCTCCTATACAGACGTCACCTGGCCTGAGAAGATGGCTAGGGCAGCCCCTTCCCCACCTTCCACGGAAGATCTCAGTGCCTTCAGGGAAAGAGTGAAAAAGAGATGCTCAGGCCAGAGGGGTCTTTTGCACTTCAAAACATGGAAGCCTCTACCTTTTGGGCCAAGGAAATGGCTACACCATGCATTTCCCTGCCTCTAGATTCCTACAGAACCAGGCTTCTCCCTGCATCTGTTTGCTGTAAGTCCAGTTCTAGGCTACAGCTTCACTGAAAGCTTGACTGGCTTCCATCTGGACCACTTTTCTCTTTGAAATGTTCAGCTGGCAAAAGCCAGTTTTGCAGTCAACCATGTCCTGTCTGGCATAGTGTATCAGAGACATCTTGTGGCCAAAGGCAGGGATTGCTGCTTTGTGCTGCAAAGCCCTATGTGAGAAGAGAGTGAGAGGAGGAGAAAAGATTTGCAAGGAGGCAACCTATGGACCATCTCACCAATGAACATGAATTTGTGCAAACTCCAGAAGTTAGTGGGGGCCCTGGTGTGCTGTGGTCCATGGGGTCATGAAGAGTCAGACACAACGTTACAACTGAACCACAAAACCTGCAGATATGGCCGACTTTACACCAATTTGATCAATTGCTCCCAATGTAGGGGATAATCTACTCTAGTCTTGTCAAACACACACAACATATTTGCAACAGACAGTTTGATTTTTTTTCTAAACAAAAAAATAAAATTAATATTTTTACTAAATCATTTCTCAGTCACTAAAACAAGATGTTCATTTTTCAAAGGTAATCTGCACATTTTGTTTGTTTACTTGTAGGTTTAAGGGTGTGCAATTTTATATTCAAATGTGTTTAAATCCATTTGGTCCATTATCAACTCACAAGCATTTCTCAAGTGCACATTTTGGTTGCTTTCCATTCTGCCACAGACATATAAAGCCAGGATAAATTTTATTTATACCTCTAAGATTCTATAGACCTTGGCTGTGAACATGGGGCCCTGCAAAAAATGTTTCCAATTGGGCCCCACAGTCCCTGAGGGTCTGATGTCTCACAGCCCAATCCTATACTCACCAGCCCTTGTCATTGCACCTCTTCCAATGGCACTGACTGGTGTAAAGTTACAGATTCATGGATTAAAAGCACTTATGGAAGGAGGAGTTCACTGTAGCCTGGAACAGTGGCTATAGATAAAGAGTGAGCCAATATGGTAGTGGTTTGGGAACTGGTCTTAGACCTATAAGAACATAAGAAGAGCCATGCTGGATCAGGCCAAAGGCCCATCTACACCAGCTTCCTGGATCTCACAGTGGCCCACCAAATGCCCCAGGGAGCACACAAGACAACAGACACAACCTGCGTCCCGGTGCCCTCCCCTGCATCTGGCAATCAGAGGCAGCCTGCCTCTAAAACCAAGAGCTTGCACATACCTACTATGACTTGTAACCCGTAATGAACTTTTCATCCAGAAATTTGTCCAGTTCCCTCTTAAAGGCATCTAGGCAAGCTGCCATAACTACTTCCTGTGGCAAAGAGTTCCACAAACTAATTACACGCTGGGTAAAGAAATATTTTCTTCTTTCTGTCCTAACTCTCCCAACACTCAACTTTCATGGATGTCACCTGATTCTGGTTCCAGTTTCAAATCAGATCCAGTTTCAAATCTCTGCATGGCCACAAACCTTCCTGGGTGACCTCGGGCCAATCACTATCTCTCAGCCTTGCCTACCTCACAGGGTTGTTTCATCATTACGAGCCCCTTTTCCCTTATAAGGATTGCCATGCACTCTTCCCTCCCCCCCCCCCGTTTGAACAACTCACTCCTTCTCATGGCATCTTTGTGTTTAATTTTGTCCAAGACTGAATGTCAACCTCCCAATAATTGCTTTTCTGCTTCTCTTTGTGCATCCCATTAAACCAAAAAGAATGCCACACATACCATTTTCATTTTAAAAGGCAACTGGTTTGTTTCACATTTAAATTACCCTGACTGCTTGCAGCCCAGAGAAACAGCTGCAGTCCCATTTCAGCAGTGATGGTGCCTTTTTATTTTTAAATTCTTTATGATGGTAACAAAAGGCAGCAGAGAGATAAATAATAAGAGGAAGAACATTCCCAGTCCATAAAAAGGAAGTGAGATAAGTTGTATAAACGAGAAATTCACAGTAACTGCTTTTTTTTTTAATTCCCCCTTATCAGCATAGCTGTATCTCCTTAATAAAGTTTGATTGTTGCACACTGACCTTTGCCTTGCTTAGCCTTGTCCATCCACCACTGTAAAGGGTTCCAGCACGTGAAATGTGGGCATTTTACGACTTGTTCTGAAAAGCACAGCCTGCATCACTTGGGAAAAGACTGTAGCTCAATGGTCCAGCACCTGTGCTACGATGCAGAACATCCTGTGCTCAATACCTGGAAGGGTCTGGACCTTCTGCAGTGCCAGAAGATCTAGAAAGCCACCACCAGTCAGTGTAGACCTCAGTGGTCTAACTTGGCATAAGCAAGTTGATATCGTTTGGGGCAGCCCGATCCTAACCAGCTGCGGGGCCACTTGACCCACAATGTATTCAGCGCTGGGTAGGAGTGTCACAAGGGTTTATGTCACCCAGTGCAGGAGGCCAGCGCATCACCCCTATGATAGACCTCCTCACATGCAGTGGGAGGTGCGACACCCTGGGCGTGGGTGTGGTGAGCTGTTTCTTAAAAATCCAAAGGAAAAGGGAATTAAGACAAAATGAGGATGGGTTAGAGCAGTGGCTCCCAAACATTTTAGCACCAGGACCCACTTTTAAAAACAACACTCCATTGGGACCCACCTAGCTTTACGAGACTAAAAAAAAGTTCCATTTTACCAACCACTCAAGCCTCTGTTTATATACTTTTTAATTGGGGAGGGGGCACCTTCTGGAACGTTTGTTGAACTCCACCTTCATTAGATCGGGACCATTCTGGTGGTCTTGTGTTTCTCTTCACCTGGACTTCGATAAGAACCAAGGCACAGGCACAAATAAACATGCTTGTGCTGCTTCTTTTTGGATTCCACAGGGCCTGATAGGTTTTCCTTTGCAACCCACTTTGGTTGATGTGACCCAAACCACTGGGTTAGAGAGGCCTTGTGGGGATAGGGGAAATGTGAAAAATGTGAAATAAATAGGAACAAAGAAGAAATTTGACCAAAATGGGTGCCATACCAGCATTGTCCAGCAGGAGGGACACAAAACCCCAAGGAGTTGCTATACTATTGAAGTTTGCAGACTGGCTTGTACTGAGAAAAAGCAAATAAAAGTAATTCCCCAAATGGGTCTTGCTAGAAATACAGTCACTAGCTGCTTAGGTTGTCCAAGAAATCCTAGCCCTCTCCACTTACGGGAAGGTGTGTGGGTGTGCCTTCTGCAAATCAACAGCTCATCGCAGCCCTGACAAAACACACACCCAAGCTTCCTTGTACTTGACCTTAAGAAACCTGTTTTGATAATTTCCTGGGTTCACCAGATCGGATGAGAGGAAACCCCCCTGGCATCCTGGATTTGCTTGCTCAATCCTGGAAGCCAGGATGGTGTGATGGTTCTGGGGTAAGACCAGGAAGATTGAGGATCAAATTCCCGTTCAGGCACAAAGCTTCCTGGGTGAGCTCGGGCCAGTCACTATCTCTCAGCCTCACCTACCTCACAGGGTTGTTGTGAGGACAAGGAGAGAAGGAACCATGTACACCACCCTGAGCACCTTGGAGGAAGGATGGTATAAATATGTGAAAAAATAAGTAAATATATCAGTGGGTATATGCCAATCCGGCTGGTTTTTCCTTTTGCCAGCTCACCTTCTGTGCCACAGTAGCCACTGCAATAGGTGGTGCTGTGGCACTCTTGTGTGTGGCAGGTTGCGTGTGTGGTGTGGAGCTGTCCCAGGGGCAGTTCCCCATGGATACGAACTGTTGGGGTTTCTGTGAACACATGGACACCACAAGGGTTGCACTTGTTCAGGCTCACTGCCCTCTCCACCTTTGTGCTGGGCATGCTTGGGATATGTGACAGACATTGCTCAAATGTGCTGCCAAGGTAGCAGGGCTGCTGGTGCCATTTGGGCATAGGGCCGCATCATTAATTGAACATGAGTTAGCAGTGTGATGTAGCTACAAAGAAGGCGAATGCCATTTTAGCCTGCATTGGTAGAAGCACAGGTTCCAAGTCTCAAGAAGTCGTGGTTCCACTTTACTCTGCATTGGTTAGACCTCACCTGGAGCACCATGTCCAATTCTGGGCACTTCAGTTTAAGAAAGATGCAGCCAAACCGGTGCGGGTTCAGAGGAGAGCAACAAGGATGATCAGAGGACTGGAGAACCAGCCCTACCAGGAAAGGTTGGGGGAACTTGGTATGTTCAGCCTGGAGAAGAGAAGGCTGAGGGGGAAATGACAGTGCTCTTCAAATAGCTGAAGGGCTGTCATGTGGCAGAAGGGACAATTTTGTTCTCAACTGCCCCTTAAAGTAGAACTAGACCCAACTGATACAAACTGAAAGAGAAGCAATTCCAATTGGACATCAGGAAAAAAATTCCTGATGGTCAGGGCAGTTCAGCAGTGGAACAGATTGCCAAGAGAGTGGTGGATTCTTCCTTACTAGAAGTCTTCAAGCAGAGGCTCAACAAGCACCTGCTGGAGATGCTCTAGTAGGATTTCACGCTACGGGCTATGGTTACATGCTATGGTTACCAAATACCAAATGGTTAGATGACCTTTGGGTCCCTTCCATGAATCTATGATTCTATGAATTCTGCAATTGGATTTAAAAGCATTGCCTCTGTTGAAATCTGCCACATTCCACAGAGCTGCACAACAGGGATGCTATACAATATTGAACTGGGTGCATTACAAAAAAACACAGAGGGGAAGGAGTAGGTTAGCATCAATGGAGCTCTAAAAAAGAAGAACCACCACCTGGGAAGCCAGCAGGCTTCAGCAGCTGCTTGCACCTAACAACCGCAAAAGAGGATGCTCTTGTGTGACAGAAGGCTCCTTTACTTTGGCCCCAAGGTATATGCTTGTGTGAGTATACAATGCGTCACCCTGGGTGTAAGGAAGGGTTATCAGGTCCATTTAAGAGGGAGGACATCTATTTTGCAAAAACTATTGTGATGCACTTCCTATGTCCCTGAGGAGGGGCATATCCTGTAATCCTGGGACAGCACAATTTGGTTTTGCTTTCCTTGGAAGGAAACTGGAGGCTTAGGGGGCCTTTGTGATATGATTCATAAATACAGAAGATGAGAAGTTCTGTACATGGATACAGCAAACCATGTGAATGTTTCACAGAAATAAAGAAATGGATGAACTAACAGGCACTGTCAGAACCCACCCAACCCCTTTTGTTAAAGTCCTCCAAGAGAGAAAAAGAACATGAGAAAGAAACATTTTTCTTCAAACAAAACAAATGAACTAAGGGTTGGCCCATCTGTGACACCCACTGAGAAAGTTGCCTCAGGTGGCATTTTTGTGGGGGGCACCCATCTCAGTTTGCCTCCATCCCCATGTCCCGCTCACTTCTTCCTCCTGCTCTATGGATTTGAAGAGGAAAAAGAGAATGGAGAAATGAGGAAGACCATATCAGACAGTTTAGCTCACTACGGTCCTCTCCTCCTTCTACCTTGTTCATCTCTTTTCTTTTTGAATCCAGAGAGAGGAAGAGCAGTGGCTAGCATGTCACTGGGTAAGGGGTGGCGGTGGCATTTGGCCTGCTATTTTAGGTGCCAGGAGGCCTTGGGCTGCTGGCCCTGGTCACATGTTGGTGATGCCATGGGAGAAGAGACCAGGCCCTGCCTCAAGTGTTCCCTCTCACCTGAACTACGGGACATCCACTGAAATTACGTATTGGAACAAAGGCAATTATTTCTTTATCCGGTGTGCAATCAATCTGAGGAACTCCATGCCACAGGATGTGGTAATGGCACCTGCCCTAGGTGCCTTTCAAAAGGGGTTGGACAGATTTATGAATGGAAATTTCATCACAGGTTACAAGCCATGATGGGTATAGGCAACCTCCTGGTTCTAGAAGTAGGCTATATCTGAATGCCAGATGCAAGGGTAATCTAAGATACAGGTTGTCTTGTGTGCTCCCAGAGGTATCTGGTGGGCCACTGCAGAAGCGGAGCTAGAAGGGGGGGTGCAGTAAGTACAGTACGCTCCACAAGGTGCGGTGTAAGTGGCCCCTCCCCCCCCAGAATCAGAAGGCACGTTACCATCGCTGCCCCCAATGGCTCTGATGCTGAGAGGGCTGCTTACACCACACGTTGTGGAGCTTGCCGTACTTACCACACCGTGGCCCCTCCCCAGCTCCACTTCTGGGGCACTGTGAGATGCAGGAAGCTGGACTAGATGGGCCTTTTGCCTGATCCAGTTTTCCTTGAGTACTTATGTTCTCACCTTCCCACCGAGTCCAGCACAAGCCCAAAAAGTTGCCAACATGACCCCATCTAGGAAATTAGGGGGGATGTATACTCTCTCTCCAGTTAAATCCTTATTCTGGGTCAGAAGACAGTCTCTCTGGATTCCCAACATCTCTGCTGAAGGCCAAACTGCCAGGGAAAACAGAAAACGCTATTGAGACCAAAGGGTGCCTGGTTCGACCTTCAAAAAAGAAACCAGGAAGGAGATTGTGCTGTTCATGAACAGACAGATTTGAGTTGTTTAAGCAAATTGCCCTCATTGCAAAAACTGATTTGCATAGGAGCCAGGTGTGCTGAGAAGACGTTTGCCCCACTGTTGTTCACCGAGAGGCTGTTTTACAACTTTGCCAGGTGCTGGAAGGAGACAGAGGGAGGCAGCACCATTTCCAGGGGAAAGGAGTCAGCAGGCAGGCAGGCAATGAGGCCCTTCCATCCCCACAAAGACCCTCTTTTGGTATATCGAGTGGGGGTAGAGAGTGCAGCTGATCTTCAGGGGTCTCCAAACATTTTGGCCAGAGGGCCGCATCAAAAATCTGTCGTGGTGTGGAGGGCCGGAAAAAAAAATTTAAATATAAAATTTAAATAAAAAAATTAGAAATGGAACTTAGATGAGTGAATAAATAAATGAATGGGCTCATTTATTCAACTTCTCTGGCCCTCAGAAGACCCTCCAGACACAATCAGAGCACAGTTCTGGTCATGTTCAGTTGAGTGGGCCAGAGGCTTTCAGGGGACAAGAAGTTGGCTGCAGGCCAGAAAGAGGCTTGCTGCAGGCTGCATCTGGCCCCTGGGCTGGGGTTTGGAGACCCCTGTTGTACACCTTAATTAAAAGCAATTCATATCAAAATAAATATTAAAACAGAAAACTTGAAATCCTCATAAAGTGGATGGTATAGATCAGTGGTTCTCAAACTTTTATCACCGGGACCCACTTTTTAGAATAAGAATCTGTCGGGATCTACCAGAAGTAATGTCATGACTGGAAGTGACATCATCAAGCAGGAAAATTTTTAACAATCCTAGGCTGTAATCCTACCCACACTTACCCAGGAGTAAGTCCCATGTACTATCATTGTTAAACGCGTAAACGTAGTAGCCTGTTAAAAGCACAGGTCTGTAACATTTCCCCAAATGCAGTCACATACCATGGGAGCATCAAATCTAATAGATTAAAAATAAAATATTGAAATGAATGGGGACCCACCTGAAATTGGCTTGTGACCCACCTAGTGGGTCCCAACCCACCGTTTGAGAAACACTGATATAGATGCAAGGGTAGGGCAGCCCAATCCTGAGCTTCCCGGAGCCCACTGGAGCAGCGGTGCCAAGAGGCTACTGCTGTATCCAGTGGGTGCCGGGAAGCATGTGGAGGTCTCCTCGGGGGAAGGAGGCTTTTGTCCCCTTCCCCTGGGAAAAGCCTCAAGCCCCACAATGGGGCTTGTCAACTCTGCGCCAGCTATTTTGCCGCTGCAGAGCTGAGAGACTCCATGTCAGGCCAGAAAGCCCAACATGTTGGTAAGGATACTGCAGAGCAGAGCTCCATTGATGTCACCCCCCTCCTGCCCCAGTTCCTCCCCCCTCCCCGCCCTTCCCCTACCCTCAGTCTCCCCACCTCCCAGAGGCCACACCACCACCCAGTGGCCAAACCCAACCCCAGCAGCAGCCAGTGCTGAGTCCAGCACATGACTGGCACAGGCCCACTATCAGCACTCCTTCCTTGCCAGATGCCATAAATGTGCTTTATGGCACCTTTATGGCACTCAGCACCGGCACTGGTGAGATTCAGGATTGGGCCGTAAGGTAGTCCACCACCATGGCCCCAAACCCTACAGTATAATTCTGAATAACTTCTCATGCTTCAATGTAGCGATTCTGGAATAGCCTCCGTTGCATCCACTGCAGGGAAAGAGACTGCTGGAGGTCTCCCCAAGATAAGGGGACATTTGTCCCCTTGCCTCAAGGTAAGCCCGAGCAGCCACAATGGGGCTACTCAAGCTTGCACCCGCAAAATCACTGGTGGACGTCTGAGCAGCTCTCGGTCGGAAAATCAGTCTCCAGGAGGGGAGATGGGATACAGTGGGAGACAGCACTGCCGATTCCACTCCCCTCCAAAGTCTGCTCTGCCTTCCTCCTCCTCACCCTCTTCACCCTGTTACATCCCCTTCCTGCCCTGCCCTCCTCCCACCCCCTCGGCCGGCCCATGAGGAACCTCCCGCCCACACCATGTTTGCCCTTTCTGCTGCAGCAAGCTTTACACGCGCATGCCCCACCAGCATTGCCTTTACACCATGCCTTTACACGCGCATGCCCCACCAGCATTAGCACAGTGTGGATTGGACTGCTAGACTGTTGCAGTGGAACCAACAAAGAGCCTAACAGCACAATTTGATGCACGTCTTCTCAGAAGTAAGCCCCACTGAGTTCAATGGGACATACTCCTGGGAAAGTGTGTTGAAATACTGCAGCCCTACAGAGGCATCAATTTATTTCCGTCTAAGCTTTTTTAGGCTACAACTTCTCAGACTGCAACCTCCTAGAAGCCAACATCAAAGGTGTTATGCCTGTGACGGACTATTTCAGGGCACAACGAATTGGCATGAGCCCCTACTGAAATGAAAAAGCACTTGCCCGGGTCTCGGTTGGGCACCCGGCTGGCCGGAGGTGTCCCAGGGGAGCGATTCCCCTCCTGGCTGGCAGCCCCTCCAATGAATCTGCAGACCACCCCCCCACACACAACAGGGGCCACAGCCCGGAGAGGCTGAGGCTACATGGGCAAAGTACAAGGCGGAATAGAGGGAGCAAGAGGGAGGAGGGGAGCAGGATCCTGCGACAGACCTTATACCAGGGAGGGAGGGAGGGAGGGAGGCGTGGGTCCAGAAGGGGCCTGGCAAACCCTTTATAAGGCAGGAGCAGGCCACGGATGAAGGTCAATGGTAGTGAGGAGGCAGGCTGGTGTGGAGGCTGGCTGTGAGTCTACTAGGTGCCATAAGTGGGGAGAAGGATAAGGTGGATCTAGAAATAAATTATTTATTTATTTACAAGTACTAATAACCCAAAAGAAGAAGCTCGACCATATATCTCTCTATATTTATACATGCTTGCAAACAATTTGCCAGGAGGCGAGCTCTTTGCAGGGCAATTAGCAGCTATATGATTTTTGAATAGCCTCAGGGCTGGAGGCAATTAGTTATCTGATCTTTCCATCAACCATGTTTTCATTGGAGGTTCTGCTTGGCTGCTATGGGACCCACCAAAAATCGGGTCACAACCCACCAGTGGGTCCCGACCCACAGTTTGGGAACCACTGTTGTAGAACACTGAATTTTTCTTTATCCTTCATATTTTCCCCTGTGTGTCTGCAGTGGTTCATTCCTTTAAAAAAAAAAAAATAGGATAACACATTAAGCCAGAGACGGGCTTCCTCCTGCTAAACTCACTCTGTGTCGTGTGTCATACAAATTTAATCACATCTTGCCCAGCAGAATCCATTCTGCTTGAAGTGAGTTTCAGTCTGTTTTTTTTTCCTCCTCCTGCACCACTGCTAATGCAGAAAAGAATCTCAGCTGCGGAGATGAAAAACCCAACAAGAGTCTCCAAAGGAGAAGGTGAGAGCAAGGAATGGGGGTAGCAGCCATATCTGAAACAGTCTGATGGTGTGACACTGAAACAGCACAGCAGATGTACAAACACATCTACTTAAAGGAAGTTCTACTGAACTCATTGGGGCTTCCAAGTCAAATACTTCCAAGATTGCAGTACATGGGTTGTGGTGCAATTGTGGTACACAGTGCACTCCCTGTATCTGTGGGGAATCCATTCCAGGACACACACCCTCCACGGGATACCAAATTCCATGGATAGATCAGGGGGTTTTTTTAGTGATAACAAAATAAAAACATATAACACCTCTTCTTATTTTTGTAAAACAACGTCCCAAAAAAAAAATTCTCCAGCACCTCTACATATTTTCTAACACCTCTGCACACATGTAGCTGCATCTGCTGACACTATACCACCTATATCACCTACCCAGTACACTTTTAAAGTGATTTTAAATTATAATCATAATTTAGAAAAATGAGCCCTTGGAATAAAAACACATGAACACCACTCTCTGTAGTTCTAACTGGAAAATACTGAAATCTGGGGAAAAATAAAACAGTTTTCACCCACATCCATAGATAATGGAATCCACAGGGGGTCGGGGCAGGGTCACAGAGCTACAGGGATTTATCTGGTGGTGCGCCCAGCTCTTCAGAGGTCATGTGCACACTTCTGGCCTCCCAGTTGTGTCAGAGAGGTCCTCTGTGGTCTTCCAGGTTCAGGCTTGACATCTGTTGATAACCAAATCCATGGATGCCAAGCCCACAGAAATCTCATTTTGCAGTTTTATTTCTAACAGCCCAGTAAACTGGGTCTACTGATGCTGGAGTCCTCTTCATGCACAGTGATGTAGTAGCCACCTCTGTGTATTATCCCATGCAGCTGTAGCACATGTAAGCAGGGCCAACTATATGGGCTTCTGCCACTCACTTGGCATCTTACTCCTGATGATGGGGTGGGAAAGAGCCACAGGACCTGTCCTCCCCTCATGGATGCAATATTCACACACAATCCTCAGCAGTATGGGTGAAGTATACTACAGTATGTGTGAAGCAGTATACTACAGGGAGTGTGCCTGCACAGGTCTCAGGTGAGCATATGGCATCTCTTATAGAACCAAAGAGAAAATAAAACAACATTCTAAGTCCGTGGTTCCCAGACTATGAATCGGGACCCACCAGTGGGTCGCGATCCAATATTGGGTGGGTTGTGAAATTGACAAGCTGATAGCTGACAAGGAAAATGTATTGAGTCCTATAGAAAGCGAGTTGAGCCACATGTGCGCATTTACTCATGAGTAGGTGGGTATGCCTCAGTCTACTGTGAAAGGGACCGCAAGGCCACTGGAATGGTACCGATCTGATGAATATGGAGCTCAACAATGCTCTGGAAGGCACCCCCCCTTCTTAAGAAGGTACGCCCACACACACACACACACACACCATTGTAAAAAGGAGAAAAACAGAGGCTTGAGCAGCTGATAAATTGAAATTTTTTTTGTCTCGTAAAACTAGGTGGGTTCCCATAGAATGTCATTTTAAAAAGTGGGTCCCAGTGCTTAAAAGTTTGGGAATCACTGTTTTAAGAAATGTACCTATAAAGATTTGCATTTCTAACCCAAGGGTTTCTGCTTCATGTCCTTCCTCCTATTCCCAGATACATTTCCACATGCAGATCAGGAGAGATGGGGACCTTGTGGTTGATTACTAAGCAGCAAGGGAGGTGCACACTGCACAACCTGGGAGAAAATCTTGTCCCTGTGAGTGACTTCACATCATTGCTTCCTTCTCCCTTGTCTCTTCCTCCCTACCTGCTAGCCTGCAGGTAAAGCTCAGCCAGTAACAATTAGCCTATGTGGCACAGTGGATAGGTGTGGGCCTAGAAGCGGAGAGGCTTTGGCTTCTTGAACTGATTGACTGATTGGCCCATCATTGTCACACAACGTGACCTCACATAGGTAGTGTCATGAGGACAAAATTAGACAAGCCACATGCAGGCATGATGCCTCACTGAGCTCCTTGAAGGAAGAGCAGGATCCGAATGAGATAACAGTAACCATTAAAGTTGACTTATGGTGTCAACCTTCTTGATTATTCCTTAAATCAGTGGTTTTCAATCTTTTTCATCTCACGGCACACTGAGAAGGTGCTAAAATTGTCAAGGCACACCATGCAGCCGGCCGGAGCTCACATCCCCCAATGGCCCTACTAATACACGATTCCCCTTCCAAACTCCCATGGCACACCTGCAGACCATTTGTGGCACATCAAAGTGCCACAGCACAGTGGTTGAAAATCACTGCCTTAAATAATGGGATAGAAAAGCAGCAAGCAAGCAAATAAATAAATAAATAAATATCATTCCATGTTTAAACTCTGATTTTATATGTTATGATACTCTGTACACTGATGAACCAACATTATTGTTGTTGTTGTTGTTGATGATGATGATGATGATGTGACGACATAGAAGAAGACTGGGGAAATATTTTTGGTTTGTGAATGCTTCTTGTACACACGTCCACCTATTATGGATTTAAGAATGCAATCCTAATGTGTGTCTACTTGGAAATAAACCCCTTTGAATTCAGTGGGACTTGCCTTCAGGAAAATGTGTACATAGCAGTGTTTCTCAAACTGTGGGTCAGGATCCACCAGGCTGGGTTGCAAACCAATTTCAGGTGGGTCTCCATTCATTTCAAGATGTATTTTAATTTAAGTTTATTAGACCAATGTTTCTCAAACTGTGAGTCAGGACCTACTAGGTGGGTCACGCCAATTTCAGGTGAGTCCCCATTCATTTCCATATCTTATTTTTAATATATTAGACTGGTATGTGTTTGCATTTAGGGAAATGTGACAGACTTGTACTTTGAACAGGCTACTATGGATATACTTTTAACAAGGACAGTCAATCACTAGGCTTACTCAGTGATAATCAATGGGGCTTACTGGTATGTGCAGAGAGGTAAGTGTGGAGAGGAATGAAGCTTTTGGGATGTTTGGGGAATTTTTTTAAAAACAGATCAGCAGTTGCTTGAGAGGGTGAAGAGGGTTCTTCTTTGTTTAAAATAAGTTTTTAAATGCATTGTAGACTTTTAATTTACTTAATTATCAGTTGGATTTGGGGGGATGGGGGGTTGGATGGATCAGTTGGATGGGGGGAGTGTGAAAAATTCTCCTGCTGGATGATGTCACTTCTGACCATGACCTAACTCCCAGGTTGATGACGTCACTCCTGGAAGGACAGGTGGTTCCTCTTTGTTAAGAGAGGGGTTCTTTGTTTTAAATAAGTTTTTAAATGCATTGCAGACTTTTAATGGACAGCCCAATCGTATCCACACTTTCCTGGGAGTAAGCCCCATTGACTCTAATGGGACGCACTTCTGAGTAGACATGCATAGTACTGGGCTGTTACTTAATTATCGGTTTGGTTTGATCCTATGGGGGGAGTGTGAAAAATTCTCCTGCTGGATGACGTCACTCCTGGTGGAACAGATGGTCCTTCTCAAAAGTGGGTCCCGGTGCTAGCAAGTTGGAGAAGTGCCGGTGCTCGGGACGGTGGGCTTGCCAGGGCTTCGCTCTCCACTAGGCGCACGCAGGGGACGCGCCGCTCAGCCCGGCTCTCCCTGGTGGAAGCGCCAGGCGATGACACCGCGCAGGGTGGGAGCCTCCCGGGGCAGGGCAGCGCGGGACAGGCAGGCAGGGTGAGGCGGAGCGATCGCCGGCCGCCCGTCCCATCCCCTCCGAGGGGCGGTTCAGGAAGCCACCGCTGCTCGGCTCTGCCTTGCCCTTCCGCCTCTGCCTCGCCACCTGCCCGGCCCCCTCTATAAAGAGGCAGCGGAGCCGGCCGAGCTTGGCGTGCGGCCCTATGGAGAAGCGGGCAGGGGGCACCGCGGGGAAGGAGGCGGGGAGAGCCCGGTAAGGACCAGCAGCGCGGGGGATCGAGGTCCTTGGCCAACACCGGGGTGCCCTTTGCGCACCAGCGATCGGGACTCTGCCGCCTGCCTACCTAGAACCCGAGCCGATGCCAGGGTCTACTCGGAAGTAAGCCCCATGAGAGTCCATAGAGCTTACTCCCAGGTAAGTGTGGCCGACCCCTGCCCCCAAGGGGCGCGCGGAGTCGCTTTACGCGCTTGGGCATCTTGGGCGCACCGGTGCGCTCCGCTCTGCCCGGAGCCTCCCCGGATCTCCCAGCCCACCTCTCTTGCCCGGCTCCTGCACTCGCTGGAGCCTCCACCGGGGCGTCGAGAAGCGACTTGCACCCCGTCCGGACGACCGGCAAACTCTGTACCAGCTCAGGCTGGATGGCGCTCCCCTCCTGGACACGTGTTTGGTTGTGGCCTGGGAGTGATTCGCCTGTGCGCGGTGGACAGGCTCGGGTATGAGAGTTAGCCCAGGTTGACTGACAGCTGCAGCGGCCAAGTGTGGCTAGGACTGCAGCCTGAGAGCCCCAGCCTATGACTGTCTACTCTGAAGTAAGTCCCATTATAGTCAATGGAGCTTGCTCTCAGGAAAGTGTGGCTAGGATTGCAACCTTAATGCGGATTTAGAAGGCTGGCAGTACAATCCTAACCGTGTCTACTCAGAAGAAAGTCTCATTGAGTTCAATGGGACTCATTCCCACGCAAGTGTGTACAGGATCACAGCCTAGTGTGTATAGGATTGCAGGCAAGTGTGTATAGGATATATGAGCCTCTGAAGTGCATGAGTAACACTCCTCAGTATGGTCCGAGCTCCTTCTCTAACCCATAGAAAGAGTTAGTCCAGATTGATTTAAAGCCTATGCCTGTCTACTCTGAAGTAAGTCCCATTATAGTCCCATTATATGGAGGTTACTCTCAGGAAAGTGTGGATAGGATTGCAGCCTTAATGCAGATTTAAGAGGTTAGCATTGCAGTCCTGTGTCTACTCACAAGTCAGTCTGATGAAGTTCAGTGGCACTTACTCCCAGGAAAGTGTGTACAGGATGTCAGTCTCTGTGTCTCAAGTACATGAGTAAGATGTTAGGGTCTTACTGCTCTGTGGTCCAAGCTCCTTCTCTAACCGATAGAAAGGAGCAAGAACCTCACATATTACTCTTGTCTCCTGGGGGGGGGAACCACTCCTCAGCCTGCCAGCAGGTCACATGGCCTCTTTGAAGGACAGGCTGGTAAAAAATGTGCTGTAAGAGGCAAAAAATGTGCTATAAGAGACAGAGAGAACGCAAACTGGTTTCATGTGTGCCCCAGCTCAGCATGGGATGCTGTGTGCCTCTCGAGGTTCTGAGGTTGGCTGGGCCAGCCTCAAGGAAGTGACTTTGCAGCCAAGGGGACAGATGGTGGAGAGCCTCGCCTTTCATTTCCACTGGTGCCAAGAACCTGCCCTATCTGGTCTCACTGCAAGGGTTTAGGGCCCAGTTGTGAACCGCAGAGAAGGGCCAAGGCAGGTCTGGGGCTGCAAGCCAAAGCCCTGGCATTCCTGTCGCCCCATTCTTTTGGCTTGAGTCACTCTGAGATACCTAGGTGGGGCCTCTGGCTGTGAAGCTGCCCTTGGCAGAGAGGCCCTGGCAAAACTGATGAGTCATGCAGGGTTCTCCATGTGTGTTTAGATGCCTCTGTGTTGTGAGAGACAGAGAGAATATCCGGTGTTGCCGGGCAGGGGATTCTGGTTCGTGAGTCTCCTTGAAAACCCTATGGGTTGGAGTCCTCTTGGGGCTCAGAGAGGTGACTTCTCTGCCCAAAGCAGTAGGTAAGCTTGTGTGCCCCCCCACACACATACAAATAAAAGAAAGTAAAGAATTTTAGTGCCTGATAGTTCCTGTGTCTCTTGCTCAAGCAAGTCATGGGGAGTATATAGCAGCACACAATGTTTTGTTTGTAGGTATTGGGTGTGAATGAGGAACAGGACCTGCTGGGAGGACACCATGGACTTGCAGAGTGCCCCTGTGGAGTTTCCTGTCTGGAGTGAGCCTCTGCCCTTACTCAAATGCCACCACGTGGAGGAGGAAGCTGGTGGGAGCTCCATGTGTGAAAGTGGCTACCTCAGCATGAAGGGCACCGCCCCAGAAGAGTGCAGCACATCCACCGAACCCGAGCCCCCATGGAGCTCCTCGGAGCAGGACCACCTGGAGATGCAGATGAAAGTGGATTTCTTTCGCAAGTTGGGCTACACGTCAGAGGAGATCTTGGTGGTCCTCCAGAAGCACGGCTTGAATGCAGACACCAACACGGTCCTTGGGGAGTTGGTAAAGCATGGGATGGCTGTGGCAGAAAAGGAGCCTTCAGACACCCAGCAGGAAGCCCGCGAGACACCCCTGCTTCCACGGGGAGGCGCAGCCAACAAAAGCCCACCACCTGCTGTTCCTTCCGAGGGGAAGGAAGGCAAGAACTTGCGGCCGATCGTCATAGACGGGAGCAACGTGGCCATGAGGTAGGACTGGATCTGTGGCTTCTCCCTCTCACGTGGGAGGCACATGCCAGGCTGGGCACAGGCTTAAGGAGGGGGCTTGAGCACCTGGATCGTCTGGTTATTCCGTTCTAATCCAGATGCTGGGATTATTGGAATTAACTCCATTCCTTGACAGTGACCTCAGTCTGCATGTACTCCCATTCTGTAGTGGTTTCACAATGGCCTTGTGGGGCATTCTCTGGGTACTAGTAGATGTGCCTGCAGAAAACAGTTTTAGTGCAAGAACCATCCTCTTTCTCCTCTCTCCTCTCACTTGGGAGTATTTTTTCCCCTCCTTTGATAAGGGAGCAGTTCTTTAGCGCACTAATTGACCAGCAGTGTTTGCATCTGTTTCCCAGGGAAATGTTGCTGGCCTAGCAGGAAGTGGAGTTTGGGACCGGCAGGAGGTCTGATCCTGGTGCCAGTCCATCCTTCATAAATTTGAGGGAGACAGGGAAAGCCTCAGGTGATTGAGGGAGAGGAACCAGGATCCCAACAGTGCTTGTGTGAGCAACCAAATTTCTATCTACTAGACCAGGGGTGTCCAAAGTTTTTGGCAGGAGGGCCACATCATCTCTCTGACACTGTGTCGGGGGCCAGGGAAAAAAAGAATTAATTTACATTTAAAATTTGAATAAATTTACATAAGTTTACATAAATGAATATATTAAAGATGATCTTGTATGAATGAATGAAGGTCTTGCAATAGCTCAAGGCCTATAAAAGACCTTGCACAACGCAAAACTGGCCTTTCCTTTGCTGCCACTACTGCATCACAGACATGAAACAAGAAGCAGTGGAAGGAGCCCTCATCTCACAGCTCACTTGAGAGGTCAAACAGTCGCACTCACGCTGAGAGCACTTTGTCGGGCTCCAACAAATCTCCAGAGGCCCAGAGTCTCATTGGAGACTGGGGGCTCCCTGAGGGCCACATTGAGAGGCCTCGAGGGCTGCAAGTGGCCCCAGGGCCGGGGTTTGGGCACCCCTGTACTAGACCACCAAATGTAGTATGAATTCTGTTGCAAATCGTACCAGCAGTGCTGTACTGTTTTGCGCAGAAACAAACAGTTTTGAGGACATGGACCTAAGGTGGCAGTTCCTCTCTGTGTCTTGTCTTGCCATGGACTCCTGAGCCTCCCACATCAGTGGAGAAACATTTGTATAGGCCCCTGGGCTCATTCCTTCCTTTGTGTCTTTGCCTGGGGTGGCAGTGTTGGGTGTTGAGGGAAACTCTTAATTGCATGTTGGATACTCTCCATCCACCTCCCCCCCCAGACATATTTTTTACTTTTATCAGAAAACACTGTTCAAGTGTTGGGTGTGTGTTTGTGCGTCCCACTCTTCAGTCAAAATTTGCTTCTGAAGTGGCTTACAATTAAAAACCTATGCAAAGGTATGATTATAATGGCCAGGAGAGGTATGTAAGATAGGGTCTTCTGGCTGCTGATGGCATGATTTGAGGAGTAGGTGGTGGGACTCTGGGCCTGGACCAGGGATTGGCCAGGTAGTGCCATTGGCTGGGGGCCCACCTGCCTGGTGGTATAGTGACAACACCCGGTGCATCTTTAGGAAGTGCAATAGGGGAAGCCAGTGCAGACCTTTACCCCAAGGGTCCTGCAACCTAGTGCAACAACTGGACTGATCAGTAGTATAGATAGCAGTTCATAGAAGTAACTCGCGTGTTGCTTAAGTTCTTAATAATAAATTTTCATTAACTTTCATCACTCCATTTTTTTTCCCTTAAAGTTAAATATCCAGCCCAGGAATGTGCTTGGCAAGTAATTTTAGATCAGAGTTCAGTAAAGGAGGTGGGGACCTACAAATGTCTGTTTAATGTTACAGTCCGTCTGCACAAGTGTGGATTGCTTGATTCAGGTCATAAAATGTTGTGTTTGAGGAAGAATCCACACAAGCAGTTCTCCTGCTCTGCAGGACTAATGCTCTTTTTTGTTGTTGTAGCCACTGCATGTTGGGATTCACATGAAACCATGTTTTTATAGGAGTATAGGAAGTGGAGAGGAATCTTCCACTGGCCACCCAGCTTGGCTGTCTTGTTGCCCAATCCTATCCAGCTTTCCAAAACTGATGCAGCCTCAATGCAGCCCCAAGGGAATGAACTTTCCCTTACCTTGAGGAGACCTTCAGTACTGTCCCTCCAATGCAGGCTGCAGCTCATGCCACATTGGCATGGCTGCATCCATGCTGGAAAGTTGGATAGGATTGGGCCCTTGCTCCTGTTACATGTCCTCCATGAAAACTAGCCCATCAAAATTGCACTTCATGCAACTCCGTAAGCTTCCAAGATTTGTTTTTCTTTTTAAATTTGTTCTTTTTCCAGAAGCTGCCAAATGGATTAGGTGGATCTGGGGGAAGAGAGAGTGTGTCAAGTATTGGTGCCACCACATAGAAGGCCTTTGTATGAGATCCCTCCTTGCTTAGCCAGAGCAAGGGTATATGAGCTATAAGAGGCTGGGGAAACAAGTTTAATTTGTCTCCAGGCTCAATCACGAAGTACATTGAGAAACCTAAGAGTTAAAATGCCTTGGAACAGGAGGACCCAGTGCTCACTGCTTGCTTATCTGGAAGTAGGGAGTAGGCACTGGAAGCTGTGGTTTTCAGGCGCAACTGAGCCCCCGCACCTCTCTTTTCTAACTTAAGCACTGACAAAACTCTCATATTGTGGCAAGTGGAAACTACCCTTTCCAACCTCCATCCACATTTTTGTACTTGAGAACTCAGTCCTTTTGGATTTCATAGTTGAAAGTTGCAGCTCCCAGCATGCTAGGTTCCGTACCCAACTGGCACACAACCAATGGATTTGTAAAGGGATTGAAGTGTGCACACCATTCTTTAGTGGAGTTGGTGAAGATAGAACTGCATCCAATTTTGCATTGATTCCAAGAAGCTAACAGCCGAATCCTAACACGCGCTGGCGCAGTGTGCGGTATCCAGTGGAGGTTAGGAAGTGACTGGAGGTCTTCTTGCAGTATGGAGATATTTTTCCCCTTTTCCCGAGTAATGCACCAGCCTGCCATATGGGGCTACTCAGATCTCCACCAGCTATATCAGCAATTTTCAACCTTTTCTATCTCATGGCACACTGTCAAGGTACTAAAATTATCAAGCCACACCATCAGGTTTTTGATAATTGCCAGGGCACACCATGCTGCCAATGGGGGGCTCACATCCCCATTGGCCCTACTAATAAAGGACTTTGCCCCAAATTCCTGTGGCACACCTGTGAACCACTTGCAGCACACCAATGTGCCATGGCACAGCAGTTGACAATGGCTGAGCTATATAGTTGGCGGAAGTGAGAGCAGCCCAGTGTAATGCTGGATTGTGGCCCAGGAGAGGTGTTGGAATACAGTGGATGAGGCCTCTGCTAGTCCCACCCCCCTCGGGCCTGTCCCTCCCCTTCTGCCCTCTACCCGCCCAAAAATCATCGCCTCGGACTGGAACAGGCCGTCCCACCAGCACAGCTGACTCCTGAGTAGCGCAAGCATGTCTTATGGCATGTTTGCAAGAATCTAGGCTGACTGAGCAGTGGCCTCACCAACAGAAAAGTAAGTTAGTATTGCACTGTAGGTTGACTTAAGAGTCTACTGCTAGGTTAAGGAAGGGGCTGTTGCATCAGGTTGGGGGGGTGACTGCTTTCTCCCACCACGCAGAGTGAGGCGGAGAAGCATTTTAAGAATCTAACACAGTTGTGTTTTGCGGGGGCAGTGTAGACAGTTATCCTGTGATCCTATTGCGTGACCTCAGGTTCACCTACACCAGGGTTTTTTTCAAACTGTGGGTCGGGACCCACTAGGTGGGTTGCGAGCCAATTTCAGGTTGGGTCCCCATTCATTTCAGTATTTTATTTTTAATATAGTGAACTAGATGCTATCATGGTACGTGACTACATTTGGGGAAATATGACAGGTCTGTACTTTTAACAGGCTACTATGTATATGCTTTTAACGATAGTCAATGGGACTTACTAGCTGGGTAAGCATGGGCAGGATTGCAGCCTAGGATTGTTAAAACTTTTCCTGCTTGATGATGTCATTTCTAGTCATCACTTCTGGTGGGTCCTGACAGATTCTCATTCTAAAAAGTGGGTCCCAGTGCTAAACATTGCCCTACACAATACTCCCCAAAGCCCCGCCAGCTGGCTTGCTCAGACTGGGCAAGGGTTCCTTCTACTGTAAGGGAAGACTGGTGTGGGCTTGAAAGACTCTCACACTGAACCAGGCCTCACTGAGGTGGGGCTAAGGAGGACAAATCCCAGCCACCTTCTCAAATGGACAGTTGCCAAATTTCCTGGCTATGTGCCCACCATTTTCCCGTGGTGCTGGTAGTGTTGGGGGGGGGGGTAGGCAGATAGCCTCTCACCTTTGGATCCTGGATCAAATGCAGGCTCCTTTTCCTGCACAACTGTGTATCCATGATCTTAATCCAATTTGGGGAATAAGGGCAATAGTGCTCTACTTTAATAGAGATCCCCTGTACTGTAGGGATTCTTTGACCCCTAAAAGAAGCACACTGAAGGCTGCAATCCCTGTCCAAGTCTGGAATTAATTGTATTGGCAGCAAAACTGACTGTTTTCTGAACAGTCTGCTGACCTTCCTTTTAGGCTTGCAATCTTTTCTTCTCCCCCCCCCCTTTCCCTCTTTCAAACCAGGAGGGGAATTTTACCAGGCAACTTCCTGCATGAGTAGAGCGACAGAGTGTTCCTGACTCTTGCACTTACCCTCCCTCCTCTGGATCATACAGCAACCGTATGCAAATCTCGGAGGAGTGTGCAAGAGGAATTGGCCTCCACTTCCTTCTAAGGGAATTTTTCACAGCTGTTGCTACATCAGAGGAGCCTGTTGGGCTCCTTCACAAGCCACTGCAGTTCTGCAGGAGGACTGTTGAAAACTGCATATGCAAATGTTTTCCAGGGTAGGTGAGGAGAAGGAGGAAAGCACTTGGTAGGGCTGCAGTAAATCCAGTCTTTGCATTGGCCTGGAGAAAGAGAGTTTCGATTTCAACAGTGGGAGAACTTTTGCTTCCTGGAATGAGGCATCTTTTTATCGGTTTTAAAATATTTAGGTACTTTTGTTCATCCCAGATTTCAACAGCGGTTCACGTTTCAAATAACTGTTGACAAAATCATCAGTACGGTACGGTCAGGCCCGAATATCTGCAGGTCCAGCATCTGTGGATTGGATTCCTCCAGGAAACCGGAATCCACATTCAAAGCCCTTTTGAAACCAAATAAAACCAAAAAGCACCAAAATCTAGTGAGCCATTTTCAAGCCTGTCCATGCATTCTTGGGCAAGTCTGGGAGAAGAAAGGAACCTCTGTGCGACCTGGGAACCGATCTTTCAGGGCTAAAAACAGCTCTACAGACTTGGAAATGTTTGGCCACAAAAGGGTAAAAACATTGGATTGGGCACTTTAAAAAGGGGGGGGGCTTTAACTGTGAATTCTGATATTGGGGGGGGGGTTCCAGAACAGAACCCCCACACATATCACAGTCCACCTGTATACAGAGATGGCTCTGGAATGCAGACCTCAAGCAGAGCTAAAGATGTCCCCCACCCCCAGCCATGGAGACAAGGCTGATTCCCTCAGTTCTCGTTATCCGCTAGGATTAGGTTCCTGGAAAACTTAAGAGGGTATCAAATTAACAGATACTGAATCATTGAGCCTATGGGGAAAATGGGGTTAGGTTCATGGGGATTCTCTTCACCTTATATTCTGTGAACTTTATGAATCTGAATCTTTACTTGAAGTCTGGGGCTGAGTGATAGTAAGGGGTCATCAATATCTCCGACATCTGATGCTTCCTCCTCTGTTCTGGCTATGCCTTGACTTGAAGGTTGCTGGCCCAACAATGAGTCCCCAGAGTTCAGCAGTGGGGAGGGGGTTACTTCACTTGTCCTTTTCCTCCACCTGTCTCTTGGCTCCTTCCCTGGCTTGTCCCAGCCGGGAACAGCCCCCAGGTAGCCTTCCAGAGACTTCTCATCATCAGTCTCTCATCATTGTCAGTTTCAATTCACTGATAACAAGAACAGATAATGAGAGCTGGGTGGCAGTTCAACCCCTAAATTTGTGTTTAGTGAATTTGCATATAAAGAGAACTGACTGTATAAGGGTTAAAAAAAAAACAACTTGCAACTTGTAGCTTCTGTAGCTTAAGGATATTATATTCTCCTGTCCAACAAAAAATAGTTTTCAGAGTGGTTGACCTAGCTAAATAAAATAAATAGGTCCCTGTCCCCAAAGGGCTTGCATTCTAAAAAAGATGCAGAAGACACACAGCAACTACTCTTACAAACACCATACTGGAGTGAAAAGGGACAATTGCTCTCCCCTTGATAAATATAAGGGGACACCTCTTTAAAAGATGCCTTTTTGTCCACTTAGCAGGTCCTATTGAATGTGAAATGGACCTATCATCTGCCTGCTGGACACTTTGGGGTTCGGAGATTTCTCTCTGTTGCCTGGCAGGACTATATATTGACCTCCTTCTGTGCTCAACATCATATTATTATTATGGAATACAGGGGAGGGCCCTGTATCTGTGGATCCCCTCTCTGCAGATTCACATATCTGCAGATGCGGATAAGCCCCCCACTCCATGCCCCCCAACCCACCAGAGGCGAGGGGAGCTGCCCTCCCTTTGTCTCTGGAGGGGCTTCTTAAACTCCCCCCCCAAGGCCACGGACGTCTGCCCATGACCTTGGAATGGTCGTTTTCGGTCAAAAAATGTCACTTCCGGTTTTCGGCTGAAAAACATAAGTGACATTTTAATACCCATAAAAGTCATTAGGAGGGTCAAGGAAGCCCTCTTTCTAACACAAAAGGAAATTCTCAGAGCAGTTTGCATATCACAAGAAATGAGATTTATCTCAAAGGGGTTCCCAGTCTGGAATGAAGCCCCAGCAAACAAACAGCCAATGGAAGAGTTGCTATGGTGGAAGGAACAGGGTCAGATAAGAGAAGGGATCTCAAGTGTCGGGGATAAGCAGGGCCTAACTATTAAACCATTTTTGCCCAATGTTGCGTATATGCAACAGGGATCACATGTGTACACCTGTGGGCTGGGCAGAAATGGGTTAAAGGCATTAAGGGTGAAGATTGCAATCCTGTAGCCACTTTCTGGGAAGTAAGCCCCATTCAACCCAGCAGAGCTTACTTCTGGGCAGACATGCATCGGATTGTGTTGCAAGTCCCTTAACCTTTAAATTAGACTTGCAAATTAATTCGTAGCCAGGACAGATGTATCAAAGTTAATGACACGTGAGAAATAATCAGGTGGTTGCATTCTGCACCTTTCCAAACCATCTTCAAAGCAGCCTTATGCAGAGGGCATCAATTGTATAATCTTCCCTCCCCACCCCTGCTGTGTGTGTCTGTCTTAATAGTGGTGCTTCCCCTACTCTCACTTCCCTGGAAGTTCCAAAAGTTTTCATTTGGGGAGGAAGGAGGAACACCCTGAAGACTCGGTTTTCTTTTGGATACCTTATAGCTTTGGTTCCCAAACTATGAGCTGGTGGCTCCCTGGAGAGCCCTGGAAACCAACCAGGGGAGCCATGGAAACCTCTCAAAAAAGCCACCACCTTATACAGTGTATAGGATTGTAGCCCTAATGGGAAACTGAGGCCAATGTCCCCATTGGTCAAAGGAACCGCCAGTCAAAAAAGTTTGGAAACCAGTGCCTTAATGGTAAATGGGCTCTGTTACTGAAAGAATATTCAGTTATATAGACATGGCAGGCTACTCAGAAGGGGATAGAGTTATGATCACAAACCCTGTAGGTGGATAAGCCAGTTTAACTTCTGCAGAAACTGAACCAAGTTTATCCATTTCCAGGCATCCAAAGAGCCTTAGATGCTTGCCTTAAATTTTCTTTAGCTTCCAAAATTCCTCTAATGTCCTCAGAGTAAGGGGACATCCTCCACAATGCACTCCAGCTACATTTGTTTTCTTTTCTGCAAGGTCTTCACTGTTGCAGTAGTAGAATTTCACACACAGGTGTCCCCCCAATATCCATGAATCGTACACCTGCAGATTTACTTATCTGTGGTTCTCTTCCCCCTCCCCCGCACCCATTACTTATCTGTAAAAGGGGGCCATATGCGGTACTTACCATGGTGCCAAGTGCTCATCTCTCTTTCACTGCAGCGTGTTATAGAACGCTAGAGAAGAACGCAAGAAGCAGTCAGCCGGAATGCTAGAGGAAGGAGACTGCTAGCAGGACACAGGAAATTTCCCATTAGCATTCTCCATGGAGGGGAGGAGACCAGAGGAGGGCTGTCTCCCACCTCTAGTGCAGCTATTTTCAACCTTCTTCATCTCATGGCACACTGACAAGGCACTAAAATTGTCAAGGCACACCATCAGGTTTTTGACAATTGACAAGGCACACCATGCTGCCTTCCTTCTCCATTGGCCCTACTAATAAATAATCTTCCCCCGAATTCCTGTGGCACACCTGTGGACCACTTGCAGCACACCAATGTGCCATGGCACAGTGGTTGAAAATGGTTTCGGCTGACTGCTTCTCATGGTCCATGTCTAGCATGGACCATGCTTGGTGAGAGTGCTTGGTGAGATACATGGCAAGAGTGCTTGGTGCCACAGTGAGTATAGGGTCTCCTTTTATTTGCAGTTTTGGTATCTGCAGGGGGGGAGTAGGTGGGCATGGGAAAATATCCCCCACGGATACAGCTGGACGCCTATAGCCCTTTTCTTCACTGTTTCTCATATGTTATTCTTGTTCACTGCAACCCTGTTATTTATTATTTATTATTATTTTAAATAAATAAACCCTGCATCTGAGAGATGAAGAGGGGTGGACTGTGTGTGAGAGAGAGAGGGGGGGGGTTTGTATGAGATCCACACAGCAGTGTGCTTGTGAAATCTCCTGGTTGAAGGCCTGCTCAATGAGTCACGCCTCTGCTGAACCTGGAACTCATGGTAGAATTTCAAGCTCTTACCTGCAACAGCAGCCTGGCTGGCAGAAACAGTGACGGTGATTTCTGATACAAAGGTCAGGACAAGGATACAAAGGAGAGGCTTTCCTTGCCTAATTTCTTTGAGCCAGAAGGATTTGGGAGCAAGGTAGGGAGCGTTAAAATAAAGAGCTCGGAACCCTGGCAAGGGAGCTCTCGACCGAGCAGGGATGAGACCCAGGGGCTTCCTGCCCATACAAGCTGTATTGGAAAATGACAATGGTACAATGTTTGATCCCCATTGGTTAATCTAGGAATTAGGTAAGAGGAGAGGGGAGTTGTATCAGAAATTAGAAGTCTAGCCTGGTTCTAGGTTAGAAGGGGAAGGGGTTGTGTACACAGGTGTATCCTTTCACCCTGGGTCCCAATCCCCAATGATTGTGCTGAGAACCAAAAAAGATAGAAATGCAGTACCTGCAAACTCTTTCCTGTTTCCTGTTGCCTTTTTTTTTCTTTTTTTTTTCTTTCTTTTTTTTTTACAAGAAGAACCACAAGGGAGTGAACAAGTGAGAGCTGAGTTCTCTGTGCCTTCCTCCCGCAAGAACAAGTGCTTAGTTTTGAGCCAGGCACCCCCAGGCCCTCTGCTTCTTCATAGATGAAATTCTAAAGAAGTGACCCAGAGCATGTACAGAAAGTCTTTTCCTCACTGAGTAACTGCAGCCTGCCCTTGCATGGTGGCATAACTAGGTCACGCAATCTGTGGCTTCTTTCTGAGCAGGCGGTTAAGTCCCCTTCACTAAAAGAGAGAACTGACCACTTTTAAAAGCAGTTCTCTGGAACCGCTTGTGGTGGTTTCCAAGACATTTGGAGGTGTTTTGGGTGAGTCAAACTTCCAAGTGATCTGTTAGGCCTCCCAACCCTTGCTAGTCTGTGCAATCTTATTTGCCATGTGTGTTTTATAGCACGTGGCTAGCTCTAAAACATTGTCCTCCTTCTTAAAGCACTTTTGCAAGAAGGAAACTGAGGCTGAGAGAGTGCCTTGCCCACAATCACCCAGAGTGGTCTGGGTAATAGGAATTTGAACTCGGGCAACCATACCGGACAGGTTCTGGTTTTCTTTTGGATTTGTTTTTGGTATAAGCACGTACAGGCACCCGCCACTTTACAACGGTTTGCTTAATGACAAACCGCATATATGATGGTGGTCAAAGCACAGTAAAGATGCTCTTAATGAGGCAATCGTGTCTCCCATACTCTACAGCAGAGTGTCTGTTCACACAACAGAGAGGCTCTTAATGCAAAGAAGAGGCAATCTATCTCCAGTAGCCTGTGCAGCCAGCTAGTTCTGGCAGGGAGTGTCTGTTTATACAGCAAAGGCAATAGATTGGACTGAATGTTCACTTAATGATCTAATCGCATAACAACGGGGATTGGAGAACGTATCTCCGTTGTTAAGTGGCGCACACCTGTATTTGTAGAAATCATGGTTGGGAAGAGAAGCAATGGAAAGACAAGACTGCCCCTTATAAGAGAGAAGAAGGGTCTTAATCGAATGCTCTTGTTGTAAAGCTTATTTTTTTACTGTTTGTACTTAAGTGTTGTTTAACCCTTCCTCTTTGAGGTTGTGACTGGTTAAAAAGTCACATCTAGTGCCCATATATTTTGAATAGGAAGGGGTAAGCAAATCAATTTACAAATATACATTATTGTGGCAGGAGGTGCCTCCAAGTTGTGAACTCCAGATCTGCAGAGTACAATCAGGAGGCGTTCAGCTCCTTCCTCCTGTTGCATGCTAGCTTTCTGTAAGAGTTCTCATACTAAGCAAGTCTCTTTTGGTGTACAAGTTAGGGGTCACATTTTGCTTGCTGGCGCACAACAGCCTTGGAGAGGAAATGAGTTTCGCCCTCTGATGCAACAACAAGATATATTTAATTTCACCAGCACTGGATAATTACCTAAATGAGTTTCTGACCTCACTTAAAATAATTTTTCATAACTAATTATGAGATTCCATTATCTGGAAGTTCAGTTCCCACGTACTTCAGGTGTGTGGAAGGCGGAGGAGTTTGCTAGCTGACGGCATCCCATAGAGGAGCGGATGTATTCTGTACATGCCTGGAGGTACTCTGTTCTTATAACATGACCTGTTCCAGCTCTTAAGACCTCCTGGCATTCACACTAGTTTCTGTGGCTTAAATGGAATTCAAAAATATAGCCATAGGCTTCTAGTAATGCAGTGGACCCTCTTTCTCTGCAGACTTGGCATCCACAGATCTCAGTATCCATGGATGCCGAGTCCTCATTTGGAAGGCCTCAGAGGACCTCCTGGAAGACAAAGACCGGAAGGCACTTCCAGGTTGTGCCACTTGCAGTTGCATCTGGAGGTGTTTTGAGGCCCTCTAGCGCAGATTTAATTATCCACAAAATTCTGTATCCGTGGGGGATCCTGGAGTGGATCCCCAGTGGATACCAAGGACCCACTGTCATCTGTGTTGGAGGGGCAGGTTCCTTCCCCCATCATACAGCCAAGAATTGAGTCCCACTCAACTGAGGAGTTTGCCAAGAGGGAAAAGTCTGTCGCATCTTCCCAAGATTAATTCCAAGGAAAGTTCGATCAATATGCAGGATTCCTGCAGGCCCAAGTTCACATGCTCTGCTGCAGACCAGCTTATCGGCATTGATGTTGTACTTTAACTTGGAGGCTGTTTTCAGCCAACTGATTACTGTAGGAAGAGAGCAAATGGAGAGGTGGTAGGAGGAGGGCAAAGGTAGCATTGCGACAAAGCAAAAAGAACAAGAACCAAATGTCAGACCCAGTCCCGTGGGATAGAAACTTGCTGAGAACAGATAGTGCTATAGATCCAGTACCATCCAACTCCCAATTTTCTTCTATGTGCGGCTGTGTGGTCAGAGCCTGGTGGGACTCTCCGCAGTGGTGCCACTGCGTGTGAACAGGAGGTCTTGCAGTCGGAGGCTGCATCCTGAGGTTTCTTTCTTCTTGCAAGAAAGTATTCTGCAAGGACTTTCCTCAGGAGGAAATAAAATTTAGGATGCAAGCTTCAGTGTTCTTTCAAAAATGCACATGTGTTAAGAACTTGTAGCTCTGAGTCAAAGGGGGGAATGAAACTGAGTGCTCATGGGAAGGGGGACTTTCTTCTCTCTCCTGGTGATTACATCACCCTTGACTGTGGACCCTGTCATCTCACACCTAAGAAACTGAGCATCACCCAAGCTTCAGGGTTTGTGCTTTGACACTTTACATAGGATTGTCACAGACTGGGTAGACCTCCTGAGTTCCTGCCAATTTGACTCTACTGTTTACGTTTTGTATGTGTGTGTTTATCTCTATATCTGTATGAGTAGATTTGCATACAGGAAATAGATTTGCATACAAGATAGATTATCCTGCACCGAGGAGCAGTCTGTAGTCCACTAAAGGTTCTACTTTATGGTGCCACAAGCTTTTGTTGTTTTGTGCTCGGCTGATTAGTATGACTAGCACCCTTAGGAGATAGGCCTGTTTTGTTTCTTACAATCTGGCTGCCACCTGTGTGTAAGTCAGTTTTCTTTCTCCCTCACACTGTAGCTCTGTCATTTTTGACCACTGTGCTGTGGTGCCGTGACTGGACCACAGGTGTGCCACAGGAATTTGGGAGAAGGTCATTAATTAGGAGGACCAATGGGAGATGTGAGCCCTCCATTGGTAGCATGGTGCGTCTTGTCAAAACCTGTATGCCAGGCAGCCACCAGTGTCTCCTGGGGAGAAGGGAACATTCATCCCCTTCCCCTGGGTAAGGGGCAGGCCCCGTAATAGGGCTATTCAAGTCTGCACTGACTATTTTGGCGACACAAAGTTGGGAGTCCCTGTGTCAGGCCAGAAGGCCCGACACAGGGTTCAGGATACGGTGGAGCAGAGCTCCACAGGTCCTGCCTTCCCTCCAGCCCCACTCCCTCCCCTGCCTTGAAACGCCTCCCCCGCCCCAGCAAACCTCTCTGCAACCCAGAGCTTTTCCCTTGCTCAGGCGGCATGTAGCGGGCTTCCGGCTGGTGCTGGGCTTGGCACAGACTGGCACTGAGCTAGCACTAGCGCTGAAACCGGCGCTGAGTGTTGTGGACATAACACTTGGCGCCAGCATAAGGCTGGCGCTAGGAGTTCAGGATTGGGTTCTAAGCTATGAATTGGGACTTCCTTGGTCACCTCTCCCGTGAATGTCCTAAAGGGCCTACAGCAGCAGTTCCCAAACTTACCTGGGTTGTGATGCCACCGTAGCCTCTTCTTCTTGGCTCAGCTGGATGCCATCATCTTGAATCTTGTGAGATTTTGTGAGATCCAAGATGGCAGCACCCAGAAGGTACACGTAGGGGACATCCCACAGCCCCCCTGTGGATGTGCCGTGACATCCTAAGATGTCACAACACACTGGGAACCACTGGGCCTCGTGCAAGTCCTTCCCTCTCACCCCCCAGGGAAAACACACATTTTCCTTTCAAGATAGATAACATTTGTGTACTGAGTGTTTAAAGCACTTCACATGGTGGTGGCAGCAGCAGTGGGGTTAGCTGGAGTGGTGGGAAGCTTTGGCAAGAGCTCCGGTCAACAGTTCACTTTGCCAGAGAGTGATTTTGGAAAGAGGTAGAGAACCCACCGACAGTGGATAAACCTCCTCACCACAGATACTCTTTACGGCCTCTTCTCTTTTTGACCTGTGGAATTGGCAGTCTGCTGGAAGATGCTCATAAGCCACCTTGAGTGCCCTCACTGGGAGAAAGGTGGGGTAAAAAACCCAGAGAATAAACAAATAAATATGTGAACCTCTCTTCTTTTTGCAGCCATGGTGACAAAGATGTCTTCTCCTGCCGAGGTATTCTGTTGGCTGTGAACTGGTTTCTGGACAGAGGACATACGGACATCACTGTCTTCGTGCCATCCTGGAGAAAGGAGCAGCCAAGGCCAGATGTTCCCATTGCAGGTAGGGTACTGTCATGCTTCTGGGGATGGGTGGGTGGGAAGAGAGTTGACAGAGAACAACCAGACTGTGAAGACCGGAGCAAGGTCAGAACCTTTTTTCCTCTAGAGAGAGAGACCAAAATGATTACTGGGCTGGGGCACCTCCTTTATGAGAAAAGGCTACAGCATCTCTTCGGTCTAGAAAGAAGGAACCCAAGGGGGAACATGATTGAGGGTGCAATCCTGTCCAACTTTCCAGCACTGATGCCGGTGCAATTCAGCCCCAAGGTAAGGGAACAAACATTCCCCTAACTTGAGGAGGCCTCTGTGACTGCCCTCCCACTGCAGAATGCAGCACATGCCCCATTGGCATAGATGTATCAGTGCTGGAAACTTGGATTGGACCCCAGACATAAAATTATGCATGGGATGAATAGAAGGATGATCTTTTCCCTCTCACATAACCCCATAACCAGGGGAAATCCACTAAAATGGAGTATTGGGAGAGTTAGAACAGATGAAAGGAAATATTTATTTACCCAGTGTGTGATTAATCTGTAGAACTCCTTGCCACAGGATGTGGTGATGGCATATGGCCTAGATGCCTTTAAAAGGGGTTTGGACAGTTTTATGGAGGAAAATTCTATCGCTGGTTACAAGCCATGATGGGTAAATGCAGTCTCCTGGTTCTAGAAGTAGGCTACCCCAGAGTGCCAGATGCAAGGGAGTGGCACCAGGATGCAGGTCCCTTGTTGTCCTGTGTGCTTCTCGAGGCATCTGGTGGGCCACCTTCAGATACAGGAAGCTGGACTAGATGGGCCTTTGGCCTGCTCCAGTATAACTTTTATGTTCTTATGGCAGCCTTGGTTTCCAGAAGTACTGTGAGCAGGTGCCTTATGGCAAGGAAAGCTGCCTTATACTGAGTCAGGCTATTGATCCATAAATTTGAAAAGTCAGTGCCACGTGGCTCTCTGCTGTTTGTATGGACAGACTGGCAACTACTCTCCGTAGTCTTGCTCAAGGCTGTGTATTTCTACTTTGGGTGTAAATATTCACTGAGTTTGGTGGTGGTTTTTTTAAGTATTGCCTGATCTGAGACTGGGGAGAGTTAAAAGTGTTCATCAAGGGAAAGGAAGCCATGCCCATATGACGTGGCCTCTGAGCTCTCCTCCCATTGTGGGGAGGGGGGGAGGAAGCTGCCGCGTGTTTGGGAGTAAACGGAAGGAAACCTTGTTTGGGTGCCTCGGCAGACAACTTATTTAGGTCAGGTTGTGTTCTGCTTTTTCTGCTCTCTCCACCTTGAGCTGACAGCTTCCTCCCAAGACTCCCTGGTGACTCTGATGGCTCACTGATGCTTCTGTAAATATTAGGCTCTTTGAAGGGCTTGGACAAGCAGTGACTCTTGTGTCTCGTTGCAGACCAGCACATCCTCCGGGACCTTGAGAAGAAGAAGATCCTCGTCTTCACGCCTTCCCGGCGGGTGGGGGGCAAACGGGTGGTCTGCTACGACGATCGCTTTATTGTGAAGCTGGCTTATGAGTCGGACGGCATTGTGGTTTCCAACGATGTCTACCGCGACCTGCAGACTGAACGGCCCGAGTGGAAGAAATTCATCGAAGAGCGCTTGCTGATGTATTCATTTGTCAATGATAAGTACGTCATTGTGTGTACGAGGGGGGGTTCATTGTGTGTACGAGGGGGGGTTCATTTCTATACATATAGGGTTCCCATAAGAAGAGCCCTGCTGGATTAGGCCACAGGCCCATCTAGTCCAGCTTCCTGTATCTCACAGTGGCCCACCAAATGCCCCAGGGAGCACACCAGATAACAAGAGACCTGCATCCTGGTGTCCTCCCTTGCATCTGACATTCCCTTGTGTCTGCAGTTTCTGGTCTCCATGGAGGGGCAGGGACATATCCCCCGTGGATACTGGGAACACCTGCATATGAAAATAACCCATTTTAAATAATAGAATTCCACTTTCTTGATGCAAACTTTTTTTTTAAGCTGGGAGATAGAAATAGACCAGCCTAGAGCCAAAGTACAGCCAATGTATGAGTTGGTTTGGCTTATAGTGTATGGCTAGCAACTGAACAGCCACTGCCAGCCACATTCCAGCCACACATCAGGCTGATGGAATAACCAAATCCACTTCATCAAACTTGCAGGCGCAGTGATATGGGGAGCACTTGGGGCATCACTGAGTATCACTGCGCCTGCAAGTTTGATGAAGTGAGCAATTACCAGTCCAAGGAGGGCAGCACTGGGGCCTTTGGAAGAAGCTATTCTTGACGAGAACGATAGTCAAGTCCTCACTTAAAGTTGTCGATCGGTTCTTGGCAACGGAAACTTTAAGTGAAAAGACTTATAACGAAACCCATTTTACTGTAGGCTAATAATTGATATACATAAACCAGAGTTTCATTCCTACAGCTTATTTCTGATCACAAAAACATCACCTAACTTCTAAATAAAGACCCCAAATACTTCTAACATGAAATACTGAAATAAATGTCAACTCTCCGGGCCTGGAGAAAACCCACACAGATATAGGGAGAATGTACACAGAGAATCAGTTTTTTTTCTCATCTACTTTATAACGAAATGGCTTTAAGTAAGGACTTTCTGTGTGCTGCCTTCAGGTTCATGCCTCCTGATGACCCCCTTGGGCGACACGGCCCCAGCTTGGAGAACTTTCTGAGGACAAAACCTGTAGTGCCGGAACACAAGAAGCAGCAGTGCCCCTATGGTAAGATCTGCCAGGGGTGTTTGGTTTTTTTTTAAACTGAGTTGCGTATGGGTGGGTAGAGATGCTGAAGGTTGGCCAGGTTCTTCCAGTCTCTTATTCCAACTTTTTCCTTGCAGGCAAGAAATGCACCTATGGAATCAAGTGCAAGTTCTACCATCCTGAGAGGCTCAATCAAACACAGCGCTCTCTCGCCGATGAGCTCCGAGCAAATGCCAGGCTCTCTCCAACCAGGAGCGCCCCCGCCATCAAGGAGGAACGGCTAAGCCGCCGGCCCTCCCCGGCTGAATTCCTGGGCTCGGTGTCCGCTGATGGTGACAAGGCCTCCTTGCAAAAGGCTTCGGAGAAGAAGAGCTCAGTCCACAAAGCCAAACATGGAGAGAAGCTGCCCATCCTGCACAAAGGTGGTGCCAACATGGGGGGTCCCCCCAGCGGCAGCTACCGGCCTTCTGAGTGGTACCCACCGCACCCCATGTCTACCCACATGGACTCCTTGACTTACGTGTCACAGGATCACCTTGACTCAGGCATTGGCTCCCTGGAGAGCCAGTTCTCAGAAATGTGGCCCAGCCCTGGAGTGAGCGTCAGCAAACACTCCCACCCCGAGCATATGGCCATGAGCAGCTGCAGGGGGCAGAGACCCGTCTACCAGCCCTCCCCTGGCCCTGAATCAAGCAGCTATAGTCACTACCAGTCTCATGGTTATCACAAGCCCACTTCTGCATCCTGTTCCAGTGCCAACTTCTTGTCTTACGGCCCAGATTTGACCTCTAGCAGGGCTCCCCGCTCCTTTCCAGGGTACAGCCTGCCTGCTGATGCGACCGCTGCTTCTCTGGGCCCTGGGCAGAAGTATTGGTCTGAGCCATACCAGCCTAGCCCCGCAGGGCACCAAGACCTGCCCAGAGCCCACCAGGTGGCCTATGGGGACTCCCGTCAGTGGGCACCGCCAGACCGCTTTGCTGAGGAGCGTGCCAATGTGCATGTCAAGCTGTGTGGCATCTTCCATCCTCACCTGGTGGATGCTGTCATGAGCCGCTTCCCGCAGCTCTTGGACCCGCAGCAGCTTGCAGCTGAGATCCTCACCTACAAGAACCAGAACCCTGGGGTGTGAAGCAGAGAAGGGGTGGCCAGAGTTCTCGAGGAAGGAAGCAATACTCCCATGCTGGGGGTGGGAAAGCATTCTGGAGGACAGAATATTTTTTTATTGTGGGACCCTTTTTTGACATGCAGAGCACTGTTGCATTGGATGGGAATCTTGGGATGATGACCAAGATGGATGTGGACTTGGACAGGGTAACAGGTCCCTGTCCCCCCCTCCCCCGTGAACATATCCTAGGAACCCTCTTACCAGCCCTCCAATTCATAACACCTTGTCAAGTGTCAACTGCAATATCTCCAGCTTCATTAGCTGATTGGTACCATGAAATTATTCCCAATCAAGGTCCTTTGTGACAGGCAGAATGCAGACCAGACCTTGCAAGCAAGGCAAATGTGGGGAACACGCGCCCTACAAATGCCACCTTCTGCTCCATAAGGAGGGTTATCAAGGCAGGAGATAAAATCAAGCAAATCAGTGCAGTCAGAATTGTTTTGACCTTGATTTTATTTGGGCTATGGCTCACCTTCTGTGATTGTGGGCAGCTGGCTGAGTTCCAAAATATACAGATCAAACTTGGGATTTCTCTTTTCCCCAAGAAAGATCTTCCAGTGCTCATAGCGGTGGAAAAAGAGTTGGAAGTGTGTAGACAAGACACCTGGCAAACACTCAGAAAAGAAAGTGGTCAAGGACTTGGGGTGGTTCAATGACCAGCAGAAGTTCCCTGATCCTTGCTCTATTTCTGCCTGGCTTGGCTCTCAAACCTCACCCTTCCTTCCTTGGTTCTGATGGGCTCCGATTGGGCTTCTGTGTGTAATGCTTGAAGTGTTTGATGGTACCTAGTGAAAACCCAGAAGCTTGTATGGAGTGGTGGGGAATCTGAGCAAGACTTTCCCCTTGTCTTGCAAGGCTGCAATGCTTTGAATAACCTCATCTCTCCCCACTGCAATATCTAGTCTCCTTTGGCAAAATAGGGAGTTTGCCTTG
The DNA here is from genome assembly GCF_035046505.1 of Tiliqua scincoides. Taxonomy (NCBI): domain Eukaryota; kingdom Metazoa; phylum Chordata; class Lepidosauria; order Squamata; family Scincidae; genus Tiliqua; species Tiliqua scincoides. Next base: position 7,306,264 of record NC_089830.1, on the reverse strand, counting down.
TTTGTGTAATCATCAGTTGATTTGACTTTCCTTAGTGGAGACTTTTGATCTCTGTGGAATCCCTCCTGTTGTTTTCCTTCTCTTAGTTTCAAAGGCCAAACCATGCTTTGTGGGAAGGCTTCTAGTTACCAGCCTTAATATTCTCCCCTCTTGAATCAGGGGAAATTGATGCCCAGCAACTGTGAAATGGACAAGGATTAATGGGCAAGAGTCAAAGTTTTTGTTTCTCCTTTTTTCCCCTAAGATTGCAGTGATGATAAAAATCCTTTCCTATTTATGTACCTATTTACATTACATATTACAGGTAATAACCCCTGCTAATTGGGTAAGAGGCACTTTTTCAAGTGGGTGCTCCATTTTTTAGCAGGGGGAGAGTAACTGGCCCACCTCACCCCAGCAGTGTCTGTTCTAGTGGCTGTCTGCTGGTATTCCTTGGCATCTTTTTAGATTGTGAGCCCTTTTGGGACAGGGAGCCATTTAGTTATTTGATTTTTCTCTGTAAACCGCTTTGTGAACTTTTAGTTGAAAAGCGGTATATAAATACTGTTAATAATTAATAATAATTAATATTTAGTACAGAAAGTTGATATTTCAAGACTAATGGCAAGATTTATTGATGTAAGAACTGGCTCAGGCTACAATCCTAACCACACTTTCCTGAGAATAAGCCCCATTGAACAAAATAGGACTTACTTCTGAGTAGACCTGGTTAGGCTTGTGCTCTCAGTCTTTCACCAAAAATACACACTCTTTTAATCTTAGGCAGTTCCTTTTTAAACAGTTTTGCAAAAAAAACAAAAACAAAAAACTTGCTAAAACACATCTGATCACTCCATTATTCAACCTGCCTTGCTACAGATTTTTCTCCAGTGCTGTAGAAAAAAATGTATCTCTAATTTTGGAGTAGAGACTGTAGTTTTATTTTGTACTCCCTTCTGTAATGGCTCGGTCTTGATGACTGGTGAGTCCAACTTCTAACGGTTTTATAGATACCTTCGGTAATGAATTTGTGCAATTGCTCCTGGTTCCTGCCCTCTTTTTTTCTTTTTTTAAAGTGTATTTCACTTGCAGACCAGGAGCAGTTGATTTGTTGATGCATATTGTATCCCTCTGTATACGTTTTAATGTATTCTCTTAAACCTGTCCGTCTTGTGGTTGAAGCTCAGGCTGTCCCTGGTGTAAGGTGATGGGAGAGTGGAGCAGGGCACTTGTGACTTGCCTCTTCCATGAACCGAGGGGGACAGACCAGCCATGCTAGCACTGTGTGCTGCAGGAACCACTTGGACACTGGAAAAAAAACCCTGTATGCCTGGTTAATTATGATATATCACAGAATTGTGATATTTCATGTTAGTAAGCAAAATGCTTCTTAACAATTTGTTTGTAACCTTATAACTTTGCACATTTTGTAAATGACAGGAGAGGTGGTTTTTAATGGTATGGTATTTTACATCAAAGCTGCCTTGTATTTTATGCTGATTTCCTTTATTTTGCTTAGAGCCTGTTCAGGCTTGTTTCTGGTTCAGTTCAGTTCAGTCTTGGCTTGTGCCAGTTTTAAGTTTGCTGTCTCATGACTTACTGTATGCATGTTTCATTGGTTTGTGTGTATACGTGCTTGTATGTGTGTGTTTTTTAAATCTCTCTTTCTAAAGCAATAATGACTGTGTTGCACAAATAAAAGGCCCTAAATGCTCCTGTTGAGCTTGTCTCTTGGTCATTCAATTGCAGCTAAAACAAGTACTTAGTAGCAGTGCAGGAAAGCTTGCAGGCTCCAGAGCTCCTCAGAGCTGTGCATTCAGAGCCCCCAGTGACACATCCTTGTTCCGTCTTGCATCTGCTTCTCACTTGCAGGCATCATGACAGATGGGGAAGCGGTTAGGGAACTCCTGGGCAGAGGAGCCTTGCAGTGTCCGCCTTCTAGGAATGGTTCAGAGCACCAACAAAGCATTGGTCCCTCCTGTCCCCCAGCCTAGATCCAAGACTCTGAGTGTGGAATGGCAATAAGGCACTCCAAGGCAGGGCCCATTTGGAAACTTTTTTTGTAGGGCCACTGCCAAGTTCTGTAGAATCTTGGGCTGTAGTCCTCACCACACTTTCCTGAGAGCAAGCCCCATTGAGCAAAATAGGACTTACTTCTGAGTAGACCTGGTTAGGATTGTATCCTTAGAGATATAAATAAAATGGTGTTATTTTACTCAGAAGTAAGCCCATTGAGTTCAATAAGACTTATGCTTACACCGGAAACAAACACCTCTGATTACAGACTTTATATATCCATGGTAGAATGGAAAGCAATCAAAATGTGTGCTTAAAAAGCGCATGGATCAAATGGATCTAAGCACTTTTTAATATAAAATTGCAAACATGTAAGTAAAGAAGCAAAGCATGATCTTGCATATATATCCTTTGCAGTGTATTGTGTATATTTGAGAAGACTAGATTACCCTAGTACTGGGAGAATTAATGGCTGCCCCTGTCAGAGACCTGCACTACCAAACTCACAAAATTATGTTAATACTTGAGCTTCTCTTGTGCATGACCTCTCTGGGTGCATCACAAACAAAGGCAGTACTTCCTTCCCCTTTCCAACTCTTCATCAAAGCTTTGGTGTTGACAGAACTCTTCAGAATCACTAGTGCTCAGCTATAAAAAGCAGAACTGATGATAAGCACCAATATTTTGAAGCTCTCCCTATTTAAAGGGGGGGAATTCATAAGCACATGTGAAAGACTTTGAGTCTGGAGAATAAAGGAAAATGCTGTGTTATTGGTAAATGCAATGGTACGTGCTGTGGAACTCATGGCCACAGGATGTTCCCGTGACCAGTGGGCTTTATGATATATAGACAAACTGCTGGCGGTGTTTAAAACTGCAAACTACAGCTTCGAGCAGGAAATAAGCTAGGACCTCTGTCTTTTCTGCTTTGTGTGCTGTTTTTTGTTTTGTTTTGTTTTTCTGAGTTTCACACCAAGTTCTGAAGCCAAACCCCAAATTTTGGACTTTCTTTTTCCTGTGACATGCCCAGTTTTGTTTAGGGCCCCATGGGGGAGTGGTAAGGCTTTCTGATCATTCCAGCTGAACTTATTAATTAATGGCAAATAAGTTTCACTAAGGGCCAAGCTGTATGTTCATGTACTGGATTTTTAAAAGGCTTAGGGTGCAATCCTTTCCAGCACTGACATAAGGGCAATGCAGCTCTGAGGTAAGGGAACAAATCTTCCCTTACTTTGAGGAGACCTCCATGAGTGACATCCAACTGCAGGATGCAGCACATGTCCCATTGGCACTGCTAGGCCACTGCTGGAAAGCACTGACATAAGGGGTTAGGATTGTGACCTTAATCCTAGAAGTTGCTGTTTTACACACAGAAAAATAGCTGGGTGGGCCCCAAACCTGATCAGGACTACTCTTCCTCCATACTATTGTTCTGTAAAAATCTTCCTACAGACACATTTCTTTTTGTTCCAAAGTGTATATGAGAGGAGACCGGGAAGCAGATTTGGCTCAGTGGATAGGAACCATGAACATTCTAGTCTGACTTCTTCACTGGCCCAGTGCAGAGCGACATGGGGGAAGGGGAAAGTTTTCCCCTTGCCTTGAGTTGCACCACTTCTGACCCCAATTGAGTCCTAAATTACCTTAGTGGGGTGGGGCGCTAGGCATGGGTCCCAATTGGGAGCAATTTGTCCGGTTGGCTTAAAGCGGGTCCTATCCAGCCTCTAGAATAGGAAGCTGAGCCTTCCTGTTGGAACTTGAGAATGTTTGCAGGTCCTTTCTAGTGACTCTGTGTTTTCATAGACTCAACTTTGAATCAGAAAACAAGCTTAATTCTTGTGCACTCTACTTCCACCTCCACCCTCCCCCCCCCCCGCCAGTGATAGCCTTAAAAATAAAGGTGCACTCCACACGCATGAGTTTGCAGTGATGAAAGGGCAGCTCTTTGACGAGTGAAATAAGAGAACCTTGAAGGAGATAAGAACATCACCAGAGCTCTGCAAGATCTCATCAAAGAACCATGTTGTTCAAGCCTGTTTCCTGCAGTGACCAATCAAATGTCTTGGGCATATCTGGCAATAAAAGGCATATCTCTCTCCCACTCTTGCTCACCTGCAACTGACATTCAGAGGCAACACTGTTTGCAAAGACGTGCAAAAAGTCCCTGCAGGCTGGCACTAGTCAAAGAGGAGCAGAAGGTAACAGCCCAGCAACATCTCAAAGGCTTTGAAGATGTGAAGACTAACCTGAACCTACTTACTTTGGGCCCAGTCCTATCCAACTTTCCAACACCGGTGCAGCTGCAATGCAGCCCCTATGTGGGGGAACAAATGTGGGGGAACTACGCTCTCACCACAGGATGGTGAGCATCCTGTGCTCACTAGCATGGCTACACCAGGGCTGGAGAATTGGATAGGATTTGGCCCTTACTTAGCCCTGTTTTGACCTCGCAGTAGGTAATTAACAGCCCAATCCTATCCCCCAGCAGCACCCTGTGGGGCCACAGCAGCCACCAGAATCACCTTGGTGTAAGGCAGTTTTTCTCAAACTGTGGGTCAGGACCCACTAGGCGGATTGCAAGCCAATTTCAGGTGGGGGGAAGGGCAGGCAGCAGGTGTTCCTCGGGGGGGGGGCAGGTAGGGAGCAGGAGGCAGGGCCTGGATCCAGGGGTCATGCAGGATACCATGGATAAAAGGGAACCTATACTTACTTTGGCGCCAAGCATTCGTGTCTCTTCCTTTGCTGAATGCTAGAAGAGGAACATGAGAAGCAGTCAGCCAGAATGCTGGAGGTGGGAGACAGCCAGGGTTCCAACAAGAAGCAGGAAGCTTCCTACTGCCTGTTGGTGTTCCCTTAGTCTGTACTAGCATTCTGGAGTGCTTGGCACTCCATACATAATACATAAGACAAATACATAATAGGCACAGAGGGACACAGGTAAGTAAATCCACGGATGTGGGATCTGTGGATACTGGGGAAACCTGTATATTCCCCTTCATGGAGATGACGTATCCCACAGAGAGCTAGATTCAGTTGTCCTGTCCTGACCTAGCAGGGTGGTGGTGGTGCATGTACCTGCAACACCAGTGATAGATCCTGTGTGCAGGATTCCCTGGATTCCCTCCTGGGGTCCTCCTGGATTCCCTCTGGGGTCTGTCTGGCAGCTCCAGCTCCTGAGGCCTCTGCAGTTGAACTTTCCCTTGAACCTGGCTGGGTCTTGCTAGGGGTTTTCCCAGCCCCAGAAATCACCGGACTACGAAGCAACTTCCTGAAGGCGGATGTGTGGGCGAGAAACGAGGCTGGGCTTGTTGACAGGGTGGTGAGGAAGAGGCAGCCAGCTGGTGCTGGTTTTAGATTGCGTATGTCTCAGAGACAGGAGGACGGGAGCTAAGCATGTTTATTGATCAAGTGAAGCTCACAGATTGTGCATGGGAGGAGAGGTGGATAGGTGTTGGGACAGATCAGGCAATTTCAGAGTGGTTAAACAGGAAGGGAAGTCCCTTTGGAACCCAAGTAAAAGGTTGGAAAGTCCTCGTGTGTGTGTGTGTGTGTGTGTGTGTGTGTGTGTGTGTTTAATAAAAGACAAAAACCACAGTGAAAATCATTTTTTATCCTGAATGCATATAGCCTGCCTGAAAAAAACAGCTATGGGTCAAGCATGACTTCACATCTTGAAGGCCAAAGAATCGAATAGGTCAATGTTTCTCAACCAGTGGTAGGGGTACCACCAATGAGGTGGTGTCTGGTGGTACTCCCAGGACTCCTGCCACCCGACAGCGAGACGAGGAATGTGACACAACAAACAGTGGTAGGAGGCTCCAAAGCATGCTTTCTGCACTCGAAAAAGCCCTCCCATCCACCCTGAACCTCTTACTGGTGCTCATTATGTCACATCTGGTCTCCCAACCCAGAAGTAACTGCCAATGATGTCATCATCAGTTACTTCCAGAGGTATTTCAATTAGGTGGACTATGTGAAGTGGTACGGCAGAGCACAAACACTGAGAAACATGGGAATAGGGCATCCAGGGCAAGGGATAGAGACTTACTCAAGGGTGTTCCATGAGCTTCATGGACAAGTGAATATTTGATCCCATATCTGAACTGTCCAAATTGAAAGCCATCCACAGTGTTGCAAAAGTAGATGGCAGCCAAGCATGGGCTGTTGGCTCTAAAAGCAGCCGAAGAACTGCAGGCAGGGTCAGCTGTAAACCAATTGCACCCAACTGGACCTCCTGCACACAGGCAATTATGTTTTTTTTTTCCTGAACCAAAAACAAAATTTATGTTTTTATTAAATCATGTCACAGCCACCAGCGCAAGAGGTTTTGTAACAATTTACTTTTCAGAGGCAATCTACACATTTTGTTTACTTTCTTGTAGGCCTACGTGGATGCAGTTTTATATTAAAATATGCTTAGATTCATTCGGTCCATTAACTCACATGCTGTTTTTAAGCGCACCTTTGGATTGCTTTCCATTCCACCACAGAGGTATAATGTCTCTAATAAAGTACATTTACATTTCAAAGATTCTGCAGACCTTGGCTGTGAACCTGGGGCCCTGCCAAAAATGTTTCCAATTGGGACTTACAGCCCCTAAGGCCAGCCCTGTCTGCAGGGCAGAGGAAAATGCCACTCAATGCAAAGAGAGATTAGGGAGCCAGAGCGCCCTCACTCAGCAGGCAAATTCCAGGTGGAAGGGGAATCCCCTGGCTCAGAGGTTAATCACAGCCTTTGTGCCTGTAGGGAGGGGTGGTGAGGCAAAGTCCAGTTCCCAAGCCAAGGGAGAGCCCAAAATACATAAACGTACTTGGCCTCCTCAGAAAGATGCGGAAACCCTCTGAGATATGTGGGCGAGCACATTCAGGCCTTTCCTTGTTCCTTCCACGCCCTCTTGGGGGGGGGGCTGCACCCCGTCCTCTTGCATCTAATCAGAGGGTACTTTGGTTGTAGTAATGCAAGAATGTAACAAGAGCCTGGCTGGATCAGGCCAGGGGTCCATCTAGTCCAGCTTCCTGTATCTCACAGTGGCCCACCAGATGCCTCAGGGAGCTCACAACAAAATACCTGCATCCTGTTGCCACTCCCTTTCACCTGGCAAGGTAGCCTAAAACCAGGAGGTTGCATATACCCATCATGGTTTATAACCTGTGTGGGACATTTCCTCCATAAATCTGTCCAATCCCCTTTTCAAGGTATCTAGGCCAAATACCATAATCACATCCTGCAGCAAGGAGTTCCACCGATTTGTCACAGGTGGGGTAAAAAAATGTTTTCTTTAGTCTGTTCTAACTCTCTTGCCACTCAAATTTAGTGGTTGTCCCCCTGGTACTGGTGTTGTGGGAGAGGGAAAAGAACATCCCTCCATCCATTCTATCCATCCCTTGCATAATTTTATATGACCATTAATTTAGAATGGGATTCACAAAAAATTATTTGTATGACTCTTCAGCACTGTCTTCAACGTGATACTTGTCCAGATATCGTTCCCCACTTTACATCCTTCAAATTTAGTGCGCAGTCCAACCAAATAAGTGAAGCATCTTTAAAAACTATTTTTTTTTCTCATAGGAGAGTGAAGCACACGCCTCACTCTCTCTCAGATGTCAATTACCCTAAAAGGTGCTGAGCTTTGGCAGGATTGGGCCTATAATTTTGATACTATTGACCATGATGTCCACTCAGGTAGAAGCTCAGAAGTTCAGATCCTTCTAGAGAAGTGGCCTCCAAACTGGTCTGCAGTGTGCCGGATTTTAGACCTTGGCGTGGCAGCAGCACCTTACCATTTAGCCTGTAGCCTCTTCTCTTCACGCCTGCTTGTTTCAGACACTTGTGCTGGGCAGCTGTTTCCAGTGCCAATCGCCCCAGTAAGCTGTGAGCCCCAATTTCCTGGGGGAAGCAGTTGCCCAGCACAGTTGCCTGCAATAATCGTGTGCAAAGAGAAGAGACTGTGGGGCTGTACCACAATATGGTGGCATGCTGCACCCAAGCTGAGTTTCTGGTGCACCTAACCTGGTTTGCAGGCAGAGTTTGGAGTAGCAGTGCCCTGGGCAGGAACAAAGTTATGTCACTTGATGTAATGACATGGGGTGCCACAGAGTTCAGTCCCCCAAGTTGTTCAACACCTACCGGAAACTGCTGGGAGAGGCAGTAGTGTAACTCAGGGGTATTTCAAGTATCACAGTATGTAAGTGGCCCCTCCCACTCGCCATCAGAGCCATACTGGGCAGCAACTTTATATTGACTTTAAACACGTGGTTCTCAAACTTTTAGCACTGGGACCCACTTTTTAGAATGAGAATCTGTCAGGACCCACCAGCAGTGATGTCATGAAGTGACAACATCAAGCAGGAAAATCCTAGGCTGCAATCCTACCCACACTTACCCAGGAGTAAGTCCCATGGACTGTCATTGTTAAAAGCATATACTGTACATAGTGGCCTGTTAAAAGTACAGATTTCAAAAGCAGTTACATACCATGCATCAAGTGTATGCATCAAAAACAAATTATACATTGAAATGAATGGGGAACCACCTGAAATTGGCTCGTGACCCACCTCGTGGGTTCCAACCCACAGTTTGAGAAACACTCCTTTAAACCATCCAGCTGATTTCAGGAAAAGTCCATCCATCTGGTGCTTCCAAAACTTTGGACATTGAGTTCTGAGGATTTATCATGCAGAAAAAAAAGAGAAAATACCATTCATGTCCTACAGTCTTGTCATTCCACAAGCTGGTCTTTGGTGCCCCCTCTCAGTGGCTGATGAGTTGAAGGTAATTGCCCAGCAAAATAGGAATGTCTTGGATGCCATCTAGTGGAGGAACCTCCACAACATCAACAGAATGGCCTGTAATGGTACCAGGAAAGATAGGGAGAGTGAGAGACAGCAAGATGTGCTGAGCACAGTGGAGTGCACTTCAGTTGGCAACCTTCAGTCCCGAAAGACTATGGTATCGCGCTCTGAATGGTGGTTCTGGAACAGCGTCTAGTGTGGCTGAAAAGGCTGATTCGGGAGTGACAATCCCTTCCACACTGGGAGCAAGTGTAGCCTGTCCCTGGTCTGTCTCCCTGGCTGTGGGCCTTCCTTCTTTGCCTCTTTACCTCAGTCTGTTGACAAAGTGTCTCTTCAAACTGGAAGAGGCCATACTGCACAGCCTGCCTCCAACTGGGCCGCTCAGAGGCCAGGGTTTCCCACTTGTTGAGGTCCATTCCTAAGGCCTTCAGATCCCTCTTGCAGATGTCCTTGTATCGCAGCTGTGGTCTACCTGTAGGGCGCTTTCCCTGCATGAGTTCTCCATAGATCCTTTGGGATCTGGCCATCATCCATTCTCACGACATGACCGAGCCAACGCAGGTGTCTCTGTTTCAGCAGTGCATACATGCTAGGGATTCCAGCTCATTCCAGGACTGTGTTGTTTGGAACTTTGTCCTGCCAGGTGATGCCGAGGATGCATCAGAGGCAGCGCATGTGGAAAACGTTCAGTTTCCTCTCCTGTTGTGAGCGAAGAGTCCATGACTCGCTGCAGTACAGAAGCGTACTCAGGATGCAAGCTCTGTAGACCTGGATCTTGGTATGTTCCATCAGCTTCTTGTTGGACCAGACTCTCTTTGTGAGTCTGGAAAATGTGGTAGCTGCTTTACCCATGCGTTTGTTTAGCTCGGTATCGAGAGAAAGAGTGTCAGAGATCGTTGATCCAAGGTACACAAAGTCATGGACAACCTCCAGTTCATGCGCAGAGATTGTAATGGAGCGAGGTGAGTCCACATCCTGAACCATGACCTGTGTTTTCTTCAGGCTGATTGTCAGTCCAAAATCTTGGCAGGCCTTGCTAAAATGAATCATGAGCTTCTGGAGATCTTTGGCAGAGTGAGTGGTGACAGCTGCATCGTCAGCAAAGAGGAAGTCATGCAGACATTTCAGCTGGACTTTGGACTTTGTTCTCAGTCTGGAGAGGTTGAAGAGCTTTCCATCTGACCTGGTCCGGAGATAGATGTCTTCTGTTGCAGTTCCAAAGGCCTGCTTCAGCCGGACAGCGAAGAAAATCCCAAACAAGATTGGTGCAAGAGCACAGCCCTGCTTCACTCAGCTTCGGATGTCAAAGGGGTCTGATGTGGAGCCATCAAAGACAACAGTGCCCTTCATGTCCTTGTGGAAAGATCTGATGATGCTGAGGAGCCTGGGTGGACATCTGATCCTGGGGAGAATCTTGAAGAGGCCGTCCCTGCTGACCAGGTCGAAAGCCTTTGTGAGATATATAAAGACTATAAAGAATGGCTGTCGCTGTTCCCTGCATTTCTCCTGCAGCTGTCTAAGGGAGAATACCAGATCAGTGGTGGACCTGTTGGCTCAGAATCCACACTGCGATTCTGGATAGACGCTCTCTGCAACTACCTGGAGCCTCTTTAGTGCAACTCAGGCAAACAGCTTTCCTACAATGCTAAGGAGAGAGATGCCGCAGTAGTTATTGCAGTCACCCCTGTCACCTTTGTTCTTGTACAGCGTGACGATGTTTGCATCCCTCATGTCCTGAGGTACTCCACCTTCTCTCCAGCAGAGACAGAGGATTTCATGCAGCTCAGTGACGATCTCTTTGCAGCACTTTAGGACTTCAGCAGGGATGCTGTCTTTTCCAGGTGCCTTGCCAAAGGCAAGGGAGTCCAGGGCCACATGAAGTTCTTCTAGGGTTGGTTCACTGTCAAGCTCCTCCAGCACAGGTAGGCACTCAATGTTGTTCAGCGCTTCTTCAGTGACTACATTTTCTCTGGAATATATCTCAGAGTAGTGCTGTAACCCAGCGTTCCATCTGCTGTGCCCGATCCTGGATGACCTTGCCTGTGGCAGACTTCTTCTGTGGCAATTTTCTTCTGTGTTGGACCTAGGGCCTGCTTGATACCGTCATACATCCCCTTGATGTTGCCCGTGTCAGCTGCTATCTGTATCTCGGAACAGAGCTGGAGCCAGTAGTCGTTAGCACATCTCCTGGCAGTCTGTTGGACTTTGCTGCGAGCAGCTCGGAGGACCTACAGGTTGCGCTCACTGGGACAGGCCTTGTATGCTGCTTGAGCTCTCCTCTTTTCCTCAATGACTGGTGTCAACTCCTCAGAGTGGGCTTCAAACCAGTCTGCCGCCTTGTTGGTCTTCTTGCCGAATATGGACAAGGCGGTGTTGTAAACGGTATTCTTGAAATGTTCCCATCTGTTGGATGCATTTGCGTTGGCCGGGCCTGGAAGAGATTCCTCAAGCGCTTGTGCAAATTCCTCCACTTTTCTCTGATCCCGGGTCTTGCTCGTATCAATGTGAGGTCTTCCTTCCTTTTTTGTGTGGTACAGTCGCTTTGTTTTCAGTTTCACTCTGCTGCACACCAGGGAGTGGTCAGTGTCGCAGGCAGCACCATGATAACTTCGTGTGATCTTAATGCTGGGAAGGCTGGAGCGTCTGGTGAGGATCAGGTCGAGCTGGTGCCAGTGCTTTGATCTTGGATGTCTCCAAGAGACTCTATGTTGGGGCTTTGTGTTGAAGAACGTGTTGCTGACACAGAGACCGTGATGACAGCAAAACTCTAGCAGGCGTTGGCCATTTTCGTTCATCCTCCCAGTGCCGAACTGACCTAAGCAAGTGGGCCATGAACTGTTATCAGCACCAACTCTAGCATTGAAATCGCTGAGGATGAACAATGGCTCTTTTACGGGGATCTTCTTGATAGTGGTGGCCAGGTCATCGTAGAATTTGTCTTTGGCTTCTGCTGGAGACGACAGAGTCGGTGCATATGCACTCATGAGAGTGACAGGTCCTGCTGATGACTGGAGCTGCAGGGACAAAATTCTTTCACTTTCCGCAGTAGGTGGGATGATGAATTCCAGAAGGGTATTTCTGACCGCAAAGCCAACGCCATGTTCCCTGGTTTCGTTTGGTGGTTTTCCCTGCCAGAAAAATGAGAAATTTCTCTCCTTGACAGATCCAGAATTAGGCAGTCTCGTCTCTTGAAGGGCGACAATGTCCATCTGCAGTCTGCTCAGCTCCATGTTGATGCCAGCTGTTTTGCGTGTGTCGTCTATTTCTTGCAGGTCGTCAGAGAAGCCAGGTGTCATTGTCCTTACGTTCCAGGTGCCCAGCTTTAGGGCAGGAGTTTTCTGTTTTATGTTGCATGGTGCAGAGTTGTCGATCCACTTGTCAGTTTTCACCCTAAACCCCATGCACCCCGTGAGGTTAACAGACCGTGGGAATGCAACACCTTACTGGCTGGAGACTGCCCAGCTTGGCAGGCAGTAGCTGCCCAATGAGATGCAATGATCTCTCCCACCGTCGGAAGCAGCCCCTGGCGTCACACTCTACGCCAATCGAGCAAAGTCTTATAACTGGTAAACTGCTGCTTCCCGTGTTGTGCCGACACCATATGGCAAAGTTGGAGTGTCGTCTCCAGTGCGCGAAGCCTGGGTAAAGAAGATATGGAGGATAGGCTGTTACCCATGCAGCAAATCCCCTCTCCACGTTGCTGAAATGGTCTAATGGGAAGGCAGAGGCCAATAAGTTTGGTTCCAGCAGCGTCGCAGGACTTGCCAGAGTGTGACTATGTACAGCCTCAGGGACTCCGACTTTGGATTTTGCCTCGAGGTTGACTCCTGAAGCCTTTTCTACAACTGGATATAGCCACAAGGCAGTGGAGGTTTGAGGTCAGTTTCCTTATCTTAGATGGGCTGCCTTCCCAGGCTGACGAGTTCCATCTACCTGTTTGGCTGTTTGATCACCTTATGACAAGTACAGCCAGGCTGAGAGCCTGTTATTATCCCCAGCCCCCAGGGGATGATGCAGGAGTTGAGGGGCAGAAAGGGAGATTGTGGGGGACGGAGGACTGCAGGGAGAGAGGGAGGTCATGGGTAATGGAGGATTGAAGGGGGAGAGAGAGGATGAGGGTAATGGAGGATTGCAGAAGGGGAGGAAGGCAAGAGGGGGTTGTGGGTAATGGAGGATTGCAGAGGGAGAGAGGATGAGGGTAATGGAGGACTGCAGAGGGAGAGAGGGGATGAGAGTAATGGGGGATTGCAGAGGGGGGAGGCAGGAGAGAGGGAGGTTGTGGGTAATGGGGGATTGCAGAGGAAGGAGAGGATGAGGGTAAAGGAGAATTGCAAATGGGGAGGGAGGAGAGTGGGGGGTTGTGGGTAATGGGGGATTGCAGAGGGAGAGGGGATGAGAGTAATGGGGGACTGCAGAGGGGGAGAGGGGATAAGGGTAATGGAGGATTTCAAAGGGGGAGGGGAGAGGGGGGTTGTGGGTAATGGAGGATTGGAGAGGGAGAGAGGGGATGAGGGTAATGGGGGATTGCAAAAGGGGAGGAGAGAGGGGGATTGTGGGTAATGGGGATTGCAGAGGGAGAGAGGGGATGAGGGTAATGGAGGATTGCAAAGGGGGGAGGGGGAGAGGGGGATTGTGGGTAATGGGGGATTGCAAAGGGGGGAGGGGGGTTGTGGGTAATGGGGGATTGCAGAGGGGGGAGGGGGAGAGGGGGATTGTGGGTAATGGGGGATTGCAGAGGGAGAGAGGGGATGAGGGTAATGGAGGATTGCAAAGGGGGGAGGGGGAGAGGGGGGTTGTGGGTAATGGGGGATTGCAGAGGGGGGAGGGGGAGAGGGGGATTGTGGGTAATGGGGGATTGCAGAGGGAGAGAAGGGATGAGAGGGGAGTGCACACTCAGTGGCATAGCTAACAGGGAGTTACATTTCCCTGGGTACCATGCCTTGAGTGGGTGCCAATCCACACCCCTGACGGCGGACTAGAGGCAAAAAAACTAAGTGTTCTAGGTGTCCAAGAGGCCTTGCAAGGCATGGGGAGGCCAAGCAAAGCCTCCCTAGGTCTCAGAAGGCCTCATGAAGTCCTTGGAAAGGCACTTTCTAAAAAGCATCTCATAACTGGAAGGCGTTAAGAATTTTTGTGTCTGGATGCCAGATGCCTTATCTATGCCACTGCAAGCAGGAAACCTTAAACTTGCATGGGCTCCTCCAGTCCCGTTTGCATCCACCTGTTCTTGCCCCAAAGGTTTTTGGACAATTTCAAATGTCAGGAGAGATTGGTTGGGCAGTCCAGTCCTACCCAACTCCTGTGCCAAGGTCCCAACTAGCTTTAGAAGACTAAAGTTTCACTTTATCGCTGTTCAAGCCTGTTTTTATCCTTTTTACTATGGAGAGGGAAATCATGCTGGAGCATTTGTTGAGCTCCAAGTTCATTGGATCGAGACCATTCTGGTGGCCTTGTGTCCCCCTTTGCCTGACCTTCAATAGGAGCCAAGGTATCTTTGCTTACTTGTAAGCAGTTGCACACAATTCTCAGTGTATCTCAGGGTGCAATCCTCACAGTGCCCTAGGCCGGCACAAGTACCAGCCTAGGAGGATTGCAAACATGCTGTAAAGCCTCCTCGGGAGTGGGCTGGACCGGCACAGGGTCATGCTCTGGCCCACGGAGACTGTATCCATCCTCCGCGCTGACCTGGAAGGGAGAGTTGCATCAGACAAGCTCAGCCAATGCAGGGGTCTGGGGAGGAGGCAGGAGAGTCCTGGCCTAACTGTTCCAGTGCAAGACAGGATTGTGCTGTCAGTTTCACTTTCCATAGGGCTCAATACATTTTCCTTGTGAGCTTGGAGGGGGATACTTCTCAGTTGTTTTTGGAGGCCTGCATTCAACATATCAAGACAATTCTGGTCGCATTGTGTTCCTTTTGGCCTGCCCTTCGAGGTGTACTGAGGCATATTCACCTCCCTTGCAAGTAAACATGCACATATGGCTCAGTTTCACTTTCCATAGGGTCCAATAGTTTCCTTGCCTGTGATCACTGGTGGGTTCCACTGGGTCAGCTCATATGGCCAGCATTCTTGGCTGCCCCTTGAAGATACCAAAAGCTTGAAGGGAGAAGCTGCAGCTCCCCACCTCAACTTAGTGATGTCTTAAAGAAGCTCACAGAGCAAGATTAACAGCTGGAACTATCAAAAGGACTTGTGGCACTCTTTTCATACAGGGATAAGATCCACTTTCAACTCAGAAGCAAGCCCAGGGAGATGATCTAGGATGTTTTATTTACAAACAGCAGACAAGCATATTAAAGAAACCCAAGCTCTCAGCTGTCCCCAGTCACCTTTTCTTCCCCATGTTGCAAGAAGACACTCCAGGAGAATTAAATAAAGCCACTTTTTTTTTTCTTTTTGCTGTCTGAAGTGGCTCACCCAGCATTACCCTGTTCAGAATCCAAGAAAGAAAGAGGATCCATCTAAAGCACAGGTTATCAGACTGTAAAGTTTGGCTTATTTAAAAAAAAAAATGGTGAAAAATTAAATACCAAGGTTTATTTTTAAAAAAATGAAAATAAACATACACGAGACCCCCACAAAAAAATCAGCTGGGAGAAGGAGGAAAATATAAATGGGAACATCGACAAGGGCATGGCTCAATGGTTATTTTACACATGATGAAATGGGAGCAGTAAGACTAGCCAATCAAAGGAGAGCAAGATCTGTGTCCAATTGGCAAAGAAGCAAGAAGCAGCAGCAAAGGTAGCCAGGGATTGTCACAGAAGGGATGTGTGTGTGTGTGGTCTGAGAAGGAGCTGGCATTGTGCTTATTCAGTCTCATGGTAGGGACTGTCAGGAAGAGGGGACAGGGCAGGAAGGGGAACAGCTCCTGGAAGTTGCAGTATGGAGTCCTAGTAGTCCTGTGGCAAGGGGAGAAAGAAAGCAGAGAGTCAGTGCACAGGTTCACATCAACAGCTAACTCAATTTCCTCCTTCACCATTAGCGCATTCTGAGTAACCAGACCATGGAGCCCACTACAGAGTGTTTTGTCATAAAGAGACAAATCAGCTTCCATCTTGGGAAAGCGCAGCCGAGAACTTAGTACCCAACAATACAGTTTTCCAATCATTAAAATAAGACAGTGGTTCCCAAACTTACCTGGGTCACAGAACCCCTGCAGCCTCCTCTTCCTGGCTCAGCCAGGTGCTATCATCTTGGATCTCATGAGATCCAAAATGGTAGTGCCCAAATCTCATGAGATTTTTGTTAGATTCAAGATGGTGGTGCTCAGGAGAACAGGGAGGAGAGGCCACTGGGGACATCCCACGGTGCCCCTGTGAGTCTACCACAACACACTAAGGTAGCGGTTCCCAAACTTGTTTTGTCTGGCAGCTCCCTTGACCTACTGGGCCCACTGGCCATGGTTCCCCATTAGGGCTACAATCCTATACATTGTATAGGGTGGCGGGTTTTCCTAGAGGATTCTGCAGCTCCCCTGGCTGGTTTCCACAGCTCCCTGTTTGGGAACCACTGCCCTAAGGTGCCATGACGCACACTTTGGGAACACCTGAAATAAGGTATTAAACGGAGAACAATATCTAGAGGTGTTTGTTTCCAGTGAGTAAGATAGTATTACAGCCTAAGTTTTATTGAACGCAATGGGCTGAGTAAAACAAATAACACTGTTTTCAAACACCTCTAACAACATCCTTTTTCTTAAGGGAACTCAAAGGGCTCTTCCATTAATTTTCTGACAACTTTAAAGCTCTGCATGCAGAAGGTCTCAGGCTCTTTTTCCAGCACACTTACAGAGGAAAGACCTTTCTCTGTCTGAAACCCTAAAGAGTTTCTGTAGACAGTGACAACAGTGCTGAACTAGGTGGACCAAACACAGTAGAAGGCAGCTTCTTATGTTTATTTTGTCTTATCCCCACCTGCTGCCACTTAAACAAAAGCTTGGATCTGATGCCAGTGCATTTGATGGGGAGGGAAAGCAGGATTTGCAGGGAAAGGCAGTATAACAACAGCCCTGCTGGATCAGGCCCAGGGCCCACCTAGTACAGCTTCCTGTAACTCACAACGGCCCACCAGGTGCCTCCAGGAGCACACAAGATATGTGCCTCCCCCGTCACTCCCCTGCATCTTGCATTCTATTTACCCTCACACACCCCAACAAAGACCTAGATAGAACCCCAAGAATTGCAGATAATAGTGGATACTCACAGCTCGAGGTTTTTTGTTCAGCTTGAGATCTATCCTGTAATAGAAGACAGAAGAGAGTGCTCAGCTGAGATCTGGGCCCAGAGCTGCTCCACAGACCTGGCCACAGCACACAGCAGAGCTTACAACCAAGGCTAAGTTCAACCCCGTTCACCAATTTGGATAGGCCAGAGCAAGATCTCTCCCCACCCACACAGCCCGACCCTGAGCCACAATGCGGATTTCACCAAAATGCTCCGAAAGAAAAATTAGAGAGTTATGCAGCATCCAAAGACTGAACAAATCATGCGCTATGTTAGCATGTTAGAAGTGCAGCTCTGAGGAGCAGATAGTGGTAACTTATGGTATGCCAGAATTAAAGAGGATTTGGCTGTGCTAGTGGTCATTGAATCTGGGTTTGTATTGTATTGGGGCAATGGGGTGGGTGGGGAACTGCCAAATCCAAGGGGGCAATTGGCCTTGGAAAGCAAAGCAAGAAAAATCAGTTTTTAAAAACTCAATAGACGTTTATCTGCTTTTAAAAATGATGTAAAGAAGCAGAAGAGGGAAGCCGATTGAATTTTTTTTTTAAGCTGAAGTTATTAAATTAAAATGTTACCTCCATAGTGGTTTTGGCTGTATTTTTAAACACTTGCCAGCCTAACCTAATATACATACCTACAATTAAACAGACAAACTATGGGTTAGAATAATTTTTGGCAAGGCATGTGTGCGTATGCGGGGGGGGGAGGAAATTGGGAACAGGGAGGACACGAGAAAGGTCTACATACTAACATCACAGCACAAAAACTAAGTCAAGTCAAACTTACTCAAAGTCATAATCAAACATGCCAGACGGGCTGAGGAGCAGCATTGGAAAGGAAGAAAGCAATAGAAATTAATATACTAAGGCATTAAATCAATTAGTTGATTAGCCAACCCTAGCAAGATTATTCAAAAAAATAAAGAGAGCCAGTGACACAATGCTATACACAAGTCTAACTTAATAGCATATCCTCCAACTACTAACTTGAACAACCCCACCCATCTCAGTCTGGCACTCTGGAGCCTTTCTATGTGGACCGGGGGGGGGGGGGAAGAGAAGCTGAGACAAAAGCCTTGAGCATAAGGGCAGAACATCCTGGGCTTACTCAGGCAAAAGATAGGAAGAAGCACCTGAAATCATTCTAGTACACTCACTCAGGAGCCTCACTCATCACCCTAAAACGGGATCTCAAGGGAACTGGGGGCCAACACATTACAGACTCTGCCTGGGAATCAAAATTTGAGGAGAAGCCTGGGACTCTGCCTGGGAGGAGAAGCAAGGACCTGAGAGGAGAGGCTGGAATCCTTCCCAGCATTTGAAGGGTTGATGCAAGGAGTGGCTCAAGCTACAGGGAGAATCCTGCAGAATTTGCAGTAGGGTGCCAAGTCAGACTTGGCAGGCAGGGGGTTGGATTAGTTGACCTTGTAGGTCCCTTCCAACTCTATGAAGTCTCACTTCAGGGTTCTGCAGCTCTTAAAAAGGATTTTGGACTGGACTTCAAGGGCCATCCTGTTGCCCATCAGTAGTCTGACCAGGAAAGCTAACCATGGAGAGAAAAACAGGCCACCTTCTTTGATTTGGAAGGAGGCACCACCCACCTTTTTTGCTTGTTGCACTGTCTGTTGCACAGGAAGCAGACTGAATGGCCAGCTTACTCTCTATGTTGGAAATGCAACACACAAACGAGACCTTAAGCAATGACAAAGGAGTGCCATTCTCAAGTCCACTTCCAGCATCTTGGAGACTGCTTGATTCAGGGGCCAAGTCCCCAGAATGGCCGAACCCCCTTTTTGCCATTTTCCTCCTGCCCCCCTGCACTGTTGGCCAATAGACCCACCTCTGTGAGAGCACTCTCCCTCTGCCTGGGACCTTGTCCTATTTTGTCTTGAGTGCATTTGCAGGTGTAAGTCAAGGTCATTTCCTGTCTCAGTGGGGTCTACCCAACAAGGGCCAGCTGCCAGTTACTATGGAAACTCTTATTAAATAATTTAATTTGCTCCTTGTTGAAATATTTAACCTGTTCTCAGGTTACATCTTAATCTGCAATTTCCAACTGATGTGCACTAAAGAGGGACAGACATCACTCTTCTAGTGATACAGGGCCTTGGGAAAAACACTGCTGTTTTAGGGTCCTTCTTGGCTGTAGACCACAAACCCCCTTTCCCTCTCCAATCCCACATGGCTGTTCTACAGATCCAGCCCCCTTTGGAGCAACATGGAGAATTTGCATGGTACGGTGCACTGGGAGAGTTTCAAACTGTTGCTCAAGAACAAAGCTCACAAGGTGACCTTGCACCAGTCTAGACTATCTCATACGACTGCTGTGAGGATAAAAGCAGAGCACCACGGACACTTTCCTGAGCTCCTTGGAGGAAAGGCAGAACAAAACTGCAATCAATAGATAAATTACAAGTACCCCAACCCATGTACCAGGGCCGGCCTAATACGGGGCCCAACTGGAAACATTTTTTGCAGGGCCCCAGCCAAGATTTGTAGAATCTTAAATAAAATTTATTATAGATTTTATGTCTCTATGGTAGAATGGAAAGCAATCAAAATGTGCGCTTCAAAAGTGACCATGAGCTCATAGACCAACTGGATCTAAGCACATTTTAATATAAAATTGCATAAATGTAAGCCTACAAGCAAACAAACAAAATGTATAGATTACCTTTGAAAAGTGAATTGTTACAAAAGCACTTTTTTTTAAAATAACAAACTGTGAAATGATTTAGTAAAAAAAATATTGTTTTTCTTAGGGTAAAAAATTCAAAATACCCATTGCAGAGTGTTACTGTGTGTATTTGTCAAGACTAGATTACCCTGGTGCTGGGCCCAATTGGGAGCAATTGATCATACTCAGGGGGTCTCCAAACCATGGGCCGTGGGCCACATCTGGCCTGTGGGATGATTCTATCCGGCCTGTGTGTTGCCCTTCAGCCTGGATGATGGGGCTGCCCATGGCAGAGAGCATGTGCATGGGGGCTCTCTGCAGCAAGAGTGGGAGTGCCCAGCAGCCTGAGCCTCACTGCAGTACAGGAAGCATTCACCCAGTGTGGTTTAGAGCAAGCTGCCAGGCTCATACTGGCCCTCGCTCTCATGAGCGCCAAGAGTGAGATGTCAGTCAGAGGGAGCCGGGCTTCAGCAGCCAGAGGTTTGCTGGGTGACTTTGAGCTCCAGGTAAGAAACAAAACAAAAAACAGTAGCATTGTTTGAAGGCACTTGGAGGGTGTGTTTGGTGGGCGGGGGAGCCGAATGAGGATCAGACTATAGTCAGGAGTGGAGCTGGAAGGAGGCTTGCTGAATCCTGAAGCACTGGGAGACTTCAAGCCATGAGTAAGGAGAGAAAAAACCAGTTGCAGCAGCTGCTGGGTTCTTTGCTGACTTATGGTGGAGGGAGTGAGAGAGTGAAGGAGTGTGTGTGTGTGTGTGTGTGTGTGTGTGTGTGTGTGTGTGTATATAGAGGGAAAGTAGGGGTAGGGAAGCCAAGTGGGGTTCAGACAATGCTCAGGAGTGGAGTTGGAAGGAGGAGGGATTTTTCAATATCCAATTCCCCCTCTTCTGTCTCAAATTTATTTATTTTCCAGCCCATGACCCTGTGTCAGAAAGACAATGCAGTCCTTGCACCAAAAAGTTTGGAGACCCCTGGTCTAATTGGCTTAAAGCCAACTCTGCCCTGTACTATCAGAATGTTCATCAACGCCCACCTCTAGGTGCATCTCAAAAGAGCAGGTGGGACAATACAAGGTCAAAGCATGTGCCAAGCCAGAGAGCAATCAATGGGCACCCTCCAAGGGAGGAAGCTACCCCAGCCAGCTTTTCCCACCATCAGCCTAGCCAGTTGGCGCTGGCCTGACTCACCTGTGTCGGTTTTTGTTCTTCCGTTTTTTGTGGCTAGTGTGGTGGCTGCCTGAGGATGTGGACGAAGCTGCTTTCTGGGGTTTCACCCCTTGAACAGAGCCATCCAGCTCTTCCACTTCCTCCTGGCTTGGCTCGTTCTCCTGGTTGTGAAAATCTGGGGAGGTGTCGCTCTCTGTCCCACTGCCAGGCTCCCCTGGAATGGGACAAACCCAGACATGCCTCAAAGATCAATGGTAGGAAAGAGCCCCAAGAAGCCCTTACTTGGTCCAAGCAAGAACAGGGGATCGGCCCCCATCCATGGGAAACCACGGCATACCCCAGCAGCCTGACAAGATCATTTTCTACTCACAGCTTAGTCAGTAGTTAAACTGATTTCAGTAGTATAAACACACATACTTCAGCACCTAATCCTTTCTTCCCCTAAAACAGTCGTTCCCAAACTGTGAGCCATGCCTCCCTAGGGAGCCACGGAAACCGCAGAATCCTTACAAAAACCTCCCACCCTGTACAATGTACAGGTTTGAAGCCCTAATGGGGAGCCACGGCTAATGACCCAGTAGATCAAGGGAGCCACCAAATGAAGAAGTTTGGGAACCACTACCTTAAAATGTTCACAAATCAATAACAGACCAGGGTAGAACTAGGGAATAGCCTGTTCTCTGACATAAAGTGGGCACTCCTTATGAGTGGGCTTGGCATCTGCAGTTTTCTATATCCACTGATGCCAAGCCTGTGGCTGGAGGGTCTCACAGAATCTCCCGGACATAACCAAAAGTGACTTCTGGTCACATTCAGAAGGTGTTTCGAGGTGTTCCAGCTGCAGATTTCATTTTCCTCAGAATCCAGTATCCGCAGGGGGTCCTGGAATGGATCCCCCACAGATACCAAGGGCCCACTGGTACCAAGAGCCCACCTTTCTACATGCAGGGAATTTCTGGCATAAGACAGCATTCTGCAATGCTACTTTCTGCTTGCATGCACAAGCTACATGAGGACTGGATCACATGCCATTTGCTAAAATTCTGAACCAGTTTTGAGACTGTTTTGAGTGTGCAATGGGGCAAAGCACCCCAGAGAAGATGAGATTGACCCACTGGGAGGGAAACTAGGGGTTAGAATGCCAGGTTTGGATTCAAATCCCAGCTCGTTATGAAACTTACATGGCAACCTTGAGCCAGTTCATTATCTGATCAAGCCTAACCATCTCAAGGGTTGTTATACGGATAAAAGGAGGAGAAGCCATGCACACTTCTCTGAACTACCTGGAAGAATGGCGGGATAGAAATGTGGAAAATGAAGATTTTAAAAACTTACTTTTTTCAATGAGTTGGTCCTGCACACCAGCCAATGCACTGACCGCCTATAAAAATCAGAGACCTGAATTAAGAGTACTGCGACAGGTCTTAACTCAAGCCTTGTCCAAGCCACTGTGTCCTCGCATTGAAGTGCATGCATGAAGAGGCCTAGAACTGACTGTGCTCCTATAACTGTGCAGGGCAACATGGTACTCAGCTTCCCTTCACCTTTATATTCAAAAAGCAGATTCTCTCCTGCCTGGGTAGGACATAAACCTGAAAATATCTAGACAGAGTCAGGTGAAAGTTCAGGCAGCCTCAAGGAGTTTCAGTAAGTCTTCCAGTGATGTGCCTTTGTGCTCTGAGAAAGCACAAGAAATTGTACTTTCCTGATCCAAGTAAGCACCCCAATTATACTTCCTCACCCAGTGACCAGAAAGCCTAATCAAGTAGATGGGGGTCAAACTTACAACTTGACCCAAACAAAATGGAATCATGGGTGGCTGAGACCCCCCCCCCCCCAAGTGTTTTTGGAGGTTGTGACTAAAGAGACCAGAGAATTTCACTTCAAAACACATAAATGCACAAAAAGCTCACACAAAGCCCTGATGATGTTCAGGGAGGCTGAAGATAAGTTCAGTGACTCCTTCCTATACATCAGGAGTTGGCAACCTATGGCCTGCAAGCTGGATCCGGCCTGCCACTCAAAGTCATCAGGTTTGTGAGGAGCTTGGCTTGGAAGGTGAAGCAGCAGCACAGCGACTCCATGACCTTGGACAGAGGGTTCTGCCCTGCCCTGCCCAGCACATGGCAAACTGGGGGTGGGGGAGGAGGCTTGGCCTCCCAAAAAGAGCTCTGAGCTGCTGCTTCCGGGGGGCTTGGTAATGCAAAAGTTTGGCAATGACATCATTGTCTGGCCCCTTTGCCCAAAGAGATTGCCCACACTTGCTATACAGGAAGGCTACGCTAGTTAGGGAAGAACCATACAGGAGGCACTGGGGACATTCTCAAACACACAGCCTGGTGAATGCTCAAGAACAACAATTCCACGCCAACAACTCTGGAGCTGCATGCATGCATGCTGTGTGTGCCTCCAATACATCTGGCAGCACAAGCAGCAGCCTTCCCAGAAACAGTGTAGGTCGCAGAAGCCATACTCACAGCAGCTGACGTGACGGAGGACTTGCTGAAAAGGCGCTCGGCTTCCTTGAACTTCCGATTCCGCCGATCGTTCTTGCTGTTAGAGTTCCTGAACACAAGAGTACATCGAGAACCCAATTTCTTGATGGTGCAATTCATGCTCTGGGATGCGATAAAAAGACTTGAGCACACAGTTCCACTAGAAGGGTCCTTGCTTCAGGGGAAAGAGCCTCTCCCATGAGAGAGGATTAAAAGGGGAATGAAACAAACTCATGGAGGACAACTACTGGTCACAATGGTAACATGCCATCCATCCTCCAGGTTCAGTGGCAGCAGTCCTCCAATTACCAGATGCTGGCAAGCAATGTTGGGAGAGCTGTATGTCTTCACCTCTTGCTCGTGTGGGCTACCCAGAAGCCCACAGGGGTATAATGGGTCACAGGGAGAAACAGAATGGTCTTTGGAAGGGCTCTTCTCACATTTTGAAGGAGAATCAGTGGAGAAGCCATGAACACAGAATACTGCTTTCTATACCTTAGTCCAGCTGTTCCCAAACTTTTCAGGGCCACAACCAACCTTGACCTTCACAGTGGATCATGACTCCATGTGTGCTGGGCCCAACACACGGGCGGCCCCAGAGGCTGCTTCCAGATCACACACACCAGGCCCCCATGGATTCCAAAATGCCCCTTGGAAGCAACCAGAAGTTGAATCCGCAAACCAGAAGTTGCGTCTGGTCACTTCTGAGGGGCATTCGGGGGACCACAGAGGCCAACAGAGGTCACGGGCTCGGCATGACCCAGAAGTGGCCTCTGGGGCCTCCCATAAGGTATTGCAGCATTACGGGGAGCACTGCACTGAGCTCAGCACACATAGGCTCACAACCCACAGTTTGGGAAATGCTGCATTAGTCCACCTAGCCCGGTATTATCTGCTCTGGTTGACTATTGCTTTCCAAGGATTCAGAGAGAGGGAGGCCTGAGGGAGGTTCAGGGCGAATGGAAGGGCTTTCTGAACATGCAAAAAGCACACACAAAGCAGGTGTTTCTCAACCAGTGGTACAAGTTCCACTACTTGTGGTGGTGTCCAGAAGGACTCCCAGACCCCCCACTGCCTGGAAGTGGCAATGCCACACAACAAACAGCAGTAGGAGACTGGTAATGGATCTGTTTGCCAAGAAGGAGCGTATCAAGCTCAGGGACATGGCTGCTGCAGAAGGATGTTTTGGGACACACAGGACACTTGCCATTCTGGTGTGAGCCTAAATAGGATGATGCTAATTTTCTGCAATGATTTTCTCTATTTAGAAGATTTTAGAGAGATTTAGGAGTGTGTTTGATTTTCTCTATTGCTGCATCTAGCTGCTGCTGTCACCGGGCAGGTAGACCTGGGCTCTGCATCCGGAAGTGCAGTAGACATGAGGCCCCAAAAAAGACTTTTCTGGTTACTGCCACCCTCCCCTTGCTGAATCCCTCCCCACAACCATTCTGCCTGCCCCATCACCTACCCTTGCCCCATCCTGCTGAATCCCTCCCCACAATCATTCTGCCTGCCCCATGACTCACCCTCCCCCAACCTGTTGAATCCCTCCCTGCAACTATTCTGCCTGCCCCATCACTCACCCTCCACCACACCCTGTTGAATCAGCCCCACAACCATTCTGCCTGCCCCCATGATTCACCCTCCCCCACCCTGTTGAACCCCTCCCCACAACCATTCTGTTTCTCCCTCTTTTCCCCTTTTGGGAAGGACCATAAAAGACATTGTCCATCCCCCCACCCCCCCAATCAAGCTCCTCTTGAAGGCCCTGCAATTCTGCAAGGCTGAACACCCAAACCCTGACCCAGGTACAAGCCAAGGCGCTAGTCCTCCTGAAGGACGCTCCCCAACGGGAGTGGGTGGGGTGGATGCGGCTGACTCACTTCTGGTTGGTCAGGTAACGGTCCCAACCGCGGATGATGTTCCCGTACATCTGTGTGTCCTCCAGGTAGCTGCCCTCGAAGGCGTAGATCTGGCGCTCCAGGTTGGCCAGCGTCTCCTGCAGGGGGGAGAGGGGAGAGCTGAGCGGGGCTAGCGGGGATCGGGCCCCCCACTTGCCCACCTGGGGGCACCAGGGCGCGCGCAAGGCGGCGCGCAACCGGTGCGCTCTGCAGGGCGCAGCGGGCGGCAGGGGGATGCCCTGCCCGGGGAGGCCACCCCAGAAGCGACCCCTCCCGGCCTCCCGCACCCACCGCCAGCTCCTGCTTGCGCTTGACCAGCTCGGCCAGCTCGCGGCGGGTGTCCGGGATCTGCGGAGGGGCGCCCGCCTTGGTGGCCGCCCCGTGGAGCGCCGCCATCGCCGCGCAGGGAGGGAAGGAAGGCAGGAAGGAGCCTGCGGGGGAACCGACGCTGGGAAGAGGAGGAGGAGGAGAAGGAGGAAGGCCTGGGCTGGGCGGGCTGGGAGCGAGCGATGCCGAACGGAGCCGCCGGGGGCAGCAGAGGAGTCCCGGCCGCCGCACCGCCTTCCTTCCGGGGCAGCTGGGCGGGGAGAGGGCAGGCTGGAGTGCACCGGCTGCAGCCGCGATGATCGCTTACGGGGCTCAAGCCCCAGGCATGTCTACTCGGGAGTAAGCCCCGTTGTGCTCAGTGAGGCTTACTCCCAGGAAAGGGTGGGGAGGATTGCAGCCTCAGAGCCCAGTCCTAGGCACGTCTGCTCGGAAGTAAGCCCTATTGTAGTTAATATGGTGCTTACTCCAAGGTATGTGTGGATAGGACTGCAGCCAGAGCCCAGTCCTAGGCATGTCTGCTCGGAAGTAAGCTCCATTATAGTCAAAGGTGTGTGGTGTTGGAAAATACGGGGGGGGGGGGATCAACCATTTACTGGTTGTATATCCCCCTGATTGGTTCACACTGGCCCACTGGTGTTGGCACTGGGTGGCTTGCTATGATTAGTCAGAAGTGGGAATGCTGATGGTAGAAACCTTGGAACCAAGATGAATTCAAGAGTATAAATAAGTTGATTTCAAGAGTTAGTTACTAGGGCTTAAACCACGTGCAACAATTTCATGGGAAAATACATCTGTAGGGTTCAGCTCATATGGGATTTGCAACACAATCACTACAATCCAGGGCTTTATTTGTGGCACAAGCCAAGCTAGGCACAATCCCTACCTGGATTGTGAGAAATCCCAGCAGCATTTGCCCACCAAAAGGGGCAGGAGTTCTCACCGAGGCTTTGCCCTTCTTGGGGCAGGATATTTCCTGGTTCAGGCATATACTATACAGTACTGTGTTTCAAAGTGGAGTTTTATTCCCACACATCCAAGTTTCCATTAAATATGCATAAACTGCACAATTGCAGCATATCAAGCATGGGGAATAGTCTATTCAACAGTTGTGAACTGTATACAGAAAAGACAGGAGTTAAGATTTGGGAACTCCATGGAGAGGTCCAGGGGTGTCAAACATAAGGCCTGCAGTCTGGATGCAGCCCCGAGAAGCAATTTATCCAGCCTCCATTATAACTGGGTTCTTCCAGCTTGATTGGGCTCTCTCAAATCTTGAAAGTAGGAACAAGATTTGCACCTTTTCTCTTCTGACATTTGCAGCTAATGAGTTTATGTAAGAACGAAGTTTTCTGGCCATCATCTGCTTAATGATCTCACTTCTGACCCTCAGCAGGCACTGTGAATGCTAACTTCAGCCCTCTGTATAAAACAAGTTTGACATCCGTGATCTAGTCCAACTCAAACTGACCCTCAAACTGTGGGTCAGGACCCACTAGGTGGGTTGCAGGCCAATTCCAGGTGGGTCCCCATTCATTTCAATATTTTATTTTTAATATATTAGACTAGTATTATAATTATTATAATTATTAATTAATATTAATTATAATTAATTATAAATCTAATTAATATATTAATTAATTAGCTACTATATATACTCTTTTTAGCTACTATACTATACTACTTTTTAGCTACTATATATACTCAGGCCTAAAAAATTGAGGGTCAGAAAAGTTTTTCCCAAACTTTATGGTGGTTTGATATGAATTTGGGGTGCCGATTCCAAAAATGGCATCCGTTTTGCCCTATCACGTCTAGTTTTGGAGATATAGTATAGCCTCATTAGTGAATGGTTCAAGCAACTTCCTCATGAGGAAGCCATGGTGTAGGCTTCCTCAGGAAGAATCTGCTTGAACCATTCAGTAGAGAGGCTATGCCGTGTCTCCAAAACTAGACGTGATAGGGCAAAACGGATGCCATTTTTGGAATCAGCACCCTAAATATACCCAGGAATTGGTGTAATATTTAAGGAAGCAAAATGTGTGTTGGCCTGTGTAATCAATGGGACTTACTCCTGGGTAAGCGTAGGTAGGATTGCAGCTTAGGATTGTTAAATTTTCTGCTTGAAGATTTCACTTCTGGTCGTGACATCATTTCCGGAGGGTCCTGACAGATTCTCATTCTAAAAAGTGGGTCCTGGTGCTAAATGTGTGAGAACCACTGATCTAGTCCATTGTGATTCCGGTAGGTAGCAGCAGCACTCTCTCCCTGTCACCACTCAGGAAAGAAAGGCTTTGGCCTTGCCTAATAAGGCTGGGGCTACAAGGAATAGCCAGCACCCTTCAGTATGGCTGAAGACTACAGTCCATGGGAATAGATTTCTTACCCACTTTATGTTTCTGTTGCATGGCTACTTCATATAGAAGAATGAAGTTGTGAAGTACACAGAAGAGAGAGCTCTACAACCCTACCTTTACTATTTCCCTGCACTTTACTAATAATATTTTAAGAATCTTTATCCACTCTGGGCAAAAGAAACTGACACCAAACAGAAAATTTCAATTTACAAGTCCTTTATTTAAAAAAAATAAAATTAAAAAATTCAGGACTATGGTAAAGGTTATGTTGTTGCCCAGAACGGTATCCATCACCTACTGTTTCAAAATATGGATTTTGGCCCCATATTTACATGATAAACTTTAGCCTAGTGTGCCTATAACAGTTCTAGACAGGTGCACACAATCCTACACACACATCCCCATGTTTATGTAAACAGGAAGTGCTCTCAGAAAGTGTGGGGCAGTGGAAAGTCACTAACCGAAGTACAGCGAGTTCTGTTTCCTTTATTGCAAGGTAACTAATACTCAAAATGGCAGCAATAGAAACTTGTGCAATGTTCAGGGCACAAAAGTGTTAGTGTGAAAATCTCTTGCTCCTTCCCCGCAATTAATACACCATCTGCCTCCTGCCAAAAATGAAACAAAGGGATTAACATCTATAAACAAAGGAATCTGTTTAATATTTTGTTGAAAAATATGCACCAAATAACCAAAAATATAGTCACAGGTCAGTACAAGCATTCTGAGAAACCCACACAAATTCCCATTTTACCTTAAAGGTACAAAGCCAGGAAAAAAAGGACACAGAAGAATCTTCCTTTATCATTCCAAACTGCACTGCTTGGGACCTGCAAACTACATCCCTGAAATGTCTTTTGTACAGAACTGCTAACATGACCCAAAGAAAGTAATATGAATTTTAGCCAATTCCTTTACAAGAAAAAACCAAACCACTAGAAACATTAAAAAAAATACATCAGGCTTTGTTTATTCCTGAACTCTAAAAGAAAAATTAACATCTATTAAATAGTTTGCAAGCAAAACAAGTTTTTGGGGGTTCTTTGTTTGAGGTGGCCCCAGTGTGGTTTATTTTGCATATCTGAAAATTAACATGCACTGAAGAGTTCCAGCACCACTGCTGCTATGCCATCTGGGCATCAAAAGCACCCTGGTACTGAAAAGCATCTTTTTCTTTATGGGTTGGCTTTTCTATGCCCATAACCATCAACACAGCTAGTGTGTTTAGGAGCTCCCAAAATAAGCAAGATGACTGGCAAAAGAGAGCAAACATTAAGGCAGTAAGAGGCACTGGTGCAGCAATGTTTCAGCATCTACACTGAGGACTCCAGTTCAGTTGCAGTCCAGTCTCCTTACCAGCTGCTGTCAGGTAGACTCCTCTTCTTCCTCCTCCTCTTCTTCCTCCTTCTGGCCTGCTTCTGAAGTATCTGATGACTCATGAAGGAGAACATACTCCCTGCTGCTGAACCCAAATTTCAGTACATCCTTTTCTTTCAGTTCGTAGTAGCGCTGAGGCTCAATGCGCTGGTTATTGAGAAATGTGCCATTGCCTGAGCCGAGGTCAATAATGTAGGGTTTTACTTTCCGACCCTTAGTGCCATCTGGGCGGGTGTATTCCACAAGCCTTGCAAGAAACACAGGTTCACATTAATGAACAGCATGAAGCCAGTATGTGTGAGATGTAGCAGTTAACTAAGATGTCGCTGAACTAAGATCAGGGAGACCTGGGCTCAAATTGCCAGTCAACCATGCTTCTTTTTGCTTTATTTAAATGTTCTTTAGTCACTATGGATTTCATATAGCAACTCCATGGACTTGTGGGGACCATCTTAAAACAAACAATTCCTTTCCATTTTTGTTTAAATGATAGCAATCCATTTGGTGTGGTCATCCAAGAATCAAAACAAGCTGCCTTCTATCACACCACCAGCAACCCTTTAGAAGCTACTGATAAAGGCCCGCCCTGGCTTTCAAACCTCCATATGCACTATTACTAACAGTCTGATCTTTTGCATGTCCACTCAGAAGAAAGTACCACTAAATTCAATAGGACATTCAATTGGATAAGTGTGTATAGGTTTGCAGTGTTAGAGCCCAATCCTATGCATGTTCACTTAGAAGTCCCATTATAGTCATTGGGGCTTACTCCCAGGTAAGTGTTATAGGACTGCAGCGTTAGAGAACACAAAGCAGGCATACAAACAGGAGTACTTATTCCAACTTGGGGAAACTAAAACAAACTAAAAATGAGAGACAAAAGAAGAGACATGCAGAGAAAGCTTTAAGGTAAAGGGTACTTTCTTTACAATGATAGTTAGGGTGCAGTCTAGTGCTCCAACTTGTAGCAGATGTGGATTTGGTGGAAGTCTCTTATACCACTGCAATAGCAAATAACAAATGCTATGCTGGTGGAACAGTTCTGTCAGCACAGAAGCAAGGTGCAGACTTGCGTTCAATCCTAGACCCTACTCAGACATTCCAATACCAAGAAAACTACTGCCATCCCTGCCTCCTGCTTTACCTACCTTGACCCCTCTTGAAGTCCAAGATTCAGCCTAACTGCACCCAATGACAACACACTCACCCCAATATATAAACCCCTG
Source organism: Tiliqua scincoides (assembly GCF_035046505.1). Taxonomy (NCBI): domain Eukaryota; kingdom Metazoa; phylum Chordata; class Lepidosauria; order Squamata; family Scincidae; genus Tiliqua; species Tiliqua scincoides. The sequence goes on along the minus strand of NC_089830.1, from coordinate 7,275,728 downwards.
CTACGGAGACCATAACTGATATGACAGTATATACTGTATGAGGCTCTATCTTTCTGCCTTTAGAGCACATATGGGAGAAATTTCATGATGGGAACTATGAAAGACAAGGCACAAACAGCCTGCTGCCTCTCAAAAGGGGTAGAACACTTCACTAACATTTGTTAGAATTCTTAATACAGGTACACAGTCCAAGGAGGACTCCACAAGCAACTGAAACTACTATTCCATCACCCCCACAGGGACAATGCACTCCATGCAAGTAAGCAAGTGGGGGGGGGGATCTGATGACTCCAACAGTAAGAGTGTTGCAAATCTCTCTCCCTCCCCCATTCAGAACTGTGAGCCATGTCTTGCCTTAAGCATAGTGGCCAACCATTAATAATAATAATACATGTATTTATATACCGCCTTTCTTGGTCGTCAGATTTCTCCTCAGACTTTATTCAAGGCGGTTTACATGGGCAGGCTGTTCTAAATCCCCATAGGGATTTTTACAATCGAAGAAAGGTTCTATCTTTCAAGAACCACAACAATTCAGATGGATCTTTTTGATCTGGTATCACATTCTGGCCTCCGGTTTCCTCCCACGCAAGCTGACAAGCAGTTTCTTCATCTCTCACATGGAGGGCAGCCAAGATGCTTCTTCGCTCACACCAAAGAGCAGGTGGAATAACTCGGCTCGGCTTGTCAGCTGCTTCAAGGTCTCATCATTCATGGTGCCGGTGGCCCGGAACTGGCGACCTGTGAATGTTATCTTCAGGCAAACGGAGGCTCTGCCCTCTAGACCAGACCTCCTGCCCTCATTCCTTCCTCAATAGCTATCAGCATTTAGCAGTGTTTCCCACATACAAACCAAGGATGCTCCCTCTGAGTAAACTCCAGCCATTGCTATAGCTTGCTAAACATGGTAAGGATGCTCCCTTTGAGTAAATTCCAACCATTGCTATAGCTTGCCAAATATTTATGTACTCTTGCTTTGAAGAACTGTAGTCCAGCCACATAGAGTCAGAACAGAGTTGCACTGCAACTCCAGCAAGGGAGGGAAAGATCTTGCCTTGGTCACTATGTTCTCTCCTTCAACTGGGTAGAGGCGTGGACTGCAGCAAGCCAGGGCACAATGGCCTAGGCACTGTGGTGGCACTACTTTCAAACACATGCCAACCATTCATTCTGTTCGGCAGAACATACATTAGTGTAAGTGGGATTGCCTTTTCAAGGCAAATAGTAGCTTGGGATTGAGGCATTTTAATCAGGATCCAAGCCTGAAGGAAATGGGTAAACTACTCTTTACATAAGAACATAAGAAGAGTCCTGCTGGATCAGGCCAAAGGCCCACCTAGTCCAGTTTCCTGTATCTCACAGTGGCCCACCACTTTGTTAATGCCACAGTCTCAACCAACCCCTCATTAGTTTCTATTTACGGCCAAACACCACATTTAATGCAATGTGTACTTTGGTCTTTAAACATCTACTTCAGAATTAACAGTCATTCACAGTTCACAGGGACTCCTAAGTGGCTTGTCCCCCTTCCCTTCATGTGGACAAAGACTTACCGGTACTGAAAGACAGCATGTTGCTTGGAGCAAGAGGGATGGTCAATGGGGATATCAGCAATGCGTCGGTGTCTCCCCAGCAGGTAGGCACTCTGCCTGTGAATGTACATAACTGGTAGAACCTCGTCGTTCTTAAAAGGATACAAACGCCACCGTTTCTTTGGAATGCGTGCTTCCGGGGGTTCGGTGTATTTGATCACAACACCTCGGAAAGTGTTGGTATCCTCCAAAAGTGCACCGGACAGTTCAAAGCTTGGCTTCTCTTTGTCTGCACTCTTGCTGTCAGGCCTCCCTGCATCTCGGTTCTCCTCATCGCCACTTGCTTCTATCTGCTGACGATGGTCACGCCGTCGCTCGTTATAAAGTTCCCTCTGTGCTTCCTGTTCCTGGAGATGATGGGTTTCCCTTTCCCTGGCACGACTGCCAGGCTGCTTGTGATGGGGTTTCCTTCGGCTTGAATGGTCCCGGTGCCCATCACTGTCGCCACTCCTCTCCCGCCTACGCTCCGGTTCAGAGTGGTTGCGCTGCCTTTCTTCATGTCCCTTTCGAGCACGATCCTCTCGCTCCTACAA